>NW_027149839.1:0-600000 GCF_031143425.1 Pleurodeles waltl | reverse complement strand
ACCCAAAAACCTCTACCGCGACCCTTGCAACTAGCAAGGCTTGTTTGCGGTATTTCTGCGTTAGAACACTTCTGAAACCTTCAGCACGACGTGGGACATCTTCCATCCAAAGGAGAAGTTCCTAGTCCTCTTCGTTGTTGCAGAATCCTAAACTTCTTCCATCCGGAGGCAGCTTCTTTGCACCTTCATACGGGGTTTCCTGGGCTCCTGCCCCCCCTGAACACTATCACGACTCCTGGACTTGGTCCGCTTGCTTTGCAGGTCCTCAGGTCCAGGAATCCGTCTTCAGTGCTTTGCTGGTGTTTGTGGTTCTTGCAGAACCCCCATATCACGACTATTGTGTCCTTTTGGGGTAGTAGGGGTACTTTACTCCTACTTTTCAGGGTCTTGGGGTGGGGTATCTTGGACACCCTGACTGTTTTTTTTCCCAGCGATTCTCTACAAGCTCCCATAGGTCTGGGGTCCATTCGTGATTTGCATTTCACTTTTGGAATAAATGGCTTGTGTTGCCCGTAGACCTATGTTTGCCTATTGCAACCTATTGTAATTCTACACTGTTTGCATTACTTTTCTTAATCTTACTTACCTGTTTTGGGTTTGTGTACATATAACTTGTGTATCACTGAGATACTTGTGGTATATTGTCATGAAAATAAAGTACCTTTATTTTTAGTAACTCTGAGTATTGTGTTTTCTTATGATATTGTGCACATGATATGAGTGGTATAGTAGGAGCTTTGCATGTCTCCTTGTTCAGCCTAAGCGGCTTTGACATAGCTACCTTCTATCAGCCTAAGCTGCTAGAAGCACCTCTATTCTACTAATAAGGGATAACTGGAACTGGCACAGCCTGTAAGTACCAAAAGGTACCCACTATAAGCCAGGCCAGCCTCCTACATTGGTGGCAGCAGTGGGCTAAGTACTTGCAACTGCTTTACCGCTTTGTCATTTGTTACTTTTCATAGGGGAATCATATACCAAATAGTTCAGTGTATGTACACTTAACCAAAAAAGTTTACTTTTCTATTCTAAAAACTTTAAACAAAGTTCTGAAAAGTTTCTTAAAACTTCTAAATGTTTTCCAAAGTTTGAAAAAGTTTTTCTCTGTGCTTTCTAAGTTCTAAAACTTGTTCTTTCTCACTATCCTTAAACCTATACTATCATGTCTGTTGTAGAGCCCACTCTCAAAACTGTTAATGCAACATATGAGAGTTTGAACTATAAAAGTTTGAGGGGTCTCTGCCTGGATAGAGGTTTGAGTATAGGAAAGAACCCTACAAAAGAGTTTCTCTTTAACATGCTTGTTGTAGATGACCAGAACCAGTCTGGACCATCAAATGAGAGGTTAGAAAAGGGAGAAGCTTCCCAGTCTGATTCAGAGGAGTCCGCTGGAGAAGCTGGGGAGGGTTCCTACAAGGGTCTGCCTCCTAGCAGGGCACCTAGTGATGCTGGTAGTGATAGAGGTTCCCATAACAGTAGGGCATCCTTTATCCCTAGAAGCCAGGTTAATAGGGTCCAGACAGTTAGGGACAGGTCCCCCTCTGAACTTCCCACATTTCCTCTGTGTCAAAGCTTTCCCAACCCACCCACCCTGAGGATAACTTGTTAGAAAGGGAACTCAAAAAATTGAGGGTTGGAGACCAGACTGAAGCTTAAACAACAGCAGCTGGCCTTAGATAGGGAATCCCTAGACATAGAGAAGGAGAGACAGAGGTTGGGGTTAGTTCCCCATGGTGGCAGCAGCAGTATTCCTGATAGCAATCCTGTTAGAGAGCAAGATTCCAGTAATCTGCACAAGATAGTCCCCCCTTACAAGGAGGGGGATATCATTAATAAGTGGTTTGCTGCACTTGAGAGGGCCTGTATGGTACAGTTGGTCCCTCAAAGGCAGTGGGCTGCTATTTTGTGGCTATCTTTCACTGGAAAGGGCAGGGATAGGCTCCTTACTGTTAGAGAAAGTGAGGCCAATAAATACAAAGTTTTGAAAGAAGCACTCTTGGATGGATTTGGCTTAACCACTGAACAATACAGGATTACGTTCAGAGACACCAGAAAAGAGTCCTCACAATACTGGATAGACTTTGTTGACTGTTCAGTGAAGGCCTTGGAGGGGTGGTCACATGGCAGTAAAGTTTCTGTCTATGAAAGCCTGTGCAATCTTATTCTAAGAGACCATATTCTTAACAATTGTGTGTCTGACTTGTTGCACCAATACCTAGTGGGCTCAGATCTGACCTCTCCCCAAGAATTGGGAAAGAAGGCAGACAAATGGGCCAGAACAAGGGTGAACAGAAAAGTTCATACAGGGGGTGACAAGGATGGTAAGTCTTCTGAGAAGGGTGGGGACAAAAGCAAGCATTTTGAGTCTTCATCAGGCCCACAAAAATCCTCTGGGGGTGGTGGGCTCAAATCCTCTTCTAATAATCAACCTAAAAAGCCTTGGTGTTATTTGTGTAAAGTCAAAGGCCATTGGGCAACTGATTCCACTTGCCCAAAGAAAAACACCAAACCTCCCACCACCACAAACCCTGCTGCAACTTCTGGTGCCCCTAGTAATACCAGTGGTGGTGGGAAACCTACTACTAATAGCCAATCCAAGGGTGTAGCTGGGCTCACTATTGGCAATGTAGTTAGGGTGGGTCTTGTTAGGGAGACCACAGAGGCTGTCTTAGTCTCTGATGGTGGCATTGACTTTACCACCTTGGTTGCTTGTCCCCTTAATATGGATAAGTACAAGCAACTTCCCCTAATCAATGGTGTTGAGGTTCAGGCCTACAGGGACACAAGAGCCAGTGTAACAATGGTGATAGAAAAACTGGTGCACCCTGAGCAGCACCTACTTGGTCAGCAGTACCAAGTGACAGACGCTCATAACAACACTCTTAGCCACCCCATGGCTGTTGTGAATCTCAACTGGGGGGGGGGGGTTACTGGTCCCAAGAAAGTTGTGGTAGCCACAGATTTACCTGTAGACTGTCTACTAGGGAATGATTTGGAGACATCGGCTTGGGCAGAAGTGGATTTGGAGGCCCATGCAGCAATGCTGGGCATTCCTGGGCATATTTTTGCTTTAACCAGGGTTCAGGCCGAAAAGCAAAAAGGACAGGGTAACTTGCATTCTGGAACAATGGACCAAGTGTTCCCTAAAGCTAGGGGTAGCAAGGGTAAATCCCTACCCACTATCCCTCCCTCTACAGATGATTCCCCTTCTGAGGAAGAGGAATTTCCTCTGTGTGCAGAACCTACACCAGAGGAGCTGGCAGCAGACACTGCTGAGCTTTTGGGTGGAGGGGGGCCTGCCAGGGAAGAGCTGAGTGTGGCACAGCAAACCTGTCCCACATTAGAGGGTCTCAGACAGCAAGCTGTCAAGCAGCAAAATGGGGATGTCATTGACAGTCATAGATATACTGGGAAGATAACCTCTTGTACACAGAGTCAAGGGACCCAAAACCTGGAGCAGCCAGGAGGTTGGTCATTCCCCTGCAGTACAGAGTGTTTCTTCTCACCCTTGCACATGACATTCCTTTGGCTGGGCATTAGGGCCAGACGAAAAATTGGGAAAGACTCGTCCCCTTGTTTCACTGGCCTCATATGTCAGAGGACACAAAAGATTTTTGCAAGTCTTGTGTGACCTACCAAGCAAGTGGCAAGACTGGTGGCACTCCAAAGGCCCCTCTAATTCCACTCCCAGTGGTTGAGGTGCCCTTTGAAAAGGTAGGGGTTGACATAGTTGGCCCCCCTGGCCCTCCTACTGCTTCAGACAATAGATTTATCTTGGTGGTAGTGGACCATGCCACAAGATATCCTGAAGACATACTTTTAAGGACCACTACAGCTCCTGCAGTGGCAATGGCCCTCCTGTGAATCTTTTCCAGGGTGGGTTTTCCTAAAGAGGTGGTATCAGACAAAGGTAGCAACTTCATGTCTGCATACCTAAAAGCAATGTGGAAGGAGTGTGGTGTTACCTACAAGTTCACCACCCCTTACCATCCACAAACAAATGGTCTGGTTGAGAAGTTTAATAAAACTCTAAAAGGTATGATAATGGGACTCCCTGAAAAACTCAGGAGGAGATGGGATGTCCTGTTACCTTGCCTCCTTTTTGCTTACAGGGAGGTACCTGTAGTGATGTCATCTTTCAATATTCCAATGTGGAATGTGATGAGGTAATGAAGGGGTGAAGGATGGAATGGTGAGTGAGAAACGGTCGAGGAGTACGAGTGGTGGAGAGGCTGGATTATCTCCTATGCTGAAGGTGTCTAAATTCGTTATATTACTTTGAAGAAAATAAAAGGAAATTAAGATCAACTTTTGAAGGAACATTCTTACATTGGCGACGAGGGGCAACCTTTGCAGGAGATGGGTAAAGGACACCTTCACTCCTGGATTTATTGTCGGAGTATGGATATTTGAAGGTAACAATTCATTTCAAGTGATACGGATACTGAATTAAAAACAAGTTGTTATTTGATAGAAATCTTCGAGCGGAATATGCGCAGCATGGAAACATAATCATTTTAAACAGTGCTTAATCGCGTACACTGAAATCGCACCAAGCTTGATATTTTCTTGTGTAAACAACCGCGTTGTATGAAGTGTAAGAAGTGGATAGAGAAGTCAATACGCGAGAAAAAATCGAGTGAACAACATTCATTTTAATCACGTGTAACTTGGACGGAATCAACGGTCCTTAATTGCGTGCACTGATCGCGCGCGCTGCATGTGTGGTTAAAGCAGGCGTATTGACCTTCGGCACTTTATGGAGTCGAATGAATCAAATATAGTAATCTAAGTCTGAACAAGTAAAAACGAGTGGATGATACTAATTTTAAACATGTGTATCTTGAAGTAAATAAACGGTCTTTAATAGTGTGCACTGATCGCGTGCTGCATTGTGGTTAGAGCAGTGCGTATTGACCTTTGGAACTTTACGAACTCGGAACTTAAAACAAATGAATTAATTACCTTAACACCTCGTATATCTCGACGCTCCTGAAATGAGAACTCTAGTGAAAACCGTATCTAGGCAAATTGAAAACACTGAAGAAGGACTACATTGAAGACACAGGAAATATAGGAAACTAAGAAAGGACTTTAGAACAAGGAACACTGGAAAGGTTATGAAGCTACAGTGAAAAGGAAATTGGTAGAACAAAATAAATATATAGTAGTGAAGTGTAAATAAATAAAATAAGAAAAAAATAAAATAAATTATAGTAATAATATATATATATTAGTAAAGTGATGAGTGACCAAGGGATATCTGCGCCTCCACCATTCCCGGCAACTCCTGGGGACCCGCCAATTCCTTGGAAACAATGGAAAAAGATTTTTAATACCTATATGTTGGTCATAGGTAGTGACCGGTATGCTCCTCCAAGGCGACAAGCTATCTTGTTACATCATCTTGACATTGAGGGAAGAAGGATATACGAAACCCTACCAGAGGTATCTCTAGGAATAGGTGATGGACAACCAACCAACATCTTTGATATGTCTATGCAAATGCTTGATGAACGATTCACACCAAAAACGAATCTTGTGTTACAACGACATAAGTTATTTTCTAGGGTACAACAAGAAGATGAAGATATAGCATCATATGTAGCAAGTTTGAGAGGTTTGGCATTATCTTGTGAGTTTCATCAATTGTTAGATTCTCTTATACGGGATCAAATTGTAAGGTGCGCACATGATAGAAGGATACGAGAGAAATTATTAGTAAAAGACCCGAACTTGGAGGAGGCTATACGAATTGCTAAAGGGATGGAACATGCGGCTGTGTGGTTAAAAGAAATGGAGAAAGTTCCTAAAGAAGGAGAACTGGGAATTATAACAGAAGTCAGAAACAAGCATGATCCACATATCAAAGTAGAGTGGGGCAAGCCAACCAGGAATTTTGAGGCAACAAAAGTTGATGCAGAAGAAAAGCGTAAAGCACAAGAATGGAGGGTGATAAAGTGTTACAGTTGTGATGCACCTGGGCACATAGCGTCAAGTAGAACATGTGCGGCCAGAAATGCTATTTGTCGTTCCTGTGGTAAGAGGGGACATTTTGCTAAGGTTTGTAAGTTAAGGAGCAATGCAGGAAATAAAACCATACAGGAAGTTCAAGATGTGTGTGAGGCGACGGAAGACATAATTTTGACTATAAATGAGGAAGTGTGTCTTGATGACCATAACGAAATGTCCGTTAAAATGATAAAAAAAGAAAGTACAGATGTACTAGAAAAACCTCATGCTAAAATGTTGTTGGACAATGTATGGGTCAAACTTCTAGTGGATTCGGGGAGTTTGTTTACCCTTATATCTAGAGAAGTGTATGATTCCAAATGGATGGACTCAGCACATGAAAATCTATTGGTTCCTGATATAAAAGCTGTGGGATATGCGGGAAAGAGAATAAAGATTGTCGGAATGCGCTGGATGTCAATCTCTTTCAAGGGAAGGATCATTAGTGGTAAAGTGTATGTCACAGGCTATGGAACGAATCTCCTGGGTTGGCGCCATCAAAAAGACCTTGGCATAATTTTAAATCCCAATGCGAAGGAGCCAGTATTGCTGACCAAAGATGTGGACATTGGAATGGTGTCAGAATCACCACAATGTAGCTTGATTGATAAGTTTCCTGAGGTTTTTTCTGGAAAATTAGGCTTCCTAAAGGGATTTTCCCATAAGATCATATTGAAGAAGAATTTTAGACCTGTAGTGCACAAAATGAGGAACATTCCGAATTTGATGAGGGAGCCTTTAAAACAAGAACTAGAAAAGCTGTTGAGGGAAGACATCATTGAACCCATAGAATCTTCGGAGTGGTTAGCTCCGGTGGTTGTAGCACCGAAGGAGGGTGGAAAAATTTATTTATGTAAAGATCTTAGGGATCTCAACAGGTGCATATGGGTTGATCGGCAACCATTGCCTAACATTGCAGAAATGTTGTCAGTGAGAGCAAAGGGGAATGTGTTTACGGTTTTAGATATGTCTTCCGCGTATCACCAAATAGATCTACATCCTGATTCGCGACACTTGACATCCTTTGTGACTCCGTTGGGGGCTTTCCGGTATAAGAGAATGCCATTTGGACTTCCCTCTGCTTCTGCAGTATTTCAAAGGATGATGGAGCGAATCTTTGGTAATATGTCTCAAATATTATGTTTTCAGGATGACATACTGATTGTGGGTGAGAGTGAATCCCAGCATGATCTTTTATTTCTGGAAGTTATGCACAGATTAAAGAAGAATGGACTAACAATTAAGAAAGAAAAATGTCAAGTTCGGAAACAGGAGGTGACATACTTAGGACATGTCATAAGTAAAGACGGAATCAGACCCAAAAAGAGCATAGTATCTGCAATTGAACTCAAAAGATGAGTTGAGATCATTTCTGGGACTCGCTGAATATTGTTCGAAATATGTGAAAAACTTTACTGAGATTGTGGAACCATTGAGAAGACTCATGAAAAAAGGAGTAACATACAAGTGGGATGAGAGTTGTAAAGATTCCTTTGAAAAATTGAAAGATTGTATCTTGGAGGTTCCCACTCTGGGTATATTCGATGTAAATGCCAAAACTTTTGTAACTACTGATGCTAGCGATGTGGGCATTGGAGCTGTATTGACGCAAATTAAGGAGGGTGAGGAACGTATAATTGGATTTGCACAGACTATTGTGCTGAGATTTCATACTCTGTGATTGAAAGGGAGGCTCTGGCATGTTGTTGGGGAATTAACCATTTTAGATTTTTCTTGTGGGGGTTACCCTTTAAATTGAGGACGGATCACAAACCATTAACGTATATTTTCAAAGGTGGCCGTGGACTTGAAGGTAGCGTTACGCCACGAATTTCTAAGTGGTTACTATCTTTGTTAAGTTATAATTTTGTGGTGGAATTTGTGAAAGGGAGTAGGAATGTCGTTGCAGATTATCTTTCTAGAGTGCCTGAGAATAGTGGGGAACTTGTAGAGGATGGTGTGGAGGATATTATAGGTACTGTTTTGGGTGAGTTGGTTATAACAGCTCAAGAATGGGAAGATGCTGTGACCAATGATCCGGTGTTAGAAATTGTGAAGAAGAAAGTAGTAAATGGTTGGAATGAGGACTGTGGTAACAATTGTGGAGACTTGGTGGGGTATCTTAAAGTCAAAGACCAGTTAAGTATAGTTAATGGTAGGTTACAGAGGAGGGATCAGCTTGTTCCTCCTGCTGGCATAAGGAGACACATTATAGAGATCACTCATCAGGGACATCTTGGCAAGGGAATGATGAAGAGAAAGGTAAGACAATCGTTTTGGTGGCCAGAGATGGATAAACAAGTTGAAGAGGTAGTGAAAGACTGTTTTGCGTGTGCCAATAGTGATAAGGCCAAGATAATAAGACAAGCTCCCCTAGCACCTGTAAAGTTTCCAAGTGGTCCTTGGGAGAAAGTGGCAGTGGATTTTATTGGGCCAGTGTTTAAGTTAGGTACGAAGTGTAGATATATACTTGTACTAATTGATTACCATTCGAAGTGGTTTGTCACCAAAGTGGTCGACCATGTGAGAACCAGGGAGGTTATTGAGTTTTTTGAAGAAGTATTTTTGGAGCCTGGTGTGCCTAAGTCCATAGTGTCTGATAATGGTGTACAGTTTATATAATCTGAAATGGTTGGTTACTTACGGAAAATGGGAATCAGGCATGAGAGGGTAGCTTTTTTCCATCCTCAAGCCAATGGTTTAGTGGAAAGAATAAATCGATTGATCTTGGATAATATTCAATTGTCCTTGGCTAACCAGCTTCCTTGGAAAAGAGAATTAAACAAAATGATGTGGACGTATCGTAACACTCCCCATTCTACAACTGGAGTGTCACCATTTGTATCATTGAAGGGTAGGGAGCCTGGAGTTTTGGAATGTCCAGTGTGGTTAAGAGGTAATCGGAAAGTGATAGTGGACAGGGAGTCTATAAAAACCAGGGTAGAGAAATTACAGGAAAAAAGTGCTTTACAATACAACAAAAGGATGTGTTCTAAAAATTGTCATATACAAAAGGGAGATTGGGTGGTAGTAAGAAAAAGTGGGATTGTTGTGAAGGGGGAAACTAAGGGCCATATTTATACTTTTTGACGCAAAACTGCGCTAACGCAGTTTTGCGTCAAAAAAATTAGCGCCGGCTAACGCCATTCTGAAGCACCATGCGGGCGCCGTATTTAATCAATGACGTTAGCCGGCGTTAGCCGCCGGCGCTGCCTGGTATGCGTGGAAAAAAACAACGTACACCAGGCAGCGCCGGCGTAGGGGGATATGGAGCTTGGGCGTAAAAAAATGGGGCAAGTCAGGCTGAGGCAAATTTTTCACCTCAACCCGATTTGCGCCATTTTTTTCGACTCCCAACCCCCATAGAAATGACTCCTGTCTTAGCAAAGACAGGAGTCATGCCCCCTTGCCCAATGGCCATGCCCAGGGGACTTCTGTCCCCTGGGCATGGTCATTGGGCATAGTGGCATGTAGGGGGGCACAAATCAGGCCCCCCTATGCCACAAAAAAAAAAAAAAAAATGACTTACCTGAACTTACCTTAATGTCCCTGGGATGGGTCCCTCCAGCCTTGGGTGTCCTCCTGGGGTGGGCAAGGGTGACAGGGGGTGTCCCTGGGGGCATGGGAGGGCACCTCTGGGCTCCTTCAGAGCCCACAGGTCCCTTAACGCCTGCCTTTTCCAGGCGCTAAAAAACGGCGCAAAAGCGGCCGTACGTCATTTTTTTTGACCCGCCCACTCCCGGGCGTGAATTTTGCCCGGGAGTGTAAATACGGCGCACATGCCTCGGAGTCAATTTTTTAGACGGGAACGCCTACCTTGCATCTCATTAACGCAAAGTAGGTGTCCACGCTAAAAAATGACGCAAACTCCATGGACTTTGGCGCTAGACGCGTCTAACGCCAAAGTATAAATATGGAGTTAGTTTTGAGTCGGAATTGCGTAAAAAAAAAACGACGCAATTCCGGTGCAAACGGAGTATAAATATGCCCCTAAGTATTTTCCTCCGCAACTTGTGAAGGATGTTAAAAAAAATGTTGTGATCTTAGAGAATGGTTCTACATGGAGCATGGGACGCGTTTGTAAAGTTAATCGTTAATATGTTCATGTGTTGAATGCCATTGCGTAGGATTGTTTAATTATATAGAACAAAGTTCAACATTTTTGTTATATTGAAAGGGGGGAGGTGTGTAATGATGTCATCTTTCAATATTCCAATGTGGAATGTGATGAGGTAATGAAGGGGTGAAGGATGGAATGGTGAGTGAGAAACGGTCGAGGAGTACGAGTGGTGGAGAGGCTGGATTATCTCCTATGCTGAAGGTGTCTAAATTCGTTATATTACTTTGAAGAAAATAAAAGGAAATTAAGATCAACTTTTGAAGGAAAATTCTTACATTACCCCAGAAAGGAGTGGGCTTCAGCCCCTTTGAACTCCTCTTTGGGCACCCTGTAAGAGGTCCACTTACTCTTGTAAAGGAGGGTTGGGAACAACCTTTAAAAGCTCCTAAACAGGACATAGTAGACTATGTACTTGCCCTAAGATCCAGAATGGCTGAGTACATAAAAAAGGCCAGTAAAATCCTTCAGGCCAGCCAGGAGCTGCAAAAGCAATGGCATGACCAGAAGGCTGTTCAGATCCACTACCAACCAGGACAGAAGGTGTGGGTATTGGAGCCTGTGGCCTCAAGAGCACTCCAAGACACATGGAGTGGACCCCATCTAATTGTTGAGAAGAAGGGTGAGGTTACCTATTTGGTGGACCTAGGCACTGCCAGGAGTCCCCTTAGGGTGATTCATGTCAACCGCCTGAAACCCTACTATGACAGGGCTGATCTCACCCTGCTCATGGCAACAGATGAGGGACAGGAAGAAGAGAGTGACCCTCTCCCTGATCTCTTCTCCACCACTGAAGCAGATGCCTTAGTGGAGGGAGTAGTTTTAGCAGATTGTCTGACTGCAGAACAGAAAGACAACTGCATCAATCTCCTAAGCCAATTTTTTTCAGACCTCTTTTCACTTGTACTAGGTACAACAACCTGGTGTGAACACACAATTGACACTGGAGACAGCCTGCCTGTCAAAAGTAAAAGTTATAGGAAGCCTGACCATGTCAGAGATTGCATTAAACAAGAGGTGCAGAAAATGTTGGATTTAGGGGTGATTGAACCTTCTGAAAGCCCCTGGGCTAGCCCTGTGGCGCTTGTACCTAAACCTCACACCAAAGATGGAAAGATAGAGATGAGGTTTTGTATAGATTACAGAGGGCTCAAGCAGGTAACCAAAACTGATGCTCACCCTATACCCAGGGCAGATGAGCTCATTGATACACTGGCTTCTGCCAAGTATCTTAGCACTTTTGATCTAACTGCAGGGTATTGGCAGATTAGATTGGCAGAAGATGCTAAACCCAAGACTGCATTTTCTACCTTTGGAGGGCACTACCAATTCACAGTAATGCCCTTTGGTTTGAAAAATGCACCTGCCACTTTTCAGAGGTTGGTGAACACAGTCCTGCAAGGGTTGGAGGCTTTCAGTGCAGCATACCTAGATGATATTGCTGTCTTTAGCTCAACCTGGGATGATCACCTGGTCCACCTTTGGAAAGTTTTAGAGGCCCTGCAAAATACAGGCCTCACTATCAAGGCCTCAAAGTGCCAGATAGGGCAGGCGAAAGTGGTTTATCTGGGCTACCTGGTTGGTGGAGAACAGATTGCACCACTAAGGGGGAAAAGCCAGACTATCATGGATTGGGTTCCCCCTACAACTCAAACCCAGGTGAGAGCCTTTTTAGGCCTCACAGCGTACTACAGGAGAATCATCAAGAATTATGGCTCCATAGCAGTCCCTCTTAATGATCTCACAAGCAAGAAAATGCCTAAGAAGGGGTTATGGACAGCTAGCTGTCAGAAAGTTTTTGAGGAGCTCAAACAGGCCATGTGCATTGCACCTGTCCTAAAAAGCCCATGTTACTCCAAGAAATTCATTGTTCAAACTGATGCATCTGAATTAGGGGTAGGGGCAGTCTTATCACAACTTAATTCTGAGGGCCATGATCAACCAGTTGGTTTTATCAGCAGAAGGTTGACCCCTAGAGAAAAGCGTTGGTCTGCCATTGAGAGGGAGGCCTTTGCTGTGGTCTGGGCACTGAAGAAGTTGAGGCCATACCTGTTTGGCACTCACTTCATTGTTCAGACAGACCACAAACCTCTACTTTGGCTAAAAAAAATGAAAGGTGAAAATCCTAAATTGTTGAGGTAGTCCATATCTCTACAGGGGATGGACTATACAGTGGAACATGGACCTGGGAGTACCCACTCCAATGCAGATGGACTCTCCAGATATTTCCACTTAGACAATGAAGACTCATCAGGTCATGGCTAGTCTTATTGTACTTTGTTTGGGGGGGGGGGTTGTGTAGGAAAGTACCATCTTGCCTGGCATGTTACCCCCATATTTCACTGTATATATGCTGTTTTAGTCTATGTATCACTGGGACCCTGCCAGGCAGGGCCCCAGTGCTCATGAGTATGTGCCCTGTATGTGTTCCATGTGATGCCTAACTGTCTCACTGAGGCTCTGTTAACCAGAACCCCAGTGGTTATGCTCTCTCTGCTTTCCAAATTTGTCACTAACAGGCTAGTGACTAAATTTACCAATTCACATTGGCATACTGGTACACCCATATAATTCCCTAGTATATGGTACTGAGGTACTGTAGGAGGCTGGACTGGTTTGTAGTGAGTACCAAGGGGTACTTGCACTTTGCACCAGGCCCAGTTATCCCTTATTAGTGTATAGGGTGTCTAGCAGCTTAGGCTGATAGATAATGGTAGCTTAGCAGAGCAGCTTAGGCTGAACTAGGAGACGTGTGAAGCTACTACAGTACCACTTAGTGTCATATGCACAATATCATAAGAAAACACAATACACAGTTATACTAAAAATAAAGGTACTTTATTTTTATGACAATATGCCAAAGTATCTTAGAGTGTACCCTCAGTGAGAGGATAGGAAATATACACAAGATATATATACACAATAGCAAAAATATGCAGTATAGTCTTAGAAAACAGTGCAAACAATGTATAGTTACAATAGGATGCAATGGGGAAACATAGGGATAGGGGCAACACAAACCATATACTCCAAAAGTGGAATGCGAACCACGAATGGACCCCAAACCTATGTGACCTTCTAGAGGGTCGCTGGGACTATTAGAAAATAGTGAGAGTTAGCAAAATAACCCTCCCCAAGACCCTGAAAAGTGAGTGCAAAGTGCACCAAAGTTCCCCTAAGGACAAAATAGTCGTGTTAGAGGGAAAATGCAAGGAAAACACAAATCAGCAATGCAACAACGATGGATTCCTGACTGAGGGTACCTGTGGAACAAGGGGACCAAGTCCAAAAGTCACAAGCAACTCGGAGATGGGCAGATGCCCAAGAAATGCCAGCGGTTGGTGCAAAGAAGCTCTTACTAGGCTGAAGAACTGTGAATACTGCAGGAACGACAAGGGCTAGAGACTTCCCCTTTGGAGGATGGATCCCCCACGCCTTGGAGAGTCGTACAGAAGTGTTTTCCCGCCGGATGGACGCCAACAAGCCTTGCTACACGCAAATCGTGCGTTTAGCGTTTTTGGACGCTTCTGGGGCCCAGGAGGGACCAGGAGGTCGCAAATTGGACCTGCAGAGAGAGGGGATGTCGAGCAAGACAAAGAGCCCTCACTGAAGCAGGTAGCACCCGGAGAAGTGCCAGAAACAGGCACTACGAGGATGCGTGAAACGGTGCTCGCCGAAGTTGCACAAAGGAGTCCCACGTCGCCGGAGACCAACTTAGAAAGTCGTGCAATGCAGGTTAGAGTGCCGTGGACCCAGGCTTGGCTGTGCACGAAGGATTTCCGCCGGAAGTGCACAGGGGCCGGAGTAGCTTGCAAAGTCGCGGTTCCCAGCAATGCAGCCCAGCGAGGTGAGGCAAGGACTTACCTCCACCAAACTTGGGCTGAAGAGTCACTGGACTGTGGGGGTCACTTGGACGGTGTCGCTGGATTCGGGGGACCTCGCTCGTCGTGCTTAGAGGAGACCCAAGGGACCCGTAATGCAGCTTTTTGGTGCCTGCGGTTGCAGGGGGAAGATTCTGTCGACCCACGGGAGATTTCTTCGGAGCTTCTGGTGCAGAGAGGAGGCAGACTACCCCCACAGCATGCACAAGCAGTAAAACAGTCGAGAAGGCGGCAGGATCAGCGTTACAGAGTTGCAGTAGTCGTCTTTGCTACTATGTTGCAGCTTTGCAGGCTTCCAGCGCGGTCAGCGGTCGATTCCTTATCAGAAGGTGAAGAGGGAGATGCAGAGGAACTCGGCTGAGCTCATGCATTCGTTATCTAAAGTTTCCCCAGAGACAGAGACCCTAAATAGCCAGAAAAGAGGGTTTGGCTACCTAGGAGAGAGGATAGGCTACTAACACCTGAAGGAGCCTATCAGCAGGAGTCTCTGACGTCACCTGGTGGCACTGGCCACTCAGAGCAGTCCAGTGTGCCAGCAGCACCTCTGTTTCCAAGATGGCAGAGGTCTGGAGCACACTGGAGGAGCTCTGGACACCTCCCACGGGAGGTGCAGGTCAGGGGAGTGGTCACTCCCCTTTCCTTTGTCCAGTTTCGCGCCAGAGCAGGGGCTAAGGGGTCCCTGAACCGGTGTAGACTGGCTTATGCAGAATTGGGCACATCTGTGCCCAACAAAGCATTTCCAGAGGCTGGGGGAGGCTACTCCTCCCCTGCCTTCACACCATTTTCCAAAGGGAGAGGGTGTCACACCCTCTCTCAGAGGAAGTTCTTTGTTCTGCCATCCTGGGCCAGGCCTGGCTGGACCCCAGGAGGGCAGCTGCCTGTCTGAGGGGTTGGCAGCAGCAGCAGCTGCAGTGAAACCCCAGGAAGGGCAGTCTGGCAGTACCAGGGTCTGTGCTACAGACCACTGGGATCATGGAATTGTACCAACAATGCCAGGATGGCATAGAGGGGGCAATTCCATGATCATAGACATGTTACATGGCCATATTCGGAGTTACCATGGTGAAGCTACATATAGGTAGTGACCTATATGTAGTGCACGCGTGTAATGGTGTCCCCGCACTCACAAAGTTCAGTGAATTGGCTCTGAACAATGTGGGGGCACCTTGGCTAGTGCCAGGGTGCCCTCACACTAAGTAACTTTGCATCTAACCTTTACCAGGTAAAGGTTAGACATATAGGTGACTTATAAGTTACTTAAGTGCAGTGTAAAATGGCTGTGAAATAACGTGGACGTTATTTCACTCAGGCTGCAGTGGCAGGCCTGTGTAAGAATTGTCAGAGCTCCTTATGGGTGGCAAAAGAAATGCTGCAGCCCATAGGGATCTCCTGGAACCCCAATACCCTGGGTACCTCAGTACCATATACTAGGGAATTATAAGGGTGTTCCAGTAAGCCAATGTAAATTGGTAAAATTGGTCACTAGCCTGTTAGTGACAATTTTAAATAAATGAGAGAGCATAACCACTGAGGTTCTGGTTAGCAGAGCCTCAGTGAGACAGTTAGGCACCACACAGGGAACACATACATGCACACCTATGAGCACTGGGGCCCTGTGTGACAGGGTCCCAGTGACACATACATATAGGCCACAACCTTATGAGCACTGGGGTCCTGACCAGCAGGGTCCCAGTGACACATAACAACCATACTAAAAACATGGTGTTTTCACTATGAGCACTGAGGCCTGGCTATCAGGATCCCAGTGAGACAGTGAAAACAGTGACAAACACCCTGACATACACTCACAAACAGGCCAAAAGTGGGGGTAACAAGGCTAGAAAGAGGCTACCTTCTCACACAACCCCCCCCAAACGAAGGACAATAAGGCTAACCTTGGCCAGTTGAGACTTTATTGTCTAAGTGGTGATAAGTAGAGAGTAGCTCTGCAATAGACTGGTTACTCCCTTTATCATCCACTATATGGTTACTTCCCTGTGGGGATGTAAACCACCCTGTTTGAAGTTTTTTAGCTAAGCAACAATGTGAAGATGTATTTTCAGAGTTTCTATCAGTAAGTTTTAGTTTAGAGCAGTGGGAATTGTCCACTGAACCTATTTGTAGTGATGGAAATGCCAGACAGGGATGCTGTCTCAGAAAAGCCATAGCTGGGCAAAAACTTTGTCCATATGGCTGGAAGAGAGAACAGGGATGCTGTTTCTCTTGGGTTGGAGCAGGGCAGGGATGCTGTCCTATCAGCTCCACACTAGGGCAGGGATGCTGTCCTAAGTGTTGTGAGGCAGTGCAGAGTTTCTGCACTAAAGTTTCTCTGGGAGGGTTGGAGGGATGCTCCATGTTAACTAAAATGGTGCTCTTTTTGTCACCAATGTTAGTTATCCCACAGAGAGGTACTTCTACCTCAGGGAGTCCAGCTATGCCAGCTGATGATTCCCTTGGAACAGGTACCACCCCAGGAGAGGTTTCTCCCACCACAGGAATGGTATCCTGAATGGTAGGGTGGTTAGGGGATACTGTGATACCCTTTTTACCTGTTGATGGAGAGGGATCCTGAGTTTTCAGGCCTTCTCTCCTTTGCTTTTTCATTTCAGTAGAAATGAGAGGGAACAATTCCTCAGGGATGCCCAGCATGGCTGCATGGGCATAAAACTCTACATCAGCCCAACCTGAGGCCTCTAGGTCATTACCTAAGAGACAGTCTACAGGTAAGCTAGGTGATACCACCACCTGCTTAGGGCCAGTAACTCCACCCCAACTAAACTGAATTATAGCTAAGGGAAGAAACTTAGTGGAGTTATGGACATCAATAATCTTATACTGTTGTCCAATGATGTGTTGTTCAGGAGGCACTAGGTTTTCAGTCACCAAAGTGAAACTGGCACCTGTGTCCCTGTAGGCCAAGGCCTCAACACCATTTATTGAAACTGTCTGCCTGTACTTATCCATTGTAAGGGGACAAGCAGCCAGTGTGGCAAGGCCAATGCCACTAGGTGTGACAGAAACTGTCTTGGGACTGATTACATCAGTTTCCACTATGGACCCATAAGTGAACCCAACTACACCCTTTGCTTGACTGTTGCCAGCAGTCCCACCACTAGTACCACTACTGCTAGGGGCACTAGAGCTTGATGTATTAGTGGTGGTAGGCTCAGGGGGTTTACCTGGACAGGACTTATCCCCTGGCCTATGGCCTCTATTTTTACACACAAAGCACCAAGGCTTTTTAATGTGTGCAGGTTGGGAAGAAGAGGAAGAATTTGTTTTATCCCCACCCTCTGAAGAGTGTTTAAGATTTGAAGTGGGATCTTTGGTTTTACCCTTATCCCCATGCTTATCTTGAGATTTTTCACCATCTTTCTTCTTATTGCCATCTTTGTCACCCCCTGTATGAACTTTTCTGTTCACCCTTGTTCTGACCCATTTGTCTGCCTTCTTTCCCAATTCTTGGGGAGAGGTCAGATCAGAGTCTACCAGGTACTGGTGCAACAAATCAGACACACAATTATTAAGAATATGCTCTCTCAGGATCAAGTTATACAGGCTGTCATAATCAGTAACTTTACTGCCATGTAACCACCCCTCCAAGGCCTTCACTGCCTGGTCAATGAAATCAACCCAGTCTTGTGAAGACTCCTTTTTGGTCTCTCTGAACTTTATCCTGTACTGTTCAGTGGTTAAGCCATAACCATCCAGGAGTGCATTCTTAAGAACTTGGAAATTATTGGCATCATTTTCTTTCACTGTAAGGAGCCTATCCCTACCTTTTCCACTAAATGATAGCCATAGGATAGCAGCCCACTGCTTTTGAGGGACATCCTGTACAGCACAGGCCCTCTCAAGTGCAGCAAACCACTTGTTAATGTCATCCCCCTCCTTATAAGGGGGAACTATCTTGTGCAGATTCCTGGAATCATGCTCTTTTGCAGGATGACTATGGGGAATACTGCTGCTGCCACCATGGGTATCTAAACCCAACTTCTGTCTTTCCCTCTCTATTTCTAAAGACTGTCTATCCAAATCCAGCTGTTGCTTCTTGAGCTTCAGTCTGGTTTGTTCCACTCTCAATCTATTGAGCTCCCTTTCTAACAATCTGTCATCAGCGTGGGTGGGAGGGACATTTCTAGATACAGAGGTATGATGGGAATGAACAGAAGGAGACCTGTCCCTTACAGAAGGCACCCTAACAGCTTGGCTACCAGTATAATGTGAGAGCACACCATCAGTATGGTGTGATTCAACCTCTGTACCAACTATGCTAGACTGTCTAGTAATGGGCAGGCTGAGAAGTTTCTTTCCTGAACCTTTTCCTGGGGGAGTCCCTGGATCAGATTGAGAACCATTAGCTACTTTTTCTACAGATTGGGCACTTATGGCCTTATCCTGTACTCTAAGCATATTAATTAACAGTTCTAAGGAAGGATTCTTCCCTACACTCAAACCTCTCTCTATGCAGAGACTCCTTGCTCCTTTCCAGCTAAGGTGATCATATGCAAGTTTGGACAGTTCAACTTTTTGGCCTGTGCCAGACATTTTAGAGAGAGTTAAAGTGATAGAAAAAGAGAAAAAAGTTTTCAGAACTTTTTGGAAAGACAGAAAAAACTTTTTAAACTTTTAAGAACTTTTTGAAAGTTTTAGGAGTACTTTTCAGCACTTAGAAAAGAGTGAAAAAGAGGAAATGCAAAACTTTTTGGCTATGTGTATATACACTGACCTTGTTTTGTATATTTTTCTCTTATGAAAAGTACAATGACAAGAGTGGTAAGTAGTCTCAAGCACTTATCCCACCACTGCACAACCAATGTAGGAGGCTGGACTGGTTTGTAGTGAGTACCAAGGGGTACTTGCACTTTGCACCAGGCCCAGTTATCCCTTATTAGTGTATAGGGTGTCTAGCAGCTTAGGCTGATAGATAATGGTAGCTTAGCAGAGCAGCTTAGGCTGAACTAGGAGACGTGTGAAGCTACTACAGTACCACTTAGTGTCATATGCACAATATCATAAGAAAACACAATACACAGTTATACTAAAAATAAAGGTACTTTATTTTTATGACAATATGCCAAAGTATCTTAGAGTGTACCCTCAGTGAGAGGATAGGAAATATACACAAGATATATATACACAATAGCAAAAATATGCAGTATAGTCTTAGAAAACAGTGCAAACAATGTATAGTTACAATAGGATGCAATGGGGAAACATAGGGATAGGGGCAACACAAACCATATACTCCAAAAGTGGAATGCGAACCACGAATGGACCCCAAACCTATGTGACCTTCTAGAGGGTCGCTGGGACTATTAGAAAATAGTGAGAGTTAGCAAAATAACCCTCCCCAAGACCCTGAAAAGTGAGTGCAAAGTGCACCAAAGTTCCCCTAAGGACAAAATAGTTGTGTTAGAGGGAAAATGCAAGGAAAACACAAATCAGCAATGCAACAACGATGGATTCCTGACTGAGGGTACCTGTGGAACAAGGGGACCAAGTCCAAAAGTCACAAGCAACTCGGAGATGGGCAGATGCCCAAGAAATGCCAGCGGTTGGTGCAAAGAAGCTCTTACTAGGCTGAAGAACTGTGAATACTGCAGGAACGACAAGGGCTAGAGACTTCCCCTTTGGAGGATGGATCCCCCACGCCTTGGAGAGTTGTGCAGAAGTGTTTTCCCACCGGATGGACGCCAACAAGCCTTGCTACACGCAAATCGTGCGTTTGGCGTTTTTGGACGCTTCTGGGGCCCAGGAGGGACCAGGAGGTCGCAAATTGGACCTGCAGAGAGAGGGGACGTCGAGCAAGACAAAGAGCCCTCACTGAAGCAGGTAGCACCCGGAGAAGTGCCAGAAACAGGCACTACGAGGATGCGTGAAACAGTGCTCGCCGAAGTTGCACAAAGGAGTCCCACGTCGCCGGAGACCAACTTAGAAAGTCGTGCAATGCAGGTTAGAGTGCCGTGGACCCAGGCTTGGCTGTGCACGAAGGATTTCCGCCGGAAGTGCACAGGGGCCGGAGTAGCTTGCAAAGTCGCGGTTCCCAGCAATGCAGCCCAGCGAGGTGAGGCAAGGACTTACCTCCACCAAACTTGGGCTGAAGAGTCACTGGACTGTGGGGGTCACTTGGACGGTGTCGCTGGATTCGGGGGACCTCGCTCGTCGTGCTGAGAGGAGACCCAAGGGACCGGTAATGCAGCTTTTTGGTGCCTGCGGTTGCAGGGGGAAGATTCTGTCGACCCACGGGAGATTTCTTCGGAGCTTCTGGTGCAGAGATGAGGCAGACTACCCCCACAGCATGCACAAGTAGTAAAACAGTCGAGAAGGCGGCAGGATCAGCGTTACAGAGTTGCAGTAGTCGTCTTTGCTACTATGTTGCAGGTTTGCAGGCTTCCAGCGCGGTCAGCGGTCGATTCCTTATCAGAAGGTGAAGAGGGAGATGCAGAGGAACTCGGCTGAGCTCATGCATTCGTTATCTAAAGTTTCCCCAGAGACAGAGACCCTAAATAGCCAGAAAAGAGGGTTTGGCTACCTAGGAGAGAGGATAGGCTACTAACACCTGAAGGAGCCTATCAGCAGGAGTCTCTGACGTCACCTGGTGGCACTGGCCACTCAGAGCAGTCCAGTGTGCCAGCAGCACCTCTGTTTCCAAGATGGCAGAGGTCTGGAGCACACTGGAGGAGCTCTGGACACCTCCCAGGGGAGGTGCAGGTCAGGGGAGTGGTCACTCCCCTTTCCTTTGTCCAGTTTCGCGCCAGAGCAGGGGCTAAGGGGTCCCTGAACCGGTGTAGACTGGCTTATGCAGAATTGGGCACATCTGTGCCCAACAAAGCATTTCCAGAGGCTGGGGGAGGCTACTCCTCCCCTGCCTTCACACCATTTTCCAAAGGGAGAGGGTGTCACACCCTCTCTCAGAGGAAGTTCTTTGTTCTGCCATCCTGGGCCAGGCCTGGCTGGACCCCAGGAGGGCAGCTGCCTGTCTGAGGGGTTGGCAGCAGCAGCTGCAGTGAAACCCCAGGAAGGGCAGTCTGGCAGTACCAGGGTCTGTGCTACAGACCACTGGGATCATGGAATTGTACCAACAATGCCAGGATGGCATAGAGGGGGCAATTCCATGATCATAGACATGTTACATGGCCATATTCGGAGTTACCATGGTGAAGCTACATATAGGTAGTGACCTATATGTAGTGCACGCGTGTAATGGTGTCCCCGCACTCACAAAGTTCAGTGAATTGGCTCTGAACAATGTGGGGGCACCTTGGCTAGTGCCAGGGTGCCCTCACACTAAGTAACTTTGCACCTAACCTTTACCAGGTAAAGGTTAGACATATAGGTGACTTATAAGTTACTTAAGTGCAGTGTAAAATGGCTGTGAAATAACGTGGACGTTATTTCACTCAGGCTGCAGTGGCAGGCCTGTGTAAGAATTGTCAGAGCTCCCTATGGGTGGCAAAAGAAATGCTGCAGCCCATAGGGATCTCCTGGAACCCCAATACCCTGGGTACCTCAGTACCATATACTAGGGAATTATAAGGGTGTTCCAGTAAGCCAATGTAAATTGGTAAAATTGGTCACTAGCCTGTTAGTGACAATTTTAAATAAATGAGAGAGCATAACCACTGAGGTTCTGGTTAGCAGAGCCTCAGTGAGACAGTTAGGCACCACACAGGGAACACATTCATGCACACCTATGAGCACTGGGGCCCTGTGTGACAGAGTCCCAGTGACACATACATATAGGCCACAACCTTATGAGCACTGGGGTCCTGACCAGCAGGGTCCCAGTGACACATAACAACCATACTGAAAACATGGTGTTTTCACTATGAGCACTGAGGCCTGGCTATCAGGATCCCAGTGAGACAGTGAAAACAGTGACAAACACCCTGACATACACTCACAAACAGGCCAAAAGTGGGGGTAACAAGGCTAGAAAGAGGCTACCTTCTCACAGGTACCCTGGGTATTGGGGTTCCAGGAGATCCCTATGGGCTGCAGCATTTCTTTTGCCACCCATAGGGAGCTCTGACAATTCTTACACAGGCCTGCCAGTGCAGCCTGAGTGAAATAACATCCACGTTATTTCACAGCCATTTACCACTGCACTTAAGTAACTTATTAGTCACCTATATGTCTAACCTTCACCTGGTGAAGGGTGGGTGCAAAGTTACTTAGTTTGTGGGCAATCCTGGCACTAGCCAGGGTGCCCCCACATCGTTCAGTGCAAATTCACCGGACTTTGTGAGTGCGGGGACACCATTACACGCGTGCACTATACGTAGGTCACTACCTATGTATAGCGTCACAATGGTAACTCCGAACATGGCCATGTAACATGTCTAAGATCATGGAGTTGTCACCTGTAGGAAAGTACCATCTTGCCTGGCATGTTACCCCCATTTTTCACTGTATATATGTTGTTTTAGTTGTATGTGTCACTGGGACCCTGGTAACCCAGGGCCCCAGTGCTCATAAGTGTGCCTGTATGTGTTACCTGTGTAGTGACTAACTGTCTCACTGAGGCTCTGCTAATCAGAACCTCAGTGGTTATGCTCTCTCATTTCTTTCCAAATTGTCACTGACAGGCTAGTGACCATTTTTACCAATTTACATTGGCTTACTGGAACACCCTTATAATCCCCTAGTATATGGTACTGAGGTACCCAGGGTATTGGGGTTCCAGGAGATCCCTATGGGCTGCAGCATTTCTTTTGCCACCCATAGGGAGCTCTGACAATTCTTACACAGGCCTGCCACTGCAGCCTGAGTGAAATAACGTCCACGTTATTTCACAGCCATTTTACACTGCACTTAAGTAACTTATAAGTCACCTATATGTCTAACCTTTACCTGGTAAAGGTTAGGTGCAAAGTTACTTAGTGTGAGGGCACCCTGGCACTAGCCAAGGTGCCCCCACATTGTTCAGAGCCAATTCACTGAACTTTGTGAGTGCGGGGACACCATTACACGCGTGCACTACATATAGGTCACTACCTATATGTAGCTTCACCATGGTAACTCCGAATATGGCCATGTAACATGTCTATGATCATGGAATTGCCCCCTCTATGCCATCCTGGCATTGTTGGTACAATTCCATGATCCCAGTGGTCTGTAGCACAGACCCTGGTACTGCCAGACTGCCCTTCCTGGGGTTTCTCTGCAGCTGCTGCTGCTGCCAACCCCTCAGACAGGCATCTGCCCTCCTGGGGTCCAGCCAGGCCTGGCCCAGGATGGCAGAACAAAGAACTTCCTCTGAGAGAGGGTGTGACACCCTCTCCCTTTGGAAAATGGTGTGAAGGCAGGGGAGGAGTAGCCTCCCCCAGCCTCTGGAAATGCTTTGTTGGGCACAGATGTGCCCAATTCTGCATAAGCCAGTCTACACCGGTTCAGGGACCCCTTAGCCCCTGCTCTGGCGCGAAACTGGACAAAGGAAAGGGGAGTGACCACTCCCCTGACCTGCACCTCCCCTGGGAGGTGTCCAGAGCTCCTCCAGTGTGCTCCAGACCTCTGCCATCTTGGAAACAGAGGTGCTGCTGGCACACTGGACTGCTCTGAGTGGCCAGTGCCACCAGGTGACGTCAGAGACTCCTTGTGATAGGCTCCTTCAGGTGTTAGTAGCCTTTCCTCTCTCCTAGGTAGCCAAACCCTCTTTTCTGGCTATTTAGGGTCTCTGTCTCTGGGGAAACTTCAGATAACGAATGCATGAGCTCAGCCGAGTTCCTCTGCATCTCCCTCTTCACCTTCTGATAAGGAATCGACCGCTGACCGCGCTGGAAGCCTGCAAACCTGCAACATAGTAGCAAAGACGACTACTGCAACTCTGTAACGCTGATCCTGCCGCCTTCTCGACTGTTTTCCTGCTTGTGCATGCTGTGGGGGTAGTCTGCCTCCTCTCTGCACCAGAAGCTCCGAAGAAATCTCCCGTGGGTCGACGGAATCTTCCCCCTGCAACCGCAGGCACCAAAAAGCTGCATCTCCGGTCCCTTGGGTCTCCTCTCAGCACGACGAGCGAGGTCCCTCGAATCCAGCGACACTGTCCAAGTGACCCCCACAGTCCAGTGACTCTTCAGCCCAAGTTTGGTGGAGGTAAGTCCTTGCCTCACCTCGCTGGGCTGCATTGCTGGGAACCGCGACTTTGCAAGCTACTCCGGCCCCTGTGCACTTCCGGCGGAAATCCTTCGTGCACAGCCAAGCCTGGGTCCACGGCACTCTAACCTGCATTGCACGACTTTCTAAGTTGGTCTCCGGCGACGTGGGACTCCTTTGTGCAACTTCGGCGAGCACCGTTTCACGCATCCTCGTAGTGCCTGTTTCTGGCACTTCTCCGGGTGCTACCTGCTTCAGTGAGGGCTCTTTGTCTTGCTCGACATCCCCTCTCTCTGCAGGTCCAATTTGCGACCTCCTGGTCCCTCCTGGGCCCCAGCAGCGTCCAAAAACGCCAAACGCACGATTTGCGTGTAGCAAGGCTTGTTGGCGTCCATCCGGCGGGAAAACACTTCTGCACGACTCTCCAAGGCGTGGGGGATCCATCCTCCAAAGGGGAAGTCTCTAGCCCTTGTCGTTCCTGCAGTATTCACAGTTCTTCAGCCTAGTAAGAGCTTCTTTGCACCAACCGCTGGCATTTCTTGGGCATCTGCCCATCTCCGAGCTGCTTGTGACTTTTGGACTTGGTCCCCTTGTTCCACAGGTACCCTCAGTCAGGAATCCATTGTTGTTGCATTGCTGATTTGTGTTTTCCTTGCATTTTCCCTCTAACACGACTATTTTGTCCTTAGGGGAACTTTGGTGCACTTTGCACTCACTTTTCAGGGTCTTGGGGAGGGTTATTTTGCTAACTCTCACTATTTTCTAATAGTCCCAGCGACCCTCTAGAAGGTCACATAGGTTTGGGGTCCATTCGTGGTTCGCATTCCACTTCTGGAGTATATGGTTTGTGTTGCCCCTATCCCTATGTTTCCCCATTGCATCCTATTGTAACTATACATTGTTTGCACTGTTTTCTAAGACTATACTGCATATTTTTGCTATTGTGTATATATATCTTGTGTATATTTCCTATCCTCTCACTGAGGGTACACTCTAAGATACTTTGGCATATTGTCATAAAAATAAAGTACCTTTATTTTTAGTATAACTGTGTATTGTGTTTTCTTATGATATTGTGCATATGACACTAAGTGGTACTGTAGTAGCTTCACACGTCTCCTAGTTCAGCCTGAGCTGCTTTGCTAAGCTACCATTATCTATCAGCCTAAGCTGCTAGACACCCTATACACTAATAAGGGATAACTGGGCCTGGTGCAAGGTGCAAGTACCCCTTGGTACTCACTACAAGCCAGTCCAGCCTCCTACATTGGTTGTGCAGTGGTGGGATAAGTGCTTTGAGACTACTTACCACTCTTGTCATTGTACTTTTCATAAGAGAAAAATATACAAAACAAGGTCAGTGTATATACACATAGCCAAAAAGTTTTGCATTTCCTCTTTTCACTCTTTTCTAAGTGCTGAAAAGTACTTCTAAACTTTCAAAAAGTTCTTAAAAGTTTAAAAAGTTTTTTTTCTGTCTTTCCAAAAAGTTCTGAAAACTTTTTTCTCTTTTGCTATCACTTTAACTCTCTCTAAAAAATGTCTGGCACAGGCCAAAAAGTTGAACTGTCCAAACTTGCATATGATCACCTTAGCTGGAAAGGAGCAAGGAGTCTCTGCATAGAGAGAGGTTTGAGTGTAGGGAAGAATCCTTCCTTAGAACTGTTAATTAATATGCTTAGAGTACAGGATAAGGCCATAAGTGCCCAATCTGTGGAAAAAGTAGCTAATGGTTCTCAATCTGATCCAGGGACTCCCCCAGGAAAAGGTTCAGGAAAGAAACTTCTTAGCCTGCCCATTACTAGACAGTCTAGCATAGTTGGTACAGAGGTTGAATCACATCATACTGATGATGTGCTCTCACATTATACTGGTAGCCAAGCTGTTAGGGTGCCCTCTGTAAGGGACAGGTCTCCTTCTGTTCATTCCCATCATACCTCTGTATCTAGAAATGTCCCTCCCACCCACCCTGATGACAGATTGTTGGAAAGGGAGCTCAATAGATTGAGAGTGGAGCAAACCAGACTGAAGCTCAAGAAGCAACAGCTGGATTTGGATAGACAGTCTTTAGAAATAGAGAGGGAAAGACAGAAAATGGGTTTAGATACCCATGGTGGCAGCAGCAGTATTCCCCATAGTCATCCTGCAAAAGAGCATGATTCCAGGAATCTGCATAAGATAGTTCCCCCTTACAAGGAGGGGGATGACATTAACAAGTGGTTTGCTGCACTTGAGAGGGCCTGTGCTGTACAGGATGTCCCTCAAAAGCAGTGGGCTGCTATCCTATGGCTATCATTTACTGGAAAAGGTAGGGATAGGCTCCTTACTGTAAAAGAAAATGATGCTAACAATTTCCAAGTTCTTAAGAATGCACTCCTGGATGGTTATGGCTTAACCACTGAACAGTACAGGATCAAGTTCAGAGATACCAAAAAGGAGTCTTCACAAGACTGGGTTGATTTCATTGACCAGGCAGTGAAGGCCTTGGAGGGGTGGTTACATGGCAGTAAAGTTACTGATTATGACAGCCTGTATAACTTAATCCTGAGAGAGCATATTCTTAATAATTGTGTGTCTGATTTGTTGCACCAGTACTTGGTGGACTCTGATCTGACCTCTCCCCAAGAATTGGGAAAGAAGGCAGACAAATGGGTCAGAACAAGAGTGAACAGAAAAGTTCATACAGGGGGTGACAAAGATGGCAACAAAAAGAAGGATGGTAAGTCTTCTGACAAGGGTGGGGACAAATCTAAAAATGAGTCTTCATCAGGCCCACAAAAACACTCTGGTGGGGGTGGTGGGCCCAAATCCTCCTTTAATCAGAACAAGGAAAAGAAACCATGGTGCTATTTATGTAAGATAAAAGGCCATTGGACAACAGATCCCAGTTGTCCAAAGAAAGGCACCACAGCTCCTACCACTACAACCCCTACTGCTACACCTAGTGTCCCTACTAATAGCAGTGGTGGTGGGAGCAAACCTACTAATAGCCAATCCAAGGGAGTAGCTGGGCTCACTTTTGGTAATTTAGTTGGGGTTGGTCTGATTAGGGAGACCACAGAGGCTACTTTAGTCTCTGAAGGGGCTATTGACTTAGCCACTTTGGTTGCTTGCCCCCATAACTTGGAGAAGTACAAGCAACTAACCCTAATAAATGGTGTTGAGGTCCAGGCCTACAGGGACACAGGTGCCAGTGTCACAATGGTGATTGAGAAACTGGTGCACCCTGAACAACACATACTTGGACACCAGTACCAAGTAACCGATGCTCACAACATAACACAAAGCCACCCCATGGCTGTTGTAAATCTCAACTGGGGGGGGGTATCTGGTCCAAAGAAAGTTGTGGTAGCTTCAGATTTACCTGTAGACTGTCTATTAGGGAACGATTTGGAGACATCAGCTTGGTCAGATGTGGAGTTGGAGGCCCATGCAGCAATGCTGGGCATCCCAGGGCATATTTTTGCTTTGACAAGGGCTCAGGCCAAAAAGCAAAAAGGACAGGGAAGCTTGGATCCTGGAACAATGGACCAAGTGCTCCCTAAAGCTAGGGCTAGTAGAAGCAAACCACTTCCTACTATCCCTCCCTCTACAGTGGATTCTACTTCTGAGGAAGAAGAATTCCCTCCCTGTGCAGAACCTACACCAGAGGAGCTGGAAGCAGACACTGCTGAGCTTTTGGGTGAAGGGGGGCCTGCCAGAGAGGAGCTGAGTGTGGCACAGCAAACCTGTCCCACATTAGAGGGTCTCAGACAGCAAGCTGTCAAACAGGCTAATGGGGATGTCAGTGACTCACACAGAGTTTACTGGGAGGACAACCTCTTGTACACTGAGCAAAGGGATCCTAAACCTGGAGCTGCCAGGAGATTAGTGATTCCTCAGGAGTACAGAAAGTTCCTCCTAACACTGGCACATGACATTCCCTTAGCTGGGCACCTGGGTCAAATGAAAACTTGGGACAGATTGGTACCACTGTTTCATTGGCCTAGGATGTCTGAGGACACAAAAGAATTTTGTAAGTCCTGTGAAACCTGTCAAGCCAGTGGCAAGACAGGTGGCACTCCAAAGGCACCCCTTATCCCACTGCCTGTGGTTGGGGTTCCCTTTGAAAGGGTAGGGGTTGACATAGTTGGCCCCCTTGACCCTCCTACTGCTTCAGGCAATAGGTTTATCTTGGTGGTAGTGGACCATGCCACAAGATATCCTGAAGCTATTCCTTTAAGGACCACTACAGCTCCTGCAGTGGCAAAGGCCCTCCTGGGAATATTTTCCAGGGTGGGCTTCCCAAAGGAAGTAGTATCAGACAGAGGAAGCAATTTCATGTCTGCATACTTAAAGGCCATGTGGAAGGAGTGTGGTGTAACTTACAAGTTCACAACACCCTATCATCCACAAACAAATGGACTGGTGGAGAGATTTAATAAAACTCTCAAAGGCATGATTATGGGACTCCCTGAAAAACTCCGCAGGAGATGGGATATCCTTCTACCATGCCTCCTTTTTGCCTACAGGGAGGTACCCCAGAAAGGAGTGGGCTTCAGCCCCTTTGAACTTCTTTTTGGACACCCTGTTAGGGGTCCACTCACACTTGTAAAGGAGGGTTGGGAACAACCTTTAAAAGCTCCTAAGCAGGATATTGTGGATTATGTACTTGGCCTCAGATCAAGGATGGCTGAGTACATGAAAAAGGCCAGTAAAAACCTTCAGGCCAGCCAAGAGCTCCAGAAGCAATGGCATGATCAGAAGGCTGTTTTGGTTCAGTACCAACCAGGGCAGAAAGTGTGGGTCTTGGAGCCTGTGGCCCCAAGAGCACTCCAAGATAAATGGAGTGGTCCACACACAATTGTTGAAAAGAAGGGTGAAGTCACCTACTTGGTTGACTTAGGCACTGCCAGGAGTCCCCTTAGGGTGCTCCATGTCAACCGCCTGAAACCCTACTATGACAGGGCTGATCTCACCCTGCTCATGGCAACAGATGAGGGACAGGAAGAAGACAGTGATCCTCTACCTGATCTCTTCTCTTCCACAGAACAAGATGCTCTTGTGGAAGGGGTAGTTTTGGCTGATTGTCTTACTGCTGAGCAGAAAGATAATTGCATAAATCTCCTAGGACAATTTTCAGAACTCTTCTCCATTGTGCCAGGCACCACTTCTTGGTGTGAGCACACTATAGATACTGGAGACAGTTTACCTGTCAAAAGTAAGATCTATAGGCAGCCTGACCATGTCAGGGACTGCATAAAGCAAGAAGTTCAGAAGATGTTGGAACTAGGAGTGGTTGAGCACTCTGACAGTCCATGGGCTTCTCCTGTGGTACTGGTACCAAAACCCAATTCTAAAGATGGAAAGAAGGAAATGAGGTTTTGTGTAGACTATAGAGGTCTCAACTTGGTAACCAAAACAGATGCTCACCCTATACCCAGGGCAGATGAGCTAATAGATACACTGGCATCTGCCAAGTATCTAAGCACTTTTGATTTGACTGCAGGGTATTGGCAGATCAAAATGTCAGAAGATGCTAAACCTAAGACTGCATTTTCTACCATTGGAGGACATTACCAGTTTACTGTAATGCCTTTTGGTTTGAAAAATGCACCTGCCACTTTTCAGAGGTTGGTGAACACAGTCCTGCAAGGGCTGGAAGCTTTCAGTGCAGCATATTTGGATGATATAGCTGTCTTTAGCTCCAGCTGGGATGATCACCTGGTCCACCTTTGGAAAGTTTTGGAGGCCCTGCAAAAGGCAGGCCTCACTATCAAGGCTTCAAAGTGCCAGATAGGGCAGGGTAAGGTGGTTTATCTGGGACACCTTGTTGGTGGGGAACAGATTGCACCACTTCAGGGGAAAATCCAAACTATTATTGATTGGATTCCCCCTACCACTCAGACTCAGGTGAGAGCCTTCCTAGGCCTCACTGGGTATTACAGGAGGTTCATTAAGAACTATGGCTCCATTGCAGCCCCTCTTAATGACCTCACATCCAAGAAAATGCCTAAAAAGGTATTATGGACAGCAAACTGTCAGAAAGCTTTTGAGGAGCTGAAGCAGGCCATGTGCTCTGCACCTGTCCTGAAAAGCCCTTGTTACTCTAAAAAATTCTATGTCCAAACTGATGCATCTGAATTAGGAGTAGGGGCAGTCCTATCACAACTTAATTCTGAGGGCCAGGATCAACCTGTTGCTTTTATTAGTAGAAGGTTGACCCCTAGAGAAAAGCGTTGGTCTGCCATTGAGAGGGAGGCCTTTGCTGTGGTCTGGGCTCTGAAGAAGTTGAGGCCATACCTGTTTGGCACTCACTTCATTGTTCAGACAGACCACAAACCTCTACTTTGGCTAAAACAAATGAAAGGTGAAAATCCTAAATTGTTGAGGTGGTCCATATCCCTACAGGGAATGGACTATACAGTGGAACATAGACCTGGGAGTAGCCACTCCAATGCAGATGGACTCTCCAGATATTTCCACTTAGACAATGAAGACTCATCAGGTAATGGCTAGTCTTATTGTCCTTCGTTTGGGGGGGGGGTTGTGTAGGAAAGTACCATCTTGCCTGGCATGTTACCCCCATTTTTCACTGTATATATGTTGTTTTAGTTGTATGTGTCACTGGGACCCTGGTAACCCAGGGCCCCAGTGCTCATAAGTGTGCCTGTATGTGTTACCTGTGTAGTGACTAACTGTCTCACTGAGGCTCTGCTAATCAGAACCTCAGTGGTTATGCTCTCTCATTTCTTTCCAAATTGTCACTGACAGGCTAGTGACCATTTTTACCAATTTACATTGGCTTACTGGAACACCCTTATAATCCCCTAGTATATGGTACTGAGGTACCCAGGGTATTGGGGTTCCAGGAGATCCCTATGGGCTGCAGCATTTCTTTTGCCACCCATAGGGAGCTCTGACAATTCTTACACAGGCCTGCCACTGCAGCCTGAGTGAAATAACGTCCACGTTATTTCACAGCCATTTTACACTGCACTTAAGTAACTTATAAGTCACCTATATGTCTAACCTTTACCTGGTAAAGGTTAGGTGCAAAGTTACTTAGTGTGAGGGCACCCTGGCACTAGCCAAGGTGCCCCCACATTGTTCAGAGCCAATTCACTGAACTTTGTGAGTGCGGGGACACCATTACACGCGTGCACTACATATAGGTCACTACCTATATGTAGCTTCACCATGGTAACTCCGAATATGGCCATGTAACATGTCTATGATCATGGAATTGCCCCCTCTATGCCATCCTGGCATTGTTGGTACAATTCCATGATCCCAGTGGTCTGTAGCACAGACCCTGGTACTGCCAGACTGCCCTTCCTGGGGTTTCTCTGCAGCTGCTGCTGCTGCCAACCCCTCAGACAGGCATCTGCCCTCCTGGGGTCCAGCCAGGCCTGGCCCAGGATGGCAGAACAAAGAACTTCCTCTGAGAGAGGGTGTGACACCCTCTCCCTTTGGAAAATGGTGTGAAGGCAGGGGAGGAGTAGCCTCCCCCAGCCTCTGGAAATGCTTTGTTGGGCACAGATGTGCCCAATTCTGCATAAGCCAGTCTACACCGGTTCAGGGACCCCTTAGCCCCTGCTCTGGCGCGAAACTGGACAAAGGAAAGGGGAGTGACCACTCCCCTGACCTGCACCTCCCCTGGGAGGTGTCCAGAGCTCCTCCAGTGTGCTCCAGACCTCTGCCATCTTGGAAACAGAGGTGCTGCTGGCACACTGGACTGCTCTGAGTGGCCAGTGCCACCAGGTGACGTCAGAGACTCCTTGTGATAGGCTCCTTCAGGTGTTAGTAGCCTTTCCTCTCTCCTAGGTAGCCAAACCCTCTTTTCTGGCTATTTAGGGTCTCTGTCTCTGGGGAAACTTCAGATAACGAATGCATGAGCTCAGCCGAGTTCCTCTGCATCTCCCTCTTCACCTTCTGATAAGGAATCGACCGCTGACCGCGCTGGAAGCCTGCAAACCTGCAACATAGTAGCAAAGACGACTACTGCAACTCTGTAACGCTGATCCTGCCGCCTTCTCGACTGTTTTCCTGCTTGTGCATGCTGTGGGGGTAGTCTGCCTCCTCTCTGCACCAGAAGCTCCGAAGAAATCTCCCGTGGGTCGACGGAATCTTCCCCCTGCAACCGCAGGCACCAAAAAGCTGCATCTCCGGTCCCTTGGGTCTCCTCTCAGCACGACGAGCGAGGTCCCTCGAATCCAGCGACACTGTCCAAGTGACCCCCACAGTCCAGTGACTCTTCAGCCCAAGTTTGGTGGAGGTAAGTCCTTGCCTCACCTCGCTGGGCTGCATTGCTGGGAACCGCGACTTTGCAAGCTACTCCGGCCCCTGTGCACTTCCGGCGGAAATCCTTCGTGCACAGCCAAGCCTGGGTCCACGGCACTCTAACCTGCATTGCACGACTTTCTAAGTTGGTCTCCGGCGACGTGGGACTCCTTTGTGCAACTTCGGCGAGCACCGTTTCACGCATCCTCGTAGTGCCTGTTTCTGGCACTTCTCCGGGTGCTACCTGCTTCAGTGAGGGCTCTTTGTCTTGCTCGACATCCCCTCTCTCTGCAGGTCCAATTTGCGACCTCCTGGTCCCTCCTGGGCCCCAGCAGCGTCCAAAAACGCCAAACGCACGATTTGCGTGTAGCAAGGCTTGTTGGCGTCCATCCGGCGGGAAAACACTTCTGCACGACTCTCCAAGGCGTGGGGGATCCATCCTCCAAAGGGGAAGTCTCTAGCCCTTGTCGTTCCTGCAGTATTCACAGTTCTTCAGCCTAGTAAGAGCTTCTTTGCACCAACCGCTGGCATTTCTTGGGCATCTGCCCATCTCCGAGCTGCTTGTGACTTTTGGACTTGGTCCCCTTGTTCCACAGGTACCCTCAGTCAGGAATCCATTGTTGTTGCATTGCTGATTTGTGTTTTCCTTGCATTTTCCCTCTAACACGACTATTTTGTCCTTAGGGGAACTTTGGTGCACTTTGCACTCACTTTTCAGGGTCTTGGGGAGGGTTATTTTGCTAACTCTCACTATTTTCTAATAGTCCCAGCGACCCTCTAGAAGGTCACATAGGTTTGGGGTCCATTCGTGGTTCGCATTCCACTTCTGGAGTATATGGTTTGTGTTGCCCCTATCCCTATGTTTCCCCATTGCATCCTATTGTAACTATACATTGTTTGCACTGTTTTCTAAGACTATACTGCATATTTTTGCTATTGTGTATATATATCTTGTGTATATTTCCTATCCTCTCACTGAGGGTACACTCTAAGATACTTTGGCATATTGTCATAAAAATAAAGTACCTTTATTTTTAGTATAACTGTGTATTGTGTTTTCTTATGATATTGTGCATATGACACTAAGTGGTACTGTAGTAGCTTCACACGTCTCCTAGTTCAGCCTGAGCTGCTTTGCTAAGCTACCATTATCTATCAGCCTAAGCTGCTAGACACCCTATACACTAATAAGGGATAACTGGGCCTGGTGCAAGGTGCAAGTACCCCTTGGTACTCACTACAAGCCAGTCCAGCCTCCTACATCACCCTAATGCCATTCTGGCATTGGGGTGACAATTCCATGATCCCCCGGGTCTCTAGCACAGAACCCGGGTACTGCCAAACTGCCTTTCCCGGGTCTCCACTGCAGCTGCTGCTGCTGCCATCCCCTCAGACAGGTTTCTGCCCTCCTGGGATCCAGGCAGCCCTGGCCCAGGAAGGCAGAACAAAGGATTTCCTCTGAGAAAGTGTGTAACACCCTCTCCCTTTGGAAATAGGTGTGAAGGCTGGGGAGGAGTAGCCTCCCCCAGCCTCTGGAAATGCTTTGATGGGCACAGATGGTGCCCATCTCTGCCTAAGCCACTCTACACCGATTTAGGGATCCCCCAGCCCTGCTCTGGCATGAAACTGGACAGAGGAAAGGGGAGTGACCACTCCCCTGACCTGCACCTCCCAGGGGAGGTGCCCAGAGCTCCTCCAGTGTGTCCCAGACCTCTGCCATCTTGGAAACAGAGGTGTCTGTGGCACACTGGAGTGCTCTGAGTGGCCAGTGCCAGCAGGTGATGTCAGAGGCTCCTGCTGATCGGCTCTTACCTCTCTTGGTAGCCAATCCTCCTTCCTTGGTAGCCAAACCTCCTTTTCTGGCTATTTAGGGTCTCTGCTTTGGGGAATTCTTCAGATAACGAATGCAAGCGCTCACCAGAGTTCCTCTGCATCTCCCTCTTCACCTTCTGCCAAGGAATCGACCGCTGACTGCTCTGGATGCCTGCAAAACCGCAACAAAGTAGCAGACGACTACTGCAACCTTGTGTCGCTGATCCTGCGGCCTTCTCAACTGTTTTCCTGGTGGTGCATGCTGTGGGGGTAGTCTGCCTCCTCTCTGCACTAGAAGCTCCGAAGAAATCTCCCGTGGGTCGACGGAATCTTCCCTCTGCAACCGCAGGCACCAAAAGACTGCATCACCGGTCCTCTGGGTCCCCTCTCAGCACGACGAGCGTGGTCCTTGGAACTCAGCAACTCTGTCCAAGTGGCTCCCACGGTCCAGTGACTCTTCAGTCCAAGCTTGGTGGAGGTAAGTGCTTGCCTCCCCACGCTAGACTGCATTGCTGGGTACTGCGTGATTTGCAGCTGCTCCGGTTCATGTGCACTCTTCCAGGATTTCCTTTGTGCACAGCCAAGCCTGGGTCCCCGACACTCTAACCTACAGTGCACGACCTCCTGAGTTGCCCTCCGGCGTTGTGGGACCTTCTTTTGTGACTTCGGGTGAGCTCTGGTTCACTCTTCTTCGTAGTGCCTGTTCCGGCACTTCTGCGGGTGCTGCTTGCTTCTGAGTGGGCTCTTTGTCTTGCTGGACGCCCCCTCTGTCTCCTCACGCAATTGGCGACATCCTCGTCCTTCCTGGGCCACAGCAGCATCCAAAAACCCTAACCACAACCCTTGCAGCTAGCAAGGCTTGTTTGCGGTCTTTCTGCATGGAAACACCTCTGCAAGCTTATTCACAACGTGGGACATCTATTCTCCAAAGGGGAAGTTACTAGTCCTCTTCGTTCTTGCAGAATCCACAGCTTCTACCATCCGGTGGCAGCTTCTTTGCACCCACAGCTGGCATTTCCTGGGCATCTGCCAACTCCCGACTTAAGTGTGACTCTTGGACTTGGTCCCCTTGTTCCACAGGTACTCTCATCTGGAAATCCATGATTGTTGCATTGCTGGTGTTGGCCTTCCTTGCAGAATTCCCCTATCACGACTTCTGTGCTCTCTGGGGAACTTAGGTGCACTTTACACCTACTTTTCAGGGTCTTGGGGTGGGCTATTTTTCTAACCCTCGCTGTTTTCTTACAGTCCCAGCGACCCTCTACAAGCTCACATAGGTTTGGGGTCCATTCGTGATTCGCATTCCACTTTTGGAGTATATGGTTTGTGTTGCCCCTATACCTATGTGCTCTCATTGTAATCTATTGTGACTGTACATTGCTTGCATAGTTTCCTATTGCTATTACTGCATATTTTTGGTATTATGTACATATATCTTGTGTATATTTGCTATCCTCATACTGAGGGAACTCACTGAGATACTTTTGGCATATTGTCATAAAAATAAAGTACCTTTATTTTTAGTATATCTGTGTATTGTGTTTTCTTATGATATTGTGCATATGACAGCAGTGGTATAGTAGGAGCTTCACACGTCTCCTAGTTCAGCCTAAGCTGCTCTGCTAAGCTACCTTTTCTATCAGCCTAAGCTGCTAGACACCTCTTCTACACTAATAAGGGATAACTGGACCTGGTGCAGAGTGTAAGTACCCCTTGGTACCACTAAAAACCAGGCCAGCCTCCTACAAGCAGAACATAGACAGTGCAAGTGCCACACATGTGAGCAGCATTGCACACAGGACATTCCTTGTACATGTCAGCCCATTTCCTAACTCCTGACACACCCATGCACCTGGTCACAACCCACCTGTCAGAAGAGGTCCCTGGAATACTGTAGGAGGCTGGACTGGCTTGTAGTGAGTACCAAGGAGTACTTGCACCTTGCACCAGGCCCAGTTATCCCTTATTAGTGTATATGGTGTCTAGCAGCATAGGCTGATAGATAATGGTAGCTTAGCAGAGCAGCTTAGGCTGAACTAGGAGACGAGTGAAGCTCCTACAGTACCACTAGTGTCATATGCACAATATCATAGGAAAACACAATACACAGATATACTAAAAATAAAGGTACTTTATTTTTATGACAATATGCCAAAAGTCTCTCAGTGAGTACCCTCAGTATGAGGATAGCAAATATACACAAGATATATGTACACAATACCAAAATATGCAGTAATAGTATTAGACAGTATTAGATAGTATTGTAACAGTGCAAACAATGTATAGTTACAATAGGATGCAATGGAGACACATAGGGATAGGGGCAACACAAACCATATACTCCAAAAGTGGAATGCGAACCACGAATGGACCATAAACCTATGTGAACTTGTAGAGGGTCGCTGGGACTATTAGAAAATAGTAAGGGTTAGAAAAATAGCCCACCCCAAGACCCTGAAAAGTGAGTGCAAAGTGCACTAAAGTTCCCCAAAGGACATAGAAGTCGTGATAGGGGAATTCTGCAGGAAAGACACAAACCAGCAATGCAACAACAATGGATTTCCAGTCGAGGGTACCTGTGGAACAAGGGGACCAAGTCCAAAAGTCACAAGCAAGTCGGAGATGGGCAGATGCCCAGGAAATGCCAGCTGTGGGTGCAAAGATGCTGCTACTGGACAGTAGAAGCGTAGGTTTCTGCAAGAACGACAAGGGCTAGAGACTTCCCCTTTGGAGGACTGATCCCTCACGCCGTGGAGAGTCGTGCAAAAGTGTTTTCCCGCCGAAAGACCGCCAACAAGCCTTGCTAGCTGCAAATCGTGCGGTAAGGGTTTTTGGATGCTGCTGTGGCCCAGGAGGGACCAGGATGTCGCAATTGCGTCAGGGGACAGAAGGGGCGTCGAGCAAGACAAGGAGCCCTCTCAGCAGCAGGCAGCACCCGCAGAAGTGCCAGAAACAGGCACTACGAGGATGCGTGAAACGGTGCTCACCCGAAGTCGCACAAAGGAGTTCCACGTCGCCGGAGAACAACTTAGGAGGTCGTGCAATGCAGGTTAGAGTGCCGTGGACCCAGGCTTGACTGTGCACAAAGGATTTCTGCCGGAAGTGCACGGAGGCCGGAGTAGCTGCAAAAGTCGCGGTTCCCAGCAATGCAGTCTGGCGTGGGGAGGCAAGGACTTACCTCCACCAAACTTGGACTGAAGAGTCACTGGACTGTGGGAGTCACTTGGACAGAGTTGCTGGATTCAAGGGACCTCGCTCGTCGTACTGAGAGGAGACCCAAGGTACCGGTGATGCAGTTCTTTGGTGCCTGCGGTTGCAGGGGGACGATTCCGTCGACCCACGGGAGATTTCTTCGGAGCTTCTAGTGCAGAAAGGAGGCAGACTACCCTCACAGCATACACCACCAGGAAAACAGTCGAGAAGGCGGCAGGATCAGCGTTACAGAGTTGCAGTAGTCGTCTTTGCTACTATGTTGCAGTTTTGCAGGCTTCCAGCGCGGTCATCAGCCGATTCCTTGGCAGAAGGTGAAGAGAGAGATGCAGAGGAACTCGGATGAGCTCTTGCATTCGTTATCTAAGGAATCCCAAGAGACAGAGACCCTAAATAGCCAGAAAAGAGGGTTTGGCTACCTAGGAGAGAGGATAGGCTAGCAACACCTGAAGGAGCCTATCAGAAGGAGTCTCTGACGTCACCTGGTGGCACTGGCCACTCAGAGCAGTCCAGTGTGCCAGCAGCACCTCTGTTTCCAAGATGGCAGAGGTCTGGAGCACACTGGAGGAGCTCTGGACACCTCCCAGGGGAGGTGCAGGTCAGGGGAGTGGTCACTCCCATTTCCTTTGTCCAGTTTCGCGCCAGAGCAGGGCTAAGGGGTCCCTGAACCGGTGTAGACTGGCTTATGCAGAAATGGGCACCAAATGTGCCCATGAAAGCATTTCCAGAGGCTGGGGGAGGCTACTCCTCCCCTGCCGTCACACCATTTTCCAAAGGGAGAGGGTGTAACAACCTCTCTCAGAGGAAGTCCTTTGTTCTGCCATCCTGGGCCAGGCCTGGCTGGACCCCAGGAGGGCAGCTGCCTGTCTGAGGGGGTGGCAGCAGCAGCAGCTGCAGTGAAACCCCAGGAAAGGCAGTTTGGCAGTACCAGGGTCTGTGCTACAGACCCCTGGGATCATGGGATTGTGCCAACTATGCCAGGATGGCATAGAGGGGGCAATTCCATGATCATAGACATGTTACATGGCCATATTCGGAGTTACCATTGTGAAGCTAGGTAGTGACCTATATGTAGTGCACGCGTGTAATGGTGTCCCCGCACTCACAAAGTCCGGGGAATTGGCCCTGAACAATGTGGGGGGCCCCTTGGCTAGTGCCAGGGTGCCCACACCAAGTAACTTAGCACCCAACCTTTACCAGGTAAAGGTTAGACATATAGGTGACTTATAAGTTACTTAAGTGCAGTGTAAATGGCAGTGAAATAATGTGTGCATTATTTCACTCAGTCTGCAGTGGCAGGCCTGTGTAAGAATTGTCAGAGCTCCCTATGGGTGGCAAAAGAAATGCAGCAGCCCATAGGGATCTCCTGGAACCCCAATACCCTGGGTTCCTCAGTACCATATACTAGGGAATTATAAGGGTGTTCCAGTAAGCCAATGTAAATTGGTAAAATTGGTCACTAGCCTGTTAGTGACAATTTGTACAGAGAGAGCATAACCACTGAGGTTCTGGTTAGCAGAGCCTCAGTGAGACAGTTAGGCACCACACAGGGAACACATACATATAGGCCACAAACCTATGAGCACTGGGGTCCTGACTAGCAGGGTCCCAGTGACACATAACAAACATACTGAAAACATAGGGTTTCACTATGAGCACTGGGCCCTGGCTAGCAGGATCCCAGTGAGACAGTGAAAACACCCTGACATACACTCACAAACAGGCCAAAAGTGGGGGTAACAAGGCTAGAAAGAGGCTACTTTCTCACACAACCCCCCCCAAACGAAGGACAATAAGGCTAACCTTGGCCAGTTGAGACTTTATTGTGTAAGTGGTGATAAGTAGAGAGTAGCTCTGCAATAGACTGGTTACTCCCTTTATCATCCACTATATGGTTACTTCCCTGTGGGGATGTAAACCACCCTGTTTGAAGTTTTTTAGCTAAGCAACAATGTGAAGATGTATTTTCAGAGTTTCTATCAGTAAGTTTTAGTTTAGAGCAGTGGAAATTGTCCACTGAACCTATTTGTAGTGATGGAAATGCCAGACAGGGATGCTGTCTCAGAAAAGCCATAGCTGGGCAAAAACTTTGTCCATATGGCTGGAAGAGAGAACAGGGATGCTGTTTCTCTTGAGTTGGAGCAGGGCAGGGATGCTGTCCTATGAGCTCCACACTAGGGCAGGGATGCTGACCTAAGTGTTGTGAGGCAGTGCAGAGTTTCTGCACTAAAGTTTCTCTGGGAGGGTTGGAGGGATGCCCCATGTTAACTAAAATGGTTCTCTTTTTCTCACCAATGTTAGTTATCCCACAGAGAGGTACTTCTACCTCAGGGAGTACAGCTTTGCCAGCTGATGCTTCCTCTGGAACAGGTGCCACCCCAGGAGAGGTTTCTCCCACCACAGGAATGGTATCCTGAATGGCAGGGTGGTTAGGGGATACTGTGATACCCTTTTTACCTGTTGATGGAGAGGGATCCTGAGTTTTCAGGCCTTCTCTCCTTTGCTTTTTCATTTCAGTAGAAATGAGAGGGAACAATTCCTCTGGGATGCCCAGCATGGCTGCATGGGCATAAAACTCTACATCAGCCCAACCTGAGGCCTCTAGGTCATTACCTAAGAGACAGTCTACAGGTAAGCTAGGTGATACCACCACCTGCTTAGGGCCAGTAACTCCACCCCAACTAAACTGAATTATAGCTAAGGGAAGAAACTTAGTGGAGTTATGGACATCAATAATCTTATACTGTTGTCGAATGATGTGTTGTTCAGGAGGCACTTGGTTTTCAGTCACCAAAGTGATACTGGCACCTGTGTCCCTGTAGGCCAAGGCCTCAACACCATTTATTGAAACTGTCTGCCTGTACTTATCCATTGTAAGGGGACAAGCAGCCAGTGTGGCAAGGCCAATGCCACTAGGTGTGACAGAAACTGTCTTGGGACTGACTACCCCAGTTTCTATGATGGACCCATAAGTGAACCCAACTACACCCTTTGCTTGACTGTTGCCAGCAGTCCCACCACTAGTACCACTACTGCTAGGGGCACTAGAGCTTGATGTATTAGTGGTGGTAGGCTCAGGGGGTTTACCTGGACAGGACTTATCCCTTGGCCTATGGCCTCTGTTTTTACACACAAAGCACCAAGGCTTTTTAAATTGTGCAGGTTGAGAAGAAGAGGAAGAATTTGTTTTATCCCCACCCCCTGAAGAGTGTTTAAGATTTGAATTGGGATCTTTGGTTTTACCCTTATCCCCATGCTTATCTTGAGACTTTTCACCATCTTTCTTCTTAGTGTTCTCTTTGTCACCCCCTGTATGAACTTTTCTGTTCATCCTTGTTCTGACCCATTTGTCTGCCTTCTTTCCCAATTCTTGGGGAGAGGTCAGAGTCCACCAAGTACTGGTGCAACAAATCAGACACACAATTATTAAGAATATGCTCTCTCAGGATCAAGTTATACAGGCTGTCATAATCAGTAACTTTACTGCCATGTAACTGTAGGAAAGTACCATCTTGCCTGGCATGTTACCCCCATTTTTCACTGTATATATGTTGTTTTAGTTGTATGTGTCACTGGGACCCTGTTCACCAGGGCCCCAGTGCTCGTAAGTGTGCCTGAATTTGTTACCTGTGTAGTGACTAACTGTCTCACTGAGGCTCTGCTAATCAGAACCTCAGTGGTTATGCTCTCTCATTTCTTTCCAAATTGTCACTAACAGGCTAGTGACCAATTTTTCCAATTTACATTGGCTTACTGGAACACCCTTATAATTCCCTAGTATATGGTACTGAGGTACCCAGGGTATTGGTGTTCCAGGAGATCCCTATGGGCTGCAGCATTTCTTTTGCCACCCATAGGGAGCTCTGACAATTCTTACACAGGCCTGCCACTGCAGCCTGAGTAAAATAACGTCCACGTTATTTCACAGCCATTTTACACTGCACTTAAGTAACTTATAAGTCACCTATATGTCTAACCTTTACCTGGTAAAGGTTAGGTGCAAAGTTACTTAGTGTGAGGGCACCCTGGCACTAGCCAAGGTGCCCCCACATTGTTCAGGGCCAATTCCCCGGACTTTGTGAGTGCGGGGACACCATTACACGCGTGCACTACATATAGGTCACTACCTATATGTAGCTTCACAATGGTAACTCTGAATATGGCCATGTAACATGTCTATGATCATGGAATTGCCCCCTGTATGCCATCCTGGCATAGTTGGCACAATCCCATGATCCCAGTGGTCTGTAGCACAGACCCTGGTACTGCCAAACTGCCTTTCCTGGGGTTTCACTGCAGCTGCTGCTGCTGCCAACCCCTCAGACAGGCATCTGCCCTCCTGGGGTCCAGCCAGGCCTGGCCCAGGATGGCAGAACAAAGAACTTCCTCTGAGAGAGGGTGTTACACCCTCTCCCTTTGGAAAATGGTGTGAAGGCAGGGGAGGAGTAGCCTCCCCCAGCCTCTGGAAATGCTTTTTTGGGCACAGATGTGCCCAATTCTGCATAAGCCAGTCTACACCGGTTCAGGGGACCCCTTAGCCCGGCTCTGGCGCGAAACTGGACAAAGGAAAGGGGAGTGACCACTCCCCTGACCTGCACCTCCCCTGGGAGGTGTCAGAGCTCCTCCAGTGTGCTCCAGGCCTCTGCCATCTTGGAAACAGAGGTGCTGCTGGCACACTGGACTGCTCTGAGTGGCCAGTGCCACCAGGTGACGTCAGAGACTCCTTGTGATAGGCTCCTTCAGGTGTTAGTAGCCTATCCTCTCTCCTAGGTAGCCAAACCCTCTTTTCTGGCTATTTAGGGTCTCTGTCTCTGGGGAAACTTTAGATAACGAATGCAAGAGCTCATCCGAGTTCCTCTGCATCTCTCTCTTCACCTTCTGCCAAGGAATCGACTGCTGACCGCGCTGGAAGCCTGCAAAACTGCAACATAGTAGCAAAGACGACTACTGCAACTCTGTAACGCTGATCCTGCCGCCTTCTCGACTGTTTTCCTGGTGGTGCATACTGTGGGGGTAGTCTGCCTCCTCCCTGCACTAGAAGCTCCGAAGAAATCTCCCGTGGGTCGACGGAATCTTCCCCCTGCAACCGCAGGCACCAAAAAGCTGCATTACCGGTCCCTTGGGTCTCCTCTCAGCACGCCGAGCGAGGTCCCTCGAATCCAGCAACTCTGTCCAAGTGACCCCCACAGTCCAGTGACTCTTCAGTCCAAGTTTGGTGGAGGTAAGTCCTTGCCTCACCTCGCTAGACTGTATTGCTGGGAACCGCGACTTTTGCAGCTACTCCGGCCTCCGTGCACTTCCGGCGGAAATCCTTTGTGCACAGTCCAGCCTGGGTCCACGGCACTCTAACTTGCATTGCACGACCTCCTAAGTTGTTCTCCGGCGACGTGGGACTTCTTTGTGCGACTTCGGGTGAGCACCGTTTCACGCATCTTTGTAGTGCCTGTTTCTGGCACTTCTCTGGGAGCTACCTGCTGCTAAGAGAGCTCCTTGTCTTGCTCGACGTCCCCTCTACCTCCTGGTCCAATATGCGACCTCCTGGTCCCTCCTGGGCCACAGCAGCATCCAAAAACGCTAACCGCACGATTTGCAGCTAGCAAGGCTTGTTGGCGTTCTTTTGGTGGGAAAACACTTCTGCACGACTCTCCAAGGCGAGAGAGATCCGTCCACCAAAGGGGAAGTCTCTAGCCCTTTTCGTTCCTGCAGAAATCTCAGCTTCTTCTGTCCAGTAGAAGCTTCTTTGCACCCGCAGCTGGCATTTCCTGGGCATCTGCCCATCTCCGACTTGCTTGTGACTTTTGGACTTGGTCCCCTTGTTCCACAGGTACCCAAGATTAGAAATCCATCGTTGTTGCATTGTTGGTTTGTGTCTTTCCTGCATTATTCCTCTAATACGACTTCTTTGTCCTTAGGGGAACTTTAGTGCACTTTGCACTCACTTTTCAGGGTCTTGGGGAGGGTTATTTTTCTAACTCTCACTATTTTCTAATAGTCCCAGCGACCCTCTACAAGGTCACATAGGTTTGGGGTCCATTCGTGGTTCGCATTCCACTTTTGGAGTATATGGTTTGTGTTGCCCCTATCCCTATGTGTCCCCATTGCATCCTATTGTAACTATACATTGTTTGCACTGTTTTCTAAGACTATACTGCATATTTTTGGTATTGTGTATATATATCTTGTGTATATTTCCTATCCTCTCACTGAGGGTACACTCTGAGACACTTTGGCATATTGTCATAAAAATAAAGTACCTTTATTTTTAGTATAACTGTGTATTGTGTTTTCTTATGATATTGTGCATATGACACTAAGTGGTACTGTAGTAACTTCACACGTCTCCTAGTTCAGCCTAAGCTGCTCTGCTAAGCTACCATTATCTATCAGCCTATGCTGCTAGACACCCTATACACTAATACGGGATAACTGGGCCTTGTGCAAGGTGCAAGTACCCCTAGGTACTCACTACAAGCCAGTCCAGCCTCCTACATTGGTTGTGCAGCGGTGGGATAAGTGCTTTGAGACTACTTACCACTCTTGTCATTGTACTTTTCATAAGAGAAAAATATACAAAACAAGTTCAGTGTATATACACATAACCAAAAAGTTTTGCATTTCCTCTTTTCACTCTTTTCTAAGTGCTGAAAAGTACTTCTAACTTTCTAAAAAGTTCTAAAAAGTTTTAAAAGTTTTTTTTTCCTGTCTTTTTAAAAGCTCTGACAAACTTTTTTCTCTTTTTCTATCACTTTAACTCTCTCTAAAAATGTCTAGCACAGGCCAAAATGTTGATCTGTCCAAACTTGCATTTGATCACCTTAGCTGGAAAGGAGCAAGGACTCTCTGCATAGAGAGAGGTTTGAGTGTAGGGAAGAATCCTTCCTTGGAATTGTTACTTAACATGCTTAGAGAACAAGATAAGGCTAAAAGTGCCCCATCTGTTGAAAAAGTAGCTAATGGTTCCCAATCTGATCCAGGGACTCCCCCAGGAAAAAGTACAGGAAAGAAACTTCCTAGCCTGCCCATTACTAGACAGTCTAGCATAGTTGGTAATGATGAAGAGCCACACCATACAAATAGTGTTGTCTCACATCATAGCAAAAGCATTTATTCTCACCACAGTGGTACTGATGTTTCTGTTAGCCAAGCTGTTAGGGTGCCCTCTGTAAGGGACAGGTCTCCTTCTGTTCATTCTCATCATACCTCTGTATCTAGGAATGTCCCTCCCACCAACCCTGATGACAGATTGTTAGAGAGGGAACTCAATAAGTTGAGGGTGGAACAAACCAGACTGAAGCTTAAAAAGCAACAGCTGGATTTGGATAGACAGTCTTTAGAATTAGAGAAGGAAAGACAGAAGTTGGGTTTAGAAACCCATGGTGGCAGCAGCAGTATTCCCCATAGTCATCCTGCAAAAGAGCATGATGCCAGGAATCTGCACAAGATAGTTCCCCCTTATAAGGAGGGGGATGACATTAACAAGTGGTTTGCTGCACTTGAGAGGGCCTGTGTTGTACAGGATGTCCCTCAAAGGCAGTGGGCTGCTATCCTATGGCTATCATTTAGTGGAAAAGGTAGGGATAGGCTCCTTACTGTGAAAGAAAGTGATGCCAATAATTTTACAGTACTTAAGAATGCACTCCTGGATGGCTATGGCTTAACCACTGAACAATACAGGATAAAGTTCAGAGAGACCAAAAAGGAGTCTTCACAAGACTGGGTTGATTTCATTGACCATTCAGTGAAGGCCTTGGAGGGGTGGCTACATGGCAGTAAAGTTACTGATTATGACAGCCTGTATAACTTGATCCTGAGAGAGCATATTCTTAATAATTGTGTGTCTGATTTGTTGCACCAGTACTTGGTGGACTCTGATCTGACCTCTCCCCAAGAATTGGGAAAGAAGGCAGACAAATGGGTCAGAACAAGGGTGAACAGAAAAGTTCATACAGGGGGTGACAAAGATGGCAACAAAAAGAAGGATGGTAAGTCTTCTGACAAGGGTGGGGACAAATCTAAAAATGAGTCTTCATCAGGCCCACAAAAACACTCTGTTGGGGGTGGTGGGCCCAAATCCTCCTTTAATCAAAACAAAGAAAAGAAACCATGGTGCTATTTATGTAAAGTAAAAGGCCATTGGACAACAGATCCCAGTTGTCCAAAGAAAAGCACCAAGCCTCCTACCACTACAACCCCTACTGCTACCCCTAGTGTCCCTACTAATAGCAGTGGTGGTGGGAGCAAACCTACTAATAGCCAATCCAAGGGAGTAGCTGGGCTCACTATTGGTAACTTAGTTGGGGTTGGCCTTGTTAGGGAGGCCACAGAGGCTGAGTAAGTCTCTGAGGGGGCTATTGATTTAGCCACCTTAGTTGCTTGTCCCCTTAATATGGATAAGTACAAGCAGCTACCCCTAATAAATGGTGTTGAGGTTCAGGCCTACAGGGACACTGGTGCCAGTGTGACTATGGTCATAGAGAAACTGGTCCACCCTGAACAACACCTACTTGGTCACCAGTACCAAGTAACCGATGCTCACAACAACACACTTAGCCACCCCATGGCTGTTGTTAATCTCAACTGGGGGGGGGGGTTACTGGTCCAAAGAAAGTTGTGGTAGCCACAGATTTACCTGTAGACTGTCTACTAGGAAATGATTTGGAGACATCAGCTTGGACGGATGTGGAGTTGGAGGCCCATGCAGCAATGCTGGGCATCCCAGGGCATACTTTTGCTTTAACCAGGGCTCAGGCCAAAAAGCAAAAAGGACAGGGAAGCTTGGATCCTGGAACAATGGACCAAGTGCTCCCTAAATCTAGGGCTAGTAGAAGCAAACCACTTCCTACTATCCCTCCCTCTACAGTGGATTCTACTTCTGAGGAAGAAGAATTTCCACCCTGTGCAGAACCTACACCAGAGGAGCTGGAAGCAGACACTGCTAAGCTTTTGGGTGAAGGGGGGCCTGCCAGGGAGGAGCTGAGTGTGGCACAGCAAACCTGTCCCACACTAGAGGGTCTAAGACAGCAGGCTGTCAAACAGGCTAATTAGGATGTCAGTGACTCTCACAGAGTTTACTGGGAGGACAACCTCTTGTACACTGAAGCAAGGGATCCTAAACCTGGAACTGCCAGGAGATTAGTGATTCCTCAGGAGTACAGAAAGTTCCTCCTAACTCTTGCCCACGACATTCCCCTAGCTGGACACCTGGGACAAATGAAAACTTGGGACAGACCTGTCCCCTTGTTTCATTGGCCTAGGATGTCTGAGGACACAAAGGAATTTTGTAAGTCCTGTGAAACATGTCAAGCCAGTGGCAAGACAGGTGGCACTCCAAAGGCACCCCTTATCCCACTGCCTGTGGTTGGGGTTCCCTTTGAAAGGGTAGGGGTTGACATAGTTGGCCCCCTTGACCCTCCTACTACTTCAGGCAATAGGTTTATCTTGGTGGTAGTGGACCATGCCACCAGATATCCTGAAGCTATTCCTTTAAGGACCACTACAGCACCTGCAGTGGCAAAAGCCCTCCTGGGAATATTTTCTAGGGTGGGCTTCCCAAAGGAAGTAGTATCAGACAGAGGAAGCAATTTCATGTCTGCATACTTAAAGGCCATGTGGAAGGAGTGTGGTGTAACTTACAAGTTCACTACACCCTATCATCCACAAACAAATGGAATGGTGGAGAGATTTAACAAAACTCTCAAAGGCATGATTATGGGTCTCCCTGAAAAACTCCGCAGGAGATGGGATATCCTTCTACCATGCCTCCTTTTTGCCTACAGGGAGGTACCCCAGAAAGGAGTGGGCTTCAGCCCCTTTGAACTTCTTTTTGGACACCCTGTTAGGGGTCCACTCACACTTGTCAAGGAGGGTTGGGAACAACCTTTAAAAGCTCCTAAGCAAGATATTGTGGATTATGTACTTGGCCTCAGATCAAGGATGGCTGAGTATATGAAAAAGGCCAGTAAGAACCTTCAGGCCAGCCAAGAGCTCCAGAAGCAATGGCATGATCAGAAGGCTGTTTTGGTTCAGTACCAACCAGGGCAGAAAGTGTGGGTCTTGGAGCCTGTGGCCCCAAGAGCACTCCAAGATAAATGGAGTGGACCCCACACAATTGTTGAAAAGAAGGGAGAAGTCACCTATTTAGTTGACTTAGGCACTGCCAGGAGTCCCCTTAGGGTGCTCCATGTCAACCGCCTGAAACCCTACTATGACAGGGCTGATCTCACCCTGCTCATGGCAACTGATGAGGGACAGGAAGAAGACAGTGATCCTCTACCTGATCTCTTCTCTTCCACAGAACAAGATGCTCTTGTGGAAGGTGTAGTTTTGGCTGATTGTCTTACTGCTGAGCAGAAAGACCATTGCATAAATCTCCTGGATCAATTCTCTGAACTCTTCTCTACTGTGCCAGGTACCACTTCTTGGTGTGAGCACACTATAGATACTGGAGACAGTTTACCTGTCAAAAGTAAGATCTATAGGCAGCCTGACCATGTCAGGGACTGCATAAAGCAAGAGGTACAGAAAATGTTAGAACTAGGAGTGGTTGAGAACTCTGAAAGTCCATGGGCTTCTCCTGTGGTACTTGTACCAAAACCCCATTCCAAAGATGGAAAGAAGGAAATGCGGTTTTGTGTAGACTATAGAGGTCTCAACCTGGTAACCAAAACTGATGCTCACCCTATACCCAGGGCAGATGAGCTCATAGATACACTGGCATCTGCCAAGTATCTAAGCACTTTTGATTTGACTGCAGGGTATTGGCAGATCAAATTGTCAGAAGATGCTAAACCTAAAACTGCATTTTCAACCATTGGAGGCCATTACCAATTTACAGTAATGCCTTTTGGTTTGAAAAATGCACCTGCCACTTTTCAAAGGTTGGTGAACACAGTCCTGCAAGGGCTGGAGGCTTTCAGTGCAGCATATTTGGACGATATAGCTGTCTTTAGCTCCAGCTGGGATGATCACCTGGTCCACCTATGGAAAGTTTTGGAGGCCCTGCAAAAGGCAGGCCTTACTATCAAGGCTTCAAAGTGCCAGATAGGGCAGGGGAAGGTGGTTTATCTGGGACACCTTGTTGGTGGGGAACAGATTGCACCACTTCAGGGGAAAATCCAAACAATTATTGATTGGGTTCCCCCTACCACTCAGACTCAGGTGAGAGCCTTCCTAGGCCTCACTGGGTATTACAGGAGGTTCATTAAGAACTATGGCTCCATTGCAGCCCCTCTTAATGACCTCACATCCAAGAAAATGCCTAAAAAGGTATTATGGACAGCAAACTGTCAGAAAGCTTTTGAGGAGCTGAAGCAGGCCATGTGCTCTGCACCTGTCCTGAAAAGCCCTTGTTACTCTCAAAAATTCTATGTCCAAACTGATGCATCTGAATTAGGAGTAGGGGCAGTCTTATCACAACTTAATTCTGAGGGCCAGGATCAACCTGTTGCTTTTATTAGTAGGAGGTTGACCCCTAGAGAAAAGCGTTGGTCTGCCATTGAGAGGGAGGCCTTTGCTGTGGTCTGGGCTCTGAAGAAGTTTAGGCCATACCTGTTTGGCACTCACTTCATTGTTCAGACAGACCACAAACCTCTACTTTGGCTAAAACAAATGAAAGGTGAAAATCCTAAATTGTTGAGGTGGTCCATATCCCTACAGGGAATGGACTATACAGTGAAACATAGACCTGGGAGTAGCCACTCCAATGCAGATGGACTCTCCAGATATTTCCACTTAGACAATGAAGACTCATCAGGTCATGGCTAGTCTTATTGTCCTTCGTTTGGGGGGGGGTTGTGTAGGAAAGTACCATCTTGCCTGGCATGTTACCCCCATTTTTCACTGTATATATGTTGTTTTAGTTGTATGTGTCACTGGGACCCTGTTCACCAGGGCCCCAGTGCTCATAAGTGTGCCTGAATTTGTTACCTGTGTAGTGACTAAATGTCTCACTGAGGCTCTGCTAATCAGAACCTCAGTGGTTATGCTCTCTCATTTCTTTCCAAATTGTCACTAACAGGCTAGTGACCAATTTTACCAATTTACATTGGCTTACTGGAACACCCTTATAATTCCCCAGTATATGGTACTGAAGTACCCAGGGTATTGGGGTTCCAGGAGATCCCTATGGGCTGCAGCATTTCTTTTGCCACCCATAGGGAGCTCTGACAATTCTTACACAGGCCTGCCACTGCAGCCTGAGTGAAATAACGTCCACGTTATTTCACAGCCATTTTACACTGCACTTAAGTAACTTATAAGTCACCTATATGTCTAACCTTTACCTGGTAAAGGTTAGGTGCAAAGTTACTTAGTGTGAGGGCACCCTGGCACTAGCCAAGGTGACCCCACATTGTTCAGGGCCAATTCCCCGGACTTTGTGAGTGCGGGGACACCATTACACGCGTGCACTACATATAGGTCACTACCTATATGTAGCTTCACAAAGGTAACCCTGAAGATGGCCATGTAACATGTCTATGATCATGGAATTGCCCCCTCTATGCCATCCTGGCATAGTTGGCACAATCCCATGATCCCAGTGGTCTGTAGCACAGACCCTGGAACTGCCAAACTGTCTTTCCTGGGGTTTCACTGCAGCTGCTGCCAACCCCTCAGAAGGCATCTGCCCTCCTGGGGTCCAGCCAGGCCTGGCCCAGGATGGCAGAACAAAGAACTTCCTCTGAGAGAGGGTGTTACACCCTCTCCCTTTGGAAAATGGTGTGAAGGCAGGGGAGGAGTAGCCTCCCCCAGCCTCTGGAAATGCTTTCTTGGGCACAGATGTGCCCAATTCTGCATAAGCCAGTCTACACCGGTTCAGGGGACCCCTTAGCCCTGCTCTGGCGCGAAACTGGACAAATGAAAGGGGAGTGACCACTCCCCTGACCTGCACCTCCCCTGGGAGGTGTCCAGAGCTCCTCCAGTGTGCTCCAGACCTCTGCCATCTTGGAAACAGAGGTGCTGCTGGCACACTGGAGTGCTCTGAGTGGCCAGTGCCACCAGGTGACGTCAGAGACTCCTTGTGATAGGCTCCTTCAGGTGTTAGTAGCCTATCCTCTCTCCTAGGTAGCCAAACCCTCTTTTCTGGCTATTTAGGGTCTCTGTCTCTGTCTCTGGGGAAACTTTAGATAACGAATGCAAGAGCTCATCCGAGTTCCTCCGCATCTCTCTCTTCAACTTCTGCCAAGGAATCGACTGCTGACCGCGCTGGAAGCCTGCAAAACTGCAACATAGTAGCAAAGACGACTACTGCAACTCTGTAACGCTGATCCTGCCGCATTCTCAACTGTTTTCCTGGTGGTGCATACTGTGGGGGTAGTCTGCCTCCTCCCTGCACTAGAAGCTCCGAAGAAATCTCCCGTGGGTCGACGGAATCTTCCCCCTGCAACCGCAGGCACCAAAAAGCTGCATTACCGGTCCCTTGGGTCTCCTCTCAGCACGACGAGCGAGGTCCCTCGAATCCAGCAAGTCTGTCCAAGTGACCCCCACAGTCCAGTGACTCTTCAGTCCAAGTTTGGTGGAGGTAAGTCCTTGCCTCACCTCGCTAGACTGCATTGCTGGGAACCGCGACTTTTGCAGCTACTCCGGCCTCCGTGCACTTCCGGCGGAAATCCTTTATGCACAGTCCAGCCTGGGTCCACGGCTTCCCATGCCACTGGATTCAAGCTAGCCTGGCTGATGAGGGGTGAAACCCCGAAACCGGTCCCAGGATGCTTGTTTCCAGTCCAGGGAAGACCTGGCCTAGCAGTTCGGGCTGGACTGTTCCCATGGGGAACAGGGTCAAGACTGATTTGCATATGGCTGGGTCCAAACTGGAATGGCATGGGCAGCAAAAAAACGATGGATTAAACCCAGATCTGTGACTGGGGGTGAATGTTTGACAATGTTCAGCATTCCGTCCATCACTTGTTGTTTTTCCACGGCACTCTAACCTGCATTGCACGACCTCCTAAGTTGTTCTCCGGCGACGTGGGACTTCTTTGTGCGACTTCGGGTGAGCACCGTTTCACGCATCCTCGTAGTGCCTGTTTCTGGCACTTCTCCGTCGCCGGAGAACAACTTAGGAGGTCGTGCAATGCATGTTTGAGTGCCGTGGACCCAGGCTTGACTGTGCACAAAGGATTTCCGCCGGAAGTGCACGAAGGACGGAGTAGCTGCAAAAGTCGCGGTTCCCAGCAATGCAGTCTGGCGTGGGGAGGCAAGGACTTACCTCCACCAAACTTGGACTGAAGAGTCACTGGACTGTGGGAGTCACTTGGACAGAGTTGCTGGATTCAAGAGACCTCGCTCGTCGTGCTGAGAGGAGACCCAAGGTACCGGTGATGCAGTTCTTTGGTGCCTGCGGTTGCAAGGGGACGATTCCGTCGACCCACGGGAGATTTTTTCGAAGCTTCTAGTGCAGAAAGGAGGCAGACTACCCCCACAGCATGCACCACCAGGAAAACAGTTGAGAAGGCGGCAGGATCAGCGTTACAGAGTTGCAGTAGTCGTCTTTGCTACTATGTTGCAGTTTTGCAGGCTTCCAGCGCGGTCAGCAGTCGATTCCTTGGCAGAAGGTGAAGAGAGAGATGCAGAGGAACTCGGATGAACTCTTGCATTCGTTATCTAAGGAATCCCAAGAGACAGAGACCCTAAATAGCCAGAAAAGAGGGTTTGGCTACCTAGGAGAGAGGATAGGCTAGCAACACCTGAAGGAGCCTATCAGAAGGAGTCTCTGACGTCACCTGGTGGCACTGGCCACTCAGAGCAGTCCAGTGTGCCAGCAGCACCTCTGTTTCCAAGATGGCAGAGGTCTGGAGCACACTGGAGGAGCTCTGGACACCTCCCAGGGGAGGTACAGGTCAGGGGAGTGGTCACTCCCCTTTCCTTTGTCCAGTTTCGCGCCAGAGCAGGGCTAAGGGGTCCCTGAACCGGTGTAGACTGGCTTATGCAGAAATGGGCACCAAATGTGCCCATGAAAGCCTTTCCAGAGGCTGGGGGAGGCTACTCCTCCCCTGCCTTCACACCATTTTCCAAAGGTAGAGGGTGTAACACCCTCTCTCAGAGGAAGTCCTTTGTTCTGCCATCCTGGGCCAGGCCTGGCTGGACCCCAGGAGGGCAGAAGCCTGTCTGAGGGGTTGGCAGCAGCAGCAGCTGCAGTGAAACCCCGGGAAAGGCAGTTTGGCAGTACCAGGGTCTGTGCTACAGACCCCTGGGATCATGGGATTGTGCCAACTATGCCAGGATGGCATAGAGGGGGCAATTCCATGATCATAGACATGTTACATGGCCATATTCGGAGTTACCATTGTGAAGCTACATATAGGTAGTGACCTATATGTAGTGCACGCGTGTAATGGTGTCCCCGCACTCACAAAGTCCGGGGAATTGGCCCTGAACAATGTGGGGGCACCTTGGCTAGTGCCAGGGTGCCCACACACTAAGTAACTTAGCACCCAACCTTTACCAGGTAAAGGTTAGACATAAAGGTGACTTATAAGTTACTTAAGTGCAGTGTAAATGGCTGTGAAATAATGTGTGCATTATTTCACTCAGGCTGCAGTGGCAGGCCTGTGTAAGAATTGTCAGAGCTCCCTATGGGTGGCAAAAGAAATGCAGCAGCCCTTAGGGATCTCCTGGAACCCCAATACCCTGGGTTCCTCAGTACCATATACTAGGGAATTATAAGGGTGTTCCAGTAAGCCAATGTAAATTGGTAAAATTGGTCACTAGCCTGTTAGTGACAATTTGTACAGAGAGAGCATAACCACTGAGGTTCTGGTTAGCAGAGCCTCAGTGAGACAGTTAGGCACCACACAGGGAACACATACATATAGGCCACAAACCTATGAGCACTGGGGTCCTGACTAGCAGGGTCCCAGTGACACATAACAAACATACTGAAAACATAGGGTTTTCACTATGATCACTGGGCCCTGGCTAGCAGGATCCCAGTGAGACAGTGAAAACACCCTGACATACACTCACAAACAGGCCAAAAGTGGGGGTAACAAGGCTAGAAAGAGGCTACTTTCTCACAAATACTAAGACGTGTACCCTGATATTCCCTCCTCTACACACACAGATCAACATTAGTAATCCAGTGTGCTGCAACCTTTCCTATGGTATGCCATTGTCATAGAACATCTGACTGCATGGACGTCAGGTTAATTTATACACTGTCTTCTAGTTTGAAAGCCCTGTTAGCACCTGTAGATTGCTTCCTATGTGAACATGTCTGTTGGCCCTTAGAATGCAAGTCTCACCTACAGGACTGGAGAGAAACAGATGCTGCCCACACCTGTGATCACCTCCATGCACACCACCCATTTAAAAAAGCACTGCCCCTGCTGATGCCTGGAACAGCATAGGAGTTGCCATTTAGTCAGTTACACCGTTAAGCTTTGATACTAATTAAGCCGTGTAACACAGCCACTGGGTTCATTTGTCACCTTCAAAAACACAGGACATACACAGTTTGACATGTCAGCTCTCTAGTTTGTCCTCCAAACAGTCTGAGTCAGACCACTGATTATGTAACTTGTCAAATTGCTGGATCCTAAACCACCTTGCATTCTGTCAGCCTGACTGGCATCTGTCTGTGCGTCACACTAAAGAATCCCTGTGTCTACATATGTACCACACTTGCGTTAGCAAACTTCTCATTCATCAGGGGGTATTGGGCATGGGCTTCTTCAATGCATACACAAATACATTGTATAGCATCATCTGCTTTTTAACTGTACCATTTGAGTTACATCCTCTTTGAAAAGCTAAATTCATGGCCCATCCCTTGTCTGGGTTGCATTTATACATGACCCTAAATCTTGGAAGTCCACTTTACGGGTGTTGTTACATGTATGACTAACACATGCCCTCTCTCATTTCCACAATGACTTGCATGTAAGGATTGGACACATGGACGTCACATTCATACAAGCATATGTACAAATATGCTTCATGTGATACTCACACACTTGGTCAACAAATACATTATTTGCCAAAGCACACACTTTGAGCCAAAGGCATTTAGGTATTGTACATATGTGCGTCACATTGCTATCCTCTCCTTATGCCAAACATGCACAATTTCTGCAACACATATATGTAGGCCACACTTATGACCAACTATTGCGTCAGCCAACCGTAAAAATACTGTGAAGGGAGTAGCGGATCATGGTCCGCTGCAGTATGATGTCACACATGTGAACATACACCATCAACACCATAGTGTCTTCAATCAGCCTATCTCTGATGTGTCCCAAATGTAACATAACAAAAAAATAAGCAAAATTGCCCAAAAACAGTTAATGCACTGAAATTTTGACGTTCCTAGCGTTATGCGTAATTTTTTGTCTAACAAAACTGTATTTGCGTCCTTTTTTTTGACGCAGAGGAGTGAAAATTAGGCCGCATCCAGATATTTGTACAGGCCATGTACTATTATGTGGATGCGGGCTAATTTTCACTTCTGTGCGTAAAAAAAAAAATGACGCAAATACAATTTTGGTAGACAAAAAATTACGCATAACGCGAAAAAGGTGGGACTTTTCATACAGGAAGTGATAGGATATCCTGTTTACAGATAATGTACAGTGGGTGTACTTTCACTTTCACTTTGCAGTCTATGATCCTTCTAGACTGTGTGGCTGTGTAGAGAGTGTTGTCCTGAGATTTTGTGCTTTTTTGTCCTGTGTGCTATTTGTAAAGTCCATTTGTGAAATAAATATTGTTGCTGTATACTGTACTACTGTGTTTTGTCTACATTTGTCCATTTATCTTGTGTTTTTGTTGTTTGTGGGAGACTTTTGTGGGTAGTATTAGTTTGGGGATAGTTGGGCTCTTTTAGTGGTTAAGTTTACTTTTCATCTGTATTTGTACCCCTACTTTCCCCCTTTTCCCCTTTCTATTTCTTTTACCCCTATTCCCTTTCACTTTTACAGTATGTCTGGTAGACCACATCTTGGCAGGATGGGTGAAGAGGAGTTCGGGGGATTTATCTGGCTTGTGTGCCATTTCTTGCCACTCATGATCCAGGCAGGGTGATACAGGGGTATCCAACAGAGGCGCGCAGAATCTGGTGTGGAAAGGTGCTGCATCACCTGCAGCGTGTGTATGCCAGCCAGAGGAGTGACAACCAGCTGAAGCACCGGTGGGCTGACCTCATCACCAGGGCGCAGGATCTCTTGGACCACCTGGGAATCATGATTGGTGGCACTGTTGGTGAGTACGAATCATGTAAATGTGCACAATTAAATGCTCTGTAGTGACATAAGAGTATTAGTACTATGTCTGCCAGCTAACTTGCTGACTGTGTGTAATGCTGGGGAAACATAAAGGGATAATTAATGCACTATGGCAAGGATCACAAGTGCTAGCTGTCAGGTAGCACGTGCTCAGCAAACTTACAGGATACTTTTCCATGAAGGAAATTGGTGAGGCCTTTTTGTCAGAAAAGCAAACAAAATAGGAGCCAATCAAGTCTATATAGGGTACTATTGACAGAGAAGTAAAGATGTACCAACATTTTGGCTAACTTTGTTGACGCAATAGCTAGACTGACTTTAGAATCACTACATGATGCAGAAAATGAGTGCTGCCTTTATGTCAATTGATAATAGCAAAGTGGCTCAGACATATGTCTCATGTGAGTCTGGTGAGTGTGGAAGGAAAGCGTTCACGGAAGTACTATGAATGTGTGGGATTATTGTGTTCCTTGATCTTTTTGGATACATGTCAGTTCTTGATTTGAAAACATTGTGAAAAGGTGTAAGGTGCCCTCAGGTAACATCTTAAGATGTTTGTTGGAATTAGTTGAGCCACAATCCAAATATGGATGGCAGTCCAAGTGTATGCACATGGCCTCACATCTCCATCCTTGGTGCAAATCACCATAGCTGGGCCACATCAGTTGAATAAACTGTAACAACAGGATGGCTTACTAAAGTCCCTGCCCCTCCCTCTGTACATTGGACTTATGTGCAATATATGTGTCATGGCCACAAGGCATGTTTGACTGGTAATGCAGTCCTCAAGTAACCAGGCTTTGGATGTCTCTCTTGGATGCAAATGATGAGACGATTACACTCCATATTTTTTAGTGCTCACCAATTTCATGTTTGCAACCACATGATAGTTAGGGCCAATGTATGTGTGCAGATATGTGTGTAACTGTCACAGGAGACCCATGCTATGTACAAGTTGGCCGTGATATATCAGATGCAGTACCATCATGTCTGAATGGCTGCCATTTCCTTATTCAGCCTACACATTGTAAATGTTTATGAAATTGTTGCACTGTGCACAGATTTTGAGCACATTTCTTCCTTCCATACCTTACAGGTGGACCGGCACCCTACACTGTGGGAGAGGTGGCGACATTTGAGGACCCCGACCACTCCAGTAAGTGTTAATATGTCTGTTATGTGTTGTGTTTGCTGGTTATGGACTCGTGTGAGTTGGACGCATAGCAAGGTGTGATGCGTTGGGCAAGATTTTCTCTTGTTCCTTGAGTGGGAATTCAGTTTCACACATGTTTTGAGTTGGCCAATGCGTATCCAATGGTATTATGTAGGGATTGTAGGCCATTCCTGTAGGCCCCACTGTGAGTACAGGGGTTAGTCATGTGGATGACACTTGTATCACCAAGAGTCGCACTGGAAGTCAGCTCCGATTTAGTCATCCCATCAGACCCACATTCTCCAAGATTGGTACAGCAAATTGCTTTCCAATATACATCTGCTTCCCTATTTACCTATGTAATTATGAAACAGTAGGTAGAACCTCCGAGCAGCATGTACTTCCACATGTAGTGCTACAAGTATGTGGAACTTGAGTGCAATTGCCTAGGTGTGTATGCAGTTCATGATCATGGGTGTTCTTGCAACTATGTGTCTGAAGTAAGTCAGGCCTCACTGGAAGTATATGTTGTGTACCAAGTTCTGCATTTCCTGACATGTGTGGCCCTATGATTGGTCTAGGGTTTGCTGACTCCTAATTGTTGATAGACCTTACCTGTGGTGTGTGTGTAGAGCCAAACACGTGTGGAGTTTTCTATACACTTCTCGGTGTACATGTTGTTGGAAATTGATAGTTGTTTATCCACCCCCCACCATCAAACACGGGCATAGGTTTGTGAATGGGGTACCTAGTACTGATGCTACCAATATGTTACACATCCATGTGAATAAGTGACAATTTGGTTGCAACCTAGTATACACACTCAGGTTTGGCACTTGGTACTATACTGGCAAGTCCAGTTACAACTTGCAGACCATATGGCTTTAGTTTTGCTTTCCGTACACTGACATTTTTAGCCCAGGTCTTGGCGGAGGATATGCAGCATGATTCTTAGCTGATAACTGGCAGAACTCAGATTGCAAGTCAAAGCCAGTTGTTACCCATCTTGTAGTTTATGGATGTGCTATTTGTGATGTGACCTTTGTAGGCTGGCCTGCCATGTACTTCCTCAGGGACATTCAATGATCTGTATTGTGATATGAGCTGTTACTAGTACAATAGATGTATTGTCGGATTGACTTCTTGTGCCATTTCACACAGTGCAATTACTAACGTAGAATATCTGCATTTGCCTTCACAGCTGCTAACATGACTCCAGACCAGGTCCGTGAATTCCAGCGCCGGGCCATGAGATACCAGCACATCCTGCTGGTGGAGTCGGGGTTCAGGAGGATGGCCCGGCGATATCGCCATGAAGGGGCCTCCGGGGCATGGAGAGCCTTCCCACAGGGTGGCCCTACTTTGCCCACCACCAGCACAACCACCAATCCAAGCCAGGTGGCCCTACCCACAGCTGGGACTGTTGGTCCTACATCTGCTAGACTTCCAGGCCCCAGCATTGCCACCGGTGCAGGACAGCCCACTAGGCCTGGCACCACACACGCACAGACCTCCTCCACCGGTACCCAGACTGCCACAGCTCCATCTGTTGACTACATATTATAAGGACAGTTGTATTGACAAGCTACGTAATTTGACAGTAGGCACATTTCAGTTATCTACTGCACAGTTGATGTGTCACATTACCCAGAGACAGATTTGTTGTGTAAGTGCTATTTATTGAAAAGTGCTGTAGTGCTATCTGTACATTGTCCATGATTGTGAGTCCATTATAGTGACATCTTACATTGTGATCCAACACAAGGGTTTACCGAAATGCTTTTGACATGCTGGGGTTGCTGTTTCAGACATTGCAGAGGGACAGAATTGCTAATGAGTTGGAGAGAGACAATCACTGGGCTGGGTGACAAGATATACAGTGGTTTGCAGGTCAGTGCTTGAGTACAGTTGTTGCAAGACTGGCAAGTTACAAAGCGCTGGACCTTGGTAAATGTTGGCCCTGTGGCAGGGACTAGGGCTTCCGGGTCATTTTCCTTGTGAATGTGATCTGTTCCATGTCTTCTTCTTCTGATGTGTGTGTCGCCTCCTCTGTCCTTGTTGTTGGTTGTGAAGGGGCAACACACACCTCAGTGTTAGAAGACGTGGAGTCAGACATCCTGGTTGCTCCTCCCTGTGAAGGTCTTAAGGGCAGTACTGCAGCAAGGAGTATCTGCTGGTTCTTGAGGATAGCAGCCACATCACGATGGTAGGCAGCCAGGTCGGCCCTGAGGGGTTCAATGTTGCATTCGTGCATGCATTGACAGGATTGCTGTTGTAGGTGTTGGGTCAACTGTATTACTGCTGTGCTGATTTCCTTCTGGGTTTTCTGCAGTTCCTGCAAGTTAGATGTTAGGGCTTGCATAGCTGCTGCCTGATCTGCAGATGACATCATGCACGAACGCATCCCCTCAAGGCTGGCTGCCATATTTTGCATCCCCACCTCCTTGGCCAGCTCCCGCTGTACTCCAACTACAGTTCTCTCAAAGCTGGTGCCAGTGTCGTCTGAGTCCTCAGCTGTATTGGAGCTGGAAGGTCTTACAATTGGGGTGGTGGGTGGGTCCTCTGCGATGGCTGCTTGTTCTGTGCTCCTCCTTGTGACAGAAGGTGGGGTCTGGAGGGTTTCAAGGACCTTTGGATAATCTCCTGGGGAATGTTTATCGGCTCGTCATCCATGTCATCAGGGAAATCTGGGACAGGCATATCCGCAGGAGATCCATCTTCCTCTGCAATGAAACAGGGTACAATTAGTGTGTCTGTGTTGTGGTAATTTTGATGTGACGTGCCTGCCTTTTGATGAATTCACTTTGTGATCTTGTTTTGTGTTAATTGCTCCAGTCCTTCAGATGGGCATTCTTCCAGGCCTATGGCCCACCTGCATGTCACATGTATGTTATTGAGTTATTAGACTTGTCAGCATCATCGCCTCTAGGTGTTGGTTTAGGCCAAATAGAGAATTGCCACCTGCTTTTCCCACTCAAGCCTCCGTCTACATCCATTCTCATGGTGAGACCTTTCACTGGCTGTGGGTGTTCTGATGGCCCTGGCAGCACACTTAACAATCTGGACCTGCCCCAATCTCTTATCTTTCACATCCAATTAAATGTATTTGACATGTGGCATATCCTATGCATGGCAATGTTATGATCTGATATGGATGTTGACATTGGTAATGTGTACTGCTGATGTTGGGGAATGTGTGTTACATTGGATTGCCCTGATAATCGTACCGGTGTCCTATTTCCTCCTCTGACTGTGCAGGTGTATTTCAGTGACCAGTTACATGTGTCCCCCACTCAATGCTGTTGTCTGAGCAGTATGACATTTGGGATGTTGCATTGTTACCCAGGCACAGGATGGGCCCTGACATATGCAGCATGGGTGTGTCCTTAGTGCTGTTTAGCTCCTAATGTTGTTTACATTGGCTGATGTTTGCGACAACTATGGGCATTGACATTTGACAGTACTGGGGCCTTTGTCTAGTTTCAGGGGATTGTTGAAGTTGTCATCCTCACCCCCTAATTTAGGTGTGTATGATCCATGGGGAGGTTACTGCCATTGGCTACTTGAGCTGCACACAGAGCGGAGGTGGTAGTGGCAACTGTTGTCGCAGTTACATTTCAGTTGTCGGTATGGCTAGAGGTTGTTATTAGGGCCCTAGTTAATGTAGGGATATGGTGGCTGACGTGTGCCGGGATGTCAGTTTGACTTTGTGGCCTTTCCTCCTGGCGTGGCTTTTCCTTTGCTCCATCATTGGCATGACAGCATGCCCCCAATGTGACTGTTGTTGGTGTTGTGTAATGGTGTGCCCCAGGTCTTCTCAGAACTGGCCATGCCCCCCTGCCGTGCCCCTTTACCCATGCCACTCCATGTATCAGATGACTTCCATGCATTTTGTGGTCGGTATTCCCCCCCCCAGTTGTAGATGACATTAGTGCATTATAATTCCCCAAGGACATGTGCGTTGTCTCCTGGTAGTCTGCGCTGTCCTGTCCTTGAATCCCTGTGACGATCTCCTCAGGGATGACGGCTGCGACCATCTCCTCCATGTGGTCCAGGGCCTACTGGTGTGCTGGACTCCCACCTCCAGTCTGCAGTGCTGCCTTCCTGTTCCTGGCCATCTTTTCCTTGGTCCTGCGCTTGCAGTCATGCCAACGTTTCTTGCACTCGGTGACAGTTCTACGTACTTCTGCCACACTGTTAATCTTGTTGGCAATTTGTTGCCATATGGCCTCTCTCCTACTGATTGGCAACTTTGAGGTGACAAACAGTTGGTGCTGGTGTTCCGTCACCTCTTTAACCAGAATTTCCTGCTCCTCTGCACTAAAGCAACACTTTCTTTTCTTCTTAAAAGTGTCCTGCTTCTTGTGTGGGTCATCCTGGCTGCTGTCATCTTCCTGGGGTCTGTAGTGGCATCTGGTATCCATTTTGGCTCTCCTCTGGGGAAATGGCAGTGTTCGCGTTTTTTTTTTACGCTATTGCATCACAAAATGGCGCATATTCGGTTTGCGGGGTCGTAGATCGACCCACAGTCATTTCCGCTGTGTTAACGTCGTTTTGCTTTACGACTTGACGCTGCCGTGTGCGTCAAAAATAATGACTCCCACCTGTGGTTTGTGCCGCCCTGCGTCAAAGTATAAATATGACGGCGCACGGCGTACCAAAATGGCGTTAGCCAGCGGTAATATTTTTGACGCAAAACTGCGCCGGTGCAGTTTTGCGTCAAAAAGTATAAATATGGGCGACAATATCTAAGAATAGACTTAGACACCGTAGGGGTATTTTGCTCATGCAGCTAGGCCCTCACCTGTGGTATAGTGCACCCTGCCTTAGGGCTGTAAGGCCTGCTAGAGGGGTGACTTACCTATGCCACAGGCAGTATTTTGTGGGCATGGCATCCTGAGGGGGATGCCATGTCGACTTTGCCTTTTTCTCCCCACCAACACACACAGTCTACAATGGCAGTGTGCATGTGTTAGGTGAGGGGCCCCTTAGGGTGGCACAACACATGCTGCAGCCCTTAGAGACCTTCCCTGTCACATGGCCCTTGGTACCACTGGTACCTTTTACAAGGGACTTATCTGCGTGCCAGCGGTGTGCCAATTGTGGAAACAATGGAACATTTTAGGTGAAAGAACACTGGTGCTGGGGCCTGGTTAGCAGGATCCCAGCACACTTCTCAGTCAAGTCAGCATCAGTATCAGGCAAAAAGTGGGGGGTAACTGCAACTGGGAGCCATTTCCTTACAGACGCCGCCTCGGCGCACGTACGTCAGTTCTTTTCCCACAACTTTCCACACCAGAAGTGCAGAGTCATGGAAGAACCAACAATTGTGGATTTTATCTCTTTATTTGACTGTTCGAAGTAAAAATTCTTACATGCCTTTAAGAAAGGCAAAAATGCCACAATAATATATATATACATACATATATATATATTTGTATAAAAATATCCGCAGAGCGGGTAGGCTTGGGTAGGTGTAAGGAATCTGCAGCTAGAAAGAATCTCTACCAGATACCTTGTTACCGAAGGTAAGTAACTTGTTCATCTGATAGAGACTTCTAGCTGCAGCTTCCTTACCTTAGAATAGATACCCAAGCTATAACCCATGGCGGTGGGTCTGAAGGAAATTTTTATTCCAGGAAGTCCTGCAAGACAGAACGGGCAAAATGCCCCTCTCTTCTCACCTGGCTATCCAGGCAGTAGTGTCTTGCAAACGTGTGCAAGGAAGCCCACATTGCAGCCTCACAGATGTCTACCACAGGTACACCACGTGCTAACGCAGTGGTAGCAGCTTTCCCCCTAGTAGAGTGAGCTCTCACGCCCTCAGGAGGCTGCTTCTTTGCCAAAGCGTAGCAGATCTTTATACAGAGAACGACCCAGCGTGAAATGGACCGTTTCTGTACTGTCCGACCCTTCTTTGCACCAATGTACCCCACAAAGAGTTGGTCGTCCACCCGGAACTCTTTAATGCGGTCAAGATAGAACAATAATGCTCTTTTTGGGTCCAGCCGATGGAGACGCTCCTCTTCCTTAGAGGGATGCGGTAGTGCAAAGAAGGTGGGCAGGGTGATATATTGACCTAGATGGAAAGGGTTCACCACCTTGGGGAGGAAAGAGGCACGAGTTCTGAGAACCACTTTTTCAGGAAAGATTGTGAGATACGGCGGTTTTGATGATAAAGCCTGTAGCTCACTCACTCTTCTGGCAGATGTAATTGCCACCAAAAAGGCTGTCTTAATAGTGAGCAGCCAAAGAGCACAGTTATGTAAGGGCTCAAAGGGAGCACACATAAGGAAAGTAAGAACCAGATTAAGGTCCCACTGGGGCATAACAAAAGGCACAGGCGGGAACAAATGCGCAAGCCCTTTCAAAAATCTCTGTACTATAGGTGATTGAAACAAAGATGGTTGATCGGGCAACTGAAGAAAGGCCGATAAGGCTGCAAGATGGCCCTTGAGAGTCCCTAAGGAGGAACCCTGTTGGGCGGAAGATAATATAAACAAAAGGATATGAGACAGAGAAGAAGAAAGAGGATCAATAGACCTCTCTGTACAATATGAAACAAAACATTTCCAACGGCAGGCGTAGATCGACTTAGTAGAGGGACGCCTGGCTGCCAGAATGACATCACAGACCTCGGGAGGGAGGTCATAAACCATCAACTGCTGCCGCTCAATCTCCACGCTTGAAGGCGCAGAGTTAACAGGTTTGGGTGGAGAACCTTCCCCTGCTGCTGCGACAGAAGGTCCTCCCGAAGAGGTAGCCTGATTGGAGGACTGATGCTCATTTTGAGAAGCTCTGGATACCAAACTTTCTGTGCCCAACCCGGAGCCACTAGGATTACTTGGGCCCCGTCGTTCTTGATTTTCTTGAGAACTCTGGGCAGAAGTGGTAGAGGCGGAAAGGCGTACATGAGGCCTGAACTCCACTCGTGACGAAAAGCGTCACCTAGTGATAGCCCCCTTGGAAATTCCAATGCACAAAACTGATGACATTGCGCGTTCTCTACGGAGGCGAACAGATCTAACCAAGGCTCTCCCCACTGCTGAAAGAGTCCTTGCGTTACCTCCAGATGGAGACACCGTTCGTGATCCTCTAAGCATTTTCGGCTGAGCTCGTCCACCCTGGCGTTCAGAGAACCTGCCAGGTGTTGAACCACCAGGGTTATGCCCTGCTGTTCCAGCCATGTCCAGAGACGTAAAGCCTCTTGACAAAGGGTCCATGACCCCACACTGCCCTGCTTGTTGCAGTGCCACATTGCGGTAGTGTTGTCCGTGAACACCTGCACTACCTTCCCTTTCACAACAGGAAGAAATGATTTTAATGCTCGTCGGATCGCCCGAAGCTCCAGCAAGTTGATGTGGAGCTCAGATTCCACCAGAGACCAGTGACCTCTGATCTCCACCTCTCCCAGATGGCTGCCCCATCCCAGAAGTGACGCATCTGTCACTACTGTGAGATCTGGTTGGGGAAGGGAGAGGAGTCTGACTTTGACCCAATCGCAGTTCACTAACCATTACTGCAGATCCTTTGCAGTCCCCTCCGAGATCTGAACCACATTGGTAAGATTTCCCTGATGTTGTGCCCATTGGAACTTCAGGTCCCACTGCAGAGCCCTCATGCGCCATCTGGCATGCTTGACCAATAGGATGCAGGAAGCCGTGAGTCCCAACAGCCTCAGAGTCTGTCTCACTGAATTCCAGGATAGAGGCCGAAACATCGGTATCATAACCTGAATATCCTGGACCCGCTGTTCGGGAGTATAGGCCCAATACTGCACTGTGTCCAGAACAGCTCCGATGAAAGTGAGCTTCTGAGAGGGAGTCAGGTGTGACTTCGGCACATTTATAGTGAACCCCAGCGAATGCAGTAGGTTTGCCATCGTCTGGAGGTGGGTGACGAGAGCCTGGGGCATAGGAGCCTTCAACAGCCAATCGTCTAGGTAGGGGAAGACTGAAATCCCTGACCTGCGCAAAGGAGCTGCCACCACCGCCATCACCTTGGTGAACACCCGAGGGGCACTGGTGAGACCGAAAGGGAGCACGGTAAACTGAAAGTGCTCGTGGCCCACCTTGAACCGCAGGTAACGCCTGTGGGCTGGAAAGATAGGAATATGGAAATACGCATCCTGCAAATCCAACGCTACCATCCAGTCTCCTTGGTCTAGGGCAGACAAAACTAGAGAAAGAGTGAGCATCTTGAATTTCTCCTTCTTGAGGAAGAGATTGACGTCCCTTAAATCCAAGATAGGGTGAAGGCCTTTGTTCTTTTTGGGAATCAGAAAGTAGCGGGAATAACAACCACTGCCTACTTCTGATATCGGGACTCTTTCTATGGCTCCCTTGGCTAAGAAAGCCGTAACTTCCTCGCGGAGCAAAACCATCCTCCATTCCTTTTTCGGAGGGATAGGAGGAGGAAAAGACTGGAAGGGAAGGGAGTAGCCCTTCCGTATGATCTGCAGGACCCACTTGTCCGTTGTGATGGAAAGCCAGTGAGGGAGATGAAAATGAATCCTCCCTCCAATTGGACGAGCGTGATCCTGCAGAACCATACTAGGAGGATATGGGCGCAGTGGAGGGGGCTGTGTGGTGGCCGACCTCTGGCCAGACCCTCTGGGTCTGATGGTACCACGTCCTCTCCCGGGATGTTGTGAAGCCTGAGGACGGTGGCTAAACTGTAGCTGGCGTGCTGGCGCTGAAAGGCCCAAGGATCTGGCCGTAGCTCGAGAATCCTTGAACCTCTCAAGCATGTAGTCTGCCTTTTCACCAAAAAGGCAAGAGCCATCAAAGGGCATGTTCATCAAACTTGACTGGACATCTCCAGAGAAACCAGTTGAACGTAGCCAGGCGTGGCGACGTAGGGCCACTGATGATGAAATTGCTCTGCCCAGCGAGTCGGTCGTGTCCAAACCACACCTGATCGTAAATGTAGCTGCATCTCTCCCTTCCTTGACAGCCTGGGTAAGAGTGTCCCGTACGCCCCCCGGGACCTGGGGCAGCACCTGTGCCACCGTATCCCATAAAATAAGGGAATAACGGCCCAATAGGCAAGAGGTGTCTACGGACCTCAATGCCAGGCTGGTGGAAGAAAACATCTTCTTCCCAAGCTGGTCCAGCCTCTTGGATTCCCTATCCTGGGGAGCGGAAGGGAAGACACCACGGGAACTAGAGGCTTGGACAACCAAGCTCTCAGGAGTAGGGTGTTGAGTCAGGAAACTAGGGTCGCTTGGAGCGGGTCCATGGCGGCGGCCGACCGTCCTATTCACAGGAGCTCCTGTGCTGGGTTTGGACCATGTACCCAGAAGGACATCTGTAAGAGCCTCATTGAAGGGCAACATCAGCTCTGATGTTGTCACCCCCGGTTGAAGCACTTCTGTCAGGATATTCGTCCTGACTGGCACCGGAGGCAAATCTAGGTCCAAGACCTCAATTGCCCTACGAACCACCATAGCAAATGAAGCACCCTCCTCCATAGCCACATCAGGAGGAGAGAGCATACCAGCATCTGGAGATGTGTCCAGTCCACTGGCCTCCCTTAGATCCTCATACCAGTCCTGTTGCAAGCCACATTCTAAAGGGTCCTCAGACCCCTCCCATTCCTCTCCTGCATCTGGCTGATCTAAATAATGCTCAGACAATGATCTTGGCCGAATTGGCTCAGTCGAAGTTGGAGTCAACGTCGTACGACATAGCTCTGGCTCCGGATCATCTGGAATAAGGATGGGGCTACCACCGGTGGGCGCCAGTTGCGGAATCTTCAACGTCGGACCCAGCACCGGAGAAGGTCGACTGTGAGGGACCGGCGCCGGTACGGATACGATATCGGATCCTGTGGTCTCCAACAGGCTGAGGCCGAAGCCGCCGACATAGAATCCGAAGGGGCCTGTGCTGACCTCGAGGGGCCCGAAGACCCATCCAACGGTGCAGCCCGCTCAAAAACGAGACGCATGGGCTCGTAAAATTCTTTAATATGAGTGGGGGTCGCTCCGTTCCCCAGAAAAGGGCAAGACGCGGAGTCGGCCCTGGCGACGGCTGTGCGGAACCGCGCAAGGAACGTCGACATTCCTCAGACGCCTTGTCGACGAACGGGCGTGGCGAAGTAGAAGTCCGCTTGGACTTCTTCTTCTTCTTGTGCCTCTTACCTTCAGATGACTTCAAATGCGAGGAAGAGGACTTGGGGCTCCAGGAACGATGCTGCGACCTCCTCCTACTGCGGGGCCGTGACCCAGCAGAGTCGCGCGACTGAAGACGCATGTCAAACCACGAGAAGCTTGAGGGGTCTCTCCCTCAAGGCCTTCAGAGTCATGGCCCGACAGTCAGAACACGAGGTGGAGTCGTGGTCCTTCTCCAGGCACCAAAGACAAACACGGTGCAGGTCCGTTACCAACATGGTGCGATGACACACACCACCCAGCTTGAACCCTGTCTTCCTCGAAGACATGACTTCAAACAGTCAAAAAAGCCTCGACAAACCGTCGAAGAAGGGTAGCTCTTTCCGAACCTGCGCTTAACTGGCGCTGAAGGAAAAGAACTGACGTACGTGCGCCGAGGCGGCGTCTCTATAGACAACCGTGACGTCATAGGGTACTGCTCAACAGAAAAATTCCGGATTCGAAGCTGACGCCAGTGAATTCTTAAGGTAAGGAATCTGCAGCTAGAAGTCTATATCAGATCTATATGTAGCTCACGCATGTAATGGTGTCCCTGCACTCACACAGTTGGGGGAATTTGCCATGAACAATGTGGGGGCACCTTGGCTAGTGCCAGGGTGCCCTCACACGAAGTAACTTTGCACCTAACCTTCACTAAGTGAGGGTTAGACATATAGGTGACTTATAAGTTACTTATTTGCAGTGTAAAATGGCTGTGAAATAACGTGGACATTATTTCACTCAGGCTGCAGTGGTGCAGTGTGGTCAATTTTATGTATCCTTTGCGCGTTAGCTTCAGGCGTTAGGCCTTTGTGCACTTTGCCCTGGATGTATTTTATTCCTTTGCTCGCAGCATAGAGCCTCTGTGCACTTTGCTCTAAATGCATTTTATTCAGGTTCCTACTGTTATTTTTCAAATAGCCAGTTCTACGGTCTTGTTTTATTTTTTATATCACACTGTTTAGCCTACTTCAGCACTGGAGTTTTCAATAACACATTCTTGCTCACTCTGTGCTTCAGTCAAGGATACAGTCTGGTACATTGCCGATAGACGTGGTAGGAGTTTAGTCTTTGGATTGCAGATATACATTCTTGCGTAGGGACATTTTGTGATCACACTGACATGTTAGTTATAAAAACACTTCCTTGTCATAATACACGCAAGAGGGAGATTCCGACCAGGGAACCACAACTAGACGCTGACTGCCCTGTTGCAGATGCTGAACCAGATCGCAGGCCTTTGCTCAGGTATGAGGGTTGATGTCTTCCCGGGGAATCTGAAAGGCAAGTTAGTAGCTTAACATGCTGTGCTCGAAATATAACTAACTGAGAGAGAGAATAAAATCCATTAACACCATGATAGCGTTGTTTTTATGTTTCACTCTCATCGTGACTATTTCAATCCTACTGTGTTGTATGGTTCTGGTTATTGTGGCTCATGCCTTATTATCCAAGATGCAGTTGTTTTTATTAAAAGCAATATATAAAACTCAAACTGCCTTTGTCATTTGTATATGAAATCATACTGTAAATGAGAGAGCTGGTTTGGATCTAAGTGACCACGACTTCCCTAAGAAGTTCTAAAGATGTCATGCGCTCGGCTGCCCAATCATCTCTCCCCCTTGGGAGAGATGAGGCACTGCTAGTTTGCCGGAGCAAAACCAGATTTAAGGTGACAGAGGTCCTTCCAAGTGGGTAAGACTCAGTCCCCCACACCAGGAACAACCCTGCTACCTAGTAGTCCAGTAGTCTCATTTAGGATAATGAGAGCCCACGCGACATGGCGCCACCAACGATTGGTCTGGCTCTCTCGGTCTCATATATATATTGACTCCTCGGTTCCGTTAACGGAGACGTCCGTGGTACTGAGGATTTCCGCCACCGCATTATAGGTAGATCCTATTATTTTGTGGTTGGTTGTTCAAGCTTGAACTCTGAAAGGAAAACCCCGATATTGGTGTGCCTTCTCTGAACTAGCGCTGTATTCATAATGGCGAATCCCCAAGTAATGAACATTGCAGTTAATATGCGACACCCGCTCACGGTACATCTGCTAGCACATGGTCTAACTAACCAGGGGGATCCAGTCACGTTTGTGGTGGACGCCCATGCAGCCAATAGAACAGAACTTTTTTATTCTTGGGTCATATTTCCAGCAGTTGATGGGAATTCACACACATTTCACGATTACACTCTAGGAAATGTCCCTGGACAATACAGGGCATATGCATATTTAGAGATTCCTCTATCTTATCAAGAACATAATAATTGGCTTGATGGTGCCCTACCCCACACCATAGCATCAGTTAGGCTAGGTCCACTAAGTAACGATGGTCCTACCTGGCCTTTATTGGCTACATATACACCACATCCAGCGGTTGCTAACTTGATGGTGGCTGAAGTTCGTCGTTTATATACAGAATTAACAGCTACATATAGACGTTTAGTACAATTTGTGATGCAGACACTCAACACAAACCCAGCGCGTGCTGCTCCGGCGCAACCACATGCAGTGGTTCCGGGTATCAATCCGGCCACTGTGCACTCAGTTATGGGCAAAGTACCGGCTAAACCGGAGGAGACTCCATTTTGGCTGGCGCAAAAAATGTATACGCTGGAAGCAGTATTTCCCCATACGGGACCTCAGGATAAACATAGAATATTAACAATGCGTTTACCGTTCGGTATGGTTCCTACAGTGGACCATTGTAATACTTGGGGCACGGTGTTTGCCGCGCTCCACACTACAGCACACGGTACACCGACATTGGCTAATTTACCGGAAGTGCCTAAACAAATTCAAGATGAATATGGGGCTGCCCCGGCCTTAGATTTAGGGATGCAGCTGATAGGCAATTTTGCCACAGTTTCTTCCATCATATTGAGCAATCTAAAAGGGGAGGCAGTGGCGCTAGCAGTGCGTATGCGTCTTCGTGACGTCCTGCAACTCGATCAGGAGTGGGAGCTGCCGAGAATAATAGTGGAAACATATTCCACTATTGGTCGTGATAGCCTAGGAGCTAGACCACAGAAACCACAGTTTCAGGGTAAGGGTAGTAAAGATGCTACTAAACAACAGCAACCTGAGGGTACGAAAAAGCACTGGGAGAAAAAACAACAAACACCTAAAAAAGAAAGGGGAGAATCTCTGCGACCGGAGACCCCGCAGACTAGGTATAATCTCAGAAATAGGGATAATTTGAAGACACCTGATAGATATCAATATACTGATACACGCCAATCTCGTTCCTTTTAGGACTCATCGGAAAAGAGAAATGAGAGAGGTGGGCGGTCAGAGTGGAGAACAGAGTACGTGAAGCCGAGACAGAAATCACAACGCTCATCTGAGGTTTCTGTCAAGAAAGAAGAGAAACCGACCCAACAAAAACAGCAGTTTAAAAAGAAGAAGGTGGCGGCAGTCTCAGTTAGACATACCACACAAGAAGAGAGTTCTCTTGAAGAACAAGACATGGGCATTAGCACTGTTAGACAGCGCGGCAGAGGTCACAATAGTTCGCCGGAATCTAGAGCATCTGGAGGTGAAAGCAACTGATGACTTCATACAAGTCGAAACAGCAGATATGCGTATCTCTGATCCCGATAGAGTTTATACAGTAACTTTGCAATTAGAAGGGGACATTGAGCACACTATAAACGCCATCTTTTGGGATCGTGTAGTTTAACTGTTTGACATTCTGCTGGCCGAACAGGATTGGCCCCCAGGCTTTATTCGCGACTGTCCAGTTGGGGATGAGGTTATTACACCTTTGTTCTCACCACTTGTTCCGGGAGAGCTTGCAGAGTCCTATAGCATTAAATGGGCTCTGGCACTGGCACCCGCCTTATACAGAAATCATGTGGGGTGGGATAGGGATTCACCTTATCATGTAATTCCGATTAAGGGCGAACCTCAGCCGCAACCTCAATATCCTATAAAATTTGAAGCAAGGGCATCGGTGAGGAAAATACTTACACAATTGGAGTACCAGGGAGTGATTGAACCCTGTGTCTCGCCGATGAATAATCCCTTATTTCCTGTAGCTAAACCGGACCATTCTTATAGGATAGTGGTGGATTGCAGACATTTAAATGGACATACACGCACATATGCAATACAAAATTCACACAGCGCAGCGCTCATGAACAATATTGTGCGTAAAAAATAAAAAACAACTTTAGATATCTCGAATGGTTTCCTCTGCCAGAATATAGCGCCCGAAAGTAGGGATTTTACAAGCTTTAGTGCGTTTGGCTCTCAGAATTTTTTTTGTCGTTTGCCTCATGGGTATAAGAATAGCCCAGGACTGTTTTCAGCTCGTGTGACTGAAATTTTGCACGAGTTGGACCCTGAAGCTTTGTCATATGTCGATGATATATATCTAACAGATGACGAGTTACTACAACATTTAAGGCGGGTAGCCCGCATTGTTGTGGGATTTGCTGAAATTGGCTACAAATGTAACTTTAAAAAATCAAAAATTGCCTTCCTCAGCGTCATTTTCCTGGGATATGAGCTGTCGAATGAGGGCAAGAGCTTAGCGCCACACTTTTTGGAAAAATGTGCACAGTTGCAACCTCCTAATACGATTAAGAAACTCCAGTCGTTGTTGGGATTTCTAAATTTTGGCAGAACTTACATTCCTGATTATGCTACACGTATAAAGCGATTATACGAGTTGATTCGCCCAAATTTTTTGAGTAGATTTTGGATGATTGAGCATACACATATTCTTCGAGATTTGCAAACTGTTCTCTTAGCTGTAAAGCATTTACACACACAGGACAATAAGACACATCTGGTCATCAGGGTTATAGCTGGGGCCGTTGGGTTCACGTATGTCACTTTTAATGAGGGTGAGACAGTCCTGATAGGATACAAGTCCCACTTGTATTCTGCTGCAGAACAACGTTTTGCGCAAACGGAGAAAATTCTCACTGCTGTACAGATGGCTGTGATTAAAGAAAGACCTCTTGCCCAGGGCCAACGCATCATGGTTGTTTCCCTGATTCCAGCTTTAGAGGCTGTTACAAAAGCGAGTGCTCCTAATGCGAAAACGCTCCACCCGCGATGGATACAATGGGCTACGTCTTTGACAGCCACGGATGTAGATTACATTTTTTACCCAAAACTGCAGACTCAGGAATTTCTTCAATATGAAATGGAGTACCCAGTTCCCGCTGGCACATTGCCTATTGATCAATATCAAGTGGTCATGTACACCGATGGCTCTGCGCAACCGGCGGTTGGGACTAAACAATATGTATTCTGCTGCATGTGCGGTGGTGAGCGGTTATATGGAGGGGGAGAAGTTCTGCCCCCAACATACCTATACACAGACCTTGGGAGACTGTACAGCACAGTTGGCTGAGCTGAAAGTTCTGTTGTTAGCCTTGGAACATGCAGATCCGGCACAATTCACACTGCTGGTTTGTGATTCCTATTACTGTGTTCAGTCTTTCAATGAATATTTGCATTACTGGAGGTTGAATGGGTTCAGAGATTCAAAGTGTAACACCATAAAACACAGGTTGCTGTGGGGGAAGGTTGCGGATCTGAAGGAGACGCTTCCTAAAGTCCATGTTGTGCATATACTTTGACACCAGCGCGTTGGAATACATGTTGCTGGAAACACTTTGGCTGATGAAGCCGCAAAGTCGGCAGTGGCAGTTGCCACTGTGGCCGCAGTAACTCGTTCGAGTTCCAAACCAGACACGGAGATTTTGGCTGCCATAAAGGCTACAGCTGATGGCACGCCTTATCCTAAAGGATTCCCTTCTAAATATCATTACTCCATGGGTGGTATGCTGAACGCTGAAGTTAAAGTACCAGGCGTTGGTGTACGTGAAGTGCCCAATAAAATTGTGCGAACTCAATTGATTACTGCAGCTCATGAGGGGGCGGCATCTGCACATGCTGGTGTGGCTGCCACAATTTCACTCTTACAGGGCCGTTACTGGTGGCCTGGTCTCTATAAAGAGACGAAGCAGTATGTCCTTTGTTGTGACATCTGTCAACAAATTAAAGTTTCCACGGCTAGACGCCCGCAGCAGACGTCCCTTCTAATATCGAATAAACCATTACAGTGTGTGTACTTGGATCATTGTGGTCCGCTGACACCAGATAGTGCATACAAATATATATTGGTAGCTGTAGATTCGTGCTCCAGATTTGTGTGGGTCTGGCCACAGCGCTCGGCTGACTCTCGAACTGTTATTAAAGATTTGCGCATCTTTGTCGATACATATGCAGTTGCGCTTTTCATTCGGACCAGGGCCCTGCTTTTGCCTCTAAGGCATTCAGGGACACCATGGCTTCGTTGGGGGTCCAGCTCCAGTTCTCGTCTCCATTTCATCCAGAGGGAAATTCTGTAGTGGAGCGTTTAAATCGTGATTTAAAGCAATCCTTAACGGCCAGAGTTATAGGTACGGGTCGTAGTTGGCTAGCCCACCTGTATGGAGTACAAAGAGCATTGAATAACTTGCCTAGAAGGTCCCTGGGGGGTCGTACTTCCTATGAGTGCCTGTTTGGAACACAAATGTATGTTCCTGATCTAGATGGTCCTGGTGTGGAGGCGGCAGATACGCCCTTTGACATAAATGATCGTGTCACTGTTTTGCAGGATTTACAACAATTCCGTGAAGATAACTCTTCTGCCAGTGCTGCCTCCACAGGAATTAAGGATGAACCAGTAACGCCAACTGGTTGGATTCCCAGAATTGGGGATCTTGTGTGTGAAAAGGTTGCAGTGAAAAAAGAATTTGGCCCTTCGTATCGAGTGCCAGTCCCTGTACTAGGTATCCACGGCACAAGAACTGTGATTTTGCCACCGCTGCAAGGGACCAAAAGAAATCGCTTTGTATCAATCGACAATGTCAAGTTACAACATGTGGCCGATTCTGCACAGCAGACCAAGAGGAACGACCAGTAGTTCCCGAATCCCTCTCACTACTGGGGACGATGTTCCGCTGCAGTTGATTTGCACCGACGCTGTTTCTTCTCCGAGCTTGGGGAGGGTGGAAGCTGATCTTGCGATTGTTCGAATAATTTGGAATCTTTGATCAAGTTGCTGTGACTACTGATGTTGCTGAAGGTGTTATCTACAGCGTACCACGGCGAGAGACACAATCTGCTCCTTTGTTTACGGTTGCACCTTTTGCGAGAACTGCCTCCGGCTGCTTTAATAACAATGATGATACTGTGTCGGACTCTTCGTCCTCTTCAACACCAGCCCTGGGTCCACGTAAGCTGCTGTATCGGCTCAAACATACATATTTTGTTGTTCCTTGGAACTATCTGTGGCTTTTCATGACTATGATGGCTTTTTTCCTATGGCTGGGGTTTGTTGTTACCTTTTTTCTGGTGATACATCGTCATTTTCTTCCTGAACGATCTGAGATTGAGCAGGTGGAGAAGGTGTTGAAACCGCATTTTTCATCACATATGGTTCGGAGAGACTTGTCCTTTGTGAACATTTCTGCTGTACCAATTCCGGATGGGATTGTGTGGGATAGAGTAATGTTTGATATAAATGGTCCCACTGAAATAATTCAAATACCGAATGTTCTCAAATTATCAATGAATGATATCGTTATACCAGGCATTGTATCTGATGATTGGGATGTGAAGACAGTTGATTCTATGTTGACAGAATTGCAATATTATACTGTCTATGAAAATGAAGATGCTTACCAGTTTAGAGATAATTATGGTGACATGTTTTGTTACAATTATTATGGACACCACTTTATTCATAAAGCCAGTAGCCCTAAATCAATATTTGAGTATATGCAATGGGAACATTGCCGACTCCTCCACAGGGGAGTTCTAAAACTTATTCTGATAAATTTGCATGTTTTTCTGGGCATCATCAACAGAGTGCTAAGTCTTACTATTTTTAGGTTACTCTGCATGCTAATAAGCAAATGTTGTTGACTGATGCTAAATTACTGTATTCAAATTTGTTTGTATCCAAACTATCAGTTGAGTGGTATGAATACTGGTCCAAAACTGTTGATTTGAAAAGTGTTTGGGGAACGAAAAATTGGCAAATGCGGGGTAGGGACAAATTGTTTAGGGCATGTATTATTCCTGTCCAAATGATTTTCTTAAATGACACTGTACAACAGACTAGCTGTTTGGTCTTAGCAACAATTAGAGAATTGAATTTGCCTGGTATACCTGTCCCTTCCAAAATGAAAAATTGGCAGCAATATATTAATGCCACGTTTAGTGAGCTTACAGACTGGGTCCAGAATGGTACGCTTAACACTTCATTGACACGTCCAGGCGGGTGGTTATTGTGGCCCATAGACACTAATAGGTGTCATCAGCGTTTTGTCACCTCTTCGGGGGGTTCAGGACTAGTAGGGCAGACCCTCGCTACATATCACCAGAACATGCTGATATCATTACTACATATAGCGTGGGGAAGCTTTGTCAACAATGGTTAAAGTCATCCACGCTGGATGCAGTTAAGACACATCTCAGGTAACTGTCTAATTATACTGACTTGCAAGATTTTTTGTCAGGTCCAAGAGTGCCCCGGAAGAAACGTTTTTTGTATGAAGTGTACAATGCGATATGGAAACTTTCACAACAGGAGGCGGCGGCCCGGTTGAGGCAGATAGATCAGGAGAATTTGAAACAAGCATTGTCTGTTGTGGAAAATGGAATGCATACCCTGTCCGACCGTGTATGTACTATTGATAACATTGTTTCCTCTGCTATAGACATTATTAGATCAGATATGTCTTCTTTATATCATGGACAGAGTCAAACGCGGTCCATTATGCAGTTGGGTTGGACTCTACAGACATTGAAGGCAGGTCGCGTTCCGTGGCAGCACATCCGAGCCAGGGAGATATTTTTTTCCTTTAATTTGACACGTCAACAACAGCTGATGGCTAAAAAGGAAGCGACATATGTTAAATATTGAAAAGTTGGAGAAGTTGCCTTTTACTGTGGCTGAGATTCCGTCAGCTGAGTGGTTGATACACAGGGTTATAAATTTGCCTATTTCCACTCTGCAATTCACTTCTTGTTTGAAGCATATTCCGGTGGGCAGATATGAGAAATTGGGAGACAGTTACATACATGAGGTGTGGGAGCTTCCCTTTGTATACAGATGTCTTAATGGTATGAGGGAGGTTTTTCTTAGCGGTAGTGAATGCGAAACGTCTGTCAGCCATTCGATGGTTTGTAAGCAGCTGTCCTTGCATGGGGCGTGTAATGCCTCAGTTGCGAACTTGGCTTGCTATCTAAAGGGAGTTCCAGTCCCCGTGATTAAAAACACATTCCAGGTGCTTTCAAACGGCAGCTACGTCCTTCTTAACAGTGAAGCCTGTGGTGGCATGCGTGCCGGGAGAGTTTACGTGGTCGTTGTCACCAAGGCTGTTACGTGCTGGGGGAATGTGTTGTTTCCCCCCCACTCAATTTAGGGAGGTAGCGGACATCTGGCCTCACATTGCTACTTCCAAGGTGAATTTTGACAAGTTGAGTCGACTAAAGGCTCTATTGTTTCAAAAGCATGTGGCCCTTACATCTGCACGCGAGACCTACGCACTTCAGGTGGCGAGGTCATCAGCAGAAATACAGTCCCTGTTAAATACTAACTTTCCGAGCCACTTTGGTGAACTCGTGGGACGTATATTTAATGCGTCCAGCACTGCTGGAATTGCACATTTTTTCAAAGCCGTTGGTGTTGGTTTTGCTCATACCTTCTCTTCCATATTCGGTTTGATACCTTCGGCTATTCATTCTATTTTCGGAAGCATTTTTGGGGGATTTCCGATTACTTTGGCTTTATTGGCTGGTGTTTTGTTGTTGCTGTTGTTCTTCCGCAATGGCTGTCCCACCGCAACGAGATCCAATGTGGGCGCTCCCGTCAGCGCAGCTGTGTCGTGAACGCATGATGCAGCATTTTGGAGCAACCTTCCTGGGGCATTTGGAGTGTGACTGATCTCTGTCATTCCGACCAGTTTTGGATTGTGTGCAAGCCGTGTTTCGGTGCCTTTGGTGCTCGTTTGAACATGCACTGGCTCTCTGTCTCTCACTGCAGCGCCCTCCAGTGGTTGATGCTAATCTGTTGATGTTCCCGATTAGGGCTCATTCCCAGACATGTGCACTGCGGCTGCGTTTGCTTCGTGAGGCAGTTCACGAGATTCCCTTCCTGGAGGAAGATGGTATTGTCTCGTTCATAGGCCTTGCACGGGGTGCCGCCTTGGATGGTCCTGGGGCTTTGGAACACACCTGCTCCATGATAGTATTTGGCGTGGATTTTCCATTGTTGACATCTGCCGAAGTGGAGGATCTCCTGCTTTCCGTGGCTTCCATTTGAGATTGGGTTTCTTCTAAATTGACATTGTAACGATTTGGCTTTTCCGTCACATGCTTACAAATTTAAATTTAGTTTTGTGCTTTGGTGTCCTCTGGTCTTGTCGAAATGTATTTTTTGTATATTTTTATATCTGGGGCATATTTTTATTTTCGTTTTGATTAGAACCACTTGCTACCGACAAGGGGAGGGTGTAGTGTGGTCAATTTTATGTATCCTTTGCGCGTTAGCTTCAGGCGTTAGGCCTTTGTGCACTTTGCCGTGGGTGTATATTATTCCTTTGCTCGCAGCATAGAGCCTCTGTGCACTTTGCTCTAAATGCATTTTATTCAGCTTCGTACTGTTATTTTTCAAATAGCCAGTTCTACGGTCTTTTTTTATTTTTTATATCACACTGTTTAGCCTACTTCAGCACTGGAGTTTTCAATAACACATTCCTGCTCACTCTGTGCTTCAGACAAGGATACAGTCTGGTACATTGCCAATAGACGTGGTAGGAGTTTAGTCTTTGGATTGCAGATATACATTCTTGCGTAGGGACATTTTATAATCACACTGACATGTTAGTTATAAAAACATTTCCTTGTCCTAATACACGCAAGAGGGAGATTCTGACCAGGGAACCACAACTAGACGCTGACTGCCCTTTTGCAGATGCTGAACCAGATCTCAGGCCTTTGCTCAGGTATGAGGGTTGATGTCTTCCCGGGGAATCTGAAAGGCAAGTTAGTAGCTTAACATGCTGTGCTCGAAATATAACTAACTGAGAGATAGAATAGAATCCATTAACACCATGATAGCGTTGTTTTTATGTTTCACTCTCATCGTGACTATTTCAATCTTACTGTGTTGTATGGTTCTGGTTATTGCGGCTCATGCCTTATTATCTAAAATGCAGTTGTGTTATTAAAAGCAATATATAAAACTCAAACTGCCTTTGTCATTTGTATATGAGATCATACTGTAAATGAGAGAGCTGGTTTGGATCTGAGTGGCCACGACTTCCCTGAGAAGTTCTAAAGATGTCATGCGCTCGGCTGCCCAATCATCTCTCCCCCTTGGGAGAGATGAGGCACTGCTAGTTAGCCGGAGCAAAACCAGATTTAAGGTGACAGAGGTCCTTCCAAGTGGGTAAGACTCAGTCCCCCACACCAGGAACAACCCTGCTACCTAGAAATCCAGTAGTCTCATTTAGGATAATGAGAGCCCAAGCGACAGTGGCAGTCCTGTGTGAGAATTGTCTGAGCTCCCTATGGGTGGCAAAAGAGATGCTGTAGCCCTTAGGTGTAGGATTTGGCTCTGTATATACTATTTCAAAGTAAGAAATAGTGTGCACAGAGTCCAAGGGTTCCCCTTAGAGGTAAGATAGTGGCAAAAAGAGATAATTCTAATGATCTATTTTGTGGTAGTGTGGTCGAGCAGTAGACTTATCAGAGGGTAGTGTTAAGCATTTGTTGTACACACACAGGCAATAAATGCTGAGCACACACTCAAAGACAAATTCCCGGCCAATAGGTTTTTATGTAGAAAAATATATTTTCTTAGTTTATTTTAAGAACCACAGGTTCAAGATTTACAAACAATACTTTAAATTAAAGTTATTTTACACAGGTATCTTAGGAACTTTGAATTATCACAATAGCATGTACAGTTTTGGCAAAAATGGCAATAAGCTATTTTAAAAGTGGACACTGCAAAAATCAACAGTTCCTGGGGGAGGTAAGTAATTGTTAAGTTCACAGGTAAGTAAAACACTTACAGGGTTCAAAGTTGGGTCCAAGGTAGCCCACCGTCGGGGGTTCAAGGCAACCCCAAAGTTACCACACCAGCAGCTCAGGGCTGGTCAGGTGCAGAGGTCAAAGTGGTGCCCAAAACACATAGGCTTCAATGGAAATATGGGTGCCCCGGTTCCAGTCTGCCAGCAGGTAAGTACCTGCGACCTCGGAGGGCAGACCGGGGGGTTTTTGTAGGGCACCGGGGGGGACACAAGCAGGCACAGAAAGTACACCCTCAGCGGCACAGTAGCGGTAGGGTGCAGAGTGCAAACAGGCATCGGGTTTTCAATAGGAATCAATGGGGAGACCCGGGGGTATCTTTAACGATGCAGGCAGGCACAGGGGGGGCTCCTCAGGGTAGCTACCACCTGGGCTAGGCAGAGGGTTGCCTGGGGGTCGCTCCTGCACTGGAGTTCGGTTCCTTGAAGCAGGCAGTCGCGGTCAGGGGGAGCCTCTGGATTTCCTCTGCAGGCGTCGCTGTGGGGGCGTCGGTGTAGGAGGCTGGACTGGCTTGTAGTGAGTACCAAGGGGTACTTGCACCTTGCACCAGGCCCAGTTATCCCTTATTAGTGTATAGGGTGTCTAGCAGCTTAGGCTGATAGATAATGGTAGCTTAGCAGAGCAGCTTAGGCTGAACTAGGAGACGTGTGAAGCTACTACAGTACCACAAGTGTCACTTGCACAATATCATAAGAAAACACAATACACAGTTATACTAAAAATAAAGGTACTTTATTTTTATGACAATATGCCAAAGTATCTTAGAGTGTACCCTCAGTGAGAGGATAGGAAATATACACAAGATATATATACACAATAGCAAAAATATGCAGTATAGTCTTAGAAAACAGTGCAAACAATGTATAGTTACAATAGGATGCAATGGGGAAACATAGGGATAGGGGCAACACAAACCATATACTCCAAAAGTGGAATGCGAACCACGAATGGACCCCAAACCTATGTGACCTTGTAGAGGGTCGCTGGGACTATTAGAAAATAGTGAGAGTTAGAAAAATAACCCTCCCCAAGACCCTGAAAAGTGAGTGCAAAGTGCACTAAAGTTCCCCTAAGGACAAAGAAGTCGTGTTAGAGGAATAATGCAGGAAAGACACAAACCAACAATGCAACAACGCTGGATTTCCAATCTGGGGTACCTGTGGAACAAGGGGACCAAGTCCAAAAGTCACAAGCAAGTCGGAGATGGGCAGATGCCCAGGAAATGCCAGCTGTGGGTGCAAAGAAGCTTCTACTGGACAGAAGAAGCTGCGGTTTCTGCAGGAACGCAAAGGGCTAGAGACTTCCCCTTTGGAGGACGGATCCCTCTCGCCTTGTAGAGTCGTGCAGAAGTGTTTTCCCGCCGAAAGAACGCCAACAAGCCTTGCTAGCTGCAAATCGTGCAGTTAGCGTTTTTGGATGCTGCTGTGGCCCAGGAGGTCGCAAATTGGACCAGGAGGTAGAGGGGACGTCGAGCAAGACAAGGAGCCCTCTTAGCAGCAGGTAGCACCCGGAGAAGTGCCAGAAACAGGCACTACGAGGATGTGTGAAACGGTGCTCCCCCGAAGTTGCACAAAGAAGTCCCACGTCGCCAGAGAACAACTTAGGAGGTCGTGCAATGCAGGTTAGAGTGCCATGGACCCAGGCTGGACTGTGCACAAAGGATTTCCGCCGGAAGTGCACGGAGGCCGGAGTAGCTGCAAAAGTTGCGGTTCCCAGCAATGCAGTCTAGCGAGGTGAGGCAAGGACTTACCTCCACCAAACTTGGACTGAAGAGTCACTGGACTGTGGGGGCCACTTGGACAGAGTTGCTGGATTCGAGGGACCTCGCTCGTCGTGCTGAGAGGAGACCCAAGGGACCGGTAATGCAGCTTTTTGGTGCCTGCGGTTGCAGGGGGAAGATTCCGTCGACCCACGGGAGATTTCTTCGGAGCTTCTAGTGCAGAGAGGAGGCAGACTACCCCCACAGCATGCACCACCAGGAAAACAGTCGAGAAGGCGGCAGGATCAGCGTTACAGAGTTGCAGTAGTCGTCTTTGCTACTATGTTGCAGGTTTGCAGGCTTCCAGCGCGGTCAGCAGTCGATTCCTTGGCAGAAGGTGAAGAGAGAGATGCAGAGGAACTCGGCTGAGCTCTTGCATTCGTTATCTAAAGTTTCCCCAGAGACAGAGACCCTAAATAGCCAGAAAAGAGGGTTTGGCTACTTAGGAGAGAGGATAGGCTAGCAACACCTGAAGGAGCCTATCAGAAGGAGTCTCTGACGTCACCTGGTGGCACTGGCCACTCAGAGCAGTCCAGTGTGCCAGCAGCACCTCTGTTTCCAAGATGGCAGAGGTCTGGAGCACACTGGAGGAGCTCTGGACACCTCCCAGGGGAGGTGCAGGTCAGGGGAGTGGTCACTCCCCTTTCCTTTGTCCAGTTTCGCGCCAGAGCAGGGCTAAGGGGTCCCCTGAACCGGTGTAGACTGGCTTATGCAGAATTGGGCACATCTGTGCCCAAGAAAGCATTTCCAGAGGCTGGGGGAGGCTACTCCTCCCCTGCCTTCACACCATTTTCCAAAGGGAGAGGGTGTCACACCCTCTCTCAGAGGAAGTTCTTTGTTCTGCCATCCTGGGCCAGGCCTGGACCCCAGGAGGGCAGATGCCTGTCTGAGGGGTTGGCAGCAGCAGCAGCTGCAGTGAAACCCCAGGAAGGGCAGTTTGGCAGTACCAGGGTCTGTGCTACAGACCACTGGGATCATGGGATTGTGCCAACTATGCTAGGATGGCATAGAGGGGGCAATTCCATGATCATAGACATGTTACATGGCCATATTCGGAGTTACCATTGTGAAGCTACATATAGGTAGTGACCTATATGTAGTGCACGCGTGTAATGGTGTCCCCGCACTCACAAAGTTCAGGGAATTGGCTCTGAACAATGTGGGGGCACCTTGGCTAGTGCCAGGGTGCCCTCACACTAAGGCCCTCATTCTAACCCCGGCGGTCTCAGACCGCCGGGGCCAGGGTCGGCGGGAGCACCGCCGACAGACCGGCGGTGCCCCGCAGGGCATTCTGACCGCAGCGGTTTGGCCGCGGTCAGAAAGGGTAAACCGGCGGTCTCCCGCCGGTTTACCGCTGCCCTTAGAATCCCCCATGGCGGCGCAGCTTGCTGCGCCGCCATGGGGGATTCTGACACCCCCTACCGCCATCCTGTTCAGGATGGCGGTAGGGGGTGCCGCGGGGCCCCTGGGGGCCCCACAAAGTATTTCAGTGTCTGCCTAGCAGACACTGAAATACGCGACGGGTGCAACTGCACCCGTCGCACCTTCCCACTCCGCCGGCTCAATTCTGAGCCGGCATCTTAGTGGGAAGGTTGATTTGCCCTGGGCTGGCGGGCGGCCTTTTGGCGGCCGCCCGCCAGCCCAGGGCAAATCCCAAAATACCCTCAGCGGTCTTTCGACCGCGGAGCGGTATTTTGGTGGGGGAACTTCGGGGGGTTAGAATCACCCCCTAAGTAACTTAGCACCCAACCTTTACCAGGTAAAGGTTAGACATATAGGTGACTTATAAGTTACTTAAGTGCAGTGTAAAATGGCTGTGAAATAACGTGGACGTTATTTCACTCAGGCTGCAGTGGCAGGCCTGTGTAAGAATTGTCAGAGCTCCCTATGGGTGGCAAAAGAAATGCTGCAGCCCATAGGGATCTCCTGGAACCCCAATACCCTGGGTATCTCAGTACCATATACTAGGGAATTATAAGGGTGTTCCAGTAAGCCAATGTAAATTGGTAAAATTGGTCACTAGCCTGTTAGTGACAATTTGTAAAGAGAGAGCATAACCACTGAGGTTCTGGTTAGCAGAGCCTCAGTGAGACAGTTAGGCATCACACAGGGAACACATACCTATAGGTCACAAACTTATGAGCACTGGGGTCCTGACTAGCAGGGTCCCAGTGACACATAACAAACACACTGAAAACATAGGGTTTTCACAATGAGCACTGGTCCCTGGCAAGCAGGATACCAGTGAGACAGTGAAAACACCCTGACATACACTCACAAACAGGCCCAAAGTGGGGGTAACAAGGCTAGAAAGAGGCTACTTTCTCACAGTCGGGTGCAGAGTGGAAAGTCTCACACTTCCGGCGGGAAACGTGTGGTCTATAAAAGTTGCTTCTTTGTTTAAAAAATGTGCAGTTTCTTGAACAGGGCCGCTGTTCTCAGGAGCTTCTTGGTCCTTTAGATGCAGGGTAGTCCTCTGAGGCTTCAGAGGTCACTGGACCCTGCTGGATGCGTTGCTGTTGCAGTTTTCTTCGAAGTAGGGAGACAGGCTGGTGGGGCTGGGGCCAAATCAGTTGTCGTCTCCGTCTTCACTGCAGGGCATCAGGTCAGCAGTCCTTCTTCTTCTTTAGGTTGCAGGAATCTCTCTTCCTCGGTTCTGGGAGCCCCTAAATACTCAATTTAGGGGTGCGTTTAGGTCTGGGAGGATGGTAGCCAATGGCTACTAGCCCTGAGGGTAGCTAAACCCTCTTTGTGCCTCCTCCCGGTGGGGAGGGGGTCACATCCCTAATCCTATTGGGGGAATCCTCCATCTGCAAGATGGAGGATTTCTAAAAGTCAGAGTCACCTCAGCTCAGGACACCTTAGGGGCTGTCCTGACTGGGGAGTGACTCCTCCTTGTTCTTCTCATTATCTCCTCCAGCCTTGCCACCAAAAGTGGGGGCAGTGGCCGAAGGGGCGGGCATTTCCACTAGCTGGGATGCCCTGTGGCGCTGTAACAAAGGGGGTGAGCCTTTGAGGCTCACCGCCAGGTGTTACAGTTCCTGCAGGGGGAGGTGAGAAGCACCTCCACCCAGTACATGCTTTGTTCCTGGCCACAGAGTGACAAAGGCACTCTCCCCATGTGGCCAGCAACATGTCTGGTGTGTGGCAGGCTGGCAAAAACTATTCAGCCCACACTGGAAGTCAGGTATGTTTTCAGGGGGCATCTCTAAGATGCCCTCTGGGTGTATTTTTACAATAAAGTGTACACTGGCATCAGTGTGCATTAAATGTGCTGAGAAGTGTGATACCAAACTTCACAGTTTTCAGTGTAGCCATTATGGTGTTGTGGAGTTGGTGTATGACAGACTCCCAGACCATATACTCTTATGGCTACCCTGCACTTACAATGTCTAAGGTTTTGCTTAGACACTGTAGGGGCATAGTGCTCATGCACCTATGCCCTCACCTGTGGTATAGTGCACGCTACCTTAGGGCTGTAAGGCCTGCTAGAGGGGTGACTTACCTATGTCACAGGCAGTGTGAGGTTGGCATGGCACCCTGAGGGGAGTGCCATGCCGACTTAGTCATTTTCTCCCCACCAGCACACACAAGCTGGCAAGCAGTGTGTCTGTGCTGAGTAAGGGGTCCCTAGGGTGGCATAAGACATGCTGCAGCCCTTAGAGACCTTCCCTGGCAACAGGACCCTTGGTACCAGGGGTACCAGTTACAAGGGACTTACCTGGATGCCAGGGTTGTGCCAATTGTGGAGACAAAGGTACAGTTTAGGGAAAGAACACTGGTGCTGGGGCCTGGTTAGCAGGGTCCCAGCACACTTTCAAATCATAACTTGGCATCAGCAAAGGCAAAAAGTCAGGGGATAACCATGCCAAAGAGGCATTTCCTTACAATAGGGATCTCCTTGAACCCCAATTCCCTGGGTACCTAGGTACCATATACTAGGTAATTATAAGGGTGTTCCAGTGTGCCAATGAGAGTTGGTAAAATGAGTCACTAGCCTGTAGTGACAATTTTAAAAGCAGAGACAGCATAAACACTGAGGTTCTGGTTAGCAGAGCCTCAGTGATACAGTTAGGCACCACACAGGGAACACATATAGGCCACAAACTTATGAGCACTGGGGTCCTAGCTAGCAGGATCCCAGTGACACATATCAAACACACTGACAACATAGGGTTTTCACTATGAGCACTGGGCCCTGGCTAGCAGGATCCCAGTGAGACAGTAAAAACACCCTGACATATACTCACAAACAGGCCAAAAGTGGGGGTAACAAGGCTAGAAAGAGGCTACCTTCCTACACATGCCACAACATAAGATCCTTTGAAAGTGGTGGTCCGATCGGAGGATAGATGCTCACTTGCAGATGTTCTGGGTACCACACACTCTTGACCACATCCGGAGCCACTAGGATTACATGGGGCAGGTTGATCTTAATCTTTTTCAGAATTCGGGGCAGGAGTGGCTGGGGGAAGTGTAGAGGAGTTCCATGTTCTATTCCAGGCAGGATAGATCTCCTAACAAGTGATCTTGTGAAAACTCCAACAGAAAAAACCTTTGACATTGCACCTTCTTGACAGTGGTTAAAAGATTTAGCCAGGGGTCTCCACACTACTGGAAGATTTCCTGCGCCATTTCGGGATGTAGACACCACTCATGATCTACCAGATACCTTACCAGAGGACTTCAAGCACAAAGTTGACTGCTTGTGCAAATGACTGCAGAAGCTTCACCTAATAGGTATCCACAACTGAGATCTGAAGCTGGACTTAGGCGATGTACAACTTCACTTTTCGGTTCTGGACTTCCTTCGCAGTGCCACAATTGCCACACAACTACAAGTCTTAGACACATCTTCTACAGCTCTGTGACTGACATCTGTTTTCTGCAGTAGTGGCATTGTTTGAAACCTGTAGTTTTGGGTAGAGTCATCTTACCCCAGAACACTGGAATTTGTGTTCAGAAGTCGTTGGAAGACCGGTGAAATTGGGAACAGAACTCCAGATCTGCATCAGATCAAATGAACTGATGCCAGCGTTCAGGTACGGCTCCTAAATGCAGCTCCAGTCTGTTACTTCTGGGTGGTATGAAGCCAATACAGAGCAGCACGGACCACATAAGGTGAGGATTCTATGGTTAGAATTATCTTTCAGAAAGTAAAAGTAAAAGTAAGAGAGTGTTAGCGGACAGGCCACGATAGACATAAAATGATAAAGTTTCACTGTGCCACTAAAAAATCCCTCTTCCTTCAGTGCCCCTTCTAGTCACAACGATGACAGTTGGGAGACTTCCTTTTTACGGACCTAGTTAATAGAACTTCTGCTCTAAATAACTTCACTGTTGGTGACCAACTCAACCTGCTGAGTATGTCTGTCAAGGGCAGGTCTCATAGGACATGGCTGAAGCCTCTTCTTAAGGCAAAGAAAGGGCCAACTACTTTCTGAAGCAATCTCAGACTCCAGCTTAGTCAAGAGCATCAAGAGATGCAATAAAAAGGGAAGCATAATGGAAGAAAAAAAACAACTGAATGCAGTGAAAAACTACCTTCACCAAGCCTTCACCAAGCCAGACCAGTCAACAGGACAAGTAGAGGAACCCTACCTAAAGAAAGAAGCAGGAGACAAAGGAAAACCAGCGCTTCTAACAAGCAACAACAGGAAAACATGCTAATTGCAACGCGAGTTGGAACCGGTCTGTTCTCCTTTTGATCGTCATAAACAAGAAGTAATCCTATGGACAGGAACAGGTAAAGAATAGCTGCTATTGTACCATGGGCAATTAAAAAACGAAGGGGCTGATATATCAAACTGTCATGCAGCGCAGCAAGTCTTATTGCTGTGCTGTGTGAAAGAGAAAAGGCAAGTGCACCGATTTAACATTATACAGTGCATTCTTGTCCTTTCCTTGTGCTGATGCCCTTTTGGCTGCACAGCACCAACACAAAAACCCTTGCGCCATGGGGCAAGGGTGGCTGTGTTGCAGGCAGGATTGTTTTTGTGCAGGAAGGGATACCTTCTGCACAAAAGCAATCCTCAAAGGCATTTTCCTCTTGCACTATGGGAGATGTAGCATTTTGACTACTTCCTACACCTACCAGTAATGGTAAATCTGGGAATGCACCAAATTCCATGGGTGGGTGAGTCAGAACACCCACACTTCACCCATGGAACTCCTCCATGGGGCAGAGTAACGCAACACAGTGATTACAGTGCATGGTTTTACGCTAGTTTTAACACGCACTGCAGGGTCATGCAAGGTGGCATGGCTTGATAAATCTGACGTAGTAGCTGTGACACCCTTGCGCCCCCTTGTGTGGCACAAGTATGAAGCAACTTAATGATAAATAAGCCTCTAAACACTAGTAAGTGAAGACCTTCATCAAACAATAGACAACTTAATTATTAAGCACTATTCATCCATGTTTGCAGGGTTTCAGGCACTCTGCAGACAACAACAACCTCATGACATGAACTCGAGTGAAAAGTATCCTCTAGGAAACAAACTCACTGAGAACACATACTTTGCAAAGCCACGCAACCTCAAACCAGAAAGACTCAGTATGGCAGCACAATGCCTAAAACAAAGCAGAAGCACCTTCAGAGGAACTCTAACCCCAGGCAAGTGGGAGCTAACAGAGTCCACTTCCATTTTGAGATCCTGGAAGAATAACTGGTGCATCTGCTAGTCCCTTGCTATGAGCCATTTCCAGGTCATTTATGCTTCCACGGGTAATAGTCTGGATTTCGTCCCTCCTTGTTTGTTTAGATAGTACATTGTTGTTGTGTTGTATGTCTGAACAAGAAGGGCTTTCATCTTGAAGGATGGGAGGAACAATTAAAGAACTAGAAGGACTGCTCTTAGTTCCAGCAGATTGATATGATGACTTCTCTTTTTCCAACCATGTTCCCTGAACCTCAGGATTGTTCAAGTGTGCACCCAATCCGGAGGAAAGGCATCTGTGATAACTGTCTATGTTGGAATCTCTTGATGAAAGGGAATTCCTTTATACACATTTTGAGATCGGCACCACCAGTGTTTCTTCACAGCAGGCCATACATTGACACCACTGGTCTTTCAGACACTGCTGAAGGGGTCTCATGTTAAGCCTGGCGTGAGGGACCAGAAACATAAAAGAGGCCATCAATCTTGGTAGGAATCCTTCATGACAGAATGTTACACTCAGATGAATAGATGGTAGCCACTACTCTAAAGGGTACACTTTTGCATCATGGATACGCAGAACTGTGCACAAGGAACGCATCATTTGAAGTAGTACAGCAGTTGATTTTTCGAGGGTGAAACGCAGGCCCAGTTGGAGAAGGATGTCTGAAGCCACTTAAAAACAATTCAAGGCTTCTTGTGATTTTGCAGCCGTGATTACCTAGTCCACCAGGCCACTCTATAGGGTTTGTTGAATATAGTTTGTTTCCCATACTAGTCCACGACCACTGCCAGAAACTTTGAAAATGTTCTTGGTGCTGACTTTATCTTGAATTGAATGACTTTTTTGCACACAAAATGTCAAATCTTAAGAACTTCCAATTTTTTTTACTATAGGAAAGTGAAATTCAGGGTCCTGATGGTCTAAGGCATACACCCATTTTCCTTGATGTAACAGTAGTCAAATTTGGTCAAAGGCCAACATTCAGAATTTCTCTTTCTTACCATTTGCTTATTGTTCTGAGATTAAGGTCAAGTCGGAATTCTTGTTTGGACCCTTTTTCCAAGACAGAAAGTAAACATAATAAAATCCCATTACTTTTTGGTGGTGAGGGACCTCCTTCAAGGCTTCTTTCTCCTGTGAGGTGTTGACTTCTCTTCGGAGCAGTTCTCGATGTTACTGAGAGGATCTTCTTGAGGGAACACATGAAGAAGGAGATTTGATTCTTAGTGAGTGCCTTTCTCTTATCAAACCCAACTGCAGTTTAAGTCTCCCTCTTAACCTTCATTCTATTCTTCTGATCATCAGCATAAACTCTGAATAGAGAATTTCCTTAGAAAGGGACATTAAGAATGCAATGTTATGTTATTGGTATGAACCCAGTAAGTCAAAGCAAAGAATTTCATCTCAACCCCAGACTATGGCAATATCTGAAGAATCTGGAGTCACACTTACTACTTGGTCAGAGGAATGCATGGCTCGCCAGAGCACCTCCTGGAATTCTTGTCTTTCCTTCCTTCGTAGTTAGTCAACTAAGCAGTGAAAGTAATCATTTGAGAATCTATTGCAGTGGCCAATATGTCAGTGCCACTAGCAGTCTTCACAGCTGTAGCACATGTTCCACACAGAGGGACATTCCATTTCATTTCATTTTTCATTTTCATAATCTTTATTCGGCTGTACCAAAAGTAAGCCATAAAAGTGTATAATAGTATATGTAAGGAAATGCCTCCTTGGCATGGTTACCCCATGACATTTTGCCTTTGCTGATGTCAAGCTATGATTTGAAAGTGTGCTGAGGCCTGCTAACAAGGCCCCAGCACTAGTGTTCTTTCCCTAAACTGTACCTTTGTCTCCACAATTGGCACAACCCTGGCACCCAGATGAGTCCCTGGTAACTGGTACCCCTGGTACCAAGGGCCCTGATGCCAGGGAAGGTCTCTAAGGGCTGCAGTATGTCTTATGCCACCCTAGGGACCCCTCACTCAGCACAGCCACACTGCTTGCCAGCTTGTGTGTGCTGGTAGGGAGAAATTGACTAAGTCGACATGGCACTCCCCTCAGAGTGCCATGCCAACCTCACACTGCCTATGGCATAGATAAGTCACCCCTCTAGCAGGCCTTACAGCACTAAGGCAGGGTGCACTATACCACAGGTGAGGGCAAAGGTGCATGAGCACTATGCCCCTACAGTGTCTAAGCAAAACCTTAGACATTGTAAGTGCAGGGTAGCCATAGGAGTATATGGTCTGGGAGTCTGTCATACACAAACTCCCCAGCACCATAATGGCTACACTGAAACCTGGGAAGTTTGGCATCAAACTTCTCAGCACAATAAATGCACACTGATGCCAGTGTACATTTTATTGTGAAATACACCCAGAGGGCATCTTAGAGATGCCCCCGGAAAACATACCCGACTTCCAGTGTGGGCTGACTAGTTTTTGCCAGCCTGCCACACACCAGACATGTTGCTGGCCACATGGGGGGAGTGCCTTTGTTACTCTGTGGCCAGGAACAAAGCCTGTATTGGGTGGAGGTGCTTCTCACCTCCCCCTGCAGGAACTGTAACACCTGGCGGTGAGCCTCAAAGGCTCAACCCCTTTGTTACAGCGCCACAGGGCATCCCAGCTATGAGATGCCCGCCCCTCCGGGCACTGCCCCCACTTTTGGCGGCAAGGCTGGAGGAGATAATGAGAAAAACAAGGAGGAGTCACTACCCAGTCAGGACAACCCCTAAGGTGTCCTGACCTGAGGTGACTCTGACTTTTAGAAATCCTTCATCTTGCAGATGGAGGATTCCCCCAATAGGATTAGGGATGTGCCCTCAGGGCTAGTAGCCGCTGGCTACTAACCTCCCACACCTACACACACCCCTAAATTGACTATTTAGGGGCTCCCAGAACCGAGGAAGATAGATTCCTGCAACCTAAGACGAAGAAGGACTGCTGACCTGAGGCCCTGCAGAGAACACGGAGACAACAACTGCTTTGGCCCCAGCCCTACCGGCCTGTCTCCCCACTTCGAGAAAAACTGCAACAGCGACGCATCCCGCAGGGTCCAGCGACATCTGAAGCCTCAGAGGACTACCCTGCATCTGAAAGGACCAAGAAGCTCCCGAGAACAGTGGCCCTGTTCAACAAAACTGCAACTTTGTAACAAAGAAGCAACTTTTAAAGACCAGTCGTTTCCTGCTGGAAGCGTGAGACTTTCCACTCTGCACCCGACGCCCCCAGCTCGACCTGCGGAAAACCAACACTACAGGGAGAACTCCCCGGTGACTGCGAGCCCGTGAGCAGCCAGAGTTGACCCCCCTGAGCCCCCACAGCGACGCCTGCAGAGGAAATCCAGAGGCTCCCCCTGACCATGACTGCCTGCTTCAAGGAACCCGACGCCTGGAAACCACACTGCACCCGCAGCCCCCAGGACCTGAAGGAACCGAACTCCAGTGCAGGAGTGACCCCCAGGCAACCCTCTTCCTAGCCCATGTGGTGGCTACCCGAGGAGCCCCCCCTGTGCCTGCCTGCATCGATGAAGAGACCCCCGGGTCTCCCCATTGATTCCTATTGAAAACCCGATGCCTGTTTACACTCTGCACCCGGCCGCCCCTGTGACGCTGAGGGTGTACTTTCTGTGCCTGCTTGTGTCCCCCCGGTGCCCTAAAAAAAAACCTGGTCTGCCCTCCGAAGTCGCGGGTACTTACCTGCTGGCAGACTGGAACCGGGGCACCCCTATTTCCATTGAAGCCTATGTGTTTTGGGCACCACTTTGACCTCAGCACCTAACCGGCCCTGAGCTGCTGGTGTGGTAACTTTGGCGTTGCCTTGAACCCCCAATGGTGGGCTACCTGGGACCCAACTTTGAACCCTGTAAGTGTTTTACTTACCTGTGAACTTAACATTTACTTACCTCCCCCAGGAACTGTTGATTTTTGCAGTGTCCACTTTTAAAATAGCTTATTGCCATTTTTGCCAAAACTGTACATGCTATTGTGATAATTCAAAGTTCCTAAGTTACCTGAGATAAATACCTTTCATTTAAAGTATTGTTTGTAAATCGTGAACCTGTGGTTCTTAAAATAAACTAAGAAAAGATATATTTCTATATAAAAACCTATTGGCCTGGAATTGTCTTTGAGTGTGTGTTCCTCATTTATTGCTTGTGTGTGTACAACAAATGCTTAACACTACCCTCTGATAAGCCTACTGCTCGACCACACTACCACAAAATAGAGCATTAGAATTATCTCTTTTTGCCACTATCTTATCTCTAAGGGGAACCCTTGGACTCTGTGCACACTATTTCTTACTTTGAAATAGTATATACAGAGCCAACTTCCTACAGTATACAATAAAACAATAAGACATAAAACAGTGAGCTTATAAAAGTTGGAAATAAAAGACATTTAAGTAGTTAAAATACAACTGATACTTAAAACAAAATTTAGAGTACGATAAGACTTTTCCTGACATGGATAGCTTTTAGGATATAGTTTGCCACCTTGTAGCATACATTCAGGGAGTCTAAGGCTAACAGGAGTTTCAATGCTTCCTGATGAGTTCGTATATGAAGTGCATGGAAAAGTGGTTTATGATAGGTGACTCTAAAGTGTTCATAGAATTTACAGGATAGGACGAAGTGCAAGGTACTTGGTTTGCTAACTGCATCACAGGGGCATCTGTCTGACTCTACAGGGCAATGCCTGGTATGGGAAAATGCTACTAAGTGGTGAGCTATACCCAGTCTAAGTCTGGTTAGCACGAACCTGTGCTGCATGTTAGTGACCATGGAGAGATAGCCAAATCTACTTACATCCAAAGAGAATGTGTATGAAAGTACCATCTTGCCTGGCATGTTACCCCCATTTTTATTAGTGTGTCACTTTGTTTTTGCCTGTTTCACTGGGATCCTTCTAGCCAGGACCCCAGTGCTCATAGTTTGTGGCCTATATGTGTTTCCTGTGTGGTGCCTAACTGTTTCATTGAGGCTCTGCTAACCAGAACCTCAGTGTTTCTGCTCTCTCTACTTTTAAAATTGTCACTGCAGGCTAGTGACCATTTTCATCAATTTGCATTGGCACACTGGAACACCCTTATAATACCCTAGTATATGGTACCTAGGTACCCGGGGTATTGGGGTTCCAGGAGATCCCTATGGGCTGCAGCATTTCTTTTGCCACCCATAGGGAGCTCAGACAATTCTTACACAGGACTGCCACTGCAGCCTGAGTGAAATAACGTCCACGTTATTTGACAGCCATTTTAGACTGCACTTAAGTAACTTATAAGTCACCTATATGTCTAACCCTCACTTAGTGAAGGTTAAGTGCAAAGTTACTTAGTGTGAGGGCACCCTGGCACTAGCCAAGGTGCCCCCACATTGTTCAGGGCAATTTCCCCGGACTTTGTGAGTACGGGGACACCATCACACACGTGCACTACATATAGGTCAATACCTATATGTAGCTTCACAATGGTAACTCCTAACATGGCCATGTAACATGTCTAAGATCATGGAATTGTCCCCCCAAGCCAAATGTGGACCCTGGGTACTGGCAAACTAGCTCTCTGGGGTTTTCTCTGCAGCTACTGCTTCTGCTAACCCTCAGACAGGTTTCTTCCCTCCTGGGGTCTGGGCTGCCCAGTCCCAGGAAGGCAGAACAAAGGATTTCCTCTGAGAGAGGGTGTTACACCCTCTCCCTTTGGAAATAGGGAAATAGGTGTTAAGGGATGGGGAGGAGTAGCCTCTCCCAGCCTCTGGAAATGCTTTGAAGGGCACAGATGGTGCCCTCCTTGCATAAGCCACTCTACACTGGTTCAGGGATCCCCCAGCCCCTGCTCTGGTGTGAAACTGGACAAAGGAAAGGGGAGTGACCACTCCCATGCACATCAGCACCCCAGGGGTGGTGTCCAGAGCTCTTCCAGTGTGTCCCAGACCTCTGCCATCTTGAATGCAGAGGTGTGAGGGCAGAATGGAGACCTCTGAGTGGCCAGTGCGAGCAGGTGAAGTCAGAGACCCCTCCTGATAGGCTCTTACCTGGTTAGGTAGTCAATCCTCCTCTGAAGGCTATTTAGGGTCTCTCCTGTGGGTTTCTCGTGAGATAACAAATGCAAGAGCTCACCAGAGTTCCTCTGTACTTCTCTCTTCAACTTCTGCCAAGTATCGACCACTGAGTGCTCCAGGATGCCTGCAAAACCGCAACAAAGTAGCAAGATGACTACCAGCAAGATCGTAGCGCCTAATCCTGCCGGCTTTCGCGACTGTTTCCTGGTGGTGCATGCTCTGAGGGCTGTCTGCTTTCACCCTGCACTGGATGCCAAGAAGAAATCTCTTGTGGGTCGATGGAATCTTCCCCCTGCTAACGCAGGCACCAAACGTCTGCATCACCGGTCCTCTGGGTCCCCTCTCATCTTGATGAGCATGGTCCCTGGGACACAGGAGCTGGATCCCAGTGACCCCGACAGTCCAGTGGTCCTTCTGTCCAAATTTGGTGGAGGTAAGTCCTTGCCTCCCCATGCCAGACAGTAATACTGTGTACTGCATGATCTGCAGCTGCTAGGGATTCTGTGCACTTTTGCAAGGATTCCTTCATGCACAGCACAGCCCAGGTCCCCAGCACTCCATCCTGCATTGCTCAACTCGCTGAGTTGACCACCAGCTTTGTGGGACCCTCTTTTGTTGTGTTGAGATGACCGCTGTGCTCAGATTTCTTGAACACCTGTTCAAGTGCTTCTGCGGGTGCTGCCTGCTTCTGCGTGGGCTCTCTCTGTTGCTGAGTGCCCCCTCTGTCTCCTCCTCCAAGGGGCGACCTCCTGGTCCTTCCTGGGCCCTGGCAGCACCCATTATCTTCAACCACGACTCTTGCAGCTAGCAAGGCCTGTTGGCGGTCTTACTGCGTGGAAAAAACTCTGCATCCTCCAGCACGCCGTGGGACATCTTCTGACCAAAGGAGAAGTTCCTGGCACCTTCCATTGTTGCAGAATCTTCGGCTTCTTCCACCCAAAGGCAGCCCTTTTGCACTTTCATCCGGGGTTTAGTGGGCTCCTGCCCCCCCTGGACACTTGCGTGACTCTTGGACTTGGTCCCCTTCCTGTGCAGGTCCTCAGGTCCAGGAATCTGTCTTCATTGCTTTGCAGTCAGTTGTTGCCTTTGCAGAATCCCCTATCTCGACTTTACTGTCTCTCTGGGGTAGTAGGGTAACTTTACTCCTACTTTTCAGGGTCTTGGGGTGGGGCATCCTGGACACCCTTAGTGTTTTCTTACAATCCCAGCGACCCTCTACACACTACACTAGGTCTGGGGTCCATTCGTGGTTCGCATTCGGCTTTTGGAGTACATGGTTTGTGTTGCCCTAGGCCTATTGTGTCCTATTGCATCCTATTGTATTCTACAGTGTTTGCACTATTTTTCTAACTGTTTACTTACCTGATTTTGGTTTGTGTGTATATTTTGTGTATTTTACTTACCTCCTAAGGGAGTATATCCTCTGAGATACGTTTGGCATATTGTCACTAAAATAAAGTACCTTTATTTTTAGTAACTCCGAGTATTATGTTTCTTGTGATATAGTGCTATATGAAGTGGTATAGTAGGAGCTTTGCATGTCTCCTAGTTAAGCCTAAGATGCTCTGCTATAGCTACCTCTGTCAGCCTAAGCTGCTAGAATACTACTAATCTACTAATAAGGGATAACTTGACCTGGCATAAGGTGTAAGTACCATCAGGTACCCACTATAAGCCAGGCCAGCCTCCTACAGAATGACAAGTAAAAACCAACAATGGTTTTAGTAGATTCAGTTAACTTCCTTGCGTCCGCCTTAAATTCCATAAAAGTGTCCTTGATAGATTTTGTTTTAAAAGACAGCGCATCCTATGGGTTATGTTTTACAGATTTGTTAAAACAGATTTAAAGGAGGATTCAATAAAAGCTACCCAGGGTATACACATGGCATTATCCAGTTTCAGACAGTCTAGTATAAGATCTTTAGTAAAACCCAGTGGGTTCCTCAGACCATATACTATGCCATAAAAGCAGGGGTCTCACCTGTAGCACATCTTCCAACTATTGTAAACCCATTTCTTGGTGCGTAATCCAATTAGAGGCTGATGTGGGTAGACATAACATACGTTTTAGGAGGCAATTCTCCTCTAATTGTAGGGGAGCACTTTTGGTGTGGCCCCACACCCCGGCACCATACGCAACCGTAGAGACAACTCTGGCCCTATAAATATCCAACATGGTGCCTATGGGATGACTCCCTAGTTTGCTACCAAATCTAAATATTGCACGTGAGTTTCTTCTGAGTTTGTTCCTACCCGAACACACCAGCTGGTCCCACTTACCATTGCTAGAGAATAATGCCCCCAGATAGTTAAAGCAGTCAACTGTACTAATCTCCATTTTCTGAATGTAAATGTTTCTGCATTTCTTTACCTTCTTGCCACAAGCCATAGTAAATGTTTTGGATTTATTGATTATCATATCCTTAGATAACATGAACTGTTCAAATCCACACATTAACTTTTGAGGTCCCAGGACAACATCGTCTGCATAAAGTAGGGCAGGCACTGGGCGGCTGGCTACGTACAGGGGATCGGCCTGTAAACCTGGCAAATGTTTATCTACCCATTAATGTATACAGAAAACAGCAATGTGGCAAGGACACAACCTTGGCGGATACCTCTACCTATCTTGAAAGGGGTGGTGCATTCTCTAAGTTGGCCGAAACAGACTTTGCAGGTCAAATCGCTACAAAGGTCAGCCAAGAAGTTGATGATATTCCTGGGGGCGCCTAGCTCAATTAGGGTGGACATATTTAAGAGCCCCTTGCGCTGCCTTAGCGCCACCTTAGCATAATTTTTTGAGGCTAAGTTGGCCTTTCACCGACGCCATATTTACAAAGTGGCACAATGCATGGATAGCAAAACTTTGTAACCCCTTGCGCCACATTATGCCTGTGCCAGGCCTAATGTATCCAAGGGGGCGTTCCGGAGCTAGAAGGCCCACAAAAATGGCATAGTGAAATTTAAAGTATTTCACTGCACCATTTTTGGCATAATTTTTAATGCCTGCTTAAAGCAGGCATTAAAATGATGCACCCATGGAAACCCATGGGCCTCCTTGCACTTTGCTACACTAGCGTCAAAATTTTTGACACAAGTGTAGCAAAGCACCACAATAGCGTCAAAAATGTTGAAGCTATTCTGCTAACGACCACCATGGTGCACTGTGTTATTAATACAACCATGGTGTCATTATGTGCCGGGAGTGGGGGCACAGAAAAAGGGGTGCATCAGCTCTGATGTGTCACTTCATAAATATGGTCCAGAATGTCTTGAATGTCTTAAACTAGAATATCTTGCCTGACTTCTTGAAGGTGATCTAAGTCTCCGGTGAGGAATTCCATAATTTGGGTCTTCTGAGAAGATTTAGGTAACAACAACACCACTGACATAGACAGTAGATGCAGAGAAGTTCAACATACTTAAAAAGTGGGGAGACACAGAACATTAAGTGGTCTATACAGCAGATAGATTAACTACTGGAGTCTTCTCATGTATATTGTATTGTATTGTAATTGTATTTATATAGCGCTTACTACCCCTAACGAGGCGTCAAAGCGCTTTTCGGTGAGTAGCACGCTACTCTGGAACCCAACAAGAATTAGTGATGGAATAGTATCAGGAAATAATGAGTACAGTTTTAGTATTATTATGAGTTAATTTGAGCCGCAGATATGAGAGTTTGTTAGTTAAATACTGGAATAATGGAGGGGTGGAGGAGGAAAGAAATCCAGAAGTGTTAATTGGGAGTATATCCTTCATTTACTCAACCCAAAGGCTTGGGTTGAGTAAAGGGGGATGGAGGAGGGAAGAGTATGTGGAAGGGTTAGGGAGAGCACAGTGAGATAAATGCAGGAGAATTTAGTATGGTTGTGTGGGAGGTCACGGTAGTAGAGTGAGGTTTGGTGAGTTAGATGTGGAGGCGGAGGGAAGAGCTTAGGCAGAGTTATTTAGGAGATGAAAGTAGTAGAGAGGATTTGGAATGAGTCAGAGTGGGAATGGAGGATAGTTTGATAGAGACATGACATATGATGATGGGTAGATAAGTGTGATAAGATGAGAGCAGGAATTTATAGATATCCAGTATAACAACCCACCCAGGATCCATGCAATGACCCACGAACATGCCAAGCACAGAAACAACATATACACATACATACATACATATATATACATACACACAAACACACACACATACAAACACACATGAATACACACACATATGCACATACAATACATAATTAGAACCATGGGTAAAATATACTTGGTCAAACAGGTTTAAAGAGTGTGTGTGTATTTTATTGTTATGACATAGTAGCAATACATATTTTCTAAAGAACTATACAAAACTAGAAATATACACATAATCAGAAAACATATTTATCAACAAAGGCATATGCAGTCCATAGTTGTTTGAATATGGTGGTTATGAAGGAAAGAGCCAACTCTTGAGTAGTTTTCTGAAGACAAGAAAGTTATTTGTGGCTCTTATAGTTGGGGTAATGAATTCCATAGTTTGGCTGCTTGAACGGAGAAGGATGTACCACCTATAGTCTTTTTCTTCTATGGTGGTGTTCTAAGGCGGGGTGCCAATCTTGAGCGGAGGTTTCTTTGTTGGATGTATTTGGTTATTTTGTTTCTGATAAAAAGTGGTCCTGTTCCATGTATAGCTTTGTGGGTGAGACAAAGCAACTTGAAGGAGCATCTTCTGGCAACGGGTAACCAGTGTAGTGCTCTCAAGGCAGGGGAGATGTGGACTTGCGGCTTTACATGTAATAGTAGCCTGGCTGCGGAATTCTGGATACGTTGTAGTTTTTTCATAATAGATAGAGATGATCCATGGTAGAGGCCATTTGCATAATCCAGTTTGGATAGTACAAGCGAGATAATAGCTTGCACTTTGTGTGGAAATCCGAGTTGGGGGAAGATGCGTCGTAAAGTCTTCAAGGTGATGAAGCTTGTTCCTGCTAATTTCTCCACTTGGGCATTCATAGTTAACTTGGAATCCATGGTGATTCCTAGGTTTTTAACTTCCTTGGATAATTGAGGAGGTGGTCCGAGATCGTCAGGCCTGACGCACAGAGGATCATAATTTTTCCAGTCACCACATATGAGTATTTCTGTTTTGGAGGTATTTAGTTTGAGATGGCTCCAGGTTATCCACTGATCAATGGCTCTGAGGCAACTGAAGATTTGTGAGTTTTCAATGTTTGTGGGGCATTCTAATTTAAGTAGTATTTGTGTGTCATCTGCATAGTTGCAGCATGTGAGATGGAAATCATTGATCAGTTCTGGTAAAGATATCATGTAGATGTTGAAAAGCAAAGGTGAGATGATTGATCCTTGGGGGACCCCTGCTTTTGTGAGGTAGGGTTTGGACGAGAAGGGGGGCGAATGGATGATATTAGATCTTTTTTGAAGATAGGAAGTAATCCAGTTGAGAGCAATCCCTTGTATGCCGGCTTCGTGGAGTCTTTGAATTAGGGTGTCATGGTCAACCGTATCAAAGGCAGCTGAGAGGTCCAAGAAAAGTAGTGCAGCAACTCCATTGCGGTCGACTGTGTTTTTAAGATTAGCCCAGATTCCTGTGAGTGCTGATTCAGTGCTTCTTCCTGGGCGCAATCCAGTTTGGAAGTCTGAAAGTATAGAATTGTCTTCAATGAATTGTGACATCTGGGCGAATGCTGCTCTTTTTATCAATTTGCCCAGGAAAGGTCCATTTGTGATTGGTCTGTAGTTGTTGGGGTCTTGCGGGTCTAGGTTTGTTTTCTTTAATAACAGTCGTATGTAAGCCTTTTTCAGGTCTACAGGAAAAGTACCTGAAGTTAAAGAGTTGTTGATGATTCTTCTTACAGGTGTGGCAGCAGAAGTAGATAGAAGAATGTTCTTGAAGATTTGTGGTAGGCAAGGGTCAGAAGGGCAACCAAAAGGTCTGCTTGCTTCGACCAAATCTATAAATTCACCTTGGGATATTTGTTTGAAGAACTGTAGAGGTTGGGTTGGTTTATTCTTAGAGGGTATTTTAGGAAAGGGGTTGGTGCTGATGGTTTTCTTCTGTTTTAAATAGGAGTCCAATGTGTCTGCCTTGGTTGTGTAGTGAATTGCCAATTTGTTTGTGAAATATTGAGTAGTGGGATGACTTCCTTCCATACATGTAGGTTTTTGAAGTTCATTGAGAATTTTATAAAATTCCTTGGTTGCAGATTGAGCAATTTGAAATCTGTCTGAGTAGTATCTTTTTTTAGCTTTTTTGATTGATGGATTGTATAATCTGTTAAGTTTGTGTAGCTACAGTTTGTCTTGACTGTTGTTTGTTTTGAGCCAGGTCTGCTGCAACTTTCAGATTTGTTGCTTTATCTTTTTAAGATCTGTGTTTCTCCAAGATGTTGGTTTTCTTTTATCGTGTTTAGTCTTTCTGAGTGGTATTAGGATATCAAAAGCTTCCTGTAGCCACTCATAAAGTTTTGGCACATAATTAATTGTATCTAGATCTGTGTTGGCTGTTAGTTGTGTTTCTAAGTCATCCAAATTGAGTTTGCTCCATGGTCGATAGGTGTATGTATGTAAGTAGTTGTGGGGTGTGTTGATTTGTGAAGTTGGATGTCGGAAAATTATCAAATGGTGGTCTGACCAAGTGATTGGCGTGATGCTATGAATAGTAACTAGTTCAGGCTTAGCAAACATGACATCTAGGATGTGTCCAGCGATGTGTGTAGGATTGTGTACAATCTGATGTAGGTTCAATGCGACTAGGCCAGTGGTGATAGCTTTTGGATGGGGCATATTGGGTTTGTCAAACCAAATGTTTAGATCCCCAAGAATGCATAAGTTGGAGTATAGTGTAATAAGGTTTGAGACTGCGTCTAGTAAAGCATCTGGGAATGTGGAGTTGTTAGGTGGAGGTCTGTAAAGGAGGAGAAAGTTACAGGAGGAAGTTGGAGTAGGGTGGCATCTGGTAAGGAGGGCTTCACAAACTTGTATGGAGATGTTGTCTGTTTTACTGAGGTTCAATGCCTGTTTGAATATAATAGCTAGTCCACCTCCTCTCTTGCCTATATGGTTTTGTGTGATGGTTTGATAGCCTGGAGGAACGGCTTCGTGCAACACTGGGGCCATGTCATCTCCCAACCAGGATTCACTTATGAATAGTAAGTCAGGTTGTGTGTCTGTGAGCAGGTCATAGATGTTATGCTTGTTTTTTGAGAGTGATCGAGCATTTATGAGCTGGCAGTTTAGAAAAGGTGTGTTAGTGGTAGTGTTGTTTTGTTTAGGAGAAGTGTAAGTAGTATAATATGAGCTTGAAGCAGGAGTGTTGCTAGTTGTGATAACTGTTTGAGGCTCACAATAGTCTTGCTTTTCAATATAGTGTTCCTCTTCCAGCAGGTTAAGGAGGCATTTTGTTGGGTCTGAGTGTGTGGGTGGTGGACTTGGTGGCTGAGAGAGCCATGAAGAGTGTACTGTTTTTTGTAGGGTAGTCCTATTATGTAATAGACAGACAGGCTGAATCCACACTTACAAGCTAGCAGAGTCTACTTTCTAGGTAAGGGAGAGATTGTTTAAAAAATAAACACTGGAATACTGCTGGGTGCGCACTCTGAAATCGGGCTTTTTTAAAGGCAAAAAAACAGGGGGGCAGACAGTTTTTCAACACAATTTAATTCACAGAAACAGATTAAAACAGTCTCCTAAAAACACACTCTGCAAGACGTATGTAGCCTTTTTACTTAGAAGAAAAAGGGGGAGGGGGTTTATGTGCCACAAACTAGTAAGGCAATTCACACAGTCACGGCAAAAACACATTTTTAAAAAACACCACTTTAAAAGATGCCAGGCTGCCTGAAACACAGAGAGTCCACAGTAAAATAGACACAGGTAGCTGAAATAAACACTTTTGAACAAATAATACTATTTACCCAGAACAATCTCAGGGCTTCTTACCTAGGTCTTTTTGCAATCTTTGAACACTGGGCTGTATCAGGACACAGGGTAGATGCAGAGGCTCACAAAATGGAGGTGGCTGTCTTGGGCTTCCCTCCACAAACTTAAGGGGCCAGAGCAGGTGTGGGGGGGGGGCGGGGCTCAGGTGCAACAGGGACTCAGAGAGCCAATCAGCTAAGTCCAGTCCCTGTGGGCAGGGGGAAAGGCAGCTGCTGTTCTATTCAGAATCTCCTTGGATATAGACAGGCTGAATCCACACTTCCAAGCTAGCAGAGTCTACTTTCCAGGTAAGGGAGAGATTGTTTAAAAAACAAACACTGGAATACTGCTGGGCGCGCACTCTGAAATCTGCCTTTTTTAAAGGCAAAAAAACAGGGGGGCAGACAGTTTTTAAACACAATTTAATTCACAGAAACAGATTAAAACAGTCTCCTAAAAACACACTCTGCAAGATGTATGTAGCCTTTTTACTTAGAAGAAAAGGGGGGGGGGGTTATGTGCCACAAACTAGCAAGGCAATTCACACAGTCACGGCAAAAACAAATAAAAAAAAAAAACACCACTTTATATAAGGCCAGGCTGCCTGAAACACAGAGAGTCCACAGTAAAACAGACACAGGTAGCTGAAATAAACACTTTTGAACAAATAATACTATTTACCCAGAACAATCTCAGGGCTCCTTACCTAGCTCTTTTTGCAATCCTTGAACACTGGGCTGTATCAGGACACAGGGGAGATGCAGAGGCTCACAACATGCAGGTGGCTGTCTTGGGCTTCCCTCCACAAACTTAAGGGGCCAGAGCAGGTGTGGCGGGGCGGGGCTCAGGTGCAACAGGGCCTTAGAGAGCCAATCAGTTAAGTCCAGTCCCTGTGGGCAGGGGGAAAGGCAGCTGCTGCTCTATTCAGAATCTCCTTGGATACAGACAGGCTGAATGGCAGTACGCCCTAGAGCATCCTGATTGAGAGATATAAGGGAGATCCCTCTCAGCAGATAATTACTGCAGCAATCTCCTCAGCCTAGACATTTTGGCGGTCATTCCGACCCTGGCGGTCATGGTCCACCAGGGCCGGGGACCGCGGGAGCACCGCCAACAGGCTGGCGGTGCTCCCAAGGGCATTCTGACCGCGGCGGTACAGCCGCGGTCAGAAACGGAAAACCGGCGGTGTACCGCCGGTTTTCCGCTGCCCTGGGGAATCCTCCATGGCGGCGCAGCTTGCTGCGCCGCCATGGGGATTCCGACCCCCATACCGCCATCCTGTTCCTGGCGGCCAACAGGATGGCGGTATGGGGTGTCGTGGGGCCCCTGGGGGCCCCTGCAGTGCCCATGCCAATGGCATGGGCACTGCAGGGGCCCCCGTAACAGGGCCCAACTGAGAATTTCAGTGTCTGCATAGCAGACACTGAAATTCGCAACGGGTGCAACTGCACCCGTCGCACCCTTTCCACTCCGCCGGCTCCATTCGGAGCCGGCATCATCGTGGAAAGGGGTTTCCCGCTGGGCGGGCGGGCGGCCTTCTGGCGGTCGCCATCCAGCCCGCCCAGCGGGAAACACAGAATAACCGCGGCGGTCTTCTGACCGCGCAGCGGTATTCTGGCGGCTCCCGCCGGCACCGCGGTTACCGCGGCCGGCGGGAGTCAGAATGACCCCCTTTATCTCAATGGCTTGAAGACCAGTGGTGGACTGCCCTTTTAGACAGTCTCCCAATGCTAGTTGGGCCAGAGTGTGGGAGTGTTTTTTTAGATCCTGTCTTGGCCCATGGGACCAAAAGAAAATGGCCCACCACTTGTGCTTTCAAGCTTGTCCACATGTTAGCGCCAACATGGTTAATATATAACCCAAAGAAGAGAGATCAGAAGTCCTCGTCATTGACAATGGGCTCGACAGTGAAAGGCCTGTGCGCATCCTGTGGTTTTGATGTCAAAGGTGAATTTGTCGCTGAAAGTCTAAGGGGCATATTTATACTATGTTTGCGCCGAATGTGCATCAAAAAATTTGACGCACATTCGGAGCAAACCTTGCCCCATATTTAAACTATGACGCCCGACCCCGCAGACGTAAAAAAACCTCTGTGTGTGTCATTTTTTGGATGCGGGGAACCGCCTCGCGTTAATGACATGCAAGGTAGGCGTTCACGTCCCAAAAATGACTTTAAGGACTGTGCGCCTTATTTATACTCCTGCGTCATTTTGACGCACAGGAGGGGACGGGCCTTAAAAAATGGCGCACAGCCTGATGTGCGCCGTTTTTTAACGCCTGGTTGAGGGCTGGCGTTAAGGGACCTGTGGGCTCACTTCCATGGTCTCAGACCATGGAAGCAGTTCAGAGGCCCCCTTCCCTGCCCCCAGGGACACCTCCTGCCACCCTCGCCCACCCCGGGAGGACACCCATGGATGGTGGGGACTCATCCCAGGTAAGTACAAGTAAGTTGAGGTAAGTATTATTTTTTTATTTTTTAAAGTGGCACAGGTGGGCCTAATTTGGACTCCCCCCAACATGCCACTGTCCCCAATGGCCATGCCCAGGGCACAGAAGTCCCCTGGGCATGGCATTGGGCAAGGGGGCATGACTCCTGTCTTTGCTAATACCTATATGTAGCTTCACAATGGTAACTCCGAATATGGCCATGTAACATGTCTAAGATCATGGAATTGTACCCCCATGCAAAATCTGGTATTGGAGTGCCAATCCCATGCATTCCCGGGGCTCCAGCATAGACTGCCAAACCAGCTCTCTGGGGTTTTAACTGCAGCTACCGCTGCAGCTAACCCACAGACAGGCTTCTGCCCTCCTGCGGTCTGGACAGCCCAGACCCAGGAAGGCAAAACAAAGGATTTCCTCTGAGAAAGAGTGTTACACCCTCTCCCTTTGGAAATAGGTGTTAAGGGCCTGAGAGGAGTAGCCTCTCCTGGCCTCTGGAAATGCTTTGAAGGACACAGCTGGTGCCCTCCTTGCATAAACCAGTCTCCACCGGTTCAGGGATCCCCCAGCCCTGCTCTGGCACGAAACTGGACAAAGAAAAGGGAAGTGACCACTCCCCTGTCCATCACCACCCCAGGGGTGGTGCCTAGAGCTCCTCCAGTGTGTCCCAGACTTCTGCCATGTTGAATGTAGAGGTGTGAGGGCACAGTGGAGGCCTCTGAGTGGCCTGTGCCAGCACGTGACGTCAGAGACCCCTCCTGATAGATGCTTACTTGACTAGGTGGCCAATCCTCCTCTGAGGGCTATTTAGGGTCTCTCCTGGGGGTTTCTCATCAGATAACAAATGTAAGAGCTCACCAGAGTTCATCTGCATGTCCCTCTTCGACTTCTGCCAAGGATAGACAGCTGACTGCTCCAGGACGCCTGCAAAACTGCAACAAAGTAGCAAGAAGACTACCAGCGACATTGTAGTTTCCAATCCTGCCAGCTTTTTCGACTGTGTCCTGGTCGTGAATGCTCTGGGGGCTGTCTGCCTTCACCCTGCACTGGAAGCCAAGAAGAAATCTCCCGTGGGATGTGAGAAAGTAGCCTCTTTCTGGCCTTGTTACCCCCACTTTTGGCCTGTTTGTGAGTATATGTCAGGGTGTTTTCACTGTCTCACTAGGATCTTGCTAGCCAGGGCCCAGTGCTCACAGTGAAAGCCCTATGTTGTAAGTGTGGTTGTTATGCGTCACTGGGATCCTGCTAGCCAGGACCCCAGTGCTCATACGTTTGTGGCCTATATGTATGTGTTCCCTGTGTGATGCCTAACTGACTCACTGAGGCTCTGTTAACCAGAACCTCAGTGGTTATGCTCTCTCTGATTTCCAAATTGTCACTAACAGGCTAGTGACCAATTTCACCAATTCACATTGGCATACTGGTACACCCATATAATACCTTAGTATATGGTACTAAGGTACCCAGGGTATTGGGGTTCCAGGAGATCCCTATGGGCTGCAGCATTTCTTTTGCCACCCATAGGGAGATCTGACAATTCTTACACAGGCCTGCCACTGCAGCCTGAGTGAAATAACGTCCACGTTATTTCACAGCCATTTACCACTGCACTCAAGTAACTTATAGGTCACCTATATGTCAAACCTTCACCTGGTGAAGGTTGGGTGCAAAGTTAATTAGTGTGTGGGCACCCAGGCACTAGCCAAGGTGCCTCCACATTGTTCAGGGCAAATTCCCTGGACTTTGTAAGTGCGGGGACACCATTTCACGCATGCACTATACATAGGTCACTACCTATGTATAGCGTCACAATGGTAACTTCGAACATGGCCATGTAACATGTCTGATATCATGGAATTGTCACCCCAATGCCATTCTGGCATTGGGGAGACAATTCCATGATCCCCCGGGTCTCTAGCACAGAACCCGGGTACTGCCAAACTGCCGTTCCGGGGTCTCCACTGCAGCTGCTCCTGCTGCCAACCCCTCAGACAGGTTTCTGCCCTACTGGGGTCCAGCCAGGCTTGGTCCAGGAAGGCAGTACAAAGGATTTCCTCTGAGAGAGGGCGTGACACCTTCTCCCTTTGGAAATAGGTGTGATGGCTGGGGAGGAGTAGCCTCCCCCAGCCACTGGAAATGCTTTGATGGGCACAGATGCTACCCATCTCTGCATAAGCCAGTCTACACCGGTTCAGGGATCCCCGAGCCCTGCTCTGGCGCGAAACTGGACAAAGGAAAGGGGAATGATCACTCCCCTGACCTGCACCTCCCAGGGGAGGTGCCCAGAGCTCCTCCAGTGTGTCCCAGACCTCTGCCATCTTGGAAACAGAGGTGTTGCTGGCACACTGGACTGCTCTGAGTGGCCACTGCCATTAGGTGACGTCAGAGACTCCTTCTGATAGGCTCTTACCTTTCTTACTAGCCTATCCTCCTTCCTAGGTAGCCAAACCTCCTTTTCTGGCTATTTAGGGTCTCTGCTTTGGGTAATTCTTCAGATACCGAATGCAAGAGCTCACCAGAGTTCCTCTGCATCTCCCTCTTCACCTTCTGCCAAAGGATCGACCGCTGACTGCTCAGGACGCCTGTAAAACCACAACAAAGTAGCAAAGACGACTACTGCAACCTTGTATCGCTTCACCCTGCCGGGTTTCTCGCTTGTTTCCTGGTGGTGCATGCTCTGGGGGTAGCCTGCCTCCTTCTTGCACCAGGAGCTCTGAAGAAATCTCCCGTGGGTCGTTGGAATCTTCCCCCTGCAACCGCAGGCAACAAAAGACTGCATCACCGGCCCTCTGGGTCCCCTCTCAGCATGACAAGCGTGGTCCCTGGAACTCAGCAACTCTGTCCAAGTGACTCCCACAGTCCAGTGACTCTTCTGTCCAAGTTTGGTGGAGGTAAGTCCTTGCCTCCCCACGCTAGACTGCATTGCTGGGTACCGCGTGATTTGCAGCTGCTCCGGCTCCTGTGCACTCTTCCAGGATTTCCTTCATGCACAGCCAAGCCTGGGTCCCCGACACTCTAACCTGCAGTGCACAACCTTCTGAGTTGTCCTCCGGCGTCGTGGGACTCCCTTTTCTGACTTCGTGTGGACTCCGCTTCACTCCTCTTCTAAGTGCCTGTTCTGGCACTTCTGCGGGTGCTGCCTGCTCCTGTGAGGGCTGCCTGACTTGCTGGGTGCTGCCTCTGTCTCCTCATCCAAGTGGCGACATCCTGGTCCCTCCTGGGCCACAGCAGCATCCAAAAACCCTAACCGCAACCCTTGCAGCTAGCAAGGCTTGTTTGCGGTCTTTCTGCGTGGGATCACCTCTGCAAGCTTCTTCACGACGTGGGGCATCCATCCTCCAAAGGGGAAGTTCCTAGTCCTCTTCGTTCTTGCAAAACACCAAGCTTCTTCCATCCAGTGGCAGCTCCTTTGCACCCTCAGCTGGCATTTCCTGGGCATCTGCCCACTCTCGACACTGTCACGACTCTTGGACTTCGTCCCCTTATGTTACAGGTACTCAGGTCCGGTAATTCACTGTTGTTGCTTTGCTGTTGTTGGTTTTCCTTGCAGAATCCCCCTATCACAACTTCTGTGCTGTCTGGGGGTTGTAGGTGCACTTTACACCTACCTTACAGGGTCTTGGGGTGGGCTATTTTTCTAACCCTCACTGTTTTCTTACAGTCCCAGCGACCCTCTACAAGCTCACATAGGTTTGGGGTCCATTCGTGGTTCGCATTCCACTTTTGGAATATATGGTTTGTGTTGCCCCTATATCTATGTGCTCCTATTGCAATCTATTGTAACTTTACACTGCTTGCATTACTTCCTTTTGCTATTACTGCATATTTTTGGTATTGTGTACATATATCTTGTGTATATTTGGCATCCTCATACTGAGGGTACTCACTGAGATACTTTTGTCATATTGTCATAAGAATAAAGTAACTTTATTTTTAGTATATCTGTGTATTGTGTTTTCTTATGATATTGTGCATATGACACCAGTAGTATAGTAGGAGCTTTGCATGTCTCCTAGTTCAGCCTAAGCTGCTCTGCTATAGCTACCTTCTATCAGCCTAAGCTGCTAGAAGCACCTCTTCTACACTAATAAGGGATAACTGGACCTGGTACAGAGTGTAAGTACCCCTTGGTAACCACTACAAGCCAGGCCAGCCTCCTACATGGGACGACAGAATCTTCCTACTGCTACCGCAGGCACCAAATTTCTGCTTCTCCGGTCCTCTGGGTCCCCTCTCATCATGACAAGCGTGGTCCCTGGAACACAGAAGCTGGATCAAATTGACCCCAACTGTCCAGTGGTCCATCTGTCCAAACTTGGCAGAGGTAAGTCCTTGCCTCCCCTCGCCAGACAGCAGTCCTGTGTACTGCGTGAACTGCAGCTGCTAGGGCTTCTGTGCACTTTTGCAAGGAATCCTTTGTGCACAGCATAGCCCAGGTCCCCAGCACTCCGTCCTGCATTGCTCAACTCACTGAGTTGACCCCCTGCTTCGTGAGACCCTCCTTTGTAGTGTTGAGACTACCACCATGCTCAGTTCTCTTGAACCATGTTCAAGTACTTCTGCAGGTACTACCTTCTTCCGCGTGGGCTCTCTGTCTTTCTGAGGGTCCCCTCTGTCTCCTCTTCCAAGTGGCGACCTCCTGGTCCTTCCTGGACCCGGGCAGCACCCATTTTCTTCAAATGTGACCTTTGCAGCTAGCAAGGCTTGTTTGCGGTCTTTCTTCACAGAAACAACTGTGCACCTCCAGCATTCCGTGGGACACCCTCTGTGCAAAGGAAAAGTTCCTGGCATCTTCCGTTGTTGCAGAATCTTCAGCTTCTTTCACCCGGAGGCAGCCATTTTGCAGCTTCATCCGGGGTTTAGTGGGCTCCTACCCCACCGGACACTTTTGTGACTCTTGGACTTGGTCCCTTTCTTTTACAGGTCCTCAGGTCCAGGAATCCGTCTTTAGTGCTATGCAGTCACTTGTGGTCTTTGCAGAATCTCCCATCACGACTTTAGTGTGTTTCTGGGGAAGTAGGGTCACTTTACTCCTACTTTTCAGGGTCTTGGGGTGGGGTATCTTGGACAACCTTAGTGTTTTCTTACACTCCCAGCAACCCTCTACACACTACACTAGGCCAGGGGTCCCTAAGTGGTTTACATTCCACTTTCTTAGTATATGGTTTGTGTTACCCCTAAGCCTATTGCATCCTATTTTATTCTACAGTGTTTGAACTACTTTTCTAACTGTTTACTTACCTGATTTTGGTTTGTGTATATATTTTGTGTATTTTACTTACCTCCTAAAGGAGTATATCTTCTGTGATAGTTTTGGCACATTGTCACTAAAATAAAGCTATATAATATAAGTGGTATGGTAGGAGCTTTGTATGTCTCCTAGTTCAGCCTAAGCTGCTCTGCTATAGCTAACTCTATCAGCCTAAACTGCTAGAACACTACTAATCTACTAATGAGGGACAACTGGACCTGGCACAAGGTGTAAGTACCATCAGGTACCCACTATAAGCCAGGCCAGCCACCTACATATACTAGTATGCAGAAATAGCTCTAAAAACAGTTAGAAAACAGTGCAAACAGTGAAAATCCCAAGAGTTAGAAATGGACCAGGGGGGATACAAAACATATACTAAGAAAATGGAATGAGAATGTTGGTTTCCCATCTAGGCAAGTGTAGTGTGTAGAGGGGCGCTGGGAGTATTAGAAAACACCAAAGGTAAGTCATAGAACCCACCCCAGAGCCCAGGAAAGCAGGAGTAAATCACAGTAACTTTCCTAGAATACACAAGAACACGAGAAAGAAGACATTGCAAGAACTAGAAGAGACTGCAAGCCACCAACAATGGATTCCTGGATCTGAACACCTGTGGAATAAGGGGACCAAGTCCAAGAAGCACAGAAGAGTCCAGGGAGACCAGGAGCCCCTGCTAACCTGGATAAAGGTGCAAAAGAAGAACCACCGGTGAAGAACAACAGCCAGTACTGCATCCAAGAAGACGTGTGCGGGTTCCTGGTTGGTGCAGATGATGTCCCACGCCGGATGGATGATTGCAGTCTGGTTTGCGTCGCTGGATTCCATCAACAAGGCTTGGCACATGCAAATCTTGCCGTTAGCGGAAAATGGCGCTGCCCAGCACTAGGAGGGTCCTGGTGGACTCTACCCAGGAGGGGTAGTCAGAGGGGCACTCAGCACCTCAGAGAGCCCTCAGAAGACCAGGCAGCATGCACAGAAGTCCCACAGCATGGGGACGAAGGAGGTGCAAAAGGTGGCCCATGCAGCACTACGACAAAGGCTCCCACGCCGCCAGAGAACCACTCAGGAAGATGTGCTTCGCACAATAGAGTGCTGGGGGACAGAGCTGCATGGTGCACAAAGAATTTCACAGAATGATGCCAACAAGCCTGGGCAAATGTAAAACCCACAGTACACAGGGGTACTGTCTTGCGTGAGGAGGCGAGCTCTTACCTCCACCAGAGTTGGACAGTAGGACATCAGGACATTCGGGACCACTTCAGTCCACCACCCGTGATGCAGGATCCATGCAGCTCATCAGGAGAGGGGAATCACCCAGCCAGTCGTCGATGCAGAGAGGTGCCTGCTGAAGCAGGGGAGTGTCTCCTTTACTCCAAGGGAGATTCCTTTGCTCTTCTAGTGCAGGCTGTCTTCTGACAATGCACGACCGGGAAACAGTTGCAGTTGCTGGCAGGAGCTGACGATACAATGTTGCAGAAGTCATCTTTGCTTCTTTGTTGCAGTTTGTAAAGTTCCTGGAGGGTCCAGATGCAGTTTCTTCGCTGAGAAGGTGAAGCAGAGGATGCAGAGGATTCCTGCTGGAGTCTTGCAATCTGAATCTGAAGAACCACCCAAAGGAGAGAACCTAAATAGCCCTGAAAGGGGGATTGGTCACCTAAACAGGTATGGACCTATCAGGGGAGGGCTCTGACGTCACCTGCTGTCACTGGCCACTCAGATGCTCCCAGAGTGCCCTACCACCTTGGAATCCAAGATGACAAAACCCAGGGACCCTCTGCAGGAGCTCTGCGCACCACCCCTGGGGTGGTGATGGACAGGGGAGTGATCACTCCCCTTTCCTTTGTCCAGTTTCACACCAGAGCAGTTGCACTTTTGGTTAATAAAACTCCCCACTGCACCAGCGGGACACTCAAAATATGTTTAATAAGTGGCTTCAGCTTGGCCGACTGAAGTGATGCCTCTATTGCCACTGCCATTTAGAGGCACTCCCACCATGTTCTAAATGAGGTTCTGTACATGTGGACTCCCAAAACACATTTTGTAAAAGTTTTCATGGAGCTTGACCATAATTGCAAAATACATTTATCCTAAATATTGTTTAAAAAATGATGCACTGTACCTTTGTCCATTGCCAAAGTATTCTGCTTGCAGAGACCAATTTCGGGGTGAATTCAGTAATATTTGTGTTGAATGATCTTGCTGAATGGAAATAACCACAACCAATAATTCCTAAAAATAAGCACAAAACAAATTAATTACATAGGAAGTACGAGAAGCGAGGCACTGAGAACTACTTTGTGCTCATACACTACTCATTTAAAGAAACAACCCCAGTAGTAAGAATGATAGATGCTGAAAGTAAAATGGATAACAAAACACTAGTAACTTTAAATCAATTGTTATTGAAGACTTTTATGTGAAAATGCTTTCAATATTCATTATATAATGTGTATAAAAGAAGCCACTGGCCTGTTTAGACTGGATGGAAGCAGTGGCACGATCTGAATCTCTGCCCTGCCACAATCCTGCCACATTCATCAGGGACGTTCCTCCTAATTCTGGAGGCAGCTAGGCTGTGGTGCAGTGGTGGAGGCAAAAAAGTTGGACTATGGCTCAGATTTACTAATATTTGGTGCAACGCAACTTGTTGCACTGCGTCATATGGAGAGAGAGGGAATGCACCATATTTACTAATATTTAGCACAATCCTGCTCTCTCTTACTGTGCTGGTGCACACAGAGCAGCCTAGTGCCAACACAGGCACCCTTGCACCATGGTGCTGTCTTTGTTACAGTCAGGGTTCTTTTTGTGCAGTAAGGTATACCTTCCTCCATAAAAGCAATCCTCGGAGGCATTTTCCTCTTTCAACATGTGCTGTAGAATGCAGCACACATAGAAAGTGGGAATAACAAGTAGAAATAAAGATATTAATTCTCATTACACCTTGTCATTTTGATGCATTTCCAGGTTGTAGGAAAGTAACCTCTATTTGACATGGTACCCGCAATTTCTGCCTGATGTCAGTCTGTTTTTGACTGTGTCACTGGGATCCTGCTAGCCAGGACCTCAGTGCTTATGGTTTATGGCATGCTTGCTTGTCAGTGTGTTTCACTGTTTTCTAAATTCTAGGTCAGCCTAGCACTAAGAGTCGGACTGGTATTCAGGGGGCATCTCTAAGATGCCCTCTGGGTGTATTTTACAATAAATTCCACACTTGCATCAGTCTGCATTTATTGTGCTGAGAAGTTTGATACCAAACTTTCCAGATTTCAGTGTAGCCATTATGGAACTGTGGAGTTCGTAATTGACAGACTCCCAGACCATATACTCTTTATGGCTACCCGGCACTTACAATGTCTAAGGTTTTGATAGATACTGTAGGGGCATAGTGCTCATGCACTTATGCCCTCACCTGTGGTATAGTGCACCCTGACTTAGGGCTGTAAGGCCTGCTAGAGGGGTGACTTACCTATGCCACAAACAGTAAGAGGTGGGCATGGCATCCTGAGGGGAGTGCCATGTTGACTTAGTCATTTTCTCCCCACCAGCACACACAAGCTGTGAGGCAGTGAGCATGTGCTGAGTGAGGGGTCCCCAGGGTGGCATAAAACATGCTGCAGCCCTTAGAGACCTTCACTGGCCACACAGCCCTTGGTACCACGGGTACCATTTACAAGGGACTTATCTGTGTGCCAGGGCTATGCCAATTGTGGGAACAAAGGTACAGTTTAGGGAAAGAACACTGGTGCTGGGGCCTGGTTAGCAGGGTCCCAGCACACTTTCAATCATAACTGGCATCAACAAAAGGTAAAAGGTTAGGCGTAACCATGCCAAGGAAGGCATTTCCTTACACCTAGTATATGGTACCTAGGTACCCAGGGCATCGGGGTTCCAGGAGATCCATATGAGCTGCAGCATTTCTTTTGCCACTCACAGGGAGCTCAGACAAACCTGCATGGTATTGGGGTGACAATTCCATGATCTTAGACATGTTACATGGCCATGTTCGGAGTTACCATTGTGACGCTATACATAGGTAGTGACCTATGTATAGTGCACGCGTGTAATGGTGTCCCGGTACTCACAAAGTCCGGGGAATTTGCCCTGAACGATGTGGGGGCACCTTGGCTAGGGTGAGGGTGCCCGCACACTAAGTAACTTGGCACCCAACCTTCACTAAGTGAGGGTTAGACATATAGGTGACTTATAAGTTACTCATGTGCAGTGAAAAATGGCTGTGAAATAACATGGACGTCATTTCACTCAGGCTGCAGTGGCAGGCCTGTGTAAGAATTGTCTGAGCTCCCTATGGGTGGCAAAAGAAATGCTGCAGCCCATAGGGATCTCCTGGAACCCCAATACCCTGGGTACCTCAGTACCATATACAAGGGAATTATATGGGTGTACCAGTGTGCCAATGAGAATTGGTAAATTTAGTCACTAGGCTGCAGTGACAAATTTAGAAAGCAGAGAGAGCATAAACACTGAGTTTCTGGTTAGTAGAGCCTCAGTGATACAGTTAGGCACCACATAGGGCACACATACAGGACACATACTATGAGCACTGGGGTCCTGTCTAGCAGGATCCCAGTGACACAAGAGCTAAAACAACATACATACAGTGAAAAATGGGGGTAACATGCCAGGCAAGATGGTACTTTCCTACACTGCCTCTCCGGCCACTGCCCCCACTTTTGGCGGCAAGGCTGGAGGAGATAATGAGGAAAACAAGGAGGAGTCACCCACAAGTCTGGACAGCCCCTAAGGTGCCCTGAGCTGAGGTGACCCCTGCCTTTAGAAATCCTCCATCTTGAGTTTGGAGGATTCCCACAATAGGAATAGGGATATGCCCCCCTCCCTTCAGGGAGGAGGCACAAAGAGGGTGTAGCCACCCTCCAGGACAGTAGCCATTGGCAACTGCCCCCCAGACCTAAACACACCCCTAAATTTAGTATTTAGGGACGACCCTGAACCAAGGAAATCAGATTCCTGCAACCTACAACAAGAAGAACATCAAGAAGAAGGACTGCTGACCTGAAAGCCCAGCAGAGAAGACGGAGATGACAATTGACTTGGCCCCAGCCCTACCGGCCTGTCTCCAGACTCAAAGAACCTGCACAGCGATGCATCAGACAGGGACCAGCAACCTCTGAGGACTCCGAGGACTGCCCTGAAGACGAAGGACGAAGGACCAAGAAACTCCGAGAACAGATGCACTGTTGAAAACCTGAAACAACTTTGCAACAAAGAAACAACTTTCAAAGAACTCTCTCTTCCCGCCGGAAGCGTGAGTCTTCACACTCTGAACCTGACACCCCAGGCTCGAGTTCAAGAAAACAAACACTGCAGAGGGGACTCCCAGGAGACTACAACGACGTGCGTACCCTGAGTCAATGTCTGCAAAAAGGATTCAGATGCTCCCCCTGACCACGACTGCCTGGTAACAAGGAAAGCGACATCTGGACCAAGCACTGCACTCGCAGCACCCAGGACTGAGAGGAACCACCTTCCAATCCAGGAGTGACCGGCAGGTGGCCCTCTTCCTAGCCCAGTTGGTGGCTGGCCCGAGAAGCCCCCCTGTTCCCTGCCTACATCGCCTAAGTGACCCCTGGGTCCCTCCATTGCTTTCAAAAGCAAACCCGACGCTGTAGGAGGCTGGCCTAGCTTGTAGTGGGTCCCAGAGGTACTTACAACTTGTGCCAGGTCCAGTTATCCCTTATTAGTGTAGAAGAGGTGTTTCTAGCAGCTTAGGCTGATAGAAGGTAGCCATGGCAAAGCAGCTTAGGCTGAACTAGGAGACATGTAAAGCTCCTACTATACCACTGGTGTCATATGCACAATATCATAAGAAAACCCAATACGCAGAAGTACTAAAAATAAAGGTACTTTATTTTTATGACAATATGCCAAAAGTATCACAGTGAGTACCCTCAGTATAAGGATAAGTTATATACACAAGATATATGTACACAAACCAAAATTATGCAGATAATAGCAAAAGGAAGTAATGCAAGCAATGTAAAGTTACAGTAGATTGCAATAGGAGCACATAGGTATAGGGGCAACACAAACCATATACTCCAAAAGTGGAATCCGAACCACGAATGGACCCCAAACATATGTGAGCTTGTAGAGGGTCGCTGGGACTGTAAGAAAACAGTGAGGGTTAGAAAAATAGCCCACCCCAAGACCCTGAAAGGTAGGTGTAAAGTCCAACTACTACCCCCAGAGAGCACAGAAGTCGTGATAGGGGGATTCTGCAGGAAGAACAAACACCAGCAATGCAAGACAAGGGGACCAAGTCCAAGAGTCGCAACAGTGTTGAGAGTGGGCAGGAGCCCAGGAAATGCCAGCTGAGAGTGCAAGGAAGCTGCCACCTGTTGGAAGAAGCTTGGGCCCATATTTATACTTTTTGACGCAAAACTGCGCTGGCGCAGTTTTGCGTCACAAATATTACCGCCGGCTAATGCGGGCGTCATATTTATACTTTCAAGCACGGCGCCGCAAACAACAGATGGGAGTCATTATTATTGACGCAGACCGCGGCGTCAAGTCGTAAAGGAAAACAACGTTAACGCAGTGGAAATGACTGTGGGTCGATTTACGACACCGCAAACCGGATATGCGGCATTTTCTTTTACGCAATAGTGTCCAAAAAAACAGCGAACACAGTCATTTCACCAGAGGAGAGCCAAAATGGATCCCAGATGCCACTACAGACCCCAGGAAGATGGCAGCAGACCAGGAACCAGCCAGGATGTCCCGCACAAGAACCAGGACACTTTTAAGAAGAAAAGAAAGTGTCGCTTTAGTGCAGAGGAGCAGGAAATTCTGGTGAAAGAGGTGACGGAACAACAGCACCAACTGTTTGTCACATCAAAGTTGCCAATCAGTAGGAGAGAGGCTATATGGCAACAAATTGTCGACAAGATTAACAGTGTGGCTGAAGTACACAGAACAGTCATCGAGTGCAAGAAACGCTGGCATGACTGCAAGCGCAGGACCAAGGAAAAGTTGGCCAGGAACAGGAAGGCAGCACTGCAGACTGGAGGTGGGAGTCCAGCACACCAGGAGGCCCTGGACCACAAGGAGGAGATGGTCGCAGCTGTCATCCCTGATGAGATCGTCACAGGGACTGAAGGACAGGACAGCGCAGACTACCAGGAGACAACGCACATGAAGGGTAAGTCGCATGGGGAATGAAAATGCAATAATGTCAACTGTGAGCGGGGGGATACCGACCACTAAATGCATGGAAGTCATCTAATACATGGAGTGGCATGGATAAAGGGGCACGGCAGGGGGGCATGGCCCGTTCTGAGAAGACCTGGGGCACACCATTACACAACACCAACAACAGTCCCATGGGGGCATGCTGTCATGCCAACGATGGAGCAAAGGGAAAGCCATGCAATGAGGGAAGGCCACTATGTCAAACTGACATCCCGGCACACGTCAGCCGACATACCCCCTATATTAACTAGGGCCCTATTAACAACCTCTAGCCATACCGACAACTGGAATGTAACTGGGACAAGAGTTGCCACTACCACCTCTGCTCTGTGTGCAGCTCAAGTAGCCAATGGCAGTAACCTCCCCATGGATCATACACACCTAAATTAGGGGGTGAGGATGACAACTGCAACAATCCCCAGAAGCAAGACAAAGGCCCCAGTACTCTCAAATGTCAATGCCCATAGTTGTCGCAAACATCAGCAAATGTAAACAACAATAGGAGCTACACAGCACTAAGGACACACCCATGCTGCATATGTCAGGGCCCATCCTGTGCCTGGGTAACAATGTGTAGGAGGCTGGACTGGCTTGTAGTGAGTACCAAGGGGTACTTGCACCTTGCACCAGGCCCAGTTATCCCTTATTAGTGTATAGGGTGTCTAGCAGCTTAGGCTGATAGATAATGGTAGCTTAGCAGAGCAGCTTAGGCTGAACTAGGAGACGTGTGAAGCTACTACAGTACCACTTAGTGTCATATGCACAATATCATAAGAAAACACAATACACAGTTATACTAAAAATAAAGGTACTTTATTTTTATGACAATATGCCAAAGTATCTTAGAGTGTACCCTCAGTGAGATGATAGGAAATATACACAAGATATATATACACAATAGAAAAAATATGCAGTATAGTCTTGGAAAACAGTGCAAACAATGTATAGTTACAATAGGATGCAATGGGGAAACATAGGGATAGGGGCAACACAAACCATATACTCCAAAAGTGGAATGCGAACCACGAATGGACCCCAAACCTATGTGACCTTGTAGAGGGTCGCTGGGACTATTAGAAAATAGTGAGAGTTAGAAAAAATAACCCTCCCCAAGACCCTGAAAAGTGAGTGCAAAGTGCAATAAAGTTCCCCTAAGGACAAAGAAGTCGTGTTAGAGGAATAATGCAGGAAAGACACAAACCAGCAATGCAACAACTGTGGATTTCCAATCTAGGGTACCTGTGGAACAAGGGGACCAAGTCCAAAAGTCACAAGCAAGTCGGAGATGGGCAGATGCCCAGGAAATGCCAACTGCGGGTGCAAAGAAGCTTCGACTGGACAGAAGAAGCTGAGGTTTCTGCAGGAACGAAAAGGGCTAGAGACTTCCCCTTTGGTGGACGGATCCCTCTTGCCTTGGAGAGTCGTGCAGAAGTGTTTTCCCGCTGAAACGACGCCAACAAGCCTTGCTAGTTGCAAATCGTGCGTTTGGCATTTTTGGACGCTGCTGGGGCCCAGGAGGGATCAGGAGGTCGCAAATTGGACCTGAAGAGAGAGGGGACGTCGAGCAAGACAAAGAGCCCTCACTGAAGCAGGTAGCACCCGGAGAAGTGCCAGAAACAGGCACTACGAGGATGCATGAAACGGTGCTTGCCGAAGTTGCACAAAGGAGTCCCACGTCGCCGGAGACCAACTTAGAAAGTCGTGCAATGCAGGTTAGAGTGCCGTGGACCCAGGCTTGGCTGTGCACAAAGGATTTCCGCCGGAAGTGCACAGGGGCCGGAGTAGCTGCAAAGTCGCGGTTCCCAGCAATGCAGCCCAGCGAGGTGAGGCAAGGACTTACCTCCACCAAACTTGGACTGAAGAGTCACTGGACTGTGGGGGTCACTTGGACAGAGTCGCTGGATTTGAGGGACCTCGCTCGTCGTGCTGAGAGGAGACCCGGGAGATTTCTTCGGAGCTTCTGGTGCAGAGAGGAGGCAGGCTACCCCCACAGCATGCACAAGCAGGAAAACAGTCGAGAAGGCGGCAGGATCAGCGTTACAGAGTTGCAGTAGTCGTCTTTGCTACTATGTTGCAGGTTTGCAGGCTTCCAGCGCGGTCAGCAGTCGATTCCTTATCAGAAGGTGAAGAGAGAGATGCAGAGGAACTCGGCTGAGCTCATGCATTCGTTATCTAAAGTTTCCCCAGAGACAGAGACCCTAAATAGCCAGAAAAGAGGGTTTGGCTACCTAGGAGAGAGGATAGGCTAGCAACACCTGAAGGAGCCTATCACAAGGAGTCTCTGACGTCACCTGGTGGCACTGGCCACTCAGAGCAGTCCAGTGTGCCAGCAGCACCTCTGTTTCCAAGATGGCAGAGGTCTGGAGCACACCGGACAACAGGACACCGGACAACAGGACCTCCTACAAACTTGCCACCCGGAAACACCACCAGCTGATCCGCGCCGCCAAGAAAACAGCATTCAAGGACCGGTTGGACAACAACGCACACAACAGCAAGGAACTCTTCAACATCGTGAATGAGCTCTCCAACCCCAGCGCAGGAAACAACGAAATCACCCCATCACAAGACCTCTGCAACTCCCTCGCTTCATACTTCCACAACAAGATCGCGGACATACACAACAGCTTCAACAACCAACCAACGCACACCATGACCGAACAACCACCCCCCACCACCACCCTCCACGCCTGGACCCCGATCAGCACCGAAGACACCATCCGCACGATGAACTCCATCCACTCCGGATCACCGACCGACCCCTGCCCTCACCACGTCTTCAACAAGGCCGACGCTGTCATCGCACCCCACCTGCGAGACATCATCAACACATCCTTCGACACCACCATCTTCCCCGAGAGCTGGAAACACGCCGAACTCAGCGCTCTACTCAAGAAACCAACAGCGGACCCCACCGACCTTAAGAATCACCGCCCCATCTCGCTTCTCCCGTTTCCAGCCAAAGTCATCGAGAAGACCGTCAACAAGCAGATGGACGCCTTCCTCGAGACGAACGGATCCCTCGACCCCTCACAGTCCGGCTTCCGAGCCAACCACAGCACCGAGACCGCCCTCATCGCCGCCACCGATGACATCCGAGCCCTGATGGACAATGGAGAAACAGCGGCCCTCATCCTCCTAGACCTCTCCGCGGCATTCGACACGGTCTGCCACCGCACCCTAGTACGGCGCCTCAGCAACATCGGAATCAAGGACAAGGCGCTGGAATGGATCATCTCCTTCCTCGACGGAAGAACACAGAGAGTCCGCCTACCACCGTACAAGTCAGAGGCCTCCGAAGTCATCTGCGGCGTCCCACAAGGATCATCTCTGAGCCCCACCCTCTTCAACGTCTACATGAGCCCCCTCGCGGCCATCGTACGCAAACACAACCTCAGCATAATCTCCTACGCCGACGACACCCAGCTGATCCTCTCCCTGACCAACGACCCCGCCGCCGCCAGAGCCAACCTGCACGAAGGGATGAAAGAGGTAGCCGAGTGGATGACGACCAGCCGCCTGAAACTGAACTCGGACAAGACGGAGGTTCTCATCCTGGGCTCTTCACCCTCCGCCTGGGACGACTCCTGGTGGCCTCCCGCCCTGGGCACCGCACCCAAACCGACAGACCATGCACGCAACCTGGGCTTCATCCTGGACTCCTCCCTCTCCATGACCAGGCAGGTCAACAACGTCTCCTCGGCGTGCTTCAACATCCTACGCACACTTCGGAAGATCTTCTGGTGGATCCCCACCGAGACCAGGAGGACCGTCACCCAGGCCCTCGTCACCAGCCGACTGGACTACGGTAACGCCCTCTACGCCGGTACCACCGCCAAGCTCCAGAAGAGACTCCAGCGGATCCAGAACGCCTCAGCCAGACTCATCCTCGACATCCCACGATCCAGCCACATCTCCGGACATCTGAGAGACCTGCACTGGCTCCCCGTCAACAAGAGAATCACCTTCCGCCTCCTCACCCACGCACACAAAGCCCTACACGACCAAGGCCCGAGCTACCTCAACAGCCGAGTCAACTTCTACGCTCCCACGCGCCACCTCCGATCAGCCAACCACGCCCTCGCCGCCGTCCCCCGCATCCGAAGAGCGACTACAGGAGGAAGGTCCTTCTCCTACCTGGCCGCCAAGAACTGGAACTCCCTCCCGACCGACCTGCGCCTGACCCAAGACCACCTCTCCTTCAGGAAGAAGCTGAAGACCTGGCTATTCGAGCAGTAGCGGCACCCCCCCCCCCAGCGCCTTGAGACCCTACGGGTATGTAGCGCGCTTTATAAGTGTCATTGATTGATTGACTGGAGGAGCTCTGGACACCTCCCAGGGGAGGTGCAGGTCAGGGGAGTGGTCACTCCCCTTTCCTTTGTCCAGTTTCGCGCCAGAGCAGGGGCTAAGGGGTCCCTGAACCGGTGTAGACTGGCTTATGCAGAATTGGGCACATCTGTGCCCAAGAAAGCATTTCCAGAGGCTGGGGGAGGCTACTCCTCCCCTGCCTTCACACCATTTTCCAAAGGGAGAGGGTGTCACACCCTCTCTCAGAGGAAGTTCTTTGTTCTGCCATCCTGGGCCAGGCCTGGCTGGACCCCAGGAGGGCAGCTGCCTGTCTGAGGGGTTGGCAGCAGCAGCAGCTGCAGTGAAACCCCAGGAAGGGCAGTTTGGCAGTACCAGGGTCTGTGCTACAGACCACTGGGATCATGGGATTGTGCCAACTATGCCAGGATGGCATAGAGGGGGCAATTCCATGATCATAGACATGTTACATGGCCATATTCGGAGTTACCATTGTGAAGCTACATATAGGTAGTGACCTATATGTAGTGCACGCGTGTAATGGTGTCCCCGCACTCACAAAGTTCAGGGAATTGGCTCTGAACAATGTGGGGGCACCTTGGCTAGTGCCAGGGTGCCCTCACACTAAGTAACTTTGCACCTAACCTTTACCAGGTAAAGGTTAGACATATAGGTGACTTATAAGTTACTTAAGTGCAGTGTAAAATGGCTGTGAAATAACGTGGACGTTATTTCACTCAGGCTGCAGTGGCAGGCCTGTGTAAGAATTGTCAGAGCTCCCTATGGGTGGCAAAAGAAATGCTGCAGCCCATAGGGATCTCCTGGAACCCCAATACCCTGGGTACCTCAGTACCATATACTAGGGAATTATAAGGGTGTTCCAGTAAGCCAATGTAAATTGGTAAAAATGGTCACTAGCCTGTTAGTGACAATTTGGAAAGAAATGAGAGAGCATAACCACTGAGGTTCTGATTAGCAGAGCCTCAGTGAGACAGTTAGTCACTACACAGGTAACACATTCAGGCACACTTATGAGCACTGGGGCCCTGGGTTACCAGGGTCCCAGTGACGCATACAACTAAAACAACATATATACAGTGAAAAATGGGGGTAACATGCCAGGCAAGATGGTACTTTCCTACACAATGCAACATCCCAAATGTCGTACTGCTCAGACAACAGCATTGAGGAGGGGACACATGTAACTGGTCACTGAAATACACCTGCACAGTCAGAGGAGGAAATAGGACACTGATACGATTATCAGGGCAATCCAATGTAACACACATTCCCCAACATCAGCAGGACACATTACCAATGTCAACATCCATATCGGATCATAACATTGCCATGCATAGGACATGCCACATGTCAATTACATTTAAGTGGATGTGAAAGATCAGAGAATGGGGCAGGTCCAGATTGTTAAGTGTGCTGCCAGGGCCATCAGAGCACCCACAGCAAGTGAAAAGTCTCACCATGAGAATGGATGTACACGGAGGGTTGAGTAGGGTTGAGTAGGACAAGAAGGTGGCAATTCTCTATTTGGCATAAACCAACACCTAGAGGCAATGAGGCTGACGAACGAGTTACTTACCTTCGGTAACGACTTTTCTGGTGGATACATTAGCTACCTGTGGATTCCTCACCTCATGAATACTCCCATGGCGCCAGCATTCGACGGAAATCTTCTTACTAGTCTCTGCACGTCGACGAGGACGTCACTGTCTCGCACGCGACGCCGTCTGACGTCATACAGGCAATAAGAGGTCCTCGACGACGTGCGGACGTCAGTACCAATCATTTTTTACGTGCATGAGAACAACCAGGCAATGCAATGAAAGAACAAAGCAACATCCATTATATTGTAAAAATACACCACATTGTATGAATAACTGTAAATCTTTTTTATGTACATATATATATATATATATATAAAACTCTTTCTTTTAAAATATATACACACACCAAGTATATACATAAAGATATATACACCTATACCTATATATATATATATATATATAAATATATTATATATATACATCTATTGCACCCTCAAAGATCAAGAGGAGCGCACTCAAGGATTACTTGGCAAGACCATAAAGGCAACGGGGAGGCGGGTGGGACCGTGAGGAATCCACAGGTAGCTAATGTATCCACCAGAAAAGTCGTTACCGAAGGTAAGTAACTCGTTCTTCTGATGGATACAACTACCTGTGGATTCCTCACCTCATGAATAGAGTCCCAAAGCAGTACCACGCCCGGCGGTGGGTGCCTAAATGGTCAAACCAAGAAATCCTGCAGCACTGACCGTGCAAAATGGCCGTCCCTTCTAATCTCAGAATCTAAACAGTAATGTTTTGCAAAAGTGTGAAGGGACGACCAAGTTGCGGCCTTGCAGATGTCGACCACAGGAACACCCCTGGCTAAGGCCGAAGTGGCCGACTTAGCTCTGGTGGAATGAGCTCTAATGCCCTCAGGAGGATCCTTCTTTGCCAAAGAGTAACATATTTTAATGCAAAGAACAACCCACCTGGATAGTGTTCTCTTGTGGACTGCCTTTCCTCTCCTCTTGCCCACGTATCCAATAAACAGCTGATCCTCCAGCCTGAAATCCTTTGTTCTATCGATAAAGAAGCTCAACGCTCTCTTTGGATCCAGACGGTGCAGTCTTTCTTCCTCTTTGGAAGGATGAGGCGGAGGATAGAACGTGGACAAAGTAATTGCCTGAGCCAAATGGAAGGGTGAAACAACCTTCGGGAGGAAAGCAGCCTTGGTCCTCAACACCACCTTATCCCCATAAAAAGTTGTATAAGGGGGTTTTACTGATAAGGCCTGCAACTCACTCACTCTCCTTGCTGATGTTATAGCTATCAGGAAGACTGTTTTTAAAAACAAATACCTCAAGGGGCAAGAATGCATAGGTTCAAAAGGGGACCCCATAAGGAAAGTCAGGACTAAGGACAAATCCCATTGCGGCATAACGAATGGCTTTGGAGGATATTGATTTAGAAGACCTTTCAAGAATCTGATAACAATAGGGGATTTAAATAAAGATGGTTGGTCTGGAAGACATATGAAGGCTGACAAGGCCGATAAATAACCTTTAATGGTAGCCACTGCACAACCTTTCTGCGCCAGAGAGAGAGCAAAAGACAAAACGTCCGATAGATGAGCTTGTAAAGGATCAATCTGCCTCTCTCCACACCACGCAACAAATTTAGACCACCTATTAGCGTAGATAGATTTAGTGGAGTGTCGCCTGGCCGCTAATATAACATCCACTACCTCAGGCGGGAGAGAGAAGGAACTCAGGTTGCCCCGTTCAATCTCCAGGCATGTAGGTGCAGACTCTGGAGGTTGGGGTGTAGAACCTGCCCCTGCGACTGCGAGAGGAGGTCTGCCCTGAAAGGGAGACGGAGCGGCGGGCACGTTGAGAGTTGGAGAAGGTCGGAGTACCACACCCTCCTTGGCCAATCCGGAGCTATTACGATTACTAGAGCCCGGTCTTGGCGAATCTTCCTCAATACTCGAGGAATCAAGGGTATGGGAGGAAACGCGTAAAGCAACTGGCCGCACCAGGTCATTTGAAACGCGTCCCCCAACGCTTCCTGCATCGGATACTGAAGGCTGCAGAACAACGGACAATGCGCGTTCTCTCGAGTGGCAAACAGATCTACCCGAGGAAACCCCCACTTCTGGAAGATTAAACGGACTTGATCTGGATGGAGACGCCACTCGTGGTCTGCCGAGAAGTGGCGACTGAGACTGTCCGCACGCACGTTCAAGACTCCGGCCAGATGGTTTGCTATCAAGCAAATCCGATGGTCCTTTGCCCAGGACCATAGTCGAAGAGCTTCTCTGCAGAGAAGGTACGACCCCACTCCTCCCTGCTTGTTTATGTACCACATCGTGGTAGTATTGTCCGTTAGGACCTGTACCGACTGACCACGAAGGGAAGGGAGGAAGGCCTTGAGAGCCAGACGTACAGCCCGTAACTCTAACAGATTGATGTGAAAAATCTGTTCCTCTGGAGACCAAAGACCTTTGATCTCCAGATCCCCCAGATGAGCTCCCCACCCTAGAGTGGAAGCATCCGTTATGACTGTGGCCACTGGTGGCGACTGCTGGAACGGTTTTCCTTGTGAAAGATTGTTGCTTGCAATCCACCACTTCAAATCCACAGCAGCATCTCTGGAGATCTTGACAGTACCCTCTAGATCCCCTCTGTGTTGAGACCACTGCCTTCGGAGGCACCACTGAAGAGCCCTCATGTGCCAGTGAGCATGCGTGACCAACAGAATGCAGGAGGCAAAAAGACCGAGCAGACGAAGGACCTTGAGGACTGGAACTACCGCTCCATTTCGAAACATTGGAACCAAATCCTGAATATCTTGAATCCGCTGAGGCGGAGGAAAGGCCCGACCCAATGTCGTATCCAGTACTGCCCCTATGAACAGGAGGCGCTGAGAGGGCTCCAGGTGAGATTTGGGCTCGTTCACCGAAAAGCCCAGGTCGAACAACAACTGGGTTGTTGACTGCAGATGACGCAACACAAGCTCCGGGGACTTGGCTTTGATCAACCAATCGTCCAAGTAAGGGAATACTGCTATCCCCTTCCTTCTAAGCTCTGCCGCAACCACCGACATCACCTTCGTGAAGACTCGAGGTGCTGAAGTAAGACCAAACGGAAGGACCGCAAACTGGTAGTGTTGCGATCCCACCACAAACCGGAGATACTTCCTGTGTGACTTGAGTATCGGGATATGAAAGTAAGCATCCTGCAAGTCGACAGACACCATCCAGTCTTCCATGTTCAACGCCAAAAGCACCTGTGCTAGGGTCAGCATCTTGAACTTTTCCTGCTTGAGGAACCAATTCAAGATCCTCAGGTCCAGAATTGGTCTCAAACGACCATCCTTCTTGGGAATCAGGAAATACCTTGAGTAAACTCCTTGACCCCTTTCCTGCTCCGGGACCAACTCCACCGCGCCCTTTAAAAGGAGGACTTCTACCTCCTGTTCTAGCAACAGGAGGTGTTCTTGTGAACAATACGAAGGGCGGGGCGGGATGAGGGGCGGAAACTCCCGAAAGGGAAGGGTGTAGCCTTTTCCCACAACACTGAGAACCCAAGTGTCCGACGTAACAGTCTCCCATTTGGTGAGAAAATGCTGTAATCTTCCCCCTACAGGAGAGGAGTGAGTGGGAAATGGTGGAAGCCTAAGGCTGCTTCCCCTGCTGCACCCCGCCAGAGGATGAGGAAGAGGCAGAGTGCTGCTGAGAGGCTCCCCTGGTGCGGACCCTACCCCTCCCCCTAAAAGATCTATAGGGATGGGAAGAGGCAGGTTGCTGATATCTTCCCCGAAAGGAAGAGGAGGAAGAGCCACGCCCAAATCCACGAAACCTCCTGAAGAATCTGGAAGAGGCCGTGGAAGAAGGAGCTTGGAGTCCCAACGACTTAGCCGTGGCCCTGCTCTCCTTAAAACGTTCCAAGGCCGAATCAGCCTTAGCCCCAAACAGTTTGTCCCCATCAAACGGGAGATCCAACAATGTGGACTGTACATCTGCCGAAAAGCCCGAGTTACGTAGCCAGGCCTGTCTCCTTTCCACCACAGTTGTGCCCATTGCTCTGGCTACCGAGTCGGTGGTATCCAGTCCCGTCTGGATAATTTGGGTCGCAGCAGCCTGGGCATCAGAGACAAGATCCAAAAGACCCTGGGGAAGCTCTGTAAACGAAGAGGAGATGTCATCCATCAGAGCATGAATATACCTCCCCAGGATACAGGTCGCATTAGTGGCTTTTAACGCCAGACTGCAGGACGAAAAAATCTTCTTCGACTGCGCCTCTAGCTTTTTTGAGTCTCTGTCCCCAGGCACCGTCGGGAAAGAACCAGGCGCTGATTTGGACGAACAGGAGGCCTGCACAACCAAGCTCTCCGGCGTAGGGTGCCTAGATAGGAAACCAGGATCAGTTGGAGCCGTCCGATACCTCCTGGCCACGGCTCTGTGAACTGCTGGGGAAGATGCCGGCTTCTTCCACACCTCTAAAACCGGATCCAGCAGAGCGTCATTAAAAGGTAATAGAGGCTCCGCCGCGGCTGAGGCCGGATGCAACACCTCTGTCAAAAGGTTTTGTTTCGCCTCCACCACCGGCAAAGGCAGGTCCAAAAAACTAGCTGCCTTCCGTACCACTGTATGAAAGGAAGCAGCTTCCTCGGTATATTCCCCCGGAGACGAAAGGTCCCACTCAGGGGAAGTGTCCAGCCCACTGGCCGACTCCAGTCCACGCAGCCCATCACCCGAGTCCTCGAGCTCTCCTTCCTCTAGGGCTCGTTGGTACTCCTGCTCCTCTAGTACCCGGAGAGCACGCCTCCTTGAATGCAGTCGTTGCTCAATCCGCGGAGTCGACAACACCTCCGCCGAAGTCGGAGATCGGCGCCGATCTTCCGAAGCCACCGACGCCGCATCCGGCGCCACAGGTAACTTCGGCGCCGACTGAAGAGCAGATGAAACGGATGGACCCACCGGAGTCACAGGCCGAAATCTCGACGTCGACGGGATGGAAATCCCTGGGGCCAATCCCTCCGAAGCCATCGGAGCGGCCACCGGCGCCGACACTGGCGCCGAGCCCACGTTCCCAAACGGGAGAAAGGGCATAAAGGGTGCCGGCCGAAGAGGCGCAGGATCACCCAAAGAAAAGGCCAAAGGCCCAGCCGGAGCACCCCCTGGAGCCATCTGTTGGAAGATGGCATACATCGCATTCAAGAATGCGGAACTATCGGCTCCAGGGGTGGGAAAAGCCGGATACTGGGGTGCCTGACTCGGAGGCGACCCCGACGCCGGCCTCGGCGTCTGCGCCGGAGAAAACACCTGAGGCTCCAATACCTCAATCACCGACGCCTGTCCAGGCGAAGTTGGAGACGTCGGAGAGAGCAACGGCGTCGAAGGATGCGGCGTCACCGTGGGGCTGACCTCCCATGTCCTCCGGCGCCGATCCGGAGACCTGGAACAAGCCTCCCTTGAATGACGCCGAGATTCTCTACGGCGCCGGGAGTCTCGATGACGCCGATGTCTTGGAGAAGACTTTTTCTTGTGATGCTTCTCCTTTGACTTGGCCATAAACAGCTTCGCCTCGCGTTCTTTAATGGCCTTCGGATTCATGTGCTGACACGAATCACAAGTCGAGACGTCGTGGTCGGAGCTCAAACACCAAAGGCAATCGGAATGAGGATCCGTCACCGACATCTTGCCTCCACACTCACGACAAGGCTTAAATCCAGACTTTCTCTGCGACATTATTTCCACAGAGAAAGAGTACGCAGCAAGATATACACTGTAACCGCAAGAGTAACAGTTGCTCCCTCGAAGATAACCGTTTCGAATGCACGGAAAAAAGGGAACTGACGTCCGCACGTCGTCGAGGACCTCTTATTGCCTGTATGACGTCAGACGGCGTCGCGTGCGAGACAGTGACGTCCTCGTCGACGTGCAGAGACTAGTAAGAAGATTTCCGTCGAATGCTGGCGCCATGGGAGTATTCATGAGGTGAGGAATCCACAGGTAGTTGTATCCATCAGAAAAGTCTGATAACTCAATAACATACATGTGACACACAGGTGGGCCATAGGCCTGGAAGAATGCCCATCTGAAGGACTGGAGAAATTAACACAAAACAAGATCACAAAGTGAATTCATCAAAAGGCAGGCACGTCACATCAAAATTGCCACAACACAGACACACTAATTGTACCCTGTTTCATTGCAGAGGAAGATGGATCTCCTGCCGATATGCCTGTCCCAGATTTCCCTGATGACATGGATGACGAGCCGATAAACATTCCCCAGGAGACTATCCTAAAGGTCCTTGACACCCTCCAGACCCCACCTTCAGTCACAAGGAGGAGCACAGAACAAGCAGCCATCGCAGAGGATCCACCCACCACCCCAATTGTAAGACCTGCCAACTCCAATACAGCTGAGGACTCAGACGACACTGGCACCAGCTTTGAGAGAACTGTAGTTGGAGTACAGCGGGAGCTGGCCAAGGAGGTGCGGGTGGGGATGCAAACTATGGCAGCCAGCCTTGAGGGGATGCGTTCATGCATGATGTCATCTGCAGATCAGGCAGCAGCTATGCAAGCCCTAACATCCATACTGCAAGGACTACAAGAAACTGTCAAGGAATTCACCACTGCAGTAAGGGAGTTGCACAATACCTCGCACCCCAAACCTTCCACTGCATGCACGAATGCAATCGTGACTCCTTCAGGGCCAACCTGGCTGCCTACCATCGTGATGTGCCTGCTATTCTCAATAACCAGCAGGCCCTCCTTGTTGCAGTACTACCCTTAAGACCTTCACAGGGAGCAGCGACCGGGATGTCTGACTCCACGTCTTCTAACACTGAGGTGTGTGTTGCCCCTTCACAACCAACAACAACAAGGACAAAGCAGGCAACACACACATCAGAAGAAGAAGACATGGAACAGATCACATTCACAAGGAAAATGACCCGGAAGCACTAGACCCTGTCACATGGCCCACATTTACCAAGGTCCTGCGCATTGTAACTTGGCAGTCTTGCAACAACTTTACTCGAGCACTGTTCTGCAAACCACTGTATATCTTGTCACCCAGCCCAGTGATTGTCTCTCTCCTACTCATTGCCAAATGCTGTCCCTCTGCACTGTCTGAAACATCAACCCCAGCATGTCAAAAGCATTTCCGTAACCCCTTGTGTTGGATCCCAATTTAAGATGTCACTATATTGGACTCACAATCATGGACAATGTACAGATAGCACTACAGCACGTTTCCATAAATAGCACTTACACAACAAATCTGTCTCTGGGTAATGTGACATATCAACTGTGAAGTAGATAACTGAAATGTGCCTACTGTCAAATTACGTAGCTTGTCAATACAACCGTCCTGATAATATGTAGTCAGAGATTTCTGCACAGTGCCCATGATTGCATCATACTCTGCCCATCCTGAGGGACAAATCGGATGAAGTGAGAAACCATACACCACCATGCTGTGTTGGACAGAAGAATGCTTCCTCAGGGGATAACTAAGTCATCAAATAGTGGCCTCAAAATGTTGTAAACATGTAAAAATAACACAATAAACATGCCACACTAATCTAAATAAACACTAAAAAAAACTGCACAAATGAAGGGGTCTGAGTTAACATACAAATAGGTAATCATGCAGAACTGTGTCACAAATGATGTATGAGGGTCATGAAGACAAGAATACAAGATTGCCAATGAGAACTCATCTTATAAGGGTGTGCATGATCATCACACTGCAGTCAGACCTAAAACTGTTTCCCCAATACCAAGTCTGTAAGCACTGTTAGTGACTTTGAAAACACACTTATCAACAGAAACACATTGGGATCCATATTAACTGTGATTGGTGGTTGCAACGAAGGGTCGACACTTTGCAAGGTAGCTCCGGGCTAGCTGCCAATCGTACAGCTCAGTTGGGATTTGTTTGTAGCATAGGAAAAAGATGTTATAGTACCAAATTGATGTACACTGAATCCAAACCCACGATCAAGTACCATTCAACACATACAATTAAGGGTTAACCAAATATTTATTAAATGCTAATCACAGATGAGGAAACTGAGGGAAAAATCTTACCTACCCTAATCTACCCTGACTACTCATTACCCACAACTGTCCCTAACTAACCTAAGCTACACTACTATCACATGTAACGAAACATTCTAAACATATACCCCCCACCCCACTTATGAGACGGGACACATGGAGGACAACACATACTAACCTAAACACATACTATACTATCCTATACAAATATATATTTTTTGTATTTTGTTTTTAAATTATTTTTTTAAACACACAAGAACCCCAACATAGCCCCCAACCCACCCACCCACACATGTAATAATTGAAAATAGAAACAAGCAGGCCCCCCCACCCCACACCCACTAACACTAACTAAACTAACAGCCTATACTAACCTAACACTAAGCCCCCTAAGCCCACTAACTATAAGAACAAGGAAAGAGGAGGGAGGGGAGGAAATCATGTCCATCAAAAAAGTGTCTAGAGGTTGGCCCTCTGGAGGGTCCTCTTAATGGACTTAACCCGCCGGTTAATGTGCTGCACGTCCCGGCTCAGGTGGCTCAACTTGCGCAGCACTTTGTCCATCTTATGTTCCATTCGGTTGAAGGCTGCAGGGTCAACAGATGGAGCAGTGGCAGTCTGTGTACTGGTGGAGGAGGTCTGTGTGGGTGTGGTGCCAGGCCTAGTGGGCTGTCCTGCACCAGTGGCAATGCTGGGGCCTGGAAGTCCAGCAAATGTTGGACAAACAGTGGCAGCTGTGGGTGGGGCCACCTGGCTCGTATTGGTGGTTGTGCTGGTGGTGGCTGTGGTAGGCAAAGTAGGCCCACCCTGTGGGAAGGCTCTCCATGCCCCGGAGGCCTGTTCATGGCGATATCGCAGGGCCATCCTCCGGAACCCCGACTCCACCAGCAGGATGTGCTGATATCGCATGGCCCGGCGGCGAAATTCACGGACCTGGTCTGGAGTCATGTTAGCAGCTGTGAAGACAAATGCAGATATTCTACATTAGTAACTGCATTGTGTGAAATGGCACAGCAAGTTTATCAGACATTACATATACTGTACTTGTAACAGCTCATATCACAATACAGAGCATTGAATGTCCCTGAGGAAGTATATGGCAGGCCAGACTACAAAGGTCACATCACACAAAGCACATCCATAACCTACAAGATGGGTAATAACTGGCTTTGACTTGCAATCTGAGTTCTGCCAGTTATCATCTAAGAATCATGCTGCATAACCTCCGCCAAGACCTGGGCTACAAATGTCAGTGTACGGAAAGCAAAACTAAAGCCATATGGTGTGCAAGTTGTAACTGGACTTGCCAGTATAGTACCAACTGCAAAACCTGAGTGTGTATACTAGTATGCAACCAAACCTTCACTTATTCACATGTATGTGTAACATACTGGTAGCATCAGTACTAGGTACCCCATTCACAAACCCATGGCCGTGTTTGAGGGGGGGTGGATACACAACTATAATTTGCCAACAACATGTACACCGAGGAGTGTATAGGAAACTCGACACATGTTTGTCTCTACAGACACACCACAGGTAAGGTCTATCTACAATTAGGAGTCAGCAAACCCTAGAGCACTCATAGGGTCAGACATGTCAGGAAATGCAGAACTTGGTACACAACATATACTTCCAGTGAGGCCTGACTTACATCAGACACAGAGGGGCATATTTATACTCCGTTTGTGCCGAATGTGCCTCAAAAAATTTGACGCACAATCAGCGCAAACGTTGCCCCATATTTAAACCCTGACGCCCGCGGACGATAAAAATCTGCAGTGTGCGTCATTTTCTGGATGCGGCAACCCGCCCTGCGTTAATGATATGCAGGGTAGGCGTTCCCGTCCAAAAAACGACGCACACGGCCGTGTGTCGTATTTATGCTTCCGGGCAAAAATGACTCTCGGCCGGGAGGCGGAGCAAAAAAATGACGCAAAGCCCGATGTGCGTCAAAATTTAACGCCTGGGTCAGGGCAGGTGTTAAAATGGGCAAACACACCTGTATTTAATCAGAACACACAGAACAAACAACAGAGCAGCAGAGCAGCAGAGCAGCAACAGGGAGACATGGAGGTGATTTTTATCCAGCGTGCACGTAGACGCAGAGCCCTGCAGCAACAACAGCAGCTACAACAACAACAGCAGGGACCCCAAAGGCAGCGCAAAAGGCAGGAGAGGATATTCCGCCCAAGAACAACCCTGCATGGCCTCAGGGTACACAACATCATACAGAGGTACCGGTTGAACTGGCAGGCCATTCAGCAGCTGCTGAGAAACATTGAACAGCAGTTGGCCCCCACTTTAGTGACACCCCGCACCATCCCAACAAAAACAAAGCTGCTTGCCGTACTTCACCTGCTGGCAAGTGGCTCGTTTCAAACAACTGGTGCCCTGGTTGGCGGAATATCACAACCATCAATCTCCGCATTTCTGCCAAAGGTACTGGATGCCATCATTCGCCTGACACCCCTCCACATCTGCTTCCCTAACACACTGCAGAAGCAGCAGGAAACTAAACAGGGGTTCTACCTCATCAGTGGCTTCCCACATGTCCTTGGTGCAATCGACTGCACACACGTACGCCTTGTGCCACCTGCTGCAACAGAAAACCTCTACCGCAACAGGAAGCACACACATTCCATCAACGTGCAGGCCATAGTCGATCACCAGGGATTGATCAGCAACATCGTGGCTAAATATCCTGGGAGTGTCCATGACTCCTTCATCTTCCGTCACAGCACCATCAACCAACACTTCCAGGATGGACGGTATGGCAATGGACTACTTGTTGGTAAATACAGAAACCTACTTATATACACACTGCACAGCAACCCTCTAGGACACACAACACATACACCACAACAGCAACATCTAGACAGGAACACACTGAGGTCCTCACATCACTAGCCATGTTTCTTAAGTCACCATTGAACCTGTCACACATTGGAATTTACTGTACAGCTTAATGTGGAGACATTAATGAGTGTGGTTGCCTAAATGTCACCTTGCAAATTGTAAGTGTCACAATAACCTGTACATTAATACATTGCATAAGTCTAAAGGTATGGGATGTCCAGGGTACTTTCATATGAACGTGTTAACAACACTTTCAATTTTAACTCTGCATGGAACTATCATCTCACCCCCAGTGAAGACACACGGACACCTGTATCACAAGTCACAATGCTAGGGAGGACACACTCTATTGCAATTCCCAAAACATACTGCTGACAAACGGTTAGCTGACAAACACTTGCTCAGCCAAGGAAAAAACACAAAGCAAAAGTTATAGCCTACAAGTATAGGTTGTCACATTAGTACACAAAAGAGTCACAGACAACACAAGACAACTACTGCCATTAAGGGTCTTTACAAGAGTGCCTGCTACATCTACATGATCCCATTCTGTGTTTTTCTTTCAGCTGATCAGGGGTATGGCATCCAGCCGTGGCTAATGACACCATTTGGGAACCCGACTACTGCTGCAGAGCGGGCATACAATGACGCCCATAAGAGGACACGCAGCATTGTCGAGCGGACCTTTGGGATCCTAAAGTCAAGGTTCCGCTGCCTTGACATCACTGGCGGTAGCCTACTATATTCCCCAGAGATGGTCTGTAGGATCATACTCACTTGTGCCATATTGCACAACATTTGTGTAAAAAGGAACATTCCCCTCCTGGAACCAGACCCATACATGCCTGAAGACGACAAAGAGGAGGATGCTGGCCTGCAACAGGAGAGGGAATAACCAAACACGGCTGCTGGAGTGCGTAGGCGCCAACAGATTGTAAATAATTTATTTTCATAATTTTTTCTATCACCACTTAATGCACAATTGTAAATAAACACAGATAACAAACACCACCTCATGGTTTGGCCTATTAATTTCTGCCCACCTTTAGTTTGAAATTGCTGAAGAAGAATGTCGTCTCATTGAGCAATAATGACATAACACTCATCACACAAAAAATATACACCACAAATGTAATGGCCACCATACAATGGTCAAATACACACACCATGTAAATGACAGACATCCTGTACAGTTCACCTTTGAAGGGCAATAGCTGAGGACCACACATATGACTCACATACATGTAGGAAACATGGATCATCGCAGCAGATGGCACACAACTAAAACACCATCACTCAACTAGGGGAAAACAGGCCTCATACATCAGCCAGTTCACATGCTAATGCTTCAGGAACAGGAATGTATTACCAGACTCTTGCCAACAGTAATTCCAACTACTTACTATCATTGCAATGACTATCTGTCAGTAGAGTTACACATAAGCAGAACATACACAGCACAAGTACTACACCTATGACAAGCATCCAGCACATCACATCCCATCTACATGTCAGCCCTTTTCTAAAAACAATACACACACTTGCAGCTGCTCACACCCCACCTGTCTGAAGAGGTCCCTGGAATGCCGATTTGTGTACACTCAGATTCCCTCATCAACACACACACACTCACAAGAGTCATCCAGTGTGCCACACCCTTTACTATGCCGACCATTGTCATACTACCATCTCACTGCATGGAACACAGCTCATATAATACACTGCCTTGGAGTTTATAAGGCCTGGTATCACCTGTAGATTGATTCTTCTGTGAAAGGTACTGTAGGCTATTTATCAGCTAATCCCATCTGACAGGACTAGTGAGACACAGATGGAGGCCACACCTGTGATCCCCTCCATGCACACCACCCAAATGTACATGCCCTGTCCCTGCAGATGCCTCCTACTGCATACATGTTTGAATGTGAGCCATTACATCATTAAGCTTTGACACTAATGTTGCCGTGTAACACTTTATCAGGGTTCATGTGTCACCTTCAAAGCAACACAGGACATACACAGTGTAACATCTCAACTGTCTAATGCTCCCTCTGACCAGTCCTAGTCAGAACACGTGATCATGTAATTACTGAAAGAGCGTGCACCTGATTGACCCAGCATCCTGTCAGCCTGACTGGCACCTGTCCGTGGGTCACTCTACAGATACCTGGGGTCCACCTATGGACCACACATGCTGTCCAATACCTTTTGTACCTCAGACAATAATTTGTCATTAGCCTCATCAATGTATACTCAAATACATAGTAGTGCATCATCTGACTGTCATTTGCATCAGATTTGTGACAGTACCCATGAATAGGCAAATCTTGGCCCTTCCGTTGTCTGACCTTCATTATTGCCTAAACTTAAAAGTGTGACAGTGGACCAGGACCATAGTGTATGATGGTGTAAATGGCCTCCATCAAAGCCAGCAACCTCAGATAATGTCCATGAAAAGTCAACACATATGAGGACCCTGACTGTTCAAAACGCTGAGTAACATTTTTTTTCAAATGCTAAAGATGAGTTGTGTGTTGAATACCAGCCATTTACGTCTGCACAGAGGCTCTGATGTTTCATGGTACATTACCATCCACAGAGGCCAACAGTAGTACAAATGCCTGATCCAGACACCTGAGACATTCTCTCACTCAGCACAAAAATGTAGCTCATTTGAAAGTCTCATTACACGTGTTCAGTGACAGGGTGGGACCATCCATGTGTAGGTGACCATGTCCTCAATGGCTTCTCCCCATTTTTGCTACAAACAATGCCCAATTGGAACAAGATTAGCTGCCACTAACTCATGAGGAGACCTGGAAGTTACAGTGACAACATACACCCAGACAGTTGATAGTGGATCTACATTGGAGCACACATATAAACATGTGCCATCCAATCAACCAAATATTTGCAAGCAGCCAATCACAGTAGTGTCCCAGTTGGAACCTAGCAGGAAGAATGAAACATGCCACTAAACCAGGTAATGCATAAAGGGCCACATACATCAACAACCTATTTGTCATCAGCACATGAGGAACGCCGAGATTTAGCAAAAAATTTCAATGCAAAATGGTATGTCAGATTTCTCCAAATAATCAATAGGGCAAACGTCAAATGGGCAAATGGGATTATTGAATGGCAAACAGTGAATCATACCCTATGGCCTTCCATGAGACTGCTGCTGCAGGTTTAGCATTACTGAATAAATGAAACCCTTGGATAAATTAGCAAATCTGGAAGGGCAAACCCTAGGGTGCTGGGGGCCTAAGTCCACCTCTACCGCCCCCCAAATATACATGAAATATGCACATGTGAAGTACACACATGCATAAGGCGCATGTGTGGCCTACATGTCAAAAGTAAAACACATATAAGATACACAAATTCATAATTAGGACATGGTTACCCCCATAAAAAGTGTAAGTGACAATTGCACTACCTGTTTGGACTATAGATAATTGGATTACCGTGATAAATGTGGACACATTGTTGCTAAGGAATACATCTTGGTATCCCATTCATCATTTGAAATTAGCCATCAGCAATTACCCAAAATATGTGTACAATTATGGGTAATAACCATTTTGAGCAATCATTACTATTACACTGTGAATGCCTTCTATACATCCTATAAGGGACATGTGTCATAGCTAACCCCAAATGTGTATCACTTAGCACCGTTTGGTCATGACAAAATTCCTTTCACAATTTGACAAAATAAAGACACATTTGTCAAAATGCGTCATATTTCCACGCATACAGCTTGGGCGTCATAAATTTTGACGCACAGGAGTGCACATAATGCAGAGTCAAAAAATATCATTTTAAAATTAATATATTAATAAGCAGCATTACATGGCCACCATATTTTCTATGATGCGTCATATTTCCACACATACAGCTTGGGCGTCATAATTTTTTGACGTACAGGAGTGCACATAATGCAGAGTCAAAAAATATCATTTTAAAATTAATATATTAATAAGCAGCATTACATGGCCACCATATTTTCTATGATGCGTCATATTTCCACGCATACAGCTTGGGTGTCATAATTTTTTGACGTACAGGAGTGCACATAATGCAGAGTCAAAAAATATAATTTTAAAATTAATATTTTAATAAGCAGCATTACATGGTCACCATATTTTCTATGATGCGTCATATTTCCACTCATACAGCTTGGGCGTCATAATTTTTTGACGTACAGGAGTGCACATAATGCAGAGTCAAAAAATATCATTTTAAAATTAATATTTTAATAAGCAGCATTACATGGCCACCATATTTTCTATGATGCGTCATATTTCCATGCATACAGCTTGGGCGTCATAATTTTTTGACGTACAGGAGTGCACATAATGCAGAGTCAAAAAATATAATTTTAAAATTAATATTTTAATAAGCAGCATTACATGGCCACCATATTTTCTATGATGCGTCATATTTCCACGCATACAGCTTGGGCGTCATAATTTTTTGACGTACAGGAGTGCACATAATGCAGAGTCAAAATTAATTTTCATATCTGGTCATCATATTTGCCAGCGGCTTAAATTTCAACTCTAGAACTGTAAAATAAGCCTCACACAAATATAAGGGAACAATGTTGAAAAAAAAATTGACTCTGCATTATGTGCACTGTTATGCGTCAAAAAATATGACGCACAATCTGTATGCGTGAAAATATGACGCATAACGGAAAAATAAAAATGGCGGCCATTTTATGCAGGATGTGATGTAATAGGATATCCTGTTTACAGATTCTGTACTGTGGGTGTACTTTCACTTTCACTTTGCAGTCTCAGATTATTCTAGACTGTGTGGCTGTGTGGAAAGTGTTGTCCTGTGTTTTAGTGCTTTTGTGTCCAGTGTACCTTCTCTATTGTGCTTTTGTGATCATTGTCTTGTTGTTTAATACTGTCTGAGTCTTTTTTATATACTTTTGTCAAGTCCAGTGTTTCTTTTATTGTCTGTGGGAGTCTGTTCTGGGTAGTGTAAATTTGGGGTTAGTTGGGCTCTTATTCTTAAGTTTCCTTTTTTTTTCACTACTCTACCTTTCCCCATTTCCCCCTTTTCCTTTTTGTCCAACTTTTTCACCTTTGTAAGTGCAGAGATGTCAGGTAGGCCACGGCTTGCCAGGATGGGTGAGGAGGAATTGGGGGGATTTATATGGCTTGTTTGCCATTTCCTCCCACTCATGCTGGAGGCTGGGGGCCGTGTGATACAGGGGTATCACACGGAGGCGCGTAAAGTCCGGTGGGGGAAGGTGCGCCATCACTTGGTCCGTGTCTACGGTAGCGTGAGGAATGACCATCAACTCAAGCACCGCTGGGCTGATCTGATATCCAGGGAGCAGGATCTGCTGGACCACCTGGGAATCAGGATTGGTGGCCATGTTGGTGAGTACAAATCAATTACATGTGAATAATTGAAAGCTGTGTGGGGACATGTGATGATTGTTACCCAATCTGCTAGATAAGTAGCTGACTGTGTGTAATGCTAGGGAAACCTACTGGGTAATTGTTGCACAATGTGTAGGAAGACAAATGCTAGCAGTCAGATAGCTCATGTTTTCTACACATACCGGTTGCCTGTAGCTGTATAAAATGTAGTATTGCCTTTGTGTCAGACAAGCGACACGTTAATGCCTCTATTTGAACTCTACAGGTCATAATAGCCAGTGAAAAATGGATGTTGAAACATCATACCTACATATGTAGACGCCTTAGCTAGACAGAAATTTGTAAACCCAATATGATGCTATAAATGAGTGGTGCCCTCACGTCAATTGAAGTTAGCTATGTTGTCCACACATATGTCACATGTGTGTCTGGTTGGTGTGTGTTGAAAATGACCACATAGACTGTTTGAGTTTGAGGGGTCATGCAGTCCTCAAGTAACCAGCTTTTGGATGTCTCTCTGGGATGCACATGATGAGATGAATGCACCCCGATATTTTTGGGGCATACTAATGGAGGTGTATCTTTGACACCACATGACTGTCCTGACCACTGCATGTGTGTAGTAGGGTGTGTAACTGTAGCAGGAGACTCATCCAATGTAAATGTTGATTAAGAATTCTTCCATGCAGTATGAGCATGTGTGAAAGTGTTTCATTACGCATGTCATATTCTCACATTGTCTTTGTAAGTGCAATTGTTTGTCAGTGCACGGAGTCTGAGTATATTCTTCCTTCCATGCTTTACAGGTGGACCTGCACCGTACACTGTGGGAGAGGTGGCTCATTTTGAGGACCCCGACACCTACAGTGAGTGTGGCATGAGTGCTATTTTTATTGTTTGCTAGTGATGCATGATGGACTACTGTGTGTTCAACAGAATTCAAGGTTTGATGCGCTGCCCATTCATTGGTATTGTTGCATTAGTGGGATTTCAAATATCACTTCAGTTTCAGTAGACCAATGCTTATCCATCTCTCAGATTTAGGGGCTGTAGGTCATTCCAGTCGGCCCCTCTATGGGGAATGGGATGAGTCATGTGGAATACACTGGTTAATGTAAGAGTTGCTCTGGGACTTGGCTTGGACTGAGTCTGCATTTCAGACTGACATTCTCCCAGATAGCTTCTGCAAAAGGCTTGTCTTAAATATGCAGCTTCCCTAGTTGAGGATGGACTGAGTACACTGTAGGTTGGATCTTCCGGGGGCATGTACTATAAGTGTGTGGGACTAGAGTGCAATGGCCTAGGTGTTCATTCTACTCATGATCATGGGTGTTCTTGCTCCTCTGTGTGTGTGTTAAAATATGCCTCACTGGTAGTATGTGATGTTGGCCTAAGTCAGTGCATGTGTGGACCTTGGATAGGACAAGGTTTGGCTGACTCCAATTTGTTGCTAGCCCTTCATTGGTGTTGTGTGTGGAGGTAAATACTTGTTGAGCTTTCTACACACTCCTGGGTGTGCATTGAATCTGGGATTGTTGGTTGTTCTTCCCACCCCACCCTCAAAGACTGCCATGTGATTGGGAATAGGGTACCTAGGACTGTAGCAACCAGTATGTTACACATACTTGTGACCTTTTGCAACTTTGTTTAGAACCTAGTGTATACATTTGGTTATGGCACATGAGTTCAATATTTGTAAAAAAACATTTACAAAGGGCATTGATTGAGGGTTGTGATAGTTATCACATAGAGTGACATATGTAGTGAAGTCAGTATGCGGAAGAGGTTCAGCCATAATGTCAGCTGCATTACCCATTATTTGGATGAGAAGTTTAGGCTGATGTTACCCATTATGTTGAGACATGGATATGCTAGGTGTGAGATGCCCTTTTGTATGCAGGCTTCACATGTACTTCCTCTGAGACTTTCAATGAACTATGTTGTGAAAATCGCTGTAACAAATACAATACAAGTAATGTGCAATTGACCCATAGTGCTATTCCACCCAATGCATTTCCTATGGTAAATAGTTGCCATATCTCTTCACAGCTGCAAACATGAGTGCCGCACAGAGACATCAGTTTGAAAGGCGTGCAATGAGATACCAGCACATCCTGCAGGTGCAGTCGGGGTTCAGGAGGATGGCCCGAAAATACCAAGCCGATCGGGCCTCCGGGGCATGGTGGGCCTCACCACAGGGTGGCCCTACATTACCCACAACAGCCACCACCACCACATCCACCAGGTCTCCCCAAGTGGCCCCAGCAACGGCGGGGACAGTTGACCCTGCCTCGTCAGCACGACCTGGACCCAGCAATTTCCAAGCTGCAGGACAGTCCAGTGGGCAAACAACTACTGCCACACCGTGCACCTCGGCTAGCACACAGACTGCAGCAGCCCCTCCTATTGACCCAGCAGCATTCCTGGCATTAAACCGGAAAATTGACAAATTTATTTCAAAGGTGGACAAGCTAAGCCAGGATGTGGCATATATTAAGAAAAGGGTTTGGTCCATCAGGCGGACCCTACGGAGGGCCAACCTCTAGGACGTTCTTGCATTTTTTACATTTACCCCTCCCCTCTCTCCTCTTTCCTTTTTGTACTGATAGTTGGGTTTTGGGGATTAGTGTTAGGTTAGTGTAGGTTGTTAGCTTAGTTAGTGTTAGGGAGGAGGGTGGGGGGTCCCTATTCTTTCTATTTTTCATTTGTGTGTGGGTGGGTGGGGGTCAATGTTGGGATTCCTGTTTGTTCATCAAAAAAAAAAAAAAAAAAAAAAAAAAAAAAAAATGACAAAACAATATATGATTGTTTAGGATAGTATAGTATGTGTGTAGGTTAGTATGTGTTGTCCTGCATGTGTCCTGTCACATAATGGTGGGTGGGGGGTTGATGTTTAGATCGATTCGTTATATGTGTAGAGTAAGTTTAGCTTAGGTTAGTTAGGGACAGTTGTGGGTTAGGAGTAGTCAGGTTAGATTAGTGTAGGTATGACTTTTCCCTTAGTTGCCTATGGTGTGAATACATAGTAATAAACATATAGTTAACCCTTTGCATTATGTGTTAACTGCTACTTGATCATGGCCTTGACATCAGTGTAGGGGAATGTTTTTCTATGACATTTGTGTCCTATGCTACACACCACAGAACATGGAGCTTTGACATGGCAGCTACCCGTGTGCTAACTTGGTAAGTATTCACCATTTGGTAGACCCACCATTGGTAGTTTACATCGATCACCAAGGATTTGTGTTGATGAGTATGTATTCTACATCACAAAGTGTGCTTCCAGACTTGGTATTGTGGGTAATTTATTAGGTCGAACTGCAGTGTGATGTTCAGGGAGATCTTTGTAGATGAGGTGTTGTTAACACTCTTGTCTTGTTGCCTTCATTGCTGACATAGATCATGTGTGTAAAAATTCAGCATGACTTCCCTTCGTGGAAGTATACTCAGAAAGGGTGATTAATGCAGTGTTTAGTTGTGTTTGCTTAGATTATGCTGCATAATTTGATGTTTTAGTATTGTATGGTGCCTACATTTATCAGCCACCATTAGTTGACTTGAATTGCTATAGATGGAGCATTATTCTGTCCAACACAGCATGATTGTGTGTGGTTTGTCCCTTCATCAGTTATTCTCCTCAGGATGGTCAGGCTATGATGCAATCCTGGCCACTGCACAGATGTATCAGACTACATGATGTCAGGACAGTTGTATTGACAAACTACATGGTTGTCACACAGGCACTTTAGAGTTATCTACTGCACAGTTGATGTGTCAAATAACACAGAGACATATTAGGTGTGCAAGTGCTATTCATTGATAGGTGCTGTAGTGCTAAATGTCCATTGTCCATGTTTGCCGAGTCCGTTCTGGTGCATTCTTACATGGTGATCCTACAGAAGGGGTGTGGATGATGCTCCTGACATGCTGGGGTGATGTAACAGACAGTGCAGAGGAACAGGATTTGCCGAATAGTAGGAGAGAGACATTCACTGGCAATGGTGACAAGTCATACAGTGGTTAGCAGAACAGTCATTGAGTGTAGTTGTAGTGAGACTGGCATTAGACAAAACGTAGGACCTTGGTCAAAGTAGGCCATGGTGCAGGGACTAGTGCTTCCGGGTAGTCTTCCGTGAGAATGTGATATGTTCCATGTCTTCTTCTTCTGATGTGTGTGTTGCCTGGTTTGTCCTTGTTGTTGTTGGTTGTGAAGGGGCAACACACACCTCAGTGTTAGAAGACGTGGAGTCAGACATCCCGGGGGCTGCTCCCTGTGAAGTTCTTAAGGGCAGTACTGCTGCAAGGAGGGCCTGCTGGTTTTTGAGAATAGCAGCCACATCACGAAGGTAGGCAGCCAGGTCGGCCCTGAGGGGTTCAATGTTGCATTTGTGCACGCGTTGACAGGATTGCAGTTGTAGGTGTTGGGTCAACTGTATTACAGCTGTGCTGATTTCCTTCTGTGTTTTCTGCAGTTCCTGCAAGATAGATGTTAGAGCTTGCATAGCAGCTGCCTGATCTGCAAATGACGTCATGCACGAACGCAGCCCCTCAAGGCTGGCTGCCATATTTTGCATCCCCACCCGCACCTCCTTGGCCAGCTCCCGCTGTACACCAACTACAGTTCTTTCAAAGCTGGTGCCAGTGTCGTCAGAGTCCTCAGCTGTATTGGAGCTGGCAGGTCTTACAATTGGGGTGGTGGGTGGTTCTTCTGTGATGGCTGCTTGTTCTGTGCTCCTCCTTGTGACTGAAGGTGGGGTCTGGAGGGTTTCAAGGACCTTTTGGATGGTCTCCTGGGGAATGTTTATGGGCTCATCATCCATGTCATCAGGGAAATCAGGGAAAGGCATATCGGCAGGAGATCCATGACCCTCTGCAATGAAACAGGGTACAATTAGTGTGTCTATGTTGTGACAATTTTGACGTAACATGCAAGCCTTTTGATGACTTTACTTTGTGATCTAGTTTGGTATTGGTATCTGCTGTCCTTCATATGGGCATTGTTATAGGCCTATGGCCCACCTGTGTGTCCCATGTATGATATAGAGTTATCAGACTTGTCTGCCTAATCGCCTCTAGGTGTTGCTTAGTACCAATTAGGGAATAGCCATCTTTTTGTCCTACTCGACCCTCCGTGTATATCTATTTTTATGGTGAGACCTTTCACTGGCTGTGGGTGTTGTGATTGCCCTGGCAGCACACTTGCCTCTTAGGACCTGCCCCAAAATCTTTATTTTTCACATTGACCTAATTGTAATTGTTATGTGGCATATCCTATGCATGGCAATGTTACGATGTGATATGGATGTAGACATTGTTGATGTTTCCAGCTGATGTTGGGTAATGTGTGTTTAATTGGATTGCCCTGTTTATCGTATCAATGTCCTATTTGGTCCTCAGACTGTGCAGGTGTGTTTCAGTGACCAGTTGCATGTGTCCCCTCCTGTGAGAAGGTAGCCTCTTTCTAGCCTTGTTACCCCCACTTTTGGCCTGTTTGTGAGTGTATGTCAGGGTGTTTGTCACTGTTTTCACTGTCTCACTGGGATCCTGATAGCCAGGCCTCAGTGCTCATAGTGAAAACACTATGTTTTCAGTATGTTTGTTATGTGTCACTGGGACCCTGCTAGTCAGGACCCCAGTGCTCATAAGGTTGTGGCCTATATGTATGTGTCACTGGGACCCTGTCACACAGGGCCCCAGTGCTCATAGGTGTGCATGTATGTGTTCCCTGTGTGGTGCCTAACTGTCTCACTGAGGCTCTGCTAACCAGAACCTCAGTGGTTATGCTCTCTCATTACTTTCAAATTGTCACTAACAGGCTAGTGACCATTTTTACCAATTTACATTGGCTTTCTGGAACACCCTTATAATTCCCTAGTATATGGTACTGAGGTACCCAGGGTATTGGGGTTCCAGGAGATCCCTATGGGCTGCAGCATTTCTTTTGCCACCCATAGGGAGCTCTGACAATTCTTACACAGGCCTGCCACTGCAGCCTGAGTGAAATAACGTCCACGTTATTTCACAGCCATTTTACACTGCACTTAAGTAACTTATAAGTCACCTATATGTCTAACCTTTACCTGGTAAAGGTTAGGTGCAAAGTTACTTAGTGTGAGGGCACCCTGGCACTAGCCAAGGTACCCCCACATTGTTCAGAGCCAATTCCCTGAACTTTGTGAGTGCGGGGACACCATTACACGCGTGCACTACATATAGGTCACTACCTATATGTAGCTTCACAATGGTAACTCCGAATATGGCCATGTAACATGTCTATGATCATGGAATTGCCCCCTCTATGCCATCCTGGCATAGTTGGCACAATCCCATGATCCCAGTGGTCTGTAGCACAGACCCTGGTACTGCCAAACTGCCCTTCCTGGGGTTTCACTGCAGCTGCTGCTGCTGCCAACCCCTCAGACAGGCAGCTGCCCTCCTGGGGTCCAGCCAGGCCTGGCCCAGGATGGCAGAACAAAGAACTTCCTCTGAGAGAGGGTGTGACACCCTCTCCCTTTGGAAAATGGTGTGAAGGCAGGGGAGGAGTAGCCTCCCCCAGCCTCTGGAAATGCTTTGTTGGGCACAGAGGTGCCCAATTCTGCATAAGCCAGTCTACACCGGTTCAGGGACCCCTTAGCCCCTGCTCTGGCGCGAAACTGGCAAAGGAAAGGGGAGTGACCACTCCCCTGACCTGCACCTCCCCTGGGAGGTGTCCAGAGCTCCTCCAGTGTGCTCCAGACCTCTGCCATCTTGGAAACAGAGGTGCTGCTGGCACACTGGACTGCTCTGAGTGGTCAGTGCCACCAGGTGACGTCAGAGACTCCTGCTGATAGGCTCCTTCAGGTGTTAGTAGCCTATCCTCTCTCCTAGGTAGCCAAACCCTCTTTTCTGGCTATTTAGGGTCTCTGTCTCTGGGGAAACTTTAGATAACGAATGCATGAGCTCAGCCGAGTTCCTCTGCATCTCCCTCTTCACCTTCTGATAAGGAATCGACTGCTGACCGCGCTAGAAGCCTGCAAACCTGCAACATAGTAGCAAAGACGACTACTGCAACTCTGTAACGCTGATCCTGCCGCCTTCTCGACTGTTTTCCTGCTTGTGCATGCTGTGGGGGTAGCCTGCCTCCTCTCTGCACCAGAAGCTCCGAAGAAATCTCCCGTGGGTCGACGGAATCTTCCCCCTGCAACCGCAGGCACCAAAAAGCTGCATTACCGGTCCCTTGGGTCTCCTCTCAGCACGACGAGCGAGGTCCCTCGAATCCAGCGACTCTGTCCAAGTGACCCCCACAGTCCAGTGACTCTTCAGCCCAAGTTTGGTGGAGGTAAGTCCTTGCCTCACCTCACTGGGCTGCATTGCTGGGAACCGCGACTTTGCAGCTACTCCGGCTCCTGTGCACTTCCGGCGGAAATCCTTTGTGCACAGCCAAGCCTGGGTCCACGGCACTCTAACCTGCATTGCACGACTTTCTAAGTTGGTCTCCGGCGACGTGGGACTCCTTTGTGCAACTTCGGCGAGCACCGTTTCACGCATCCTTGTAGTGCCTGTTTCTGGCACTTCTCCGGGTGCTACCTGCTTTAGTGAAGGCTCTTTGTCTTGCTCGATGTCCCCTCTCTCTTCAGGTCCAATTTGCGACCTCCTGGTCCCTCCTGGGCCCCAGCAGCGTCCAAAAACGCCAAACACACGATTTGCAGCTAGCAAGGCTTGTTGGCGTTCTTTCAGCGGGAAAAGACTTCTGCACAACTCTCCACGGCGAGCGGGATCTGTCCACCAAAGGGGAAGTCTCTAGCCTTTTTTGTTCCTGCAGAAACCTCAGCTTCTTCTGTCCAGTCGAAGCTTCTTTGCACCCGCAGCTGGCATTTCCTGGACATCTGCCCATCTCCGACTTGCTTGTGACTTTTGGACTTGGTCCCCTTGTTCCACAGGTACCCTAGATTGGAAATCCACAGTTGTTGCATTGCTGGTTTGTGTCTTTCCTGCATTATTCCTCTAACACAACTACTTTGTCCTTAGGGGAACTTTAGTGCACTTTGCACTCACTTTTCAGGGTCTTGGGGAGGGTTATTTTTCTAACTCTCACTATTTTCTAATAGTCCCAGCGACCCTCTACAAGGTCACATAGGTTTGGGGTCCATTCGTGGTTCGCATTCCACTTTTGGAGTATATGGTTTGTGTTGCCCCTATCCCTATGTTTCCCCATTGCATCCTATTGTAACTATACATTGTTTGCACTGTTTTCTAAGACTATACTGCATATTTTTGCTATTGTGTATATATATCTTGTGTATATTTCCTATCCTCTCACTGAGGGTACACTCTAAGATACTTTGGCATATTGTCATAAAAATAAAGTACCTTTATTTTTAGTATAACTGTGTATTGTGTTTTCTTATGATATTGTGCATATGACACTAAGTGGTACTGTAGTAGCTTCACACGTCTCCTAGTTCAGCCTAAGCTGCTCTGCTAAGCTACCATTATCTATCAGCCTAAGCTGCTAGACACCCTATACACTAATAAGGGATAACTGGGCCTGGTGCAAGGTGCAAGTACCCCTTGGTACTCACTACAAGCCAGTCCAGCCTCCTACATTGGTTGTGCAGTGGTGGGATAAGTGCTTGAGACTACTTACCACTCTTGTCATTGTACTTTTCATAAGAGAAAAATATACAAAACAAGGTCAGTGTATATACACATAGCCAAAAAGTTTTGCATTTCCTCTTTTTCACTCTTTTCTAAGTGCTGAAAAGTACTCCTAAACTTTCAATAAGTTCTTAAAAGTTTAAAAAGTTTTTTTCTGTCTTTCCAAAAAGTTCTGAAAACTTTTTTCTCTTTTTCTATCACTTTAACTCTCTCTAAAAAATGTCTGGCACAGGCCAAAGTGTTGATCTGTCCAAACTTGCATATGACAACCTTAGCTGGAAAAGAGCAAGGAGTCTCTGTATAGAGAGAGGTTTGAGTGTAGGGAAAAATCCTTCCTTGGAACTGTTACTTAACATGCTTAGAGAACAGGATAAGGCCATAGGTGCCCCATCTGTTGAAAAAGTACCTAATAGTTCCCAATCTGATTCAGGGACTCCCCCAGGAAAAGATTCAGGAAAGAAACTTCCTAGCCTGCCCATTACTAGACAATCTAGCATACAGTAGATGGTAATGATGATGAGCCACACCAAATAAATAGTGTTGTCTCACATCATAGCAAAAGCATTTATTCTCACCATACTGGTAGTAATGTTTCTGTAAACCAAGCTGTTAGGGTGCCTTCTGTAAGGGACAGGTCTCCTTCTGTTCATTCCCATCATAGCTCTGTTTCTAGAAATGTCCCTCCCACCAACCCTGATGACAGAATGTTAGAGAGGGAACTCAATAAGTTGAGGGTGGAACAAACCAGACTGAAGCTTAAAAAGCAACAGCTGGATTTGGATAGACAGTATTTTGAATTAGAGAAGGAAAGACAGAAGTTGGGTTTAGATACCCATGGTGGCAGCAGCAGTATTCCCCATAGTCATCCTGCAAAAGAGCATGATTCCAGGAATCTGCACAAGATAGTTCCCCCTTATAAGGAGGGGGATGACATTAACAAGTGGTTTGCTGCACTTGAGAGGGCCTGTGTTGTACAGGATGTCCCTCAAAGGCAGTGGGCTGCTATCCTATGGCTATCATTTAGTGGAAAAGGTAGGGATAGGCTCCTTACTGTGAAAGAAAATGATGCTAATAATTTCCAAGTTCTTAAGAATGCACTCCTGGATGGTTATGGCTTAACCACTGAACCGAGACAGGATAAAGTTCACAGAGACCAAAAAGGAGTCTTCACAAGACTGGGTTGATTTCATTGACCATTCAGTGAAGGCCTTGGAGGGGTGGTTACATGGCAGTAAAGTTACTGATTATGAAAGCCTGTATAACACAATCCTGAGAGAGCATATACTTAATAATTGTGTGTCTGATTTGTTGCACCAGTACCTGGTAGACTCTGATCTGACCTCTCCCCAAGAATTGGGAAAGAAGGCAGATAAATGGGTCAGAACAAGGGTGAACAGAAAAGTTCATACAGGGGGTGACAAAGATGGCAATAAGAAGAAAGATGGTGAAAAATCTCAAGATAAGCATGGGGATAAGGGTAAAACCAAAGATCCCACTTCAAATCTTAAACACTCTTCAGAGGGTGGGGATAAAACAAATTCTTCCTCTTCTTCCCAACCTACACACATTAAAAAGCCTTGGTGCTTTGTGTGTAAAAACAGAGGCCATAGGCCAGGGGATAAGTCCTGTCCAGGTAAACCCCCTGAGCCTACCCCCACTAATACATCAAGCTCTAGTGCCCCTAGCAGTAGTGGTACTAGTGGTGGGACTGCTGGCAACAGTCAAGTTAAGGGTGTAGTTGGGTTCACTTTTGGGTCCATAGTAGAAACTGGGGTAATCACTCCCAAGACAGTTTCTGTCACACCTAGTGGCATTGGCCTTGCCACACTGGCTGCTTGTCCCCTTACAATGGATAAGTACAGGCAGACAGTTTCAATAAATGGTGTTGAGGCCTTGGCCTACAGGGACACAGATGCCAGTTTCACTTTGGTGACTGAAAACCTAGTGCACCCTGATCAACACATCATTGGACAACAGTATAAGATTATTGATGTCCATAACTCCACTAAGTTTCTTCCCTTAGCTATAATTCAGTTTAGTTGGGGTGGAGTTACTGGCCCTAAGCAGGTGGTGGTATCACCTAGCTTACCTGTAGACTGTCTCTTAGGTAATGACCTAGAGGCCTCAGGTTGGGCTGATGTAGAGTTTTATGCCCATGCAGCCATGCTGGGCATCCCTGAGGAATTGTTCCCTCTCATTTCTACTGAAATGAAAAAGCAAAGGAGAGAAGGCCTGAAAACTCAGGAACCCTCTCCATCAACAGGTAAAAAGGGTATCACAGTATCCCCTAACCACCCTACCATTCAGGATACCATTCCTGTGGTGGCAGAAACCTCTCCTGGGGTGGCACCTGTTCCAAGGGAATCATCAGTTGGCAAAACTGTACTCCCTGAGGTGGAAGTACCTCTCTGTGGGATAACTAACATTGGTGAGAAAAAGAGCACCATTTTAGTTAACATGGAGCATCCCTCCAACCCTCCCAGAGAAACTTTAGTGAAGAAACTCTGCACTGCCTCACAACACTTAGGACAGCATCCCTGCCCTAGTGTGGAGCTGATAGGACAGCATCCCTGCCCTGCTCCAACCCAAGAGAAACAGCATCCCTGTTCTCTCTTCCAGCCATATGGACAAAGTATTTGCCCAGCTATGGCTTTTCTGAGACAGCATCCCTGTCTGGCATTTCCATCACTACAAATAGGTTCAGTGGACAATTCCCACTGCTCTAAACTAAAACTTACTGATAGAAACTCTGAAAATACATCTTCACATTGTTGCTTAGCTAAAAAACTTCAAACAGGGTGGTTTACATCCCCACAGGGAAGTAACCATATAGTGGATGATAAAGGGAGTAACCAGTCTATTGCAGAGCTACTCTCTACTTATCACCACTTAGACAATAAAGTCTCAACTGGCCAAGGTTAGCCTTATTGTCCTTCGTTTGGGGGGGGGTTGTGTGAGAAGGTAGCCTCTTTCTAGCCTTGTTACCCCCACTTTTGGCCTGTTTGTGAGTGTATGTCAGGGTGTTTGTCACTGTTTTCACTGTCTCACTGGGATCCTGATAGCCAGGCCTCAGTGCTCATAAGGTTGTGGCCTATATGTATGTGTCACTGGGACCCTGTCACACAGGGCCCCAGTGCTCATAGGTGTGCATGTATGTGTTCCCTGTGTGGTGCCTAACTGTCTCACTGAGGCTCTGCTAACCAGAACCTCAGTGGTTATGCTCTCTCATTACTTTCAAATTGTCACTAACAGGCTAGTGACCATTTTTACCAATTTACATTGGCTTTCTGGAACACCCTTATAATTCCCTAGTATATGGTACTGAGGTACCCAGGGTATTGGGGTTCCAGGAGATCCCTATGGGCTGCAGCATTTCTTTTGCCACCCATAGGGAGCTCTGACAATTCTTACACAGGCCTGCCACTGCAGCCTGAGTGAAATAACGTCCACGTTATTTCACAGCCATTTTACACTGCACTTAAGTAACTTATAAGTCACCTATATGTCTAACCTTTACCTGGTAAAGGTTAGGTGCAAAGTTACTTATTGTGAGGGCACCCTGGCACCAGCCAAGGTGCCCCCACATTGTTCAGAGCCAATTCCCTGAACTTTGTGAGTGCGGGGACACCATTACACGCGTGCACTACATATAGGTCACTATCTATATGTAGCTTCACAATGGTAACTCCGAATATGGCCATGTAACATGTCTATGATCATGGAATTGCCCCCTCTATGCCATCCTGGCATAGTTGGCACAATTCCATGATCCCAGTGGTCTGTAGCACAGACCCTGGTACTGCCAAACTGCCCTTCCTGGGGTTTCACTGCAGCTGCTGCTGCTGCCAACCCCTCAGACAGGCAGCTGCCCTCCTGGGGTCCAGCCAGGCCTGGCCCAGGATGGCAGAACAAAGAACTTCCTCTGAGAGAGGGTGTGACACCCTCTCCCTTTGGAAAATGGTGTGAAGGCAGGGGAGGAGTAGCCTCCCCCAGCCTCTGGAAATGCTTTGTTGGGCACAGAGGTGCCCAATTCTGCATAAGCCAGTCTACACCGGTTCAGGGACCCCTTAGCCCCTGCTCTGGCGCGAAACTGGACAAAGGAAAGGGGAGTGACCACTCCCCTGACCTGCACCTCCCCTAGGAGGTGTCCAGAGCTCCTCCAGTGTGCTCCAGACCTCTGCCATCTTGGAAACAGAGGTGCTGCTGGCACACTGGACTGCTCTGAGTGGCCAGTGCCACCAGGTGACGTCAGAGACTCCTGCTGATAGGCTCCTTCAGGTGTTAGTAGCCTATCCTCTCTCCTAGGTAGCCAAACCCTCTTTTCTGGCTATTTAGGGTCTCTGTCTCTGGGGAAACTTTAGATAACGAATGCATGAGCTCAGCCGAATTCCTCTGCATCTCCCTCTTCACCTTCTGATAAGGAATCGACTGCTGACCGCGCTGGAAGCCTGCAAACCTGCAACATAGTAGCAAAGACGACTGCTGCAACTCTGTAACGCTGATCCTGCCGCCTTCTGAACTGTTTTCCTGCTTGTGCATGCTGTGGGGGTAGCCTGCCTCCTCTCTGCACCAGAAGCTCCGAAGAAATCTCCCGTGGGTCGACGGAATCTCCCCCCTGCAACCGCAGGCACCAAAAAGCTGCATTACCGGTCCCTTGGGTCTCCTCTCAGCACGACGAGCGAGGTCCCTCGAATCCAGCGACTCTGTCCAAGTGACCCCCACAGTCCAGTGACTCTTCAGCCCAAGTTTGGTGGAGGTAAGTCCTTGCCTCACCTCGCTGGGCTGCATTGCTGGGAACCGCGACTTTGCAGCTACTCCGGCCCCTGTGCACTTCCGGCGGAAATCCTTTGTGCACAGCCAAGCCTGGGTCCACAGCATTCTAACCTGCATTGCACGACTTTCTAAGTTGGTCTCCGGCGACGTGGGACTCCTTTGTGCAACTTCGGCGAGCACCGTTTCACGCATCTTTGTAGTGCCTGTTTCTGGCACTTCTCCGGGTGCTACCTGCTTCAGTGAGGGCTCTTTGTCTTGCTCGACGTCCCCTCTCTCTTCAGGTCCAATTTGCGACCTCCTGGTTCCTCCTGGGCCCCAGCAGTGTCCAAAAACGCTAAATGCACGATTTGCAGCTAGCAAGGCTTGTTGGCGTTCTTTCAGCGGGAAAACACTTCTGCACAACTCTCCACGGCGAGCGGGATCCTTCCACCCAAGGGAAAGTCTCTAGCCCTTTTCGTTCCTGCAGAAACCTCAGCTTCTTCTGTCCAGTTGAAGCTTCTTTGCACCCGCAGCTGGCATTTCCTGGGCATCTGCCCATCTCCGACTTGCTTGTGACTTTTGGACTTGGTCCCCTTGTTCCACAGGTACCCTAGATTGGAAATCCACAGTTGTTGCATTGCTGGTTTGTGTCTTTCCTGCATTATTCCTCTAACACAACTACTTTGTCCTTAGGGGAACTTTAGTGCACTTTGCACTCACTTTTCAGGGTCTTGGGGAGGGTTATTTTTCTAACTCTCACTATTTTCTAATAGTCCCAGCGACCCTCTACAAGGTCACATAGGTTTGGGGTCCATTCGTGGTTCGCATTCCACTTTTGGAGTATATGGTTTGTGTTGCCCCTATCCCTATGTTTCCCCATTGCATCCTATTGTAACTATACATTGTTTGCACTGTTTTCTAAGACTATACTGCATATTTTTGCTATTGTGTATATATATCTTGTGTATATTTCCTATCCTCTCACTGAGGGTACACTCTAAGATACTTTGGCATATTGTCATAAAAATAAAGTACCTTTATTTTTAGTATAACTGTGTATTGTGTTTTCTTATGATATTGTGCATATGACACTAAGTGGTACTGTAGTAGCTTCACACGTCTCCTAGTTCAGCCTAAGCTGCTCTGCTAAGCTACCATTATCTATCAGCCTAAGCTGCTAGACACCCTATACACTAATAAGGGATAACTGGGCCTGGTGCAAGGTGCAAGTACCCCTTGGTACTCACTACAAGCCAGTCCAGCCTCCTACACCTCCTCAATGTTGTTGTCTGAGCAGTATGACATTAGTGATGTTGCCTTGTTAGCCAGGCACATGAGGGACCCTGACGTATGCAGCATGTGTGTGTCCTTAGTGCTGTGTGGCTCCTATTGCTGTTTACTTTGGCTGATGTATGTGTCAACTATGGGCATTGACATTTGAGTGTACTGGTGCCTTTGTCTTATTTCTGGAGATAGTTGCAGATGTCATCGTCACCCCCTAATTTAGGTATGTATGTTCCATGGGGAGGTTACTGCCATTGGCTACTATAGCTGCACAGAGATCAGAGGTGTTAGTGTCAACTGTTGTCGCAGTTACATTGCAGTTGTTGTTTTGGCTACTGGATTACTGATAGGGACCTAGTTGATGTAGGATACATTTTGACTGACGAGTGCCAGGATGTAAGTTTGACGTAGTGGCCTTCCCACCTGTCGCGGCTTTCCCTAAGCTCCATTTTTGTCATGACAGGATGCCCCCATGGGACTGTTGTTGGTGCTGTGTTTTGTCGTGCCCCAGCTTCTGTCTGTGCTGGGCATGCCCCCCTGCCGTGCCCCTTTACCCATACCACTCCATATATATGCTGACTTACATGCTTTGTGTAGTAGGTATTCCCCACCCCGGTTGCAGTCAACATTATTGTATTTTAATTCCCCATGCGACTTACCCTGCATGTGCGTTGTTTCGTGGTAGTCTGCGCTGTCCTGTCCTTGAATCCCTGTGACGATCTCCTCAGGGATGACGGCTGAGACCATCTCCTCCATGTGGTCCAGGGCCTCCTGGTGTGCTGGACTCCACCCTCCAGTCTGCAGTGCTGCCTTCCTGTTCCTGGCCATTTTTTCCTTTGTCCTACGTTTGCAGTCATGCCAGCGTTTCTTACACTCGGTGACTGTCCTGCGTACTTCAGCCACACTGTTGATCTTGTCAACAATTTGTTGCCATATGGCCTCTCTCCTACTGATTGGCAACTTAGAGGTGATGAACAGTTGGTGCTGGTGTTCCGTCACCTCTTTAACCAGGACTTCCTGTTCCTCTGCACTGAAGCGACACTTTCTTTTTTTTCAATATATGTCCTGGTTCCTGTATGGATCATCCTGGCTGGTTCCTGGTCTGCTGTCATCTTCCTGGGGTCTGTAGTGGCATCTGGGATCCATTTTGGCTCGACTCTGCTGAAAGGGCAGTGTTCGCGGGTAATTTTGACGCTATTGCGTAAAAAAAAACTGCGCTTTCCGGGTTGCGCTGTCGTAAATCGACCCACAGTCATTTACGTCGCATTAACGTTGTTTTCCTTTACGACTTGACGCCGCTGTGTGCGTCAAAAAAAAATGACTCCCACCTGTTGGTTGCGCCGCCGTGCGTTAAAGTATAAATTTGACGCCCGCACGGCGCATCGAAATGGCGTTAGCCGGTGGTAAAATTTTTGACGCAAAACTGCGCCGGCGCAGCTTTGCGTCAAAAAGTATAAATATGGCCCAGAGTTGCTAGAACACCCATGATCATGAATTGCATGCACACCTAGGCCATTGCACTCAGGTTCCACAGACTTGTTGCACTACATGTGGAAGTACATACTGCTAGGAGGTTCTACCTACTGTTTCAAAATAACGTAGGTAAATAGGGAAGCAGATGTCTATTGGAAAGCTATTTGCTGTACCAATCTTAGAGAATGTGGGTCTGACAGGCTGACTAAATTGTGGCTGACTTCCATTGCGACTCTTGGTGATACAAGTGTCATACCCCTGTACTCACAGTGGGGCCTACAGGGATGTCCTACAATCCCTACATGATACCATTGGATACGCATTGGCAAACTAAAAAAATGTGAGAACTGCATTCCCACTCATGGAACAAGACAAAATCTTGCCCAACGCATCACACCTTGCTATGCGTCCAACTCACACAAGTCCATAACCAGCAAACACAACACATAACAGACATATCAACACTTACTGGAGTGGTCGGGGTCCTCAAATGTCGCCACCTCTCCCACAGTGTAGGGTGCCGGTCCACCTGTAAGGTATGGAAGGAAGAAATGTGCTCAAAATCTGTGCACAGTGCAACAATTTCATAAACATTTACAATGTGTAGGCTGAATAAGGAAATGGCAGCCATTCAGACATGATGGTACTGCATCTGATATATCACGGCCAACTTGTACATAGCATGGGTCTCCTGTGACAGTTACACACATATCTGCACACATACATTGGCCCTAACTATCATGTGGTTGCAAACATGAAATTGGTGAGCACTAAAAAATATGGAGTGTAATCGTCTCATCATGTGCATCCAAGAGAGACATCCAAAGCCTGGTTACTTGAGGACTGCATTACCAGTCAAACATGCCTTGTGGCCATGACACATATATTGCACATAAGTCCAATGTACAGAAGGAGGGGCAGGGACTTTAGTAAGCCATCCTGTTGTTACAGTTTATTCAACTGATGTGGCCCAGCTATGGTGATTTGCACCAAGCATGGAGATGTGAGGCCATGTGCATACACTTGGACTGCCATCCATATTTGGATTGTGGCTCAACTAATTCCAACAAACATCTTAAGATGTTACCTGAGGGCACCTTACACCTTTTCACAATGTTTTCAAATCAAGAACTGACATGTATCCAAAAAGATCAAGGAACACAATAATCCCACACATTCATAGTACTTCCGTGAACGTTTTCCTTCCACACTCACCAGACTCACATGAGACATGTCTGAGCCACTTTGCTATTATCAATTGACGTGAAGGCAGCACTCATTTTCTGCATCATGTAGTGATTCTAAAGTCAGTCTAGCAATTGCCTCAACATAGTTGGCCTAAATGTTGGTACATCTGTACTTCTCTGTCAATAGTACCCTATATAGACATGATTGGCTCATATTTTGTTAGCTGTTCTGACAAAAAGGCCGCACCAATTTCCTTCATGGAAAAGTAACCTGTAAATTTCCTGAGCACATGCTACCTGACAGCTAGCAATTGTGATCCTTGCCATAGTGCATCAATGATCCCCTTATATTTCCCCAGCAATACACACAGTCAGCAAGTTAGCTGGCAGACATTGTACTAATCCCCTGATGTCACTACAGAGCATTTAATTGTGCACATCAACATAATTCGTACTCACCAACAGTGCCACCAATCATGATTCCCAGGTGGTCCAAGAGATCCTGCTCCTTGGTGATGAGGTCAGCCCACTGGTGCTTCAGCTGGTGGTCACTCCTCTGGCTGGCATACACACGCTACAGGTGATGCAGCACCTTTTCCCACCGGATTCTGCGCGCCTCTGTCGGATACCCCTGTATCACCCTGCCCCCTGCCTGGATCATGAGCGGCAAGAAATGCGTCACAAGCCAGATGACCCCCCCCCCAACTCCTCTTCCCCCATCCTGCCAAAACGAGGCCTACCAGACATACTTAGAAGTGAAATGGAATAGGGGTTAAAGAAATAGAAAGGGGAAAAGGGGGAAAGTAGGGGTACAAAGACATAAAAAAAGTAAACCTAAACACTAAAAGAGCCCAACTAACCCCAAACTAACACTACCCACAACAGACTCCCACAAACAAGAAAAACACAAGATAAATAGACAAATGTAGACAAAACACAGTAGTACAGTATACACCAACAATATTTATTTCACAAATTTACAATATAGATAGCACACAGGACAAAAACAGCACAAAATCTCAGGACAACACTCTCTACACAGCCACACAGTCTAGAAGGATCATAGACTGCAAAGTGAACGTGAAAGTACACCCACTGTACATGATCTGTAAACAGGATATCCTATTACATCACTTCCTGTATGAAAAGTCCCGCCTTTTTCGCGTTATGAGTAATTTTTTGTTTACCAAAACTGTATTTGCATAATTTTTTTTTTACGCACAGAAGTGAATATTAACCCGCATCCACATAATGGTACATGGACTGTACAAATATCTGGATGCGGGCTAAATTTCACTCCTGTGCATCAAAAAAAATGACGCAAATACAGTTTTGGTAAACAAAAAATGACGCACAACGCTAGGGACGTCACAATTACAGTGCATTAACTGGTTTGGGGCATTTTTACTTGTTTTTTGGTTATGTTACATTTGGGACAGATCAGAGATTGGCTAATTGAAGACAGTATGGTGTTGATGGTGTATGTTCACATGTGTGACATCATACTGCAGCGGAACATGATCCACTACTCCCTTCACAGTATTTTTACAGTTGGCTGACGCAATAGATGGTCATAAGTGTGGCCTACATATATGTGTTGCACAAATTGTGCATATTTGGCTTAAGGAGAGGATAGCAATGTGACGCACATATGTACAATACCTAAATGCCTTTGGCTCAAATTGTGTGCTTTGGCAACTAGTGTGTTGGTTGACCAAGTGTGTGTGTATCACATAAAGATTAATTGTACATATGGTTGTATGAATGTGACGTCCATGTGTCCAATCCTTAGATGCAAGTCATATTGGAAATGAGCGAGGGTATGTGTTAGTCATACATGAAACAACACCTGTAAAGTGTACTTCCAAGTTACTACCTATGCATAGCGTCACAATGGTAACTCCAAACATGGCCATGTAACATGTCTAAGATCATGGAATTGTCAACCCAATACCATTCTGGTATTGGGGGGACAATTCCATGATCCCCCGGGTCTCTAGCACAGAACCCGGGTGCTGCCAAATGGCCTTTCCGGGGTTTCCACTGCAGCTGCTGCCAATCCCTCAGACAGGATTCTGCCCTCCTGGGGTCCAGGCAGCCCTGGCCCAGGAAGGCAGAACAAAGGATTTCCTCTGAGAGAGGGAGTTACACCCTCTCCCTTTGGAAATAGGTGTGAAGGGCTGGGGAGGAGTAGCCTCCCCCAGCCTCTGGAAATGCTTTGATGGGCACAGATGGTGCCCATCTCTGCATAAGCCAGTCTACTCCGGTTCAGGGATCCCCCAGCCCTGCTCTGGCGCGAAACCGGACAAAGGAAAGGGGAGTGATTACTCCCCTGACCAGTACCTCCCAGGGGAGGTGCCCAGAGCACCTCCAGTGTGTCCCAGACCTCTGCCATCTTGGAAACAGAGGTGTTGGGGGCACACTGGACTGCTCTGAGTTGCCAGTGCCAGCAGGTGATGTCAGAGACCCCCTCTGATAGGCTCTTACCTTTCTTGGTAGCCAATCCTCCTTTCTTGTTAGCCAAACCTTCTTTTCTGGCTAATTTTGGGTCTCTCCTCTGGGGAATTCTTCAGATAACGAATGCAAGAGCTCACCAGAGTTCCTCTGCATCTCCCTCTTCGACTTATACCAAGGATTGACTGCTGACTGCTCCAGGACACCTGCAAAAGCGCAACAAAGTAGCAAGACGACTACCAGCAATCTTGTAGCACCTAATCCTGCCGGATTTCTTGACTGTTTCCTGGTGGTGCATGCTCTGGGGGTCGCCTGCCTTCACCCTGCACCAGAAGCACAGAAGAAATCTCCTGTGGGTCGACGGAATCTTCCCCCTGCTAACGCAGGCACCAAAAGACTGCATCACCAGTCCTCTGGGTCCCCTCTCATCCTGACGAGCGTGGTCCCTGGAACACAGGAACTCTACCCAAGTGACTCCCACAGTCTAGTGATCCTTCAGTCGAAGTTTGGTGGAGGTAAGTCCTTGCCTCCATTTGCTAGACTGCAAACCTGTGTACTGCTTGATTTGCAACTGCTCCATCTCCTGTGCACTCTTCCAGGATTTCCTTTGTGCACAGCCTAGCCTGGGTCCCCAGTACTCTGTCCTGCAGTGCTCAACCCTCTGAGTTGGCCTCCAACGTCCTGGGACCCTACTTTGTAACTCTGCGTGGACTCCGGTTCACAAATATTCTAAGTGCCTGTTGGGGTACTTCTGCGGGTGCTCCCTGCTTCTGTGAGGGATCTCTGAGTTGCTGAGTGCACCCTCTGTCTCCTCCTCCAAAAGGAGACATCCTGGTCCTTCCTGGTCCTCAGCAGCACCCAAAAACCTCTACAACGAACCTTGCAGCTAGCAAGGCTTGTATGTGGTATTTCTGCTTGGGAACACCTCTGCAAGCTTTATCGCGACGTGGGACATCTTCTGTTGAAAGGAGAAGTTCCTAGTCCTCTTCGTTCTTGCAGAACTCCAAGCTTCTTCCATCCGGAGGCAGCTTCCTTGCACCTTCTTCCGGGGCTTTCTAGGCTCCTGCCCCCTGTAGGAGGCTGGCCTGGCTTGTAGTGGGTACCAAGGGGTACTTACACTCTGAACCAGGTCCAGTTATCCCTTATTAGTGTAGAAGAGGTGTTTCTAGCAGCTTAGGCTGATAGATGGTAGCTATAGCAGAGCAGCTTAGGCTGAACTAGGAGACATGCAAAGCTCCTACTATACCACTGGTGTCATATGCACAATATCATAAGAAAACACAATACACAGATATACTAAAAATAATGGTACTTTATTTTTATGACAATGTGCCAAAAGTATCTCAGTGAGTACCCTCAGTATGAGGATGCCAAATATACACAAGATATATGTACACAATACCAAAAATATGCAGTAATAGCAAAAGGAAGTAATGCAAGCAGTGTATAGTTACAATAGGTTGCAATAGGAGCACATAGGTATAGGGGCAACACAAACCATATACTCCAAAAGTGGAATGCGAATAACGTATGGGCCCCAAACCTATGTGAGCTCGTAGAGGGTCGCTAGGACTGTAAGAAAACAGTGAGGGTTAAAAAAATAGCCCACCCCAACACCCTGAAAAGTAGGTGTAAAGTGCACCTATAATCCCCAGAGAGCACAGAAGTCGTGATAGGGGAATTCTGCAAGGAAGATCAACACCAGCAATGCAACCAAAGTGGATTTCCGGACGAGAGTACCTGTGGAACCAGGGTACCAAGTCCAAGAGTCATGACAAAGTCGAGAGTGGGTGGATGCCCACGAAATGCCACCTGAGGGTGCAAAGGAGCTGCCACTGGATGGTAGAAGCTGTGGATTCTGCAAGAACGAAGAGGAATAGGAACTTCCCCTTTGGAGGATGGATGTCCCACGTCGTGAAGAAGCTTGCAGAGGTATTCCCACGCAGAAAGACCGCAAACAAGCCTTGCTAGCTGCAAATGTCACGGGTTTTGGATGCTGCTGTGGCCCAGGAGGGACCAGGATCTAGCCACTTGGATGAGGAGACAGAGGGGGTGCCCAGCAAGTCAGGGAGCCCTCACAGAAGCAGGCAGCCCCCACAAAAGTGCCAGAACAGGCACTATGAAGAGGAGTGAACCGGAGCTCACCCGAAGTCACAAAAGGGAGTCCCACGACGCCAGAGGACAACTCAGGAGGTTGTGCACTGCAGGTTAGATTGTTGGGGACCCAGGCTTGGCTGTGCACGAAGGAAATCCTGGAAGAGTGCACAGGAGCCGGAGTAGCTGCAAATCACGTGGTACCCAGCAATGCAGTCTAGCGTGGGGAGGCAAGGACTTACCGCCACCAAACTTGGACTGAAGAGTCACTGGACTGTGGGAGTCACTTGGACAGAGTTGCTGAGTTCCAGGGTCCACGCTCGTTGTGCTGAGAGGGGACCCAGAGGACCGGTGATGTAGTCTTTTTTTGCCTGCGGTTTCAGGGGGAAGATTCCGTCGACCCACTGGAGATTTCTTCAGAGCTCCTGGTGCAGAGAGGAGGCAGGCTACCCCCAGAGCATGCACCACCAGGGAACAGTCGAGAAGGCGGCAGGATCAGCGATGCAAGGTTGCAGTAGTCGTCTTTGCTACTTTGTTGCAGTTTTGCAGGCGTCCTGAGCAGTCAGTGGTCGATCCTTTGGCAGAAGGTGAAGAGAGAGATGCAGAGGAACTCTGATGAGCACTTGCATTCGTTATCTAAAGAATTCCCCAAAGCAGAGACCCTAAATAGCTAGAAGAACGAGTTACTTACCTTCGGTAACGACTTTTCTGGTGGATACATTAGCTACCTGTGGATTCCTCACCTCATGAATACTCCCATGGCGCCAGCATTCGACGGAAATCTTCTTACTAGTCTCTGCACGTCGACGAGGACGTCACTGTCTCGCACGCGACGCCGTCTGACGTCATACAGGCAATAAGAGGTCCTCGACGACGTGCAGACGTCAGTACCAATCATTTTTTACGTGCATGAGAACAACCAGGCAATGCAATGAAAGAGCAAGGCAACATCCATTATATTGTAAAATACACCACATTGTATGAATAACTGTAAATCTTTTTATGTACATATATATATATATATAAAACTCTCTCTTTTAAAATATATACACACACCAAGTATATACATAAAGATATATACACATATATATATACAAATATATTATATATATACATCTATTGCACCCTCAAGGACCAAGAGGAGCGCACTCAAGGATTACTTGGCAAGACCATAAAGGCAACGGGGAGGCGGGTGGGACCGTGAGGAATCCACAGGTAGCTAATGTATCCACCAGAAAAGTCGTTACCGAAGGTAAGTAACTCGTTCTTCTGATGGATACAACTACCTGTGGATTCCTCACCTCATGAATAGAGTCCCAAAGCAGTACCACGCCCGGCGGTGGGTGCCTAAATGGTCAAACCAAGAAATCCTGCAGCACTGACCGTGCAAAATGGCCGTCCCTTCTAACCTCAGAATCTAAACAGTAATGTTTTGCAAAAGTGTGAAGGGACGACCAAGTTGCGGCCTTGCAGATGTCGACCACAGGAACACCTCTGGCTAAGGCCGAAGTGGCCGACTTAGCTCTGGTGGAATGAGCTCTAATGCCCTCAGGAGGATCCTTCTTTGCCAAAGAGTAACATATTTTAATGCAAAGAACAACCCACCTGGATAGTGTTCTCTTGTGGACTGCCTTTCCTCTCCTCTTGCCCACGTATCCAATAAACAGCTGATCCTCCAGCCTGAAATCCCTTGTTCTATCGATAAAGAAGCTCAACGCTCTCTTTGGGTCCAGACGGTGCAGTCTTTCTTCCTCTTTGGAAGGATGAGGCGGAGGATAGAACGTGGACAAAGTAATTGCCTGGGCCAAATGGAAGGGTGAAACAACCTTCGGGAGGAAAGCAGCCTTGGTCCTCAACACCACCTTATCCCCATAAAAAGTTGTATAAGGGGGTTTTACTGATAAGGCCTGCAACTCACTCACTCTCCTTGCTGATGTTATAGCTATCAGGAAGACTGTTTTTAAAACCAAATACCTCAAGGGGCAAGAATGCATAGGTTCAAAAGGGGACCCCATAAGGAAAGTCAGGACTAAGGACAAATCCCATTGCGGCATAACGAATGGCTTTGGAGGATATTGATTTAGAAGACCTTTCAAGAATCTGATAACAATAGGGGATTTAAATAAAGATGGTTGGTCTGGAAGACATATGAAGGCTGACAAGGCCGATAAATAACCTTTAATGGTAGCCACTGCACAACCTTTTTGCGCCAGAGATAGAGCAAAAGACAAAATGTCCGATAGATGAGCATGTAAGGGATCAATCTGCCTCTCTCCACACCACGCATCAAATTTAGACCACCTATTAGCGTAGATAGATTTAGTGGAGTGTCGCCTGGCCGCTAATATAACATCCACTACCTCAGGCGGGAGAGAGAAGGAACTCAGGTTGCCCCGTTCAATCTCCAGGCATGTAGGTGCAGACTCTGGAGGTTGGGGTGTAGAACCTGCCCCTGCGACTGCGAGAGGAGGTCTGCCCTGAAAGGGAGACGGAGCGGCGGGCACGTTGAGAGTTGGAGAAGATCGGAGTACCACACCCTCCTTGGCCAATCCGGAGCTATTAAGATTACTAGAGCCCGGTCTTGGCGAATCTTCCTCAATACTCGAGGAATCAAGGGTATGGGAGGAAACGCGTAAAACAACTGGCCGCACCAGGTCATTTGAAACGCGTCCCCCAACGCTTCCTGCATCGGATACTGAAGGCTGCAGAACAACGGACAATGCGCGTTCTCTCGAGTGGCGAACAGATCTACCCGAGGAAACCCCCACTTCTGGAAGATTAAACGGACTTGATCTGGATGGAGACGCCACTCGTGGTCTGCCGAGAAGTGGCGACTGAGACTGTCCGCACGCACGTTCAAAACTCCGGCCAGATGGTTTGCTATCAAGCAAATCCGATGGTCCTTTGCCCAGGACCATAGTCGAAGAGCTTCTCTGCAGAGAAGGTACGACCCCACTCCTCCCTGCTTGTTTATGTACCACATCGTGGTAGTATTGTCCGTTAGGACCTGTACCGACTGACCACGAAGGGAAGGGAGGAAGGCCTTGAGAGCCAGACGTACAGCCCGTAACTCTAACAGATTGATGTGAAAAATCTGTTCCTCTGGAGACCAAAGACCTTTGATCTCCAGATCCCCCAGATGAGCTCCCCACCCTAGAGTGGAAGCATCCGTTATGACTGTTGTCACTGGTGGCGACTGCTGGAACGGCTTTCCTTGTGAAAGATTGTTGCTTGCAATCCACCACTTCAAATCCACAGCAGCATCTCTGGAGATCTTGACAGTACCCTCTAGATCCCCTCTGTGTTGAGACCACTGCCTTCGGAGGCACCACTGAAGAGCCCTCATGTGCCAGCGAGCATGCGTGACCAACAGAATGCAGGAGGCAAAAAGACCGAGCAGACGAAGGACCTTGAGGACTGGAACTACCGCTCCATTTCGAAACATTGGAACCAAATCCTGAATATCTTGAATCCGCTGAGGCGGAGGAAAGGCCCGACCCAATGTTGTATCCAGTACTGCCCCTATGAACAGGAGACGCTGAGAGGGCTCTAGGTGAGATTTGGGCTCGTTCACCGAAAAGCCCAGGTCGAACAACAACTGGGTTGTTGACTGCAGATGACGCAACACAAGCTCCGGGGACTTGGCTTTGATTAACCAATCGTCCAAGTAAGGGAATACTGCTATCCCCTTCCTTCTGAGCTCTGCCGCAACCACCGACATCACCTTCGTGAAGACTCGAGGTGCTGAAGTAAGACCAAACGGAAGGACCGCAAACTGGTAGTGTTGCGATCCCACCACAAACCGGAGATACTTCCTGTGTGACTTGAGTATCGGGATATGAAAGTAAGCATCCTGCAAGTCGACAGACACCATCCAGTCTTCCATGTTCAACGCCAAAAGCACCTGTGCTAGGGTCAGCATCTTGAACTTTTCCTGCTTGAGGAACCAATTCAAGATCCTCAGGTCCAGAATTGGTCTCAAACGACCATCCTTCTTGGGAATCAGGAAATACCTTGAGTAAACTCCTTGACCCCTTTCCTGCTCCGGGACCAACTCCACCGCGCCCTTTAAAAGGAGGACTTCTACCTCCTGTTCTAGCAACAGGAGGTGTTCTTGTGAACAATACGAAGGGCGGGGCGGGATGAGGGGCGGAAACTCCCGAAAGGGAAGGGTGTAGCCTTTTCCCACAACACTGAGAACCCAAGTGTCCGACGTAACAGTCTCCCATTTGGTGAGAAAATGCTGTAATCTTCCCCCTACAGGAGAGGAGTGAGTGGGAAATGGTGGAAGCCTAAGGCTGCTTCCCCTGCTGCACCCCGCCAGAGGATGAGGAAGAGGCAGAGTGCTGCTGAGAAGCTCCCCTGGTGCGGACCCTACCCCTCCCCCTAAAAGATCTATAGGGATGGGAAGAGGCAGGTTGCTGATATCTTCCCCGAAAGGAAGAGGAGGAAGAGCCACGCCCAAATCCACGAAACCTCCTGAAGAATCTGGAAGAGGCCGTGGAAGAAGGAGCTTGGAGTCCCAGCGACTTAGCCGTGGCCCTGCTCTCCTTAAACCGTTCCAAGGCCGAATCAGCCTTAGCCCCAAACAGTTTGTCCCCATCAAACGGGAGATCCAACAATGTGTACTGTACATCTGTCGAAAAGCCCGAGTTACGGAGCCAGGCCTGTCTCCTTTCCACCACAGTTGTGCCCATTGCTCTGGCTACCGAGTCGGTGGTATCCAGTCCCGTCTGGATAATTTGGGTCGCAGCAGCCTGGGCATCAGAGACAAGATCCAAAAGACCCTGGGGAAGCTCTGTAAACGAAGAGGAGATGTCATCCATCAGAGCATGAATATACCTCCCCAGGATACAGGTTGCATTGGTGGCTTTTAATGCCAGACTGCAGGACGAAAAAATCTTCTTCGACTGCGCCTCCAGCTTTTTTGAGTCTCTGTCCCCAGGCACCGTCGGAAAAGAACCAGGCGCTGACTTGGACGAACAGGAGGCCTGCACAACCAAGCTCTCCGGCGTAGGGTGCCTAGATAGGAAACCAGGATCAGTTGGAGCCGTCCGATACCTCCTGGCCACGGCTCTGTGAACTGCTGGGGAAGATGCCGGCTTCTTCCACACCTCTAAAACCGGATCCAGCAGAGCGTCATTAAAAGGTAATAGAGGCTCCGCCGCGGCTGAGGCCGGATGCAACACCTCTGTCAAAAGGTTTTGTTTCGCCTCCACCACCGGCAAAGGCAGGTCCAAAAAACTAGCTGCCTTCCGTACCACTGTATGAAAGGAAGCAGCTTCCTCGGTATATTCCCCCGGGGACGAAAGGTCCCACTCAGGGGAAGTGTCCAGCCCACTGGCCGACTCCAGTCCACGCAGCCCATCACCCGAGTCCTCTAGCTCTCCTTCCTCTAGAGCTCGTTGGTACTCCTGCTCCTCTAGTACCCGGAGAGCACGCCTCCTTGAATGCAGTCGTTGCTCAATCCGCGGAGTCGACAATACCTCCGCCGAAGTCGGAGATCGGCGCCGATCTTCCGAAGCCACCGACGCCGCATCCGGCGCCACAGGTAACTTCGGCGCCGACTGAAGAGCAGATGAAACGGATGGACCCACCGGAGTCACAGGCCGAAATCTCGACGTCGACGGGATGGGAATCCCTGGGGCCAATCCCTCCGAAGCCATCGGAGCGGCCACCGGCGCCGACACTGGCGCCGAGCCCACGTTCCCAAACGGGAGAAAGGGCATAAAGGGTGCCGGCCGAAGAGGCGCAGGATCACCCAAAGAAAAGGCCAAAGGCCCCGCCGGAGCACCCCCTGGAGCCATCTGCTGGAAGATGGCATACATCGCATTCAAGAATGCGGAACTATCGGCTCCAGGGGTGGGAAAAGCCGGATACTGGGGTGCCTGACTCGGAGGCGACCCCGACGCCGGCCTCGGCGTCTGCTCCGGAGAAAACACTTGAGGCTCCAATACCTCAATCACCGACGCCTGTCCAGGCGAAGTTGGAGACGCCGGAAAGAGCAACGGCGTCGAAGGATGCGGCGTCACCGTGGGGCTGATCTCCCATGTCCTCCGGCGCCGATCCGGAGACCTGGAACGAGCCTCCCTTGAATGACGCCGAGATTCTCTACGGCGCCGGGAGTCTCGATGACGCCGATGTTTTGGAGAAGACTTTTTCTTATGATGCTTCTCCTTTGACTTGGCCATAAACAGCTTCGCCTCGCGTTCTTTAAGGGCCTTCGGATTCATGTGCTGACACGAATTACAAGTCGAGACGTCGTGGTCGGAGCTCAAACACCAAAGGCAATCGGAATGAGGATCCGTCACCGACATCTTGCCTCCACACTCACGACAAGGCTTAAATCCAGACTTTCTCTGCGACATTATTTCCACAGAGAAAGAGTACGCAGCAAGATATACACTGTAACCGCAAGAGTAACAGTTGCTCCCTCGAAGATAACCGTTTCGAATGCACGGAAAAAAGGGAACTGACGTCTGCACGTCGTCGAGGACCTCTTATTGCCTGTATGACGTCAGACGGCGTCGCGTGCGAGACAGTGACGTCCTCGTCGACGTGCAGAGACTAGTAAGAAGATTTCCGTCGAATGCTGGCGCCATGGGAGTATTCATGAGGTGAGGAATCCACAGGTAGTTGTATCCATCAGAAAAGAAGGTTTGGCTACTTAGGAAGGAGGATAGGCTAGCAACACAGGTAAGAGCCTATCAGGAGGAGTCTCTGACGTCACCTGCTGGCACTGGCCACTCAGAGCAGTCCAGTGTGCCAGCAGCACCTCTGTTTCCAAGATGGCAGAGGTCTGGAGCACACTGGAGGAGCTCTGGGCACCTCCCAGGGGAGGTGCAGGTCAGGGGAGTGGTCACTCCCCTTTCCTTTGTCCAGTTTCGGGCCAGAGCAGGGCTGGCGGATCCCTGAACCGGTGTAGACTGGCTAATGCAGAGATGGGCACCGTCTGTGCCCATCAAAGCATTTCCAGAGGCTGGGGGAGGCTACTCCTCCCCAGCCCTGACACCTTTTTCCAAAGGGAGAGGGTGTAACACCCTCTCTCTGAGGAAGTCCTTTGTTCTGCCTTCCTGGGCCAGGCCTGGCTGGACCCCAGGAGGGCAGAAACCTGTCTGAGGGGTTGGCAGCAGCAGCAGCTGCAGTGAAACCCCGGGAAAGGTAGTTTGGCAGTACCCGGGTCTGTGCTAGAGACTCAGGGGATCATGGAATTGTCTCCCCAATGCCAGAATGGCATTGGGGTGACAATTCCATGATCTTAGACATGTTACATGGCCATGTTCGGAGTTACCATTGTGACGCTATACATATGTCGTGACATATGTATAGTGCACGCGTGTAATGGTGTCCCCGCACTCACAAAGTCCGGGAAATTTGCCCTGAACAATGTGGGGACACCTTGGCTAGTGCCAGGGTGCCCACACACTAAGTAACTTAGCACCCAACCTTTACCAGGTAAAGGTTAGACATATAGGTGACTTATAAGTTACTTAAGTGCAGTGGTAAATGGCTGTGAAATAACGTGGACGTTATTTCACTCTGGCTGCAATGTCAGGCCTGTGTAAGAATTGTCTGAGCTCCCTATGGGTGGCAAAAGAAATGCTGCAGCCCATAGGGATCTCCTGGACCCCCAATACCCTGGGTACCTCAGTGCCATATACTAGGGAATTGTAAGGGTGTTCCAGTATGCCAATCTGAATTGGTGAAATTGGTCACTAGCCTGTTAGTGACAATTTGTAAAGAGAGAGCATAACCACTGAGGTTCTGGTTAGCAGACCCTCAGTGGGACAGTTAGGCATCACACAGGGAACACATACATATAGGTCACAAACTTATGAGCACTGGGGTCCTGACTAGCAGGGTCCCAGTGACACATAACAAACATACTGGAAACATAGGGTTTTCACTATGAGCACTGGGTCCTGGCTAGCAGGATCCTAGTGAGACAGTGAAAACACCCTGACATACACTCACAAACAGGCCAAAAGTGGGGGTAACAAGGCTAGAAAGAGGCTACTTTCTCACAGATAAGCCTTGGCTGCTCATCCACAGCTACCTCTAGAGAGCCTGGCTTTCTAGACACTGACTACACCTCACTCATAGGGGATATCTGGACCTGGTATAGGGTGATAACACCATAGGTGCTCAACACACACCAGCCCAGCTTTCTACACCCAGCACGTGGGCAGGACTATTCAGTGCTTATGAGTATATATGGAAATCCCCTACGAGGGAACTTATTACAGCTCATAGTTGTAGGAGGCTGGACTAGCTTGTAGTGAGTACCTAGGGGTACTTACACCTTGCACCAGGCCCAGTTATCCCTTATTAGTGTATAGGGTGTCTAACAGCATAGGCTGATAGATAATGGTAGCTTAGCAGAGCAGCTTAGGCTGAACTAGGAGACGAGTGAAGCTCCTACAGTACCACTTAGTGTCATATGCACAATATCATAAGAAAACACAATACACAGTTATACTAAAAATAAAGGTACTTTATTTTTATGACAATATGCCAAAGTATCTCAGAGTGTACCCTCAGTGAGAGGATAGGAAATATACACAAGATATATATACACAATACCAAAATATGCAGTAATAGTCTTAGAAAACAGTGCAAACAATGTATAGTTACAATAGGCTGCAATGGAGACACATAGGGATAGGGGCAACACAAACCATATACTCCAAAAGTGGAATGCGAACCACGAATGGACCCCAAACCTATGTGACCTTGTAGAGGGTCGCTGGGACTATTAGAAAATAGTAAGGGTTAGAAAAATAGCCCACCCCAAGACCCTGAAAAGTGAGTGCAAAGTGCACTAAAGTTCCCCAAAGGACATAGAAGTCGTGATAGGGGAATTCTGCAGGAAAGACACAAACCAGCAATGCATCAACGATGGATTTCCAGTCGAGGGTACCTGTGGAACAAGGGGACCAAGTCCAAAAGTCACAAGCAAGTCGGAGATGGGCAGATGCCCAGGAAATGGCAGCTGTGGGTGCAAAGGTGCTGCTACTGGACAGGAGATGCGTAGGTTTCTGCAAGAACGACAAGGGCTAGAGACTTCCCCTTTAGAGGACGGATCCCTCAAGCCGTGGAAAGTCGTGCAGAAGTGTTTTCCCGCCGAAAGACCGCCAACAAGCCTTGCTAGCTGCAAATCGTGCGGTAAGGGTTTTTGGATGCTGCTGTGGCCCAGGAGGGACCAGGATGTCGCAAATTGCGTCAGGAGACAGAAGGGATGTCAAGCAAGACAAGGAGCCCTCTCAGCAGCAGGTAGCACCCGGAGAAGTGCCAGAAACAGGCACTATGAGGATGCGTGAAATGGTGCTCACCCGAAGTCGCACAAAGGAGTCCCACGTCGCCGGAGAACAACTTAGGAGGTCGTGCAATGCAGGTTAGAGTGCCGTGGACCCAGGATGGACTGTGGCAGGCCTGTGTAAGAATTGTCAGAGCTCCCTATGGGTGGCAAAAGAAATGCTGCAGCCCATAGGGATCTCCTGGAACCCCAATACCCTGGGTACCTCAGTACCATATACTAGGGAATTATAAGGGTGTTCCAGTAAGCCAATGTAAATTGGTATAATTGGTCACTAGCCTGTTAGTGACAATTTGGAAAGAAATGAGAGAGCATAACCACTGAGGTTCTGATTAGCAGAGCCTCAGTGAGACAGTTAGTCACTACACAGGTAACACATTCAGGCACACTTATGAGCACTGGGGCCCTGGGTGACAGGGTCCCAGTGACACATACAACTAAAACAACATATATACAGTGAAAAATGGGGGTAACATGCCAGGCAAGATGGTACTTTCCTACACTAGTTCCCCTTCTTTTATTTCAAATTATGTGTAGAATGGTAAAGTCAGGGGGGAGTTTTTGTGATCAATCCAAACATCTCTTAATCCATGTTTATGTGCCTGATTCATTTGTTCCAGAGAAAACAATTTTGAATGCAGACTGAACTCTACTAAATACATTTTTATGGGCGAGCGCAAACTGCTCCTCCATTCTGTAATCTCTCTTTGGGCTTCAAACCACGCCCATGTCACGTCAGTCACTTACATTGGTTCGTGGGCTTGTCTTTTAAAATCCGCTTGCTTTCATTTGTGAAAGGCATGCATACGTCATGCCTTTTCCGGTGTTTAGCCCACCTACACAGCACCGTTAAACTACTAAAAACATATGAGGCTCGATGTTTTCAGCCTGGGGTCCAGACTACTTTATCTGTTTATTTTCCACGCAGCGCAATCGCGCTGCATTTTACATAGCACGATCGCACTGCGTTTTTCTTTTTTACAACGCTAATAGCTCTAACTTGAGCAAATGCAAGACCCGTTGCATTAAAAATGCTTGTTTAGGTTGGTCTAGAACTGTTCAATGGTATCTGAAATATGTGTTAGCTTTTCAGACCACTGAAGAGGAGAATGCATTTCAATATAAAACATTTTGCTCTGTTTGGGTTTGACATTTTATGCCCTTGCATTCTGGAAAAATGTTTTTTCTGGAGCCAGTGCTTAATTTGTGCTTGTTGTCTCTGGTGCGGAGCACCAGCACTTATTTCTGAGGACTGGCGCTTATTCTTCTGCCTCAAGCATTTGGTGCAAGCAAAAGACAGAGGAAGAGAAAAATGAAAAAGCGTCACAAAGGGAGAAAGCAGAAAGCTGCTAGAGTGAGCTGAAGGGGCAGGGAGTGGCTTTAAATGGATTGAAGAGGCCCGGGATGGCTTCAGGATTATGCTGCCTCAGTATTCCCTGTACCCACATTTAATTGCAGCAGCCGCATGTTTAAGAGGAGGGCTTTGAGCACCAGTACGTTTTTATTTACAAATTAAGCACTGCCTGGAGCCATGAAATTCCGGGGGGCAATTCGGATCAGAAAACTGTGGCTATCATGGAAGGGATAGAAAGTGCACTTTCCCAAGAGGAACAGCTGCAATTAACCAAGAATTTAGTAAAACATATGCACGTGTTTTTATGATGAAATCTACATAAAGTGAAATGGCAGGAATCTACACGAGCTTCTTCCTTCACAACAGAATTTTAGGCTCTGCACTCTCCAGGTCTCTCAGTTTTTACTGTTGGTCCAAAAGCTACAAATTTTGGGTTGTCCGTCTTTAGGTTCTGTACCTTCTGGAGGTACATCATCGTGACAGTAAATCAAAAATTACTGCTACCGGCAGCCCTTTAAGGAGTGCTGTATTCTCGGGGAGCCCGAATTGAATTTGAAAAAGCAGCCAATTGGTGCGCAACAAGATGTATGTGCGAAACTCATAAAGAAGCTGGATACCGTTTAATAAATACACAGACTAGTATGCTACAGGATTAACAAAAATCAATAATCATCCATACCAAATATTTTGTCAATGGATGCGTTCGACGGCAGTGTGCAATTAAACACAGAGAACTGCCTTTTTAAACGCTGTGGAATATCATTACGTCCTCCGCCAGGATGTATCATAGCTGCTAGGAACTGAACGTCAACTACTGTAGTGAAGTCACCAGGCTTCTCCAGATTGTACATTCCCTGCATTTCCATCATCTGACGTACAATCTCATTGGTTACCTGCAATTTTAACAACACATAGTTACAACAGCCACACTTAAGCAATATAATATAACAAACAAAAAATGGCAAAACCGTTAGGTCCGGCTATTTAATCAGAGAGTTCCTTCATTGAATGGCAAGTTGTGTGTGTCTGATTGTGTAAATACGACAGTGGTTGGACTGATGTTGTAAAATAATACACATTACCAATAGAATGCCACGCATGCATTTCTCCATGGCTGGGCACCTCTGTGCTAAGAATGCTTACCCCCGCCATTATGCCACTTCGAGTATTTCACCAGGGGTGGCCAATATCATTTCATGACTGATGACAATATGTAATGAAAATACCACCATTACGCAGTTGTAGCAGAGCGGCACGGCATGACTTTTGATCTCATAGGAAGTGACATAACCTCCTTTTGATCCCCTCCAGTTACCTCACCAGCGCAGCAATCACATATACTTTGACAGTGATGAGAACACAAAAGGCACTTTCAGTGAAGTAAAAAGCCTATCATAAGAGCATGGTAGATTAATAAAGTATAAAAGAGGGAATGTGGCTTTCAAGCCTTGGAAGATTGAAGCAGTCTGAGGAGGCTCCCGACATAAGAGAGTGGGCTGCTGCTTTCCCACCGCATCTATACAGCAAATTACTTCCTGCTTGCAAGTTATCAACTTCTATCGTCTGAAAAACAACCTTATACCTTTCATGAGTGAAGTTACAGTTCACATGCCTTCCCCATACAGTGGGTCACGCTTGTTATCTTTGAATAATGTCTCTGATTCATTTAGGACAACAATAGTTCCTTTTTCTTCTCTCTGATTTTGGAGGAAAGATCTGTAAACTGTGTTTAAATCTATAAAATAACCCCCTTTGTAAAGGGAGGTGAAAACACAGTAAGAAAAGCAGACGCCCAGGGTGTATATAACACAGAGAGATTGCTACTGAGTATCTGCTGCATGTGCAACGGAGGAGGAAGCCTAATGGCCTTGACACTGAGGCTAGCCTTTCAAAGTCTAAGGTAACCAATCCTCCTACGTTCTCCTCATCTACACTGCATATACATGATACTGACTGATAAAGATACCTCTGAAGTACATATATCATGATTTAGGTAATTTTGAAATCATAACTTAAGGTATTTTTCTGGTTGCACATAAGATGTGCTTGTGTATTCAATAACCATCTTGTTTTATTTTAGCTGATATCTTATGTCAGCTATTTTATCTTCTCGCTAACAAGGATGAATAGACTAACCTTTAACAATTTGTTTGGATGGCTGTCATAAATTTCCTATGGGATAATATTCATGACTCTCCTTGTATTATAATTAAGGGTTCTTTTTACTTTGCTAATACAAAATACAATCTTTCTGATGTTTATGAACTCAAATTATGTCATGATATTTTACCTCTCTGGTTAAATACAGTTTGACTGACTTTGAACCACTGATGTAGCAACTTGTCATGTGGGAAGAAGCAGGAAAAACAAGTTACTTACCTTCGGTAACGCTTTAACTGGTAGAGACTATCTAGCTGCAGATTCCTTACCTTAAAATATTCCCTAGAAATCGGGCTGGACCTGAAAATATTCGAGCAGTACCTCAGAGCACTGTTAGTTGAAATCGATGGGCTCCACTTTGGTGGTGTCAGTGCTGAAGTGACATGCGTGGTGCTTATATAGGTGTCACCCCAGTGCGCTGACATCAGTTTACTTTTGCGACATTCTGTGAGAAAGTAGCCTCTTTCTAGCCTTGTTACCCCCACTTTTGGCCTGTTTGTGAGTGTATGTCAGGGTGTTTTCACTGTCTCACTGGGATCCTGCTAGCCAGGGCCCAGTGCTCATAGTGAAAACCCTATGTTTTCAGTATGTTTGTTATGTGTCACTGGGACCCTGCTAGTCAGGACCCCAGTGCTCATAAGTTTGTGGCCTATATGTATGTGTTCCCTGTGTGGTGCCTAACTGTCTCACTGAGGCTCTGCTAACCAGAACCTCAGTGGTTATGCTCTCTCATTTCTTTCAAATTGTCACTAACAGGCTAGTGACCAATTTTACCAATTTACATTGGCTTACTGGAACACCCTTATAATTCCCTAGTATATGGTACTGAGGTACCCAGGGTATTGGGGTTCCAGGAGATCCATATGGGCTGCAGCATTTCTTTTGCCACCCATAGGGAGCTCTGACAATTCTTACACAGGCCTGCCACTGCAGCCTGAGTGAAATAACGTCCACGTTATTTCACAGCCATTTTTACACTGCACTTAAGTAACTTATAAGTCACTTATATGTCTAACCTTTACCTGGTAAAGGTTAGGTGCAAAGTTACTTAGTGTGAGGGCACCCTGGCACTAGCCAAGGTGCCCCCACATTGTTCAGGGCCAATTCCCCGGACTTTGTGAGTGCGGGGACACCATTACACGCGTGCACTACATATAGGTCACTACCTATATGTAGCTTCACAATGGTAACTCCGAATATGGCCATGTAACATGTCTATGATCATGGAATTGCCCCCTCTATGTCATTCTGGCATAGTTGGCACAATCCCATGATCCCAGTGGTCTGTAGCACAGACGCTGGTACTGCCATACTGCTCTTCCTGGGGTTTCACTGCAGCTGCTGCTGCTGCCAACCCCTCAGACAGGCATCTGCCCTCCTGGGGTCCAGCCAGGCCTGGCCCAGGATGGCAGAACAAAGGACTTCCTCTGAGAGAGGGTGTTTACACCCTCTCCCTTTGGAAAATGGTGTGAAGGCAGGGGAGGAGTAGCCTCCCCCAGCCTCTGGAAATGCTTTCTTGGGCACAAATGTGCCCAATTCTGCATAAGCCAGTCTACACCGGTTCAGGGGACCCCTTAGCGCTCCTCTGGCGCGAAACTGGACAAAGGAAAGGGGAGTGACCACTCCCCTGACCTGCACCTCCCCTGGGAGGTGTCCAGAGCTCCCCCAGTGTGCTCCAGACCTCTGCCATCTTGGAAACACAGGTGCTGCTGGCACACTGGACTGCTCTGAGTGGCCAGTGCCACCAGGTGACGTCAGAGACTCCTTCTGATAGGCTCCTTCAGGTGTTAGTAGCCTATCCTCTCTCCTAAGTAGCCAAACCCTCTTTTCTGGCTATTTAGGGTCTCTGTCTCTGGGGAAACTTTAGATAACGAATGCAAGAGCTCATCCGAGTTCCTCTGCATCTCTCTCTTCACCTTCTGCCAAGGAATCGACTGCTGACCGCGCTGGAAGCCTGCAAACCTGCAACATAGTAGCAAAGACGACTACTGCAACTCTGTAACGCTGATCCTGCCGCCTACTCAACTGTTTTCCTGGTGGTGCATGCTGTGGGGGTAGTCTGCCTCCTCTCTGCACTAGAAGCTCCGAAGAAATCTCCCGTGGGTCGACGGAATCTTCCCCCTGCAACCGCAGGCACCAAAAAGCTGCATTACGGGTCCCTTGGGTCTCCTCTCAGCACGACGAGCGAGGTCCCTCGAATCCAGCAACTCTGTCCAAGTGACTCCCACAGACCAGTGACTCTTCAGTCCAAGTTTGGTGGAGGTAAGTCCTTGCCTCACCTCGCTAGACTGCATTGCTTGGAACCGCGACTTTTGCAGCTACTCCGGCCCCTGTGCACTTCCAGCAGAAATCCTTTGTGCACAGCCAAGCCTGGGTCCACGGCACTCTAACCTGCATTGCACGACTTTCTAAGTTGGTCTCCGGCGACGTGGGACTCCTTTGTGCGACTTCGGGTGAGCACCGTTTCACGCATACTTGTAGTGCCTGTTTCTGGCACTTCTCCGGGTGCTACCTGCTGCTGAGAGGGCTCCTTGTCTTGCTCGACATCCCCTCTCTCTCCTGGTTCAATTTGTGACCTCCTGGTCCCTCCTGGGCTACAGCAGCATCCAAAAACTCTAACCCACGATTTGCAGCTAGCAAGGCTTGTTGGCGTTCTTTCGGCGGGAAAAGACTTCTGCACAACTCTACAAGGCGAGAGAGATCCGTCCTCCAAAGGGGAAGTCTCTAGCCCTTTGCGTTCTTGCACAAACTGCAGCTTCTTCTGTCCAGTAGAAGCTTCTTTGCACCCGCAGCTGGCATTTCCTGGGCATCTGCCCATCTCCGACTTGCTTGTGACTCTTGGACTTGGTCCCCTTGTTCCACAGGTACCCCAGATTGAAAATCCAGCGTTGTTGCATTGTTGGTTTGTGTCTTTCCTGCATTATTCCTCTAACACGACTTCTTTGTCCTTGGGGGAACTTTAGTGCACTTTGCACTCACTTTTCAGGGTCTTGGGGAGGGTTATTTTTCTAACTCTCACTATTTTCTAATAGTCCCAGCGACCCTCTACAAGGTCACATAGGTTTGGGGTCCATTTGTGGTTCGCATTCCACTTTTGGAGTATATGGTTTGTGTTGCCCCTATCCCTATGTTTCCCCATTGCATCCTATTGTAACTATACATTGTTTGCACTGTTTTCTAAGACTATACTGCATATTTTTGGTATTGTGTACATATATCTTGTGTATATTTCCTATCCTCTCACTGAGGGTACACTCTAAGATACTTTGGCATATTGTCATAAAAATAAAGTACCTTTATTTTTAGTATAACTGTGTATTGTGTTTTCTTATGATATTGTGCATATGACACTAAGTGGTACTGTAGTAGCTTCACACGTCTCCTAGTTCAGCCTAAGCTGCTCTGCTAAGCTACCATTATCTATCAGCCTAAGCTGCTAGACCCCCTATACACTAATAAGGGATAACTTTCCCACCGAAAGAACGCCAACAAGCCTTGCTAGCTGCAAATCATGCGGTTAGCGTTTTTGGACGCTGCTGTGGCCCAGGAGGGACCAGGAGGTCGCAAATTGGACCAGGAGGTAGAGGGGATGTCGAGCAAGACAAGGAGCCCTCTCAGCAGCAGGTAGCACCCGGAGAAGTGCCAGAAACAGGCACTACGAGGATGCGTGAAACGGTGCTCACCCGAAGTTACACAAAGGAGTCCCACGTCGCCGGAGACCAACTTAGAAAGTCGTGCAATGCAGGTTAGAGTGCCGTGGACCCAGGCTTGGCTGTGCACAAAGGATTTCCACCGGAAGTGCACAGGGGCCGGAGTAGCTGCAAAAGTCGCGGTTCCCAGCAATGCAGTCTAGCGAGGTGAGGCAAGGACTTACCTCCACCAAACTTGGACTGAAGAGTCACTGGACTGAGGGAGTCACTTGGACAGAGTTGCTGGATTCGAGGGACCTCGCTCGTCGTGCTGAGAGGAGACCCAAGGGACCGGTAATGCAGCTTTTTGGTGCCTACGGTTGCAGGGGGAAGATTCCGTCGACCCACGGGAGATTTCTTCGGAGCTTCTAGTGCAGAGAGGAGGCAGACTACCCCCACAGCATGCACCACCAGGAAAACAGTCGAGAAGGCGGCAGGATCAGCGTTACAGAGTTGCAGTAGTCGTCTTTGCTACTATGTTGCAGGTTTGCAGGCTTCCAGCGCGGTCAGCAGTCGATTCCTTGGCAGAAGGTGAAGAGAGAGATGCAGAGGAACTCGGATGAGCTCTTGCATTCGTTATCTAAAGTTTCCCCAGAGACAGAGACCCTAAATAGCCAGAAAAGAGGGTTTGGCTACCTAGGAGAGAGGATAGGCTACTAACACCTGAAGGAGCCTCTCAGAAGGAGTCTCTGACATCACCTGGTGGCACTGGCCACTCAGAGCAGTCCAGTGTGCCAGCAGCACCTCTGTTTCCAAGATGGCAGAGGTCTGGAGCACACTGGGGGAGCTCTGGACACCTCCCAGGGGAGGTGCAGGTCAGGGGAGTGGTCACTCCCCTTTCCTTTGTCCAGTTTCGCACCAGAGCATTGCTAAGGGGTCCCCTGAACCGGTGTAGACTGGCTTATGCAGAATTGGGCACATCTGTGCCCAAGAAAGCATTTCCAGAGGCTGGGGGAGGCTACTCCTCCCCTGCCTTCACACCATTTTCCAAAAGGAGAGGGTGTAACACCCTCTCTCTGAGGAAGTCTTTTGTTCTGCCATCCTGGGACAAGCCTGGCTTGACCCCAGGGGGGCAGAACCCTGTCTGAGGGGTTGGCAGCAGCTGCAGAGAAACCCCAGAAAAGGCAGTTTGGCAGTACCAGGGTCTGTGCTACAGACCACTGGGATCATGGAATTGTGCCAACAATGCCAGGATGGCATAGAGGGGGCAATTCCATGATCTTAGACATGTTACATGGCCATATTCGGAGTTACCATTGTGAAGCTACATATAGGTAGTGACCTATATGTAGTGCACGCGTGTAATGGTGTCCCCGCACTCACAAAGTTCAGGGAATTGGCCCTGAACAATGTGGGGGCACCTTGGCTAGTGCCAGGGTGCCCTCACACTAAGTAACTTTGCACCTAACCTTTACCAGGTAAAGGTTAGACATATAGGTGACTTATAAGTTACTTAAGTGCAGTGTAAAATGGCTGTGAAATATCGTGGACGTTATTTCACTCAGGCTGCAGTGGCAGGCCTGTGTAAGAATTGTCAGAGCTCCCTATATGTGGCAAAAGAAATGCTGCAGCCCATAGGGATCTCCTGGAACCCCAATACCCTGGGTACCTCAGTACCATATACTAGGGAATTATAAGGGTGTTCCAGTAAGCCAATGTAAATTGGTAAAATTGGACACTAGCCTGTCAGTGACAATTTGAAAGAAATGAGAGAGCATAACCACTGAGGTTCTGGTTAGCAGAGCCTCAGTGAGACAGTTAGGCACCACACAGGGAACACATATAGGCCACAAACTTATGAGCACTGGGGTCCTGACTAGCAGGGTCCCAGTGACACATGACAAACATACTGAAAATATAGGGTTTTCACTATGAGCACTGGGCCCTGGCTAGCAGGATCCCAGTGAGACAGTGAAAACACCCTGACATATACTCACAACCAGGCCAAAAGTGGGGGTAACAAGGCTAGAAAGAGGCTACTTTCTCACACAACCCCCCCCCCCAAACGAAGGACAATAAGGCTAACCTTGGCCAGTTGAGACTTTATTGTCTAAGTGGTGATAAGTAGAGAGTAGCTCTGCAATAGACTGGTTACTCCCTTTATCATCCACTATATGGTTACTTCCCTGTGGGGATGTAAACCACCCTGTTTGAAGTTTTTTAGCTAAGCAACAATGTGAAGATGTATTTTCAGAGTTTCTATCAGTAAGTTTTAGTTTAGAGCAGTGGGAATTGTCCATTGAACATATTTGTAGTGATGGAAATGCCAGACAGGGATGCTGTCTCAGAAAAGCCATAGTTGGGCAAAAACTTTGTCCATATGGCTGGAAGAGAGAACAGGGATGCTGTTTCTCTTGAGTTGGAGCAGGGCAGGGATGCTGTCCTATGAGCTCCACACTAGGGCAGGGATGCTGTCCTAAGTGTTGTGAGGCAGTGCAGAGTTTCTGCACTAAAGTTTCTCTGGGAGGGTTGGAGGGATGCTCCATGTTAACTAAAATGGTGCTCTTTTTCTCACCAATGTTAGTTATCCCACAGAGAGGTACTTCTACCTCATGGAGTACAGTTTTGTCAACTGATGATTCCCTTAGAACAGGTGCCACCCCAGGAGAGGTTTTTCCCACCACAGGAATGGTATCCTGAATGGTAGGGTGGTTAGGGGATACTGTGATACCCTTTTTACCTGTTGATGGAGAGGGATCCTGAGTTTTCAGGCCTTCTCTCCTTTGCTTTTTCATTTCAGTAGAAATGAGAGGGAACAATTCCTCTGGCATGCCCAGCATGGCTGCATGGGCATAAAACTCTACATCAGCCCAACCTGAGGCCTCTAGGTCATTACCTAAGAGACAATCTACAGGTAAGCTAGGTGATACCACCACCTGCTTAGGGCCAGTAACTCCACCCCAACTAAACTGAATTATAGCTAAGGGAAGAAACTTAGTGGAGTTATGGACATCAATAATCTTATACTGTTGTCCAATGATGTGTTGATCAGGGTGCACTAGGTTTTCAGTCACCAAAGTGATACTGGCACCTGTGTCCCTGTAGGCCAAGGCCTCAACACCATTTATTGAAACTGTCTGCCTGTACTTATCCATTGTACGGGGACAAGCAGCCAGTGTGGCAAGGCCAATGCCACTAGGTGTGACAGAAACTGTCTTGGGACTGACTACCCCAGTTTCTACTATGGACCCATAAGTGAATCCAACTACACCCTTAACTTGACTGTTGCCAGCAGTCCCACCACTAGTACCACTACTGCTAGGGGCACTAGAGCTTGATGTATTAGTGGTGAAGGCTCAGGGGGTTTACCTGGACAGGACTTATCCCCTGGCCTATGGCCTCTATTTTTACACACAAAGCACCAAGGCTTTTTAAATTGTGTAGGTTGAGAAGAAGAGGAAGAATTTGTTTTATCCCCACCCCCTGAAGAGTGTTTAAGATTTGAAGTGGGATCTTTGGTTTTACCCTTGTCCCCATGCTTATCTTGAGATTTTTCACCATCTTTCTTCTTAGTGTTCTCTTTGTCACCACCTGTATGAACTTTTCTGTTCACCCTTGTTCTGACCCATTTGTCTGCCTTCTTTCCCAATTCTTGGGGAGAGGTCAGATCAGAGTCCACCAGGTACTGGTGCAACAAATCAGACACACAATTATTAAGAATATGCTCTCTCAGGATCAAGTTATACAGGCTGTCATAATCAGTAACTTTACTGCCATGTAACCACCCCTCCAAGGCCTTCACTGAATGGTCAATGAAATCAACCCAGTCTTGTGAAGACTCCTTTTTGGTCTCTCTGAACTTTATCCTGTATTGTTCAGTGGTTAAGCCATAACCATCCAGGAGTGCATTCTTAAGTACTGTAAAATGATTATATGACGGAACACCGAATTAAAAACAACTACTAACCTTAACAACGAGGTCGGAACACCGACCTCGTCCTTACTACTAATGATTTTACCACGAATGCCTTAACAACGATATTTCGTTGTAAAGGCATTCCTGATAAAATCATTAGCAATAGGCGCCATTCACCCTACATCCCTCATCCCACCCCCCCAACCCCACCCCAAAACCTAAAACCCGCTGACCCCCCACCCACTCCCCAAAACCAAAAACGCCCCACCCCCCAACCCCACCCTAAAACCTAAAACCCCCTGACCCCCCACCCACTCCCCAAAACCAAAAACGCCCCACCCCTCAACCCCACCCCAAAACCTAAAACCCCCTGACCCCCCCACCCACTCCCCAAAACCAAAAACGCCCCACCCCCCAACCCCACCCCAAAACCTAAAAAACCCTGACCCCCCACCCCCACCCCAAAACCAAAAACGCCCCACCCCACCAACCCCACCCCAAAACCTAAAACCCCCTGACCCCCCACCCCCACCCCAAAACCTAAACCCACCACTTACCTTCGCCAACTCCCTTCTTTGTACCTTAACCACGCATGTTCGTTGTTCAGAACATACGTAGTTACGGCACAAAAATACGAAGTCGTGGTTAAAAAAAGCGTTGTTACGCTTTCGTTAACCACGACTTTCGTAATAAAAAAGTCGTAAAAAAGGATGTTTCCCCTGTAAAATTATTGGCATCACTTTCTTTCACAGTAAGGAGCCTATCCCTACCTTTTCCACTAAATGATAGCCATAGGATAGCAGCCCACTGCCTTTGAGGGACATCCTGTACAACACAGGCCCTCTCAAGTGCAGCAAGCCACTTGGTAATGTCATCCCCCTCCTTATAAGGGGGAACTATCTTGTGCAGATTCCTGGAATCATGCTCTTTTACAGGATGACCATGGGGAATACTGCTGATGCCACCATGGGTTTCTAAACCCAACTTCTGTCTTTCCTTCTCTATTTCTAAAGACTGTCTATCCAAATCCAGCTGTTGCTTCTTAAGCTTCAGTCTGGTTTGTTCCACCCTCAACTTGTTGAGTTCCCTTTCTAACAATCTGTCATCAGGGTTGGTGGGAGGGACATTTCTAGATACAGAGGTATGATGGGAATGAACAGAAGGAGATCTGTCCCTTACAGAGGGCACCCTAACAGCTTGGCTGACAGTGTAATGTGAGAGCACATCATCTGTATGATGTGACTCTACCTCAGTAACAACTATGCTAGACTGTCTTGTAATGGGCAGGCTAGGAAGTTTCTTTCCTGAATCTTTTCCTGGGGGGAGTCTCTGGATCAGATTGGGAACCATTAGCTACTTTTTCAACAGATGGGGCACTTTTAGCCTTATCTTGTTCTCTAAGCATGTTAAGTAACAGTTCCAAGGAAGGATTCTTCCCTACACTCAAACCTCTCTCTATGCAGAGACTCCTTGCTCCTTTCCAGCTAAGGTGATCATATGCAAGTTTGGACAGATCAACATTTTGGCCTGTGCCAGACATTTTTTTAGAGAGAGTTAAAGTGATAGAAAAAGAGAAAAAAGTTTGTCAGAGCTTTTTGGAAAGACAGAAAAAACTTTTTAAACTTTTAAGAACTTTTTGAAAGTTTAGAAGTACTTTTCAGCACTTTAGAAAAGAGTGAAAAGAGGAAATGCAAAACTTTTTAGCTATGTGTACACACACTGAACTTGTTTTGTATATTTTTCTCTTATGAAAAGTACAATGACAAGAGTGGTAAGTAGTCTCAAAGCACTTATCCCACCGCTGCACAACCAATGTAGGAGGCTGGACTGGTTTGTAGTGAGTACCAAGGGGTACTTGCACCTTGCACCAGGCCCAGTTATCCCTTATTAGTGTATAGGGTGTCTAGCAGCCTAGGCTGATAGATAATGGTAGCTTAGCAGAGCAGCTTAGGCTGAACTAGGAGACGTGTGAAGCTACCACAGTACCACAAGTGTCACTTGCACAATATCATAAGAAAACACAATACACAGTTATACTAAAAATAAAGGTACTTTATTTTCATGACAATATGCCAAAGTATCTTGGAGTGTACCCTCAGTGAGAGGATAGGAAATATACACAAGATATATGTACACAATACCAAAAATATGCAGTATAGTCTTAGAAAACAGTGCAAACAATGTATAGTTACAATAGGATGCAATGGGGACACATAGGGATAGGGGCAACACAAACCATATACTCCAAAAGTGGAATGCGAACCACGAATGGACCCCAAACCTATGTGACCTTGTAGAGGGTCGCTGGGACTATTAGAAAATAGTGAGAGTTAGAAAATTAGCCCTCCCCAAGACCCTGAAAAGTGAGTGCAAAGTGCACTAAAGTTCCCCCAAGGACATAGAAGTCGTGATAGAGGAATAATGCAGGAAAGACACAAACCAACAATGCAACAACGATGGATTTCCAATCTAGGGTAACTGTGGAACAAGGGGACCAAGTCCAAAAGTCACAAGCAAGTCGGAGATGGGCATATGCCCAGGAAATGCCAGCTGTGGGTGCAAAGAAGCTTCTACTGGACAGAAGAAGCTGAGGTTTCTGCAGGAACGAAAAGGGCTAGAGACTTCCCTTTTGGTGGACGGATCCCCCTCGCCGTTGAAAGTCGTGCAGAAGTGTTTTCCCGCCGAAAGAACGCCAACAAGCCTTGCTAGCTGCAAATCGTGTGGTTAGCGTTTTTGGACGCTGCTATGGCTCAGGAGAGACCAGGAGGTAGCAAATTGGACCAGGAGGTAGAGGGAACATCGAGCAAGACAAGGAGCCCTCTGAGCAGCAGGTAGCATCCGGAGAAGTGCCAGAAACAGGCACTACGAGGATGCGTGAAATGGTGCTCACCCGAAGTTACACAAAGGAGTCCCACGTCGCCGGAGACCAACTTAGAAAGTCGTGCAATGCAGGTTAGAGTGCCGTGGACCCAGGCTTGGCTGTGCACAAAGGATTTCCGCCGGACGTGCACAGGGGCCGAAGCAGCAGCAAAAGTCGCAGTTCCCAGCAATGCAGCCTAGCGAGGTGAGGCAAGGACTTACCTCCACCAAACTTGGACTGAAGAGTCACCGGACTGTGGGAGTCAGTTGGACAGAGTTGCTGGATTCGAGGGACCTCGCTCGTCATGCTGAGAGGAGACCCAAGGGACCGGTAATGCAGCTTTTTGGTGCCTGAGGTTGCAGGGGGAAGATTCCGTCGACCCACGGGAGATTTCTTCGGAGCTTCTAGTGCAGAGAGGAGGCAGACTACCCCCACAGCATGCACCACCAGGAAAACAGTCGAGAAGGCGGCAGGATCAGCGTTACAGAGTTGCAGTAGTCGTCTTTGCTACCATGTTGCAGGTTTGCAGGCTTCCAGCGCGGTCAGCAGTCGATTCCTTGGCAGAAGGTGAAGAGAGAGATGCAGAGGAACTCGGATGAGCTCTTGCATTCGTTATCTAAAGTTTCCCCAGAGACAGAGACCCTAAATAGCCAGAAAAGAGGGTTTGGCTACCTAGGAGAGAGGATAGGCTACTAACACCTGAAGGAGCCTATCAGAACGAGTCTCAGACGTCACCTGGTGGCACTGGCCACTCAGAGCAGTCCAGTGTGCCAGCAGCACCTCTGTTTCCAAGATGGCAGAGGTCTGGAGCACACTGGGGGAGCTCTGGACACCTACCAGGGGAGGTGCAGGTCAGGGGAGTGGTCACTCCCCTTTCCTTTGTCCAGTTTCGCGCCAGAGCAGGGCTAAGGGGTCCCCTGAACCGGTGTAGACTGGCTTATGCAGAATTGGGCACATCTGTGCCCAAGAAAGCATTTCCAGAGGCTGGGGGAGGCTACTCCTCCCCTGCCTTCACACCATTTTCCAAAGGGAGAGGGTGTAACACCCTCTCTCTGAGGAAGTCCTTTGTTCTGCCATCCTGGGACAAGCCTGGCTTGACCCCAGCGGGGCAGAACCCTGTCTGAGGGGTTGGCAGCAGCAGCAGCTGCAGTGAAACCCCAGAAAAGGCAGTTTGGCAGTACCAGGGTCTGTGCTACAGACCACTGGGATCATGGAATTGTGCCAACAATGCCAGGATTTCATAGAGGAGGCAATTCTATGATCTTAGACATGTTACATGGCCATATTCAGAGTTACCATTGTGAAGCTACATATAGGTAGTGACCTATATGTAGTGCACGCGTGTAATGGTGTCCCCGCACTCACAAAGTTCAGGGAATTGGCCCTGAACAATGTGGGGGCACCTTGGCTAGTGACAGGGTGCCCTCACACTAAGTAACTTTGCACCTAACCTTTACCAGGTAAAGGTTAGACATATAGGTGACTTATAAGATACTTAAGTGCAGTGTAAAATGGCTGTGAAATAACGTGGACGTTATTTCACTCAGGCTGCAGTGGCAGGCCTGTGTAAGAATTGTCAGAGCTCCCTATGGGTGGCAAAAGAAATGCTGCAGCCCATAGGGATATCCTGGAACCCCAATACCCTGGGTACCTCAGTACCATATACTAGGGAATTATAAGGGTGTTCCAGTAAGCCAATGTAAATTGGTAAAATTGGTCACTAGCCTGTCAGTGACAATTTGAAAGAAATGAGAGAGCATAACCACTGAGGTTCTGGTTAGCTGAGCCTCAGTGAGACAGTTAGGCAGCACACAGGGAACACATACATATAGGCCACAAACTTATGAGCACTGGGGTGCTGACTAGCAGGGTCCCAGTGACACATAACAAACATACTGAAAATATAGGGTTTTCACTATGAGCACTGGGCCCTGGCTAGCAGGATCCCAGTGAGACAGTGAAAACACCCTGACATATACTCACAACCAGGCCAAAAGTGGGGGTAACAAGGCTAGAAAGAGGCTACTTTCTCACACAACCCCCCCCCCAAACGAAGGACAATAAGGCTAACCTTGGCCAGTTGAGACTTTATTGTCTAAGTGGTGATAAGTAGAGAGTAGCTCTGCAATAGACTGGTTACTCCCTTTATCATCCACTATATGGTTACTTCCCTGTGGGGATGTAAACCACCCTGTTTGAAGTTTTTTAGCTAAGCAACAATTTGAAGATGTATTTTCAGAGTTTCTATCAGTAAGTTTTAGTTTAGAGCAGTGGGAATTGTCCATTGAACCTATTTGTAGTGATGGAAATGCCAGACAGGGATGCTGTCTCAGAAAAGCCATAGTTGGGCAAAAACGTTGTCCATATGGCTGGAAGAGAGAACAGGGATGCTGTTTCTCTTGAGTTGGAGCAGGGCAGGGATGCTGTCCTATGAGCTCCACACTAGGGCAGGGATGCTGTCCTAAGTGTTGTGAGGCAGTGCAGAGTTTCTGCACTAAAGTTTCTCTGGGAGGGTTGGAGGGATGCTCCATGTTAACTAAAATGGTGCTCTTTTTCTCACTAATGTTAGTTATCCCACAGAGAGGTACTTCTACCTCAGGGAGTACAGTTTTGTCAACTGATGATTCCCTTAGAACAGGTGCCACCCCAGGAGAGGTTTCTCCCACCACAGGAATGGTATCCTGAATGGTAGGGTGGTTAGGGGATACTGTGATACCCTTTTTACTTGTTGATGGAGAGGGATCCTGAGTTTTCAGGCCTTCTCTCCTTTGCTTTTTCATTTCAGTAGAAATGAGAGGGAACAATTCCTCTGGGATGCCCAGCATGGCTGCATGGGCATAAAACTCTACATCAGCCCAACCTGAGGCCTCTAGGTCATTACCTAAGAGACAATCTACAGGTAAGCTAGGTGATACCACCACCTGCTTAGGGCCAGTAACTCCACCCCAACTAAACTGAATTATAGCTAAGGGAAGAAACTTAGTGGAGTTATGGACATCAATAATCTTATACTGTTGTCCAATGATGTGTTGATCAGGGTGCACTAGGTTTTCAGTCACCAAAGTGATACTGGCACCTGTGTCCCTGTAGGCCAAGGCCTCAACACCATTTATTGAAACTGTCTGCCTGTACTTATCCATTGTAAGGGGACAAGCAGCCAGTGTGGCAAGGCCAATGCCACTAGGTGTGACAGAAACTGTCTTGGGACTGACTACCCCAGTTTCTACTATGGACCCATAAGTGAACCCAACTACACCCTTAACTTGACTGTTGCCAGCAGTCCCACCACTAGTACCACTACTGCTAGGGGCACTAGAGCTTGATGTATTAGTGGTGGTAGGATCAGGGGGTTTACCTGGACAGGACTTATCCCCTGGCCTATGGCCTCTATTTTTACACACAAAGCACCAAGGCTTTTTAAATTGTGTAGGTTGAGAAGAAGAGGAAGAATTTGTTTTATCCCCACCCCCTGAAGAGTGTTTAAGATTTGAAGTGGGATCTTTGGTTTTACCCTTGTCCCCATGCTTATCTTGAGATTTTTCACCATCTTTCTTCTTAGTGTTCTCTTTGTCACCACCTGTATGAACTTTTCTGTTCACCCTTGTTCTGACCCATTTGTCTGCCTTCTTTCCCAATTCTTGGGGAGAGGTCAGATCAGAGTCCACCAGGTACTGGTGCAACAAATCAGACACACAATTATTAAGAATATGCTCTCTCAGGATCAAGTTATACAGGCTGTCATAATCAGTAACTTTACTGCCATGTAACCACCCCTCCAAGGCCTTCACTGAATGGTCAATGAAATCAACCCAGTCTTGTGAAGACTCCTTTTTGGTCTCTCTGAACTTTATCCTGTATTGTTCAGTGGTTAAGCCATAACCATCCAGGAGTGCATTCTTAAGTACTGTAAAATTATTGGCATCACTTTCTTTCACAGTAAGGAGCCTATCCCTACCTTTTCCACTAAATGATAGCCATAGGATAGCAGCCCACTGCCTTTGAGGGACATCCTGTACAACACAGGCCCTCTCAAGTGCAGAAAACCACTTGTTAATGTCATCCCCCTCCTTATAAGGGGGAACTATCTTGTGCAGATTCCTGGAATCATGCTCTTTTACAGGATGACTATGGGGAATACTGCTGCTGCCACCATGGGTTTCTAAACCCAACTTCTGTCTTTCCTTCTCTATTTCTAAAGACTGTCTATCCAAATCCAGCTGTTGCTTCTTAAGCTTCAGTCTGGTTTGTTCCACCCTCAACTTGTTGAGTTCCCTTTCTAACAATCTGTCATCAGGGTTGGTGGGAGGGACATTTCTAGATACAGAGGTATGATGGGAATGAACAGAAGGAGACCTGTCCCTTACAGAGGGCACCCTAACAGCTTGGCTGACAGTGTAATGTGAGAGCACATCATCTGTATGATGTGACTCCACCTCAGTAACAACTATGCTAGACTGTCTTGTAATGGGCAGGCTAGGAAGTTTCTTTCCTGAATCTTTTCCTGGGGGAGTCCCTGGATCAGATTGGGAACCATTAGCTACTTTTTCAACAGATGGGGCACTTTTAGCCTTATCTTGTTCTCTAAGCATGTTAAGTAACAGTTCCAAGGAAGGATTCTTCCCTACACTCAAACCTCTCTCTATGCAGAGACTCCTTGCTCCTTTCCAGCTAAGGTGATCATATGCAAGTTTGGACAGATCAACATTTTGGCCTGTGCCAGACATTTTTTTAGAGAGAGTTAAAGTGATAGAAAAAGAGAAAAAAGTTTGTCAGAGCTTTTTGGAAAGACAGAAAAAAACTTTTTAAACTTTTAAGAACTTTTTGAAAGTTTAGAAGTACTTTTCAGCACTTTAGAAAAGAGTGAAAAGAGGAAATGCAAAACTTTTTAGCTATGTGTATACACACTGAACTTGTTTTGTATATTTTTCTCTTATGAAAAGTACAATGACAAGAGTGGTAAGTAGTCTCAAAGCACTTATCCCACCGCTGCACAACCAATTTAGGAGGCTGGACTGGTTTGTAGTGAGTACCAAGGGGTACTTGCACCTTGCACCAGGCCCAGTTATCCCTTATTAGTGTATAGGGTGTCTAGCAGCTTAGGCTGATAGATAATGGTAGCTTAGCAGAGCAGCTTAGGCTGAACTAGGAGACGTGTGAAGCTACTACAGTACCACAAGTGTCACTTGCACAATATCATAAGAAAACACAATACATAGTTATACTAAAAATAAAGGTACTTTATTTTCATGACAATATGCCAAAGTATCTTAGAGTGTACCCTCAGTGAGAGGATAGGAAATATACACAAGATATATGTACACAATACCAAAAATATGCAGTATAGTCTTAGAAAACAGTGCAAACAATGTATAGTTACAATAGGATGCAATGGGGACACATAGGGATAGGGGCAACACAAACCATATACTCCAAAAGTGGAATGCGAACCACGAATGGACCCCAAACCTATGTGACCTTGTAGAGGGTCGCTGGGACTATTAGAAAATAGTGAGAGTTAGAAAATTAGCCCTCCCCAAGACCCTGAAAAGTGAGTGCAAAGTGCACTAAAGTTCCCCCAAGGACATAGAAGTCGTGATAGAGGAATAATGCAGGAAAGACACAAACCAACAATGCAACAACGATGGATTTCCAATCTAGGGTACCTGTGGAACAAGGGGACCAAGTCCAAAAGTCACAAGCAAGTCGGAGATGGGCATATGCCCAGGAAATGCCAGCTGTGGGTGCAAAGAAGCTTCTAGTGGACAGAAGAAGCTGAGGTTTCTGCAGGAACGAAAAGGGCTACAGACTTCCCCTTTAGTGCACTGATCCCGCTCGCCGCGGAGAGTCGTGGAGAAGTGTTTTCCCGCCAAAAAAATGCCAACAAGCCTTGCTAGCTGCAAATCGTGCGGTTAGCGTTTTTGGACGCTGCTGTGGCCCAGGAGGGACCAGGAGGTCGCAAATTGGACCAGGAGGTAGAGGGGACGTCGAGCAAGACAAGAAGCCCACTCAGCAGCAGGTAGCACCCGGAGAAGTGCCAGAAACAGGCACTACAAGGATGCGTGAAACGGTGCTCATCCGAAGTTACACAAAGGAGTCCCACGTCGCCGGAGACCAACTTAGAAAGTCGTGCAATGCAGGTTAGAGTGCCGTGGACCCAGGCTTGGCTGTGCATAAAGGATTTCTGCCGGAAGTGCACAGGGGCCGGAGTACCTGCAAAAGTCGCGGTTCCCAGCAATGCAGTCTAGCGAGGTGAGGCAAGGACTTACCTCCACCAAACTTGGACTGAAGAGTCACTGGACTGTGGGAGTCACTTGGACAGAGTTGCTGGATTCGAGGGACCTCGCTCGTCGTGCTGAGAGGAGACCCAGGGGACCGGTAATGCAGCTTTTCGGTGCCTGCGGTTGCAGGGGGAAGATTCCGTCGACCCACGGGAGATTTCTTCGGAGCTTCGAGTGCAGAGAGGAGGCAGACTACCCCCACAGCATGCACCACCAGGAAAACAGTCGAGAAGGCGGCAGGATCAGCGTTACAGAGTTGCAGTAGTCGTCTTTGCTACTATGTTGCAGGTTTGCAGGCTTCCAGCGCGGTCAGCAGTCGATTCCTTGGCAGAAGGTGAAGAGAGAGATGCAGAGGAACTCGGATGAGCTCTTGCATTCGTTATCTAAAGTTTCCCCAGAGACAGAGACCCTAAATAGCCAGAAAAGAGGGTTTGGCTACCTAGGAGAGAGGATAGGCTACTAACACCTGAAGGAGCCTATCAGAAGGAGTCTCTGACGTCACCTGGTGGTACTGGCCACTCAGAGCAGTCCAGTGTGCCAGCAGCACCTCTGTTTCCAAGATGGCAGAGGTCTGGAGCACACTGGGGGAGCTCTGGACACCTCCCAGGGGAGGTGCAGGTCAGGGGAGTGGTCACTCCCCTTTCCTTTGTCCAGTTTTGCGCCAGAGCAGGGCTAAGGGGTCCCCTGAACCGGTGTAGACTGGCTTATGCAGAATTGGGCACATCTGTGCCCAAGAAAGCATTTCCAGAGGCTGGGGGAGGCTACTCCTCCCCTGCCTTCACACCATTTTCCAAAGGGAGAGGGTGTAACACCCTCTCTCTGAGGAAGTCCTTTGTTCTGCCATCCTGGGACAAGCCTGGCTTCACCCCAGGGGGGCAGAACCCTGTCTGAGGGGTTGGCAGCAGCAGCAGCTGCAGTGAAACCCCAGAAAAGGCAGTTTGGCAGTACCAGGGTCTGTGCTACAGACCACTGGGATCATGGAATTGTGCCAACAATGCCAGGATGGCATAGAGGGGGCAATTCCATGATCTTAGACATGTTACATGGCCATATTCGGAGTTACCATTGTGAAGCTACATATAGGTAGTGACCTATATGTAGTGCACGCGTGTAATGGTGTCCCCGCACTCACAAAGTTCAGGGAATTGGCCCTGAACAATGTGGGGGCACCTTGGCTAGTGCCAGGGTGCCCTCACACTAAGTAACTTTGCACCTAACCTTTACCAGGTAAAGGTTAGACATATAGGTGACTTATAAGTTACTTAATTGCAGTGTAAAATGGCTGTGAAATAACGTGGACGTTATTTCACTCAGGCTGCAGTGGCAGGCCTGTGTAAGAATTGTCAGAGCTCCCTATGGGTGGCAAAAGAAATGCTGCAGCCCATTGGGATATCCTGGAACCCCAATACCCTGGGTACCTCAGTACCATATACTAGGGAATTATAAGGGTGTTCCAGTAAGCCAATGTAAATTGGTCAAATTGGTCACTAGCCTGTCAGTGACAATTTGAAAGAAATGAGAGAGCATAACCACTGAGGTTCTGGTTAGCAGAGCCTCAGTGAGACAGTTAGGCACCACACAGGGAACACATACATATAGGCCACAAACTTATGAGCACTGGGGTCCTGACTAGCAGGGTCCCAGTGACACATAACAAACATACTGAAAATATAGGGTTTTCACTATGAGCACTGGGCCCTGGCTAGCAGGATCCCAGTGAGACAGTGAAAACACCCTGACATATACTCACAACCAGGCCAAAAGTGGGGGTAACAAGGCTAGAAAGAGGCTACTTTCTCACACAACCCCCCACCCCAAACGAAGGACAATAAGGCTAACCTTGGCCAGTTGAGACTTTATTGTCTAAGTGGTGATAAGTAGAGAGTAGCTCTGCAATAGACTGATTACTCCCTTTATCATCCACTATATGGTTACTTCCCTGTGGGGATGTAAACCACCCTGTTTGAAGTTTTTTAGCTAAGCAACAATGTGAAGATGTATTTTCAGAGTTTCTATCAGTAAGTTTTAGTTTAGAGCAGTGGGAATTGTCCATTGAACCTATTTGTAGTGATGGAAATGCCAGACAGGGATGCTGTCTCAGAAAAGCCATAGTTGGGCAAAAACTTTGTCCATATGGCTGGAAGAGAGAACAGGGATGCTGTTTCTCTTGAGTTGGAGCAGGGCAGGGATGCTGTCCTATGAGCTCCACACTAGGGCAGGGATGCTGTCCTAAGTGTTGTGAGGCAGTGCAGAGTTTCTGCACTAAAGTTTCTCTGGGAGGGTTGGAGGGATGCTCCATGTTAACTAAAATGGTGCTCTTTTTCTCACCAATGTTAGTTATCCCACAGAGAGGTACTTTTACCTCAGGGAGTACAGTTTTGTCAACTGATGATTCCCTTAGAACAGGTGCCACCCCAGGAGAGGTTTCTCCCACCACAGGAATGGTATCCTGAATGGTAGGGTGGTTAGGGGATACTGTGATACCCTTTTTACCTGTTGATGGAGAGGGATCCTGAGTTTTCAGGCCTTCTCTCCTTTGCTTTTTCATTTCAGTAGAAATGAGAGGGAACAATTCCTCTGGGATGCCCAGCATGGCTGCATGGGCATAAAACTCTACATCACCCCAACCTGAGGCCTCTAGGTCATTACCTAAGAGACAATCTACAGGTAAGCTAGGTGATACCACCACCTGCTTAGGGCCAGTAACTCCACCCCAACTAAACTGAATTATAGCTAAGGGAAGAAACTTAGTGGAGTTATGGACATCAATAATCTTATACTGTTGTCCAATGATGTGTTGATCAGGGTGCACTAGGTTTTCAGTCACCAAAGTGATACTGGCACCTGTGTCCCTGTAGGCCAAGGCCTCAACACCATTTATTGAAACTGTCTGCCTGTACTTATCCATTGTAAGGGGACAAGCAGCCAGTGTGGCAAGGCCAATGCCACTAGGTGTGACAGAAACTGTCTTGGGACTGACTACCCCAGTTTCTACTATGGACCCATAAGTGAACCCAACTACACCCTTAACTTGACTGTTGCCAGCAGTCCCACCACTAGTACCACTACTGCTAGGGGCACTAGAGCTTGATGTATTAGTGGTGGTAGGCTCAGGGGGTTTACCTGGACAGGACTTATCCCCTGGCCTATGGCCTCTATTTTTACACACAAAGCACCAAGGCTTTTTAAATTGTGTAGGTTGAGAAGAAGAGGAAGAATTTGTTTTATCCCCACCCCCTGAAGAGTGTTTAAGATTTGAAGTGGGATCTTTGGTTTTACCCTTGTCCCCATGCTTATCTTGAGATTTTTCACCATCTTTCTTCTTAGTGTTCTCTTTGTCACCACCTGTATGAACTTTTCTGTTCACCCTTGTTCTGACCCATTTGTCTGCCTTCTTTCCCAATTCTTGGGGAGAGGTCAGATCAGAGTCCACCAGGTACTGGTGCAACAAATCAGACACACAATTATTAAGAATATGCTCTCTCAGGATCAAGTTATACAGGCTGTCATAATCAGTAACTTTACTGCCATGTAACCACCCCTCCAAGGCATTCACTGAATGGTCAATGAAATCAACCCAGTCTTGTGAAGACTCCTTTTTGGTCTCTCTGAACTTTATCCTGTATTGTTCAGTGGTTAAGCCATAACCATCCAGGAGTGCATTCTTAAGTACTGTAAAATTATTGGCATCACTTTCCTTAACAGTAAGGAGCCTATCCCTACCCTTTCCAATGAAAGATAGCCATAGGATAGCAGCCCACTGCCTTTGAGGGACCTCCTGTGCAACACAGGCCCTCTCAAGTGCAGCAAACCACTTGTTAATGTCAGCCCCCTCCTTGTAAGGGGGAACTATCTTGTGCAGATTCCTAGAATCATGCGCTTTTGCAGGATGACTATTTGGAATACTGCTGCTGCCACCATGGGGTCGAAACCCCAACCTCTGTCTTTCTTTTTCTAAGTCAAATGCTTCCCTGTCTAGATCCAGCTGTTGCTTTCTAAGCTTCAGCCTGGACTCTTCCACTCTCAATCTATTGAGTTCCCTTTCTAACATTCTGTCTTCAGGGAGGGTGGGTTGGGCATGCCTTGACACAGAAGAATGGTGTGAATGAACAGAGGGAGACCTGTCCCTAACAGATGGCACTCTATCAACCTAGCTTACAGAAGTAACACTCCTACTGTGATGAAAACTCACATTAGTACCAGCCATGCTAGGTGGCCTGCTAGGGGGCAGGTTGGGAAGGTTCCCTTATAACCCTCTTACTGGGGGTGCCCCAGAGTCAGAGTGTGAAGCTCAGCTTCTAAGCTTCAGCCTGGACTCTTCCACTCTCAATCTATTGAGTTCCCTTTCTAACATTCTGTCTTCAGGGAGGGTGGGTTGGGCATGCCTTGACACAGAAGAATGGTGTGAATGAACAGAGGGAGACCTGTCCCTAACAGATGGCACTCTATCAACCTAGCTTACAGAAGTAACACTCCTACTGTGATGAAAACTCACATTAGTACCAGCCATGCTAGGTGGCCTGCTAGGGGGCAGGTTGGGAAGGTTCCCTTATAACCCTCTTACTGGGGGTGCCCCAGAGTCAGAGTGTGAAGCATCAGCTAATTTCTCACCAGACGTGCCAACTAAGGTCTTATCCTGTTCAATGAGCATATTAACTAACAGTTCTCTTGAGGGATTCTTCCCTACCCCTAAACCTCTTTCAATGCAGAGACTCCTTGCTCCATTCCAGCTAAGGTGATCATATGCAACTCTGGTCAGATCCACAGTTTGACCTGTACCAGACATGATAGAAAAGGTTTAAGGAACAGAAAAAGAAAGAAAAAGCTTCAGAACTTTTTAAAGAACAGCAAAAAAAACTTTTTCAACTTTTAAGAACTTTTTGAAAGTTTTAGAGGTACTTTTCAGCACTTAGCAAAGGAGTAAGAGAAGAAAAGCAAAACTTTTTGGTTAAGTGTACATACACTGAACTTGTTTTGTATATTTTTCTCTTATGAAAAGTACAAAATGACAAAGTGGTAAGTAGTTGCAAGTACTTATCCCACCGCTGCACAACCAATGTAGGAGGCTGGCCTGGCTTGTAGTGGGTACCAAGGGGTACTTACACCTTGCACCAGGTCCAGGTATCCCTTATTAGTGTAGAGGGGTGTCTAGCAGCTTAGGCTGATAGAAAAGGTAGCTTAGCAGAGCAGCTTAGGCTGAACTAGGAGACGTGTGAAGCTCCTCCTATACCACTGGTGTCATATGCACAATATCATAAGAAAACACAATACACAGATATACTAAAAATAAAGGTACTTTATTTTTATGACAATATGCCAAAAGTATCTAAGTGAGTACCCTCAGTATGAGGATAGCAAATATACACTAGATATATGTACACAATACCAAAAATATGCAGTAATAGCAATAGAAAGGAATGCAAGCAATGTACAGTCACAATAGATTGCAATGAGGGCACATAGGGATAGGGGGAACACAAACCATATACTCTAGAAGTGGAATGCGAACCATGAATGGACCCCAAACCTATGTGACCTTGTAGAGGGTCGCTGGGACTGTAAGAAAACAGTGAGGGTTAGAAAAATAGCCCACCCCAAGACCCTGAAAAGTGGGTGCAAAGTGCACCTAAGTTCCACAAAGAGCACAGAAGTCGTGATAGGTGAATTCTGCAAGGAAGACCAACACCAGCAATGCAACAACAATGGATTTTCAGACAAGAGTACCAGTGGAACAAGGGGACCAAGTCCAAAAGTCACGATCAAGTCGGGAGTGGGCAGATGCCCAGGAAATGCCAGCTGTGGGTGCAAAGAAGCTGCCACCGGATGGTAGAAGCTGTGGATTCTGCAAGAACAAAGAGGACTAGGAACTTCCCCTTTGGAGGATGGATGTCCCACGTCGTGAAGAAGCTTGCGAAGGTATTTCCGTGCAGAAAGACCGCAAACAAGCCTTGCTAGCTGCAAGAGTCACGGTTAGGGTTTTTGGATGCTGCTGTGGCCCAGGAGGGACCAGGATGTCGCCAATTGCGTGAGGAGACAGAGGGGCCACCCAGCAAGACAAGGAGCCCACTTAGAAGCAAGCAGCACCCGCAGAAGTGCCAGAACAGGCACTACAAAGAGGAGTGAACTGGAGCTCACCCGAAGTCACAAAGTAAGGTCCCACGACGCTGGAGGACAACTCAGGAGGTCGTGCACTGCAGGTTAGAGTGTTGGGGACCTAGGCTTGGCTGTGCAAAAAGTAAATCCTGGAAGAGTGCACAGGAGCCGTAGCAGCTGCAAATCACGCGGTACCCAACAATGCAGTCTAGCGTGGGGAGGCAAGGACTTACTTCCACCAAACTTGGACTGAAGAGTCACTGGACTGTGGGAGTCACTTGGACAGAGTTGCTGAGTTCAAGGGACCTCGCTTGTCATGCTGAGAGGAGACCCAGAGGACCGGTGATGCAGTCTTTTGGTGCCTGCGGTTACAGGGGGAAGATTCCGTCGACCCACGGGAGATTTCTTCGGAGCTTCTAGTGCAGAGAGGAGGCAGACTACCCCCACAGGATGCACCACCAGGAAAACAGTTGAGAAGGCGGCCGGATCAGCGTTACAAGGTCGCAGTAGTCGTCTTTGCTACTTTGTTGAAGTTTTGCAGGCTTCCAGAGCAGTCAGCGGTCGATTCCTTGGCAGAAGGTGAAGAGAGAGATACAGAGGAACTCTGATGAGCTCTTGCATTTGTTATCTAAAGAATTCCCCAAAGCAGAGACCCTAAATAGCCAGAAAAGGAGGTTTGGCTACTTAGGAGAGAGGATAGGCTAGCAACACCTGGAGGAGCCTATCAGAAGGAGTCTCTGACGTCACCTGCTGGCCCTAGCCACTCAGAGCAGTCCAGTGTGCCAGCAGCACCTCTGTTTCCAAGATGGCAGAGGTCTAGAGCACACTGGAGGAGCTCTGGGCACCTCCCAGGGGAGGTGCAGGTCAGGGGAGTGGTCACTCCCCTTTCCTTTGTCCAGTTTGTGCCAGAGCAGGGCTGGGGGATCCCTGAACCGGTGTAGACTGGCTTATGCAGAGATGGGCACCATCTGTGCCCATTAAAGCATTTCCAGAGGCTGGGTGAGGCTACTCCTCCCCATCCCTGACACCTTTTTCCAAAGGGAGAGGGTGTAACACCCTCTCTCTGAGGAAGTCCTTTGTTCTGCCTTCCTGGGCCAAGCCTGGCTGGACCCCAGGAGGGCAGAAACCAGTCTGATGGGTTGGCAGCACCAGCAGCTGCAGTGAAACCCCGGGAAAGGTAGTTTGGCAGTACCCGGGTCTGTGCTAGAGACTCAGGGGATCATGGAATTGTCTCCCCAATGCCAGAATGGCAGAGTGAAAATGGCTGTGAAATAATGTGTGCATTATTTCACTCAGGCTGCACTGGCAGGCCTGTGTAAGAATTGTCAGAGCTCCCTATGGGTGGCAAAAAAAATGCTGCAGCCCATAGGGATCTCCTGGAACCCCAATACCCTGGGTACCTCAGTACCATATACTAGGGAATTATAAGGGTGTTCCAGTATGCCAATGTAAATTGGTGAAATTGGTCACTAGCCTGTTAGTGACAATTTGGAAAGAAATGAGAGAGCATAACCACTGAGTTTCTGGATAGCAGAGCCTCAGTGAGACAGTTAGTCATAACACAGGTAACACATTCAGGGCACACTTATAAGCACTGGGGCCCTGGCTGGCAGGGTCCCAGTGACACATACAACTAAAACAACATATATACAGTGAAAAATGGGGGTAACATGCCAGGCAAGATGGTACTTTACTACAGTGAGTGCCTTTGTCACTCTGTGGCCAGGAACAAAGCCTGTACTGGGTGGAAGTGCTTCTCACCTCCCCCTGCAGGAACTGTAACACCTGGTGGTGAGCCTCAAAGGCTCATGCCTGTTGTTACAGCACCCCAGGGCATTCCAGCTAGTAGAGATGGCCGCCCCACCGAACACGGCCCCCACTTTTGGCGGCAAGTCCGGAGGAGATAATAAGAAAAACAAGGAGAAGTCACCCACCAGTTAGGACAGCACCTAAGGTTTCCTGAGCTGAGGTGACCCCTGCCTTAAGAAATCCTCCATCTTGTTTTGGTGGATTCCCCCAATAGGAATAGGGTTGTGCCCCCTCCCCTCAGGTAGGAGGCACAAAGAGGGTGTAGCCACCCTCCAGGACAGTAGCCATTGGCTACTCCTCCCAGACCTAAACACACCCCTAAATTGAGTATTTAGAGGCGACCCTGAACCCAGGAAAGCAGATTCCTCCAACCAGAAGAAAGAAGGAGGACTGCTGACATGAAAGCCCAGCAGAGACGATGGAGAAAACAACTGACTTGGCTCCAGCCCTACCAGCCTGTCTCCCGACTCAAAGAACCCGCACAGTGATGCATCCAGCGGGGCCAGCGACCTCTGAGGACTCAGAGGACTGACCTGCACCTAAAGGACCAAGAACCTCATGAGAACAGCGGCTCTGTTCAAAAACAGCAACAAGAAAACAACTTTTAAGAGACTCCACCTTCCCGCCAGAAGCGTGAGTCTTCCCACTCTGTACCCGATGCACCTGTGTCGAGTTCAGGAGAACCAAAACTGCAGAGAGGATTCCCAGGCAACTCAAATGACATGGACACCCTGAGTCGACCTCCCTGCACCCCTACAGCGACGCCTACTGAGAGGAATCAGAGGCTCCCCCAGGAACTGTTGATTTTTGCAATGTGTCCACTTTTAAAATATCTTATTGCAATGTTTACCAAAACTGTGTGTACCACTATTTTAAATCAAAGTTCTATACTTACTCATGTGAAGTACCTTACTAAATTCTGAATCTTGCGGTTCTAAAAATAAATTAAGAACATTTTTCTATAAAAAAAACTATTGGCCTGGAGTTAAGTCTTTGAGTGTGTGTTCTCATTTATTGCCTGTGTGTGTACAACAAATGCTTAACACTACCCTCTGATAAGCCTATTGCTCGACCACACTACCACAAAATAGAACATTAGTATTATCTAATTGTGCCACTATCAATCTTTAAGGGGACCCCTGTAGGAGGCTGGACTGGCTTGTAGTGAGTACCAAGGGGTACTTGCACCTTGCACCAGGCCCAGTTATCCCTTATTAGTGTATAGGGTGTCTAGCAGCTTAGGCTGATAGATAATGGTAGCTTAGCAGAGCAGCTTAGGCTGAACTAGGAGACGTGTGAAGCTACTACAGTACCACTTAGTGTCATATGCACAATATCATAAGAAAACACAATACACAGTTATACTAAAAATAAAGGTACTTTATTTTTATGACAATATGCCAAAGTATCTTAGAGTGTACCCTCAGTGAGAGGATAGGAAATATACACAAGATATATATACACAATAGCAAAAATATGCAGTATAGTCTTAGAAAACAGTGCAAACAATGTATAGTTACAATAGGATGCAATGGGGAAACATAGGGATAGGGGCAACACAAACCATATACTCCAAAAGTGGAATGCGAACCACGAATGGACCCCAAACCTATGTGACCTTGTAGAGGGTCGCTGGGACTATTAGAAAATAGTGAGAGTTAGAAAAATAACCCTCCCCAAGACCCTGAAAAGTGAGTGCAAAGTGCACTAAAGTTCCCCTAAGGACAAAGTAGTCGTGTTAGAGGAATAATGCAGGAAAGACACTAACCAGCAATGCAACAACTGTGGATTTCCAATCTAGGGTACCTGTGGAACAAGGGGACCAAGTCCAAAAGTCACAAGCAAGTCGGAGATGGGCAGATGCCCAGGAAATGCCAGCTGCGGGTGCAAAGAAGCTTCGACTGGACAGAAGAAGCTGAGGTTTCTGCAGGAACGCAAAGGGCTAGAGACTTCCCCTTTGGTGGACGGATCCCACTCGCCGTGGAGAGTCGTGCAGAAGTATTTTCCCGCTGAAAGAACGCCAACAAGCCTTGCTAGCTGCAAATCGTGCGTTTGGCGTTTTTGGACGCTGCTGGGGCCCAGGAGGGACCAGGAGGTCGCAAATTGGACCTGAAGAGAGAGGGGACGTCGAACAAGACAAAGAGCCCTCACTGAAGCAGGTAGCACCTGCAGAAGTGCCAGAAACAGGCACTACGAGGATGCCGGAGACCAACTTAGAAAGTCGTGCAATGCAGGTTAGAGTGCCGTGGACCCAGGCTTGGCTGTGCACAAAGGATTTCCGCCGGAAGTGCACAGGGGCCGGAGTAGCTGCAAAGTCACGGTTCCCAGCAATGCAGCCCAGCGAGGTGAGGCAAGGACTTACCTCCACCAAACTTGGGCTGAAGAGTCACTAGACTGTGGGGGTCACTTGGACAGAGTCGCTGGATTCGAGGGACCTCGCTCGTCGTGCTGAGAGGAGACCCAAGGGACCGGTAATGCAGCTTTTTGGTGCCTGCGGTTGCAGGGGGAAGATTCCGTCGACCCACGGGAGATTTCTTCGGAGCTTCTGGTGCAGAGAGGAGGCAGGCTACCCCCACAGCATGCACAAGCAGGAAAACAGTCGAGAAGGCGGCAGGATCAGCGTTACAGAGTTGCAGTAGTCGTCTTTGCTACTATGTTGCAGGTTTGCAGGCTTCCAGCGCGGTCAGCAGTCGTTTCCTTATCAGAAGGTGAAGAGAGAGATGCAGAGGAACTCGGATGAGCTCTTGCATTCGTTATCTGAAGTTTCCCCAGAGACAGAGACCCTAAATAGCCAGAAAAGAGGGTTTGGCTACCTAGGAGAGAGGATAGGCTAGCAACACCTGAAGGAGCCTATCACAAGGAGTCTCTGACGTCACCTGGTGGCACTGGCCACTCAGAGCAGTCCAGTGTGCCAGCAGCACCTCTGTTTCCAAGATGGCAGAGGTCTGGAGCACACTGGAGGAGCTCTGGACACCTCCCAGGGGAGGTGCAGGTCAGGGGAGTGGTCACTCCCCTTTCCTTTGTCCAGTTTCGCGCCAGAGCAGGGGCTAAGGGGTCCCTGAACCGGTGTAGACTGGCTTATGCAGAATTGGGCACATCTGTGCCCAACAAAGCATTTCCAGAGGCTGGGGGAGGCTACTCCTCCCCTGCCTTCACACCATTTTCCAAAGGGAGAGGGTGTCACACCCTCTCTCAGAGGAAGTTCTTTGTTCTGCCATCCTGGGCCAGGCCTGGCTGGACCCCAGGAGGGCAGCTGCCTGTCTGAGGGGTTGGCAGCAGCAGCAGCTGCAGTGAAACCCCAGGAAGGGCAGTTTGGCATTACCAGGGTCTGTGCTACAGACCACTGGGATCATGGGATTGTGCCAACTATGCCAGGATGGCATAGAGGGGGCAATTCCATGATCATAGACATGTTACATGGCCATATTCGGAGTTACCATTGTGAAGCTACATATAGGTAGTGACCTATATGTAGTGCACGCGTGTAATGGTGTCCCCGCACTCACAAAGTTCAGGGAATTGGCTCTGAACAATGTGGGGGCACCTTGGCTAGTGCCAGGGTGCCCTCACACTAAGTAACTTTGCACCTAACCTTTACCAGGTAAAGGTTAGACATATAGGTGACTTATAAGTTACTTAAGTGCAGTGTAAAATGGCTGTGAAATAACGTGGACGTTATTTCACTCAGGCTGCAGTGGCAGGCCTGTGTAAGATTTGTCAGAGCTCCCTATGGGTGGCAAAATAAATGCTGCAGCCCATAGGGATCTCCTGGAACCCCAATACCCTGGGTACCTCAGTACCATATACTAGGGAATTATAAGGGTGTTCCAGTAAGCCAATGTAAATTGGTAAAAATGGTCACTAGCCTGTTAGTGACAATTTGGAAAGAAATGAGAGAGCATAACCACTGAGGTTCTGATTAGCAGAGCCTCAGTGAGACAGTTAGTCACTACACAGGTAACACATTCAGGCACACTTATGAGCACTGGGGCCCTGGGTTACCAGGGTCCCAGTGACACATACAACTAAAACAACATATATACAGTGAAAAATGGGGGTAACATGCCAGGCAAGATGGTACTTTCCTACACAACCCCCCCCCAAACGAAGGACAATAAGACTAGCCATGACCTGATGAGTCTTCATTGTCTAAGTGGAAATATCTGGAGAGTCCATCTGCATTGGAGTGGCTACTCCCAGGTCTATGTTCCACTGTATAGTCCATTCCCTGTAGGGATATGGACCACCTCAACAATTTAGGATTTTCACCTTTCATTTGTTTTAGCCAAAGTAGAGGTTTGTGGTCTGTCTGAACAATGAAGTGAGTGCCAAACAGGTATGGCCTCAACTTCTTCAGAGCCCAGACCACAGCAAAGGCCTCCCTCTCTATGGCAGACCAACGCTTTTCTCTAGGGGTCAACCTCCTACTAATAAAAGCAACAGGTTGATCCTGGCCCTCAGAATTAAGTTGTGATAGGACTGCCCCTACTCCTAATTCAGATGCATCAGTTTGGACATAGAATTTTTTAGAGTAACAAGGGCTTTTCAGGACAGGTGCAGAGCACATGGCCTGCTTCAGCTCCTCAAAAGCTTTCTGACAGTTTGCTGTCCATAATACCTTTTTAGGCATTTTCTTGGATGTGAGGTCATTAAGAGGGGCTGCAATGGAGCCATAGTTCTTAATGAACCTCCTGTAGTACCCAGTGAGGCCTAGGAAGGCTCTCACCTGAGTCTGAGTGGTAGGGGGAACCCAATCAATAATTGTTTGGATTTTCCCCTGAAGTGGTGCACTCTGTTCCCCACCAACAAGGTGTCCCAGATAAACCACCTTACCCTGCCCTATCTGGCACTTTGAAGCCTTGATAGTGAGGCCTGCCTTTTGCAGGGCCTCCAAAACTTTCCATAGGTGGACCAGGTGATCATCCCAGCTGGAGCTAAAGACAGCTATATCGTCCAAATATGCTGCACTGAAAGCTTCCAACCCTTGCAGGACTGTGTTCACCAACCTCTGAAAAGTGGCAGGTGCATTTTTCAAACCAAAAGGCATTACAGTAAACTGGTAATGTCCTCCAATGGTAGAAAATGCAGTCTTAGATTTAGCATCTTCTGATACTTTGATCTGCCAATACCCTGCATTCAAATCAAAAGTGCTTAGATACTTGGCAGATGCCAGTGTATCTATAAGCTCATCTGCCCTGGGTATAGGGTGAGCATCAGTTTTGGTTACCAAGTTGAGACCTCTATAGTCTACACAAAACCGCATTTCCTTCTTTCCATCTTTGGAATTGGGTTTTGGTACCAGTACCACAGGGGAAGCCCATGGACTGTCAGAGTGCTCAACCACTCCTAGTTCCAACATTTTCTGAACTTCTTGCTTTATGCAGTCCCTGACATGGTCAGGCTGCCTATAGATCTTACTTTTGACAGGTAAACTGTCTCCAGTATCTATAGTGTGCTCACACCAAGAAGTGGTGCCTGGCACAGTAGAGAAGAGTTCTGAAAATTGTCCTAGGAGATTTATGCAATGGTCTTTCTGCTCAGCAGTAAGACAATCTGCCAAAACTACACCTTCCACAAGAGCATCTTGTTCTGTGGAAGAGAAGAGATCAGGTAGAGGATCACTGTCTTCTTCCTGTCCCTCATCAGTTGCCATGAGCAGGGTGAGATCAGCCCTGTCATAGTAGGGTTTCAGGCGGTTGACATGGAGCACCCTAAGGGGACTCCTGGCAGTGCCTAAGTCAACCAAGTAGGTGACTTCACCCTTCTTTTCAACAATTGTGTGGGGTCCACTCCATTTATCTTGGAGTGCTATTGGGGCCACAGGCTCCAAGACCCACACTTTCTGTCCTGGTTGGTACTGAACCAAAACAGCCTTCTGATCATGCCATTGCTTCTGGAGCTCTTGGCTGGCCTGAAGGTTTTTACTGGCCTTTTTCATGTACTCAGCCATCCTTGATCTGAGGCCAAGTACATAATCCACAATATCCTGCTTAGGAGCTTTTAAAGGTTGTTCCCAACCCTCCTTTACAAGTGTGAGTGGACCCCTAACAGGGTATCCAAAAAGAAGTTCAAAGGGGCTGAAGCCCACTCCTTTCTGGGGTACCTCCCTGTAGGCAAAAAGGAGGCATGGTAGAAGGATATCCCATCTCCTGCGGAGTTTTTCAGGGAGTCCCATAATCATGCCTTTGAGAGTTTTATTAAATCTCTCCACCAGTCCATTTGTTCGTGGATGATAGGGTGTTGTGAACTTGTACGTTACACCACACTCCTTCCACATGGCCTTTAAGTATGCAGACATGAAATTGCTTCCTCTGTCTGATACTACTTCCTTTGGGAAGCCCACCCTGGAAAATATTCCCAGGAGGGCCTTTGCCACTGCAGGAGCTGTAGTGGTCCTTAAAGGAATTGCTTCAGGGTATCTTGTGGCATGGTCCACTACCACCAAGATAAACCTATTGCCTGAAGCAGTAGGAGGGTCAAGGGGGCCAACTATGTCAACCCCTACCCTTTCAAAGGGAACCCCAACCACAGGCAGTGGGATAAGGGGTGCCTTTGGAGTGCCACCTGTCTTGCCACTGGCTTGACAGGTTTCACAGGACTTACAAAATTCCTTTGTGTCCTCAGACATCCTAGGCCAATGAAACAATGGAACCAATCTGTCCCAAGTTTTCATTTGACCCAGGTGCCCAGCTAGGGGAATGTCATGTGCCAGTGTTAGGAGGAACTTTCTGTACTCCTGAGGAATCACTAATCTCCTGGCAGCTCCAGGTTTAGGATCCCTATGCTCAGTGTACAAGAGGTTGTCCTCCCAGTAAACTCTGTGAGAGTCACTGACATCCCCATTAGCCTGTTTGACAGCTTGCTGTCTGAGACCCTCTAATGTGGGACAGGTTTGCTGTGCCACACTGAGCTCCTCTCTGGCAGGCCCCCCTTCACCCAAAAGCTCAGCAGTGTCTGCATCCAGCTCCTCTGGTGTAGATTCTGCACAGGGAGGGAATTCTTCTTCCTCAGAAGTAGAATCCACTGTAGAGGGAGGGATAGTAGGAAGTGGTTTGCTTCTACTAGCCCTAGCTTTAGGGAGCACTTGGTCCATTGTTCCAGGATCCAAGCTTCCCTGTCCTTTTTGCTTTTTGGCCTGAGCCCTTGTCAAAGCAAAAATATGCCCTGGGATGCCCAGCATTGCTGCATGGGCCTCCAACTCCACATCTGACCAAGCTGATGTCTCCAAATCATTCCCTAATAGACAGTCTACAGGTAAATCTGAAGCTACCACAACTTTCTTTGGACCAGTTACCCCCCCCCCAGTTGAGATTTACAACAGCCATGGGGTGGCTTTGTGTTATGTTGTGAGCATCGGTTACTTGGTACTGGTGTCCAAGTATGTGTTGTTCAGGGTGCACCAGTTTCTCAATCACCATTGTGACACTGGCACCTGTGTCCCTGTAGGCCTGGACCTCAACACCATTTATTAGGGTTAGTTGCTTGTACTTCTCCAAGTTATGGGGGCAAGCAACCAAAGTGGCTAAATCAATAGCCCCTTCAGAGACTAAAGTAGCCTCTGTGGTCTCCCTAATCAGACCAACCCCAACTAAGTTACCAAAAGTGAGCCCAGCTACTCCCTTGGATTGGCTATTAGTAGGTTTGCTCCCACCACCACTGCTATTAGTAGGGACACTAGGTGTAGCAGTAGGGGTAGTAGTGGTAGGAGCAGTGGTGCCTTTCTTTGGACAACTGGGATCTGTTGTCCAATGGCCTTTTATTTTACATAAATAGCACCATGGTTTCTTTTCCTTGTTCTGATTAAAGGAGGATTTGGACCCACCACCCCCACCAGAGTGTTTTTGTGGGCCTGATGAAGACTCATTTTTAGATTTGTCCCCACCCTTGTCAGAAGACTTACCATCCTTCTTTTTGTTGCCATCTTTGTCACCCCCTGTATGAACTTTTCTGTTCTCTCTTGTTCTGACCCATTTGTCTGCCTTCTTTCCCAATTCTTGGGGAGAGGTCAGATCAGAGTCCACCAAGTACTGGTGCAACAAATCAGACACACAATTATTAAGAATATGCTCTCTCAGGATTAAGTTATACAGGCTGTCATAATCAGTAACTTTACTGCCATGTAACCACCCCTCCAAGGCCTTCACTGCCTGGTCAATGAAATCAACCCAGTCTTGTGAAGACTCCTTTTTGGTCTCTCTGAACTTTATCCTGTACTGTTCAGTGGTTAAGCCATAACCATCCAGGAGTGCATTCTTAAGAACTTGGAAATTATTAGCATCATTTTCTTTCACAGTAAGGAGCCTATCCCTACCTTTTCCACTAAATGATAGCCATAGGATAGCAGCCCACTGCCTTTGAGGGACATCCTGTACAACACAGGCCCTCTCAAGTGCAGCAAACCACTTGTTAATGTCATCCCCCTCCTTATAAGGGGGAACTATCTTGTGCAGATTCCTGGAATCATGCTCTTTTGCAGGATGACTATGGGGAATACTGCTGCTGCCACCATGGGTATCTAAACCCAACTTCTGTCTTTCCTTCTCTAATTCAAAAGACTGTCTATCCAAATCCAGCTGTTGCTTTTTAAGGTTCAGTCTGGTTTGTTCCACCCTCAACTTATTGAGTTCCCTCTCTAACATTCTGTCATCAGGGTTGGTGGGAGGGACATTTCTAGAAACAGAGCTATGATGGGAATGAACAGAAGGAGACCTGTCCCTTACAGAAGCCACCCTAACAGCTTGGTTTGCAGAAACATTACTACCAGTATGGTGAGAATAAATGCTTTTGCTATGATGTGAGACAACACTATTTATTTGGTGTGGCTCATCATCATTACCATCTATGCTAGATTGTCTAGTAATGGGCAGGCTAGGAAGTTTCTTTCCTGAATCTTTTCCTGGGGGAGTCCCTGAATCAGATTGGGAACTATTAGGTACTTTTTCAACAGATGGGGCACCTATGGCCTTATCCTGTTCTCTAAGCATGTTAAGTAACAGTTCCAAGGAAGGATTTTTCCCTACACTCAAACCTCTCTCTATACAGAGACTCCTTGCTCTTTTCCAGCTAAGGTTGTCATATGCAAGTTTGGACAGATCAACACTTTGGCCTGTGCCAGACATTTTTTAGAGAGAGTTAAAGTGATAGAAAAAGAGAAAAAAGTTTTCAGAACTTTTTGGAAAGACAGAAAAAAACTTTTTAAACTTTTAAGAACTTTTTGAAAGTTTAGAAGTACTTTTCAGCACTTAGAAAAGAGTGAAAAGAGGAAATGCAAAACTTTTTGGCTATGTGTATATACACTGACCTTGTTTTGTATATTTTTCTCTTATGAAAAGTACAATGACAAGAGTGGTAAGCAGTCTCAAGCACTTATCCCACCACTGCACAACCAATGTAGGAGGCTGGACTGGCTTGTAGTGAGTACCAAGGGGTACTTGCACCTTGCACCAGGCCCAGTTATCCCTTATTAGTGTATAGGGTGTCTAGCAGCTTAGGCTGATAGATAATGGTAGCTTAGGCTGAACTAGGAGACGTGTGAAGCTACTACAGTACCACTTAGTGTCATATGCACAATATCATAAGAAAACACAATACACAGTTATACTAAAAATAAAGGTACTTTATTTTTATGACAATATGCCAAAGTATCTTAGAGTGTACCCTCAGTGAGAGGATAGGAAATATACACAAGATATATATACACAATAGCAAAAATATGCAGTATAGTCTTAGAAAACAGTGCAAACAATGTATAGTTACAATAGGATGCAATGGGGAAACATAGGGATAGGGGCAACACAAACCATATACTCCAAAAGTGGAATGCGAACCACGAATGGACCCCAAACCTATGTGACCTTGTAGAGGGTCGCTGGGACTATTAGAAAATAGTGAGAGTTAGAAAAATAACCCTCCCCAAGACCCTGAAAAGTGAGTGCAAAGTGCACTAAAGTTCCCCTAAGGACAAAGTAGTCGTGTTAGAGGAATAATGCAGGAAAGACACAAACCAGCAATGCAACAACTGTGGATTTCCAATCTAGGGTACCTGTGGAACAAGGGGACCAAGTCCAAAAGTCACAAGCAAGTCGGAGATGGGCAGATGCCCAGGAAATGCCAGCTGCGGGTGCAAAGAAGCTTCGACTGGAGAGAAGAAGCTGAGGTTTCTGCAGGAACGAAAAGGGCTAGAGACTTCCCCTTTGGTGGACGGATCTCTCTCGCCGTGGAGAGTCGTGCAGAAGTATTTTCCCGCTGAAAGAACGCCAACAAGCCTTGCTAGCTGCAAATCGTGCGTTTGGCGTTTTTGGACGCTGCTGGGGCCCAGGAGGGACCAGGAGGTCGCAAATTGGACCTGAAGAGAGAGGGGACGTCGAACAAGACAAAGAGCCCTCACTGAAGCAGGTAGCACCCAGAGAAGTGCCAGAAACAGGCACTATGAGGATGCGTGAAACGGTGCTCGCCGAAGTTGCACAAAGGAGTCCCACGTCGCCGGAGACCAACTTAGAAAGTCGTGCAATGCAGGTTAGAGTGCCGTGGACCCAGGCTTGGCTGTGCACAAAGGATTTCCGCCGGAAGTGCACAGGGGCCGGAGTAGCTGCAAAGTCACGGTTCCCAGCAATGCAGCCCAGCGATGTGAGGCAAGGACTTACCTCCACCAAACTTGGGCTGAAGAGTCACTGGACTGTGGGGGTCACTTGGACAGAGTCGCTGGATTCGAGGGACCTCGCTCGTTGTGCTGAGAGGAGACCCAAGGGACCGGTAATGCAGCTTTTTGGTGCCTGCGGTTGCAGGGGGAAGATTGCGTCGACCCACGGGAGATTTCTTCGGAGCTTCTGGTGCAGAGAGGAGGCAGGCTACCCCCACAGCATGCACAAGCAGGAAAACAGTCGAGAAGGCGGCAGGATCAGCGTTACAGAGTTGCAGTAGTCGTCTTTGCTACTATGTTGCAGGTTTGCAGGCTTCCAGCGCGGTCAGCAGTCGTTTCCTTATCAGAAGGTTAAGAGAGAGATGCAGAGGAACTCGGATGAGCTCTTGCATTCATTATCTGAAGTTTCCCCAGAGACAGAGACCCTAAATAGCCAGAAAAGAGGGTTTGGCTACCTAGGAGAGAGGATAGGCTAGCAACACCTGAAGGAGCCTATCACAAGGAGTCTCTGACGTCACCTGGTGGCACTGGCCACTCAGAGCAGTCCAGTGTGCCAGCAGCACCTCTGTTTCCAAGATGGCAGAGGTCTGGAGCACACTGGAGGAGCTCTGGACACCTCCCAGGGGAGGTGCAGGTCAGGGGAGTGGTCACTCCCCTTTCCTTTGTCCAGTTTCGCACCAGAGTAGGGGCTAAGGGGTCCCTGAACCGGTGTAGACTGGCTTATGCAGAATTGGGCACATCTGTGCCCAACAAAGCATTTCCAGAGGCTGGGGGAGGCTACTCCTCCCCTGCCTTCACACCATTTTCCAAAGGGAGAGGGTGTCACACCCTCTCTCAGAGGAAGTTCTTTGTTCTGCCATCCTGGGCCAGGCCTGGCTGGACCCCAGGAGGGCAGCTGCCTGTCTGAGGGGTTGGCAGCAGCAGCAGCTGCAGTGAAACCCCAGGAAGGGCAGTTTGGCAGTACCAGGGTCTGTGCTACAGACCACTGGGATCATGGGATTGTGCCAACTATGCCAGGATGGCATAGAGGGGGCAATTCCATGATCATAGACATGTTACATGGCCATATTCGGAGTTACCATTGTGAAGCTACATATAGGTAGTGACCTATATGTAGTGCACGCGTGTAATGGTGTCCCCGCACTCACAAAGTTCAGGGAATTGGCTCTGAACAATGTGGGGGCACCTTGGCTAGTGCCAGGGTGCCCTCACACTAAGTAACTTTGCACCTAACCTTTACCAGGTAAAGGTTAGACATATAGGTGACTTATAAGTTACTTAAGTGCAGTGTAAAATGGCTGTGAAATAACGTGGACGTTATTTCACTCAGGCTGCAGTGGCAGGCCTGTGTAAGATTTGTCAGAGCTCCCTATGGGTGGCAAAAGAAATGCTGCAGCCCATAGGGATCTCCTGGAACCCCAATACCCTGGGTACCTCAGTACCATATACTAGGGAATTATAAGGGTGTTCCAGTAAGCCAATGTAAATTGGTAAAAATGGTCACTAGCCTGTTAGTGACAATTTGGAAATAAATGAGAGAGCATAACCACTGAGGTTCTGATTAGCAGAGCCTCAGTGAGACAGTTAGTCACTACACAGGTAACACATTCAGGCACACTTATGAGCACTGGGGCCCTGGGTTACCAGGGTCCCAGTGACACATACAACTAAAACAACATATATACAGTGAAAAATGGGGGTAACATGCCAGGCAAGATGGTACTTTCCTACAACCCCTTGGAATCTGTGCACACTATCTCTCACTTTGAGATAGTATATACAAAGCCAACTTCCTACATTGGTGGATCAGCGGTGGGGTCTAAGACTTTGCATTTGCTGGACTACTCAGCCAATACCTGATCTCCAGGAGATCTTGGCAGAGTTCACAAGGAACCAGCCCACTGAAGCTGCTAGAACACTACTACTTCACTATTAATGGATAACTGGACCTGGTATAAGGTGCAAGTACACAAGGTACTTGTGAGAAAGTAGCCTCTTTCTAGCCTTGTTACCCCAAATTTTGGCCTACTTGTGAGTATATGTCAGGGTGTTTTCACTGTCTCACTAGGATCCTGCTAGCCAGGGCCCAGTGCTCATAGTGAAAACCCTATGTTTTCAGAATGTTTGTTATGTGTCACTGGGACCCTGCTAGCCAGGACCCCAGTGCGCATAAGTTTGTGACCTATATGTATGTGTTCCCTGTGTGTTGCCTAACTGTCTCACTGAGGCTCTGCTAACCAGAACCTCAGTGTTTATGCTCTCTCTGTACAAATTGTCACTAACAGGCTAGTGACCAATTTCACCAATTTAAATTGGCATACTGGAACACCCTTATAATTCCCTAGTATATGGTACTGAGGTACCCAGGGTATCGGGGTTCCAGGAGATCCCTATGGGCTGCAGCATTTCTTTTGCCACCCATAGGGAGGTCTGACAATTCTTACACAGGCCTGCCACTGCAGCCTGAGTGAAATAACGTCCACGTTATTTCACAGCCATTTACCACTGCACTTAAGTAACTTATAAGTCACCTATACGTCTAACCTTTACCTGGTAAAGGTTGGGTGGTAAGTTACTTAGTGTGTGGGCACCCTGGCACTAGCCAAGGTGCCCCCACATTGTTCAGGGCAAATTCCCCGGACTTTGTGAGTGCGGGGACACCATTACACGCGTGCACTATACATATGTCACGACATATGTATAGCGTCACAATGGTAACTCCGAACATGGCCATGTAACATGTCTAAGATCATGGAATTGTCATCCCAATGCCGTCGTGGGACCTTCCTTTGTGACTTCGGGAGAGCTCCGGTTCACTCTTCTTCGTAGTGCCTGTTCTGGCACTTCTGCAGGTGCTGCTTGCTTCTGAGTGGCCTCCTTGTCTTGCTGGGTGCCCCCTCTGTCTCCTCACGCAATTGCGACATCCTGGTCCCTTCTGGGCCACAGCAGCATCCAAAAACCTTAACCGCGACCCTTGCAGCTAGCAAGGCTTGTTTGCGGTCTTTCTGCACGGAAACACCTCTGCAAGCTTCTTCACGACGTGGGACATCCATCCTCCAAAGGGGAAGTTCCTAGTCCTCTTCGTTCTTGCAGAATCTACAGCTTCTACAATCCAGTGGCAGCTTCTTTGCACCCACAGCTGGCATTTCCTGGGCATCTGCCCAATCACGACTTGAGTGTGACTCTTGGACTTGGTCCCCTTGTTCCACAGGTTCTCTCATCTGGAAATCCATTGTTGTTGCATTGCTGGTGTTGGTCTTCCTTGCAGAATTCCCCTATCACGACTTTTGTGCTCTCTGGGGAACTTAGGTGCACTTTGCACCCACTTTTCGGGGTCTTGGGGTGGGCTATTTTTCTAACCCTCACTGTTTTCTTACAGTCCTAGCGACCCTCTACAAGGTCACATAGGTTTGGGGTCCATTCGTGGTTTGCATTCCACTTCTAGAGTATATGGTTTGTGTTGCCCCTATCCCTATGCACCCTCAATGCAATCTATTGTGACTGTACATTGCTTGCATTGCTTTCTATTGCTATTACTGCATATTTTTGGTATTGTGTACATATATCTTGTGTATATTTCCTATCCTCATACTGAGGGTACTCACTGAGATACTTTTGGCATATTGTCATAAAAATAATGTACCTTTATTTTTAGTGTATCTGTGTATTGTGTTTTCTCATGATATTGTGCATATGACACGAGTGGTATAGTAGGAGCTTTACACGTCTCCTAGTTCAGCCTCAGCTGCTCTGCTAAGCTACCCTTTTCTATCAGCCTAAGCTGCTAGACACCTCTTCTACACTAATAAGGGATAACTGGACCTGGTGCAGAGTGTAAGTACCCCTTGGTACCACTACAAACCAGGCCAGCCTCCTACATTGGTTGTGCAGCGGTGGGATAAGTACTTGCAACTACTTACCACTTTGTCATTTTGTACTTTTCATAAGAGTAAAATATACAAAACAAGTTCAGTGTATGTACACCTAATCAAAAAGTTTTGTTTTTCTCCTCTTACTCTATTGCTAAGTGCTGAAAAGTACCTCTAAAACTTTCAAAAAGTTCTTAAAAGTTGAAAAAGTTTTTTTCCTGTTCTTTAAAAAGTTCTGAAACGTTTTCTTTCTTTTTCTGTCCCTTAAACCTTTTCTATCATGTCTGGTACAGGTCAAGCTCTGGATCTGGCCAGCACTGCTTATGACCACCTTAACTGGAAAGGTGCAAGGAGTCTCTGCATTGATAGAGGTTTAGGGGTAGGGAAGAATCCCTCTAGAGAATTGTTGGTTAATATGCTCATTGAACATGATAAGACCATAGCTGGCACATCTGGTGAGAGAGTTTAGCTGATGGTTCACACTCTGATTCTGGGGTACCCCCAGTAAAAGTGTTAGATGGGACCCTTCCCAACCTGCCCCTTAGATGGCCACCTAGCAGGGCTGGTACTGATGTGAGTTCTCATCATAGTATAGAGGTGACTCCTTTAGGCCAGGTTGTTAGAGTAGCATCTGTTAGGGACAGGTCTCCCTCTGTTCATTCACACCATTCTTCTGTGTCAAGGCATGCCCAACCCACCCTCCCTGAAGACAGAGTGTTAGAAAGGGAACTCAATAGACTGAGAGTGTAAGAATCCAGGCTGAAGCTCAAGAAGCAACAGCTGGATTTAGACAGGCAAGCATTTGACTTAGAAAAAGAAAGGCAGAGGTTGGGGTTTGGACCCCATGGTGGCAGCAGCAGTATTACAGATAGTAATCCTGTAAAAGAGCATGATTCTAGGAATCTGCACAAGATAGTTCCCCCTTACAAGGAGGGGGATGACATTAACAAGTGGTTTGCTGCACTTGAGAGGGCCTGTGTTGTACAGGGGGTCCCTCAAAGGCAGTGGGCTGCTATCCTATGGCTATCTTTCAGTGGAAAGGGTAGGGATAGGCTCCTTACTGTGAAGGAAAGTGATGCCAATAATTTTACAGTTCTTAAGAATGCACTCCTGGATGGTTATGGCTTAACCACTGAACAGTACAGGATCAAGTTCAGAGAAACCAAAAAGGAGTCTTCACAAGACTGGGTAGACTTTGTTGACCATTCAGTGAAGGCCTTGGAGGGGTGGTTACATGGCAGTAAAGTTTCTGACTATGAAAGCCTGCATAACTTAATCCTGAGAGAGCATATTCTTAATAATTGTGTGTCTGATTTGTTGCACCAGTATCTAGTGGACTCAGATCTGACCTCTCCCCAAGAATTGGTTAAGAAGGCAGACAAATGGGTCAGAACAAGAGTGAACAGAAAAGTTCATACAGGTGGTGACAAGGATGGCAAGAAGAAAGATGGTGAGAAATCTCAGGATAAGCATGGGGACAAGGGTAAAACCAAAGATCCTTCTTCAAATCCTAAACACTCTTCACAGGGTGGGGATAAAACACATTCTTCCTCTTCTTCTCAACCCACACACATTAAAAAGCCTTGGTGCGTTGTGTGTAAAAACAGAGGCCATAGGCCAGGGGATAAGTCCTGTCCAGGTAAACCCCCTGAGCCTACCACCACTAATGCATCAAGCTCTAGTGCCCCTAGCAGTAGTGGTACTAGTGGTGGGACTGCTGGCAACAGTCAAGCTAAGGGTGTAGTTGGTTTCACTTATGGGTCCATCATAGAAACTGGGGTAGTCAGTCCCAAGACAGTTTCTGTCACACCTAGTGGTATTGACCTTGCCACACTGGCTGCTTGTCCCCTTACAATGGATAAGTACAGGCAGACAGTTTCAATAAATGGTGTTGAGGCCCAGGCCTACAGGGACACACGTGCCAGTATCACTTTGGTGACTGAAAACCTTGTGGCTCCTGAACAACACATCATTGGACAACAGTATAAGATTATTGATGTCCATAACTCCACTAAGTTTCTTCCCTTAGCTATAGTTCAGCTTAGTTGGGGTGGAGTTACTGGCCCTAAGCAGGTGGTAGTGTCACCTAGCTTACCTGTAGACTGTATCTTAGGTAATGACCTAGAGGCCTCAGGTTGGGCTGATGTAGAGTTTTATACCCATGCAGCCATGCTGGGTATCTGTAGGAGGCTGGACTGGCTTGTAGTGGGTACCAAGGGGTACTTACACCTTGCACCAGGCCCAGGTATCCCTTATTAGTGTAGATGGGTGTCTAGCAGCTTAGGCTGATAGAAAAGGTAGCTTAGCAGAGCAGCTTAGGCTGAACTAGGAGACGAGTGAAGCTCCTACAGTACCACTAGTGTCACTTGCACAATATCATAAGAAAACACAATACACAGATATACTAAAAATAAAGGTACTTTATTTTTATGACAATATGCCAAAGTATCTCAGTGAATACCCTCAGTATGAGTATAGCAAATATACACAAGATATATGTACACAATACCAAAATATGCAGTAATAGCAATAGAAAACAGTGCAAACAATGTATAGTCACAATAGAATGCAATGGGGGCACATAGGGATAGGGGCAACACAAACCATATACTCTAGAAGTGGAATGCGAACCACGAATATACCCCAAACCTATGTGACCTTAGATCCCAACCTTTACCAGGTAAAGGTTAGACATATAGGTGACTTATAAGTTACTTAAGTGCAGTGGTAAATGGCTGTGAAATAACATGGACGTTATTTCACTCAGGCTGCAGTGGCAGGCCTGTGTAAGAATTGTCAGAGCTCCCTATGGGTGGCAAAAGAAATGCTGCAGCCCATAGGGATCTCCTGTAACCCCAATACCCTGGGTACCTCAGTGTTATATACTAGGGAATTATAAGGGTGTTCCAGTATGCCAATTTAAATTGGTGAAATTGGTCACTAGCCTGTTAGTGACAATTTGTGCAGAGAGAGCATAAACACTGAGGTTCTGGTTAGCAGAGCCTCAGTGAGACAGTTAGGCATCACACAGGGAACACATACATATGGGTCACAAACTTATGAGCACTGGGGTCCTGGCTAGCAGGGTCCCAGTGACACATAACAAACATACTGAAAACATAGGGTTTTCACTATGAGCACTGGGCCCTGGCTAGCAGGATCCCAGTGAGACAGTGAAAACACCCTGACATATACTCACAAACAGGCCAAAAGTGGGGGTAACAAGGCTAGAAAGAGGCTACTTTCTCACACAACCCCCCCCCCCCAAACGAAGGACAATAAGGCTAACCTTGGCCAGTTGAGACTTAATTGTCTAAGTGGTGATCAGTAGAGAGTAGCTCTCCAATAGACTGGTTACTCCCTTTATCATCCACTATATGGTTACTTCCCTGTGGGGATGTAAACCACCCTGTTTGAAGTTTTTTAGCTAAGCAACAATGTGAAGATGTATTTTCAGAGTTTCTATCATTAAGTTTTAGTTTAGCGCAGTGGGAATTGTCCACTGAACTTATTTCTAGTGATGAGAATGCCAGACAGGGATGCTGTCTCAGAAAAGCCATAGCTGGGCAAAAACTTTGTCCATATTGCTGGAAGTGGGAACAGGGATGCTGTTTCTCTTTAGTTGGAGCAGGGCAGGGATGCTGTCCTATGAGCTCCACACTAGGGCAGGGATGCTGCCCTAAGTGTTGTGAGGCAGTGTAGAGTTTCTGCACTAAAGTTTCTCTGGGAGGGTTGGAGGGATGCTCCATGTTAACTAAAATGGTGCTCTTTTTCTCACCAATATGAGTTATCCCACAGAGAGGTACTTCCACCTCAGGGAGTACAGCTATGCCAGCTGATGATTCCCTTGGAACAGGTGCCACCCCAGGAGAGGTTTCTCCCACCACAGGAATGGTATCCTGAATGGTAGGGTGGCTAGGGGATACTGTGATACCCTTTTTACCTGTTGTTGGAGAGGGATCCTGAGTTTTCAGGCCTTCTCTCCTTTACTTTTTCATTTCAGTAGAAATGAGAGGGAACAATTCCTCAGAGATACTGTAGGAAAGGACCATCTTGCCTGGCATGTTACCCCCATATTTCACTGTATATATGTTGTTTTAGTTGTATGTGTCACTGGGACCCTGCCAGCCACGGCCCCAGTGCTCATAAGTGTGCCGTGTATGTGTTACCTGTGTTATGACTAACTGTCTCAATGAGGCTCTGCTACCCAGAACCTCAGTGGTTATGCTCTCTCATTCTCTTTCCAAATTGCCACTATCAGGCTAGTGACCAATTTCACCAATTTACATTGGCATACTGGAACACCCTTATAATTCCCTAGTATATGGTACTGAGGTACCCAGGGTATTGGGGTTCCAGGAGATCCCTATGGGCTGCAGCATTTCTTGTGCCACCCATAGGGAGATCTGACAATTCTTACACAGGCCTGCCAGTGCAGCCTGAGTGAAATAACATCCACGTTATTTCACAGCCATTTACCACTGCACTTAAGTAACTTATAAGTCACCTATATGTCTAACCTTTACCTGGTAAAGGTTGGGTGCTAAGTTACTTAGTGTGTGGGCACCCTGGCACTAGCCAAGGTGCTCCCACATTGTTCAGGGCAAATTCCCCGGACTTTGTGAGTGCGGGGACACCATTACACGCGTGCACTATACATATGTCACGACATATGTTTAGCGTCACAATGGTAACTCCGAACATGACCATGTAACATGTCTAAGATCATGGAATTGTCACCCCAATGCCATTCTGGCATTGGGGAGACAATTCCATGATCCCCCGAGTCTCTAGCTCAGACCCGGGTACTGCCAAACTACCTTTCCCAGGGTTTCCCTGCAGCTGCTGCTGCTGCCAACCCCTCAGACAGGTTTCTGCCCTCCTGGGGTCCAGCCAGGCCTGGCCCAGGAAGGCAGAACAAAGGACTTCCTCAGAGAGAGGGTGTTACACCCTCTCCCTTTGGAAGAAGGTGTCAGGGCTGGGGAGGAGTAGCCTCCCCCAGCCTCTGGAAATGCTTTGATGGGCACAGATGGTGCCCATCTCTGCATAAGCCAGTCTGCACCGGTTCAGGGATCCCTCAGCCCTGCTCTGGCGCGAAACTGGGCAAAGGAAAGGGGAGTGACCACTCCCCTGACCTGCACCTCCCCTGGGAGGTGCCCAGAGCTCCTCCAGTGTGCTCCAGACCTCTGCCATCTTGGAAACAGAGGTGCTGCTGGCACACTGAACTGCTCTGAGTGGCCAGTGCCAGCAGGTGACGTCAGAGACTCCTTCTGATAGGCTCCTTCAGGTGTTGCTAGCCTATCCTCTCTCCTAGGTAGCCAAACCTCCTTTTCTGGCTATTTAGGGTCTCTGCTTTGGGGAATTCCTTAGATAACGAATGCAAGAGCTCATCAGAGTTCCCCTGCATCTCTCTCTTCACCTTCTGCCAAGGAATCGACTGCTGACCGCGCTGGAAGCCTGCAAAACTGCAACAAAGTAGCAAAGACGACTACTGCGACCTTGTAACGCTGATCCTGCCGCCTTCTCGACTGTTTTCCTGGTGGTGCATGCTGTGGGGGTAGTCTGCCTCCTCTCTGCACTAGAAGCTCCGAAGAAATCTCCTGTGGGTCGACGGAATCTTCCCCCTGCAACCGCAGGCACCAAAAGACTGCATCACCGGTCCTCTGGGTCCCCTCTCAGCACAACGAGCAGGGTCCCTGGAACTCAGCAACTCTGTCTAAGTGACTCCCCCAGTCCAGTGACTCTTCAGTCCAAGTTTGATGGAGGTAAGTCCTTGCCTCCCCACGCTTGACTGCATTGCTGGGAACCGCGTGTTTTGCAGCTACTCCGGCTCCTGTGCACTCTTCGAGGATTTTCTTTGTGCACAGCCAAGCCTGGGTCCCCGACACTCCAACCTGCATTGCACAACCTCCTGAGTTGTCCTCCGGCGTCGTGGGACCTTCCTTTGTGACTTCGGGTGAGCTGGGGTTCACTCTTCTTTATAGTGCCTGTTCCGGCACTTTTGCGGGTGCTGCTTGCTTCTGAGTGGGCTCCTTGTCTTGCTGGGCGCCCCCTCTGTCTCCTCACGCAATTGGTGACATCCTGGTCCCTCCTGGGCCACAGCAGCATCCAAAAACCCTAACCGCGACCCTTGCAGCTAGCAAGGCTTGTTTGCGGTCTTTCTGCATGGAAACACCTCTGCAAGCTTCTTCACGACGTGGGACAACCATCCTCCAAAGGGGAAGTTCCTGGTCCTCTTCGTTCTTGCAGAATCCACAGCTTCTACCATCCGGTGGCAGCTTCTTTGCACCCACAGCTGGCATTTCCTGGGCATCTGCCCACTCACGACTTGAGTGTGACTTTTGGACTTGGTCCCCTGGTTCCACAGGTTCTCTCATCTGGAAATCCATCGTTGTTGCCTTGCTGGTGTTGGTCTTCCTTGCAGAATTCCCCTATCACGACTTCTGTGCTCTTTGGGGAACTTAGGTGCATTTTGCACCCACTTTTCAGGGTCTTGGGGTGGGCTATTTTTCTAACCCTCACTGTTTTCTTACAGTCCCAGCGACCCTCTACAAGGTCACATAGGTGTGGTGTCCATTCGTGGTTCGCATTCCACTTCTAGAGTATATGGTTTGTGTTGCCCCTATCCCTATGTGCCCTCATTGCAATCTATTGTGACTGTACATTGCTTGCATTGCTTTCTATTGCTATTACTGCATATTTTTGGTATTGTGTACATATATCTTGGGTATATTTGCTATCCTCATACTGAGGGTACTCACTGAGATACTTTTGGCATATTGTCATAAAAATAAAGTACCTTTATTTTTAGTATATCTGTGTATTGTGTTTTCTTATGATATTGTGCATATGACACCAGAGGTATAGTAGGAGCTTTACACATCTCCTAGTTCAGCCTCAGCTGCTCTGCTAAGCTACCCTTTTCTATCAGCCTAAGCTGCTAGACACCTCTTCTACACTAATAAGGGATAACTGGACCTGTTGCAGAGTGTAAGTACCCCTTGGTACCACTACAAACCAGGCCAGCCTCCTACAGTACCCACTACAAACCAGGCCAGCCTCCTACACTCTATACCTGTAATTATGCTTTTGATATGTTACTCATTTCTTAATTAATGTTTTAAATATACATTTTACTCTTGCAAAGTAATCTGATGCTTATCGTGGTGTGTGCAATATACAAAACCACAAAATAAATATGCAGGAATATGAGAACCAAATGGTGCATACCGGTGTCTGAGGTTTTGCAAATGTCGCAGCATTGTTTTTAAGCAAAATTTTGACTGAAAGGTTATACTTTTTTAATTCAAACTTAGCATAATATATATATGAATACACAAAATTTAAATTAATAATCCTGTGTGAAAAGTATAGGCGTGCCAACATACCTGGTCTCCCCAATCATTAATTACTGGCATATTGATATCATCAATAAAAACGGTCATTTTTCGACCACCTGGTGGGCCATATGTGCTACCAGCACGCTTATCCACATAGCTCTCTATTGTTCTCTGCAAATAAAAATTAAAAGTTTAACATTCTGCACACTAACATGTGTTTATCTATTTTTATTTATATGTGTAGGAAAAGAGGTAGAACAGTACAGTTAGGGCATTCATGTATTCCATACTTCTTTTCATTGGGTCCTATGTTTACATTATCATTCTAAGACTAAACTGTCATATTCCTCTAAAATGTTTATTGATTTCCTCATGTGAATAGAAAGTCTTTAGACACACTCCTTGTACTCTATGAAACATGAAGTAAACATAACTACCAATAAACGAGTGCAGGCTATCCTTGTTGTAAATTAGTATAACAACAAGTGTAAAGTCTGTGTTAGTCAAGTGGGATGTGTTTTGGTTTACACCTACTGCCAAGAAAACTAGAAATACTTAAAGCTATCTTGAACTGGGACTCATCATGAATCAGTTTAAAATAGTCATTGCATCCCCAACATTTTAGTGACCATTATAACAAAATACCACTACAGCGGCAGTCCATTACATGTTCAATAGCTGTATAATGAATAGAACCGCAGCACTCAAAGTGAATCCAAAGTACTAGTTGGAAAACAAAATGAGAGTTCGTAGAAGTCCAATCAGATTCAACTCCTTTTTTGTCATGTGAGAGTATCCGTTCTTTCCATGTTCAAAAGCACCAACAGCCAACACGTGTTTTGTCCCACCTGGTGACTTTTTCAAGGCTAATGTACGGATATATATTCCAGAGGAAGCATATGTCGCAAGGAAGTTCAGTGCATTGCAAACAGAACTAGTAGAACATAGTCTAGTAAAGTCACCATTTGGGAAAACATCCAAGGATTCAATTTAGAAAAAAGAGTAGTATGTGTTCTTTCCCTAATAATTGCAAATGTATTGATACACTTTGAGCACCTTTAGCTGCCACTATTGGGGCCAGATGTAGGAAGCCAAAAAATTGCGAGTCGGAAATTGCGAGTAATTGCGACTCGCAATTTCCGACTCGCAAAATGGTATCCAACAAGAAAAAGCGACTTCATTTTGCGACTCGCAAATGAAGTTGCACCGCAGATTGCGAGTCCGCTGTTAGCAAGGTCGGTTTTTGCGACCTCGCTAAAAACGGACTCGCAAATTGCGAGTGGGTATCGCAAATTGCGACTGTGCTGCAAATTGCATGCAGGTGCAGCAAAACAGTTTGAAAAACACTTCCTGGCTCTTGCGGATGACATCAGAGCCAGGATGACATCAAATACACCTGGGAGGAGGGAGGACCACACCCTTTTCTAACTGCTGAGCAACCACCTGGAGGAACAGCAGCAACAATGAAAGACTCAGGCAGTGCAGGAAGAGAAAATTGAAGTTCTCTGAAAAGGAACTAGAGGTGCTGACAGAGGAATGCTGCCAGCACCATGACCGGCTGTTTGGAAAGGCTGCCCTGAGTGTTCCAGACACAGAAAAGAGGATAATCTGGCAAGACATCCAGGAGAGGGTCAACACCATAGGGGTGAGCCACAGAAGTATAGATGAAATCAAAAAACAGTGGTATGACCTGCGCTCCAGGACAAAGGAGAGGGTGGCAAAGCGCCTCAGGGAGATGAGGGGCACAGGAGGAGGCCCATCCACCATCCCACCACCCACAGCCATGGAGGAACTGGTAGAACAGACCCTTGAGCCTGAGGCAGTGTCAGGAATGGGAGTACTGAACACGTCAGCACCAGGGACATCAAAAAGTGAGTACCATGAAACATGCATGTCCACCCATAATTGCTATACCCCCACTCACCCAGTACACAGCAGCCTACACAACCAAACTAGCTCCATTCCAGACTTGCAACCACCAGAATGATGCATTATGGGCATGTAGTACAGTAGTCAGCTTATAGGCAACTGCTTAATAGGAGGCATACAACAGGTGTTACATACTGACAGTGTATTCCCTATGTCCCACAGGTCTACCACAAGACACCCCCACCAGCCATACCTTCCAGGGTGATGAAAGCAGCCAACAGGTAGGGCAGGAGTCTGAAGCAGCCACTCCAGGGCCCAGCACCACACCACCACAGTTCCGTCCAGCTGAACAAATGGACATGGTGGAAATAGACACAGCACCTGGTCCCAGCCACAGTGTCAGAGAGCAGGACCCCGAAGCACCACCGCGTCGCAGACGCAGACTCCATGGCCAAGCAGTGTCCCAGGAGGATATAGGTGACTCATCCATATCTGCAGCTGAGGCAGCCCTCATATCTGGTCAGCACCTGCAAACAAAGCAGATGAGAATCATAACTGGGGCAATGCAACGGATGGAGCATAATTTCACAAATGGGCTGGGACAAGTGAACACACAGTTCACACGTTTGACCGAAAATGTCAGTGACCTTGCTCTATCCATACGTCAACTGGTGACAGAACTGGTGTCAGAGAGACAGAGTGCAAGGCGCCGTGAGCGGCAACTGGTACACAGATTGGACCGCATGGCTGCATCCATCGTCCGTCTCGCAGTAAACACCACAGGGCTGTCACGCCGTACTGTGAGCTTCCACGTGGACTTGGGCCACTTTACAGGGGATGTGGCTCGGGGACTGGGTCGCATTAGCCACGCTGTGGACATGCTGGAGGCTAGACAGGTGGCTAGGGGCACGGCAGAGACACCTCAGGACAGTGAGGAGGGGTCCACCATCAGCAGCGCATCTGCCACAGACACATGTGTCTTGCGGAGTGGCAGTGCACGTCAGGGGTCTGCTGACACACCTAGCACAAGCCATGCTGGGAGTCCCAGGCGGAGGTGTTAGGCCCAAGTACTGCAGGACACATGAGGCACATGGAGTGAATGTGTCCTCATTGAGGATGGACATTTACAGCCCCTTAACAAAAGTTCAGTTCTTTACTTATTAGGTTCACTTAATAAAAAGTATTGTTTGTTCCTCTTCACAACTTGGCTCTTTGTGTGTGACATTAGTGTGTGTGGTGACAGTTACCACGTACCTTTCAAAGTATTGGTTTGCAATGTGGTCCCGTCTCTGTCTGCCTTGATTTGCAATGCTTCTATCCCCAGGCAGGCGATGCAGTAGCTCTTGCTCGTCATCCTCCGAATCTGGGTCTTCAGGGGTGAGATGTAGCCCACGTCTGGTGGCAATGTTGTGCAGTATAGCACATGCGCCAACTATCTTGAAAGCTGTTATTGGGGCATACTGGAGCGCACCTCCACTTCTGTGGAGGCATCGGAATCTCGCCTTTAACAGTCCACAGGTCCTCTCTATGACATTTCTGGTCCTCCTATGTGCATTGTTATATCGCCTCTCATTTTCATTGCTGGGTGTTAGGTACGGGGTAAGTATCCATGGTCTAAGCGCATATGCACTGTCACCTGTGTGGCAAAAGTGAACAATGTTAGCAGGGCATGGATGGTTTCTAAAGTGACCTGTGTGTACGGCTTCAGGGTGTCTGCAGCAATACCTAATAGATGTCCGTCTCCAAACTCCCCACGTTCTAGGCGTTGGTGTATCCCACTGTGCCTGAAAATGTAAGAGTCGTGTACTCCCTGGAAATTTGGCTGCCATGTCAGTGATGACATAATGGGTGTCACATACCACCTGGATGTTCAGTGAGTGGGTACACTTCCGGTTGCGGAACAGATGTGCCAGATTTGCAGGAGGGCATATTTGTATATGTGTCCCGTCTACACACCCTATTACATGTGGGAAGTCGGCAATTCTGTAGAATTCCAACTTGGTGCTGTTGATTTCTGCCTCATTCCTGGCTAGCTATATGTATCTGGACATGTGTGTGAGTATGGCATCTAAGAAACATCTGAAGAACCGTGAGAGTGCCCTTTGAGATACCCCACCTGCCACAGCAATGACCCCCTGATAGCTACCCGAGGCCAAGAGGTGCATTGAGCATAGCACTTGCACATGGGTGGGGATGGCACTGCCGCGCACAGTCTGTCATTGAATCTGCGGATTGAGTAGATCAATTAATTCTAATATTGCTGCTCTGCTGAGTCTGTAATTATCATAAATCTCCTCCTCAGTTTGTTGGAATAGTGTCTGCCTGGTTCTGTGTCTCCTCTCCTGTCTCTAGCTCCTCCTCCTCCTCTGCTGTGCGGCATGGACTCTCCTCCTCCTTGCTATCACATATATTTCAGCCATTTTGAGTAACCCAGATGCCTTCTGGGTCTCCTTTTATACTTTGGTTCTGGCTACCACGTGCTGAGTTAGTGGTAATTTGGGTGTGCAAAATGGGCTTTTTGCGACTAGTCGCAATTTGCGAGTGGCTTTTTCATATGGTTTGCGACTCGCAAATTGCGCCTCCCTATTTGCGAGTCGCACAATGGGCTCGCAAAATTTGCGAGTCGGTAATGGTTCACATCGCAATTTGCGATTCGGAAATGGGGTTTTTGCATCCCATTACAGATTTTGCGGGGGCGCAAATTGCGATTCGGGCCATTTGTGACTCGCAAATTTTTGCTACATCTGGCCCTAAGTAGAGGGTCAGCCTCCTACACACTGACTAGTCAAAACCAGTACAGCCACCATAAGACAGAGGTCTGGCCCCCTGAGGTGAGAGCCAACGCTCTTGAGGGCTTAGAACAAAGGACTCTCTGGGCAGAGGTGTGACCTCCTCTCTCAGGCAGGATGGACATTCCAGGACGGGGAACGTTTGAAATGGTGGAGGAGGCCGACCCCCAGTTCCTGACCCCACTTTTGGCAGCAAGATTGGCGGGAAAATTGGCTAAATAAGGGGGAGTGCCTCTTTATGTCAGTCCCACCCCTAGGGTGGACGAGCTGAAGTGGACACCAGTTTTTAAATTCCTCCATCTAGCATGGAAGGAATTAGGCCAATATGGTGAGGGCTATGCCACTTCCCAAACGAAGTGGTCATAGGAAGGGTGTAGTCACCCTAAAGGTGAGTAGTCCATTGGCTACCACCTGCCAGTCCCTGTAACGCCCCTAAATTCAGTACTTAGGTGGAACCTCTGAACCCTAGAATCAGATTCCCATAGACCTAAGAAGAGCTGGACAACACAGAAGTTGCCCAGCTTAGAAGACTGAAGAAAACAACTGACTTGGCCCCAGCCCTACCGGCCTGTCTGCATCCTTCAAAGAACCTGGGCCCAGAAGACAACTGCACTACAGCCCAGTGACCTCCATAGTCTCAGGAGGACTGCCTGCCTTCGATAAAAATCAAGAACTCTCGTGGACAGCGGACCTGTCCAATAGAAACCATCTCTAAAGAAGAAGAAGCCTGCCTGAGGAACTGTGAAACCGCCACCTGGAACCACCTCTGCACCTGACGCCCCCAGCCTGAGTCCAAGTGGCTCACCAGTCCAGTGAAGATTCCCCAGCACTTCTGACCAAAAGTCCACTGTGGGCTGACCCCTGCTGGACTCCACAGCGACACCTGCAGCCTAAATCCAAGGACTCCCCCTGAATGCGTCATGCTTGGTAAGCTGTTTCTGATGCCAAAAGACACTCTTGCCCCTGAAGCACCTAGGACTTGAGGAGCTGGACCGTTGGTATCCCCACGACCCCTGGCATCTCAACTTACCTGAGCAGCTGTGGGTTGAACTCTCCCGACCTCCTGGCCAGAGCCTGCAGCCTGTTTCTGAAAGTGATCTCCTCCACTGAATAACATTGGGTGCCCGAAGCGGTGTTGACACTCTGCAAATGGCCGCCTCTATGCCGTTGAGGGTGTAAGTTTGGTGCTGCTTTGTGGCCCCCCTTGTACTTATCTCAACTCCAGAAGAATGACCCTTGAACCCAGTTTACTCACCTGTAAGTAGCACTTCAGCGGATATCCCCTGTCTCCATTGGTTAGCAATGGGCGCCCGATGCTGCGTTGCCACTCTGCACCCAGCCGCCCCTGTGCCGCTTAGGTGCAGGGGGGGCTGCCAGGGAGGAGGTAAGAGTGGCACAGCAACCTGCCCCACACTTGAGGGTATACGATAGCAAACTCTCAAGGAAGAGGCAGGGGACATCAGTGGCACCCATAGGATGCACTGGGAGAACAATCTCATGTATTCAGAGGCAAGGGACCCCAAACCTAGTGTCACCAGGAGACTGGTCATTCCCTTGTAATACAGAGAATTTTTGTTAACCTTGGCACATGATATTCCCCTTGCTGGACATCTGGGGGAAAGTAAGACCTGGGACAGACTGGTCCTTCACTTTCATTGGCCTCACATGTCTGAATACACAATGGAGTTCTGAAGCTCCTGTGTCACTTGCCAAGCCAGTGGCAAGACTGCTGGCACCCCAAATGACCCCTTGATCCCACTGCCAGTGATTGGGGTGCCCTTTGAAAGGGTAGGGGTTGGCATTGTTGGCTCCCACAGCTTCTGGTAATAGATTCATTCTGGTGGTGGTGGACCATGCCACTAGATATCCAGGAGCCATACCTCTGAGGACCACTACAGCTCCTGCAGTGGCCAAAGCCCTCCTGGGAATCTTTTCCAGGGTGGGTTTGCCAAAAGAGGTGGTGTCAGACAGAGGTAGTAACTTCATATCTGCATACCTAAAAGCAATGTGGAAAGAGTGTGGAGTAACATACAAATTCACCATCCCCTATCATCCACACCTTACCATCCCAGGACAAAGGGGTTGGTTGAGCATTTTAACAAAACACTCAAAGGGATGATTATGGGACTGAAAAACTCAGGAGGAGATGGGATGTCTGTAGGAAAGTACCATCTTGCCTGGCATGTTACCCCCATATTTCACTGTATATATGTTGTTTTAGTTGTATGTGTCACTGGGACCCTGCCAGCCAGGGCCCCAGTGTAGGAGGCTGGACTGGCTTGTAGTGAGTACCAAGGGGTACTTGCACCTTGCACCAGGCCCAGTTATCCCTTATTAGTGTATAGGGTGTCTAGCAGCTTAGGCTGATAGATAATGGTAGCTTAGCAGAGCAGCTTAGGCTGAACTAGGAGACGTGTGAAGCTACTACAGTACCACTTAGTGTCATATGCACAATATCATAAGAAAACACAATACACAGTTATACTAAAAATAAAGGTACTTTATTTTTATGACAATATGCCAAAGTATCTTAGAGTGTACCCTCTGTGAGAGGATAGGAAATATACACAAGATATATATACACGATAGCAAAAATATGCAGTATAGTCTTAGAAAACAGTGCAAACAATGTATAGTTACAATAGGAAGCAATGGGGAAACATAGGGATAGGGGCAACACAAACCATATACTCCAAAAGTGGAATGCGAACCACTAATGGACCCCAAACCTATGTGACCTTGTAGAGGGTCGCTAGGACTATTAGAAAATAGTGAGAGTTAGAAAAATAACCCTCCCCAAGACCCTGAAAAGTGAGTGCAAAGTGCACTAAAGTTCCCCTAAGGATAAAGAAATCGTGTTAGGGGAATAATGCAGGAAAGACACAAACCAACAATGCAACAACTGTGGATTTCCAATCTAGGGTACCTGTGGAACAAAGGGAGCAAGTCCAAAAGTCACAAGCAAGTCGGAGATGGGCAGATGCCCAGGAAATGCCAGCTGCGGGTGCAAAGAAGCTTCTACTGGACAGAAGAAGCTGAGGTTTCTGCAGGAACGAAAAGGGCTAGAGACTTCCCCTTTGGTGGACGGATCCCTCTCGCCGTGGAGAGTCGTGCAGAAGTGTTTTCCCGCCGAAAGAACGCCAACAAGCCTTGCTAGCTGCAAATCGTGCGGTTAGCGTTTTTGGACGCTGCTGTGGCCCTGGAGGGACCAGGAGGTCGCAAATTGGACCAGGAGAGAGAGGGGACGTCGAACAAGACAAGGAGCCCTCTCAGCAGCAGGTAGCACCCGGAGAAGTGCCAGAAACAGGCACTACGAGGATGTGTGAAACAGTGCTCACCCGAAGTCACACAAAGGTGTCCCACGTCGCCGGAGACCAACTTAGAACGTCGTGCAATGCAGGTTAGAGTGCCGTGGACCCAGGCTTGGCTGTGCACAAAGGATTTCCGCCGGAAGTGCACAGGGGCCAGAGTAGCTGCAAAAGTTGCGGTTCCCAGCAATGCAGCCCAGCGAGGTGAGGCAAGGACTTACCTCCACCAAACTTGGGCTGAAGAGTCACTGGACTGTGGGGGTCACTTGGACAGAGTCGCTGGATTCGAGGGACCTCGCTCGTTGTGCTGAGAGGAGACCCAAGGGACCGGTAATGCAGCTTTTTGGGGCCTGCGGTTGCAGGGGGAAGATTCGGTCGACCCACAGGAGATTTCTTCGGAGGTTCTGGTGCAGAGAGGAGGCAGACTACCCCCACAGCATGCACAAGCAGGAAAACAGTCGAGAAGGCGGCAGGATCAGCGTTACAGAGTTGCAGTAGTCGTCTTTGCTACTATGTTGCAGGTTTGCAGGCTTCCAGCGCGGTCAGCAGTCGATTCCTTGGCAGAAGGTGAAGAGAGAGATGCAGAGGAACTCGGATGAGCTCTTGCATTCGTTAGCTAAAGTTTCCCCAGAGACAGAGACCCTAAATAGCCAGAAAAGAGGGTTTGGCTACTTAGGAGAAAGGATAGGCTAGCAACACCTGAAGGAGCCTATCACAAGGAGTCTCTGACGTCACCTGGTGGCACTGGCCACTCAGAGCAGTCCAGTGTGCCAGCAGCACCTCTGTTTCCAAGATGGCAGAGGTCTGGAGCACACTGGAGGAGCTCTGGACACCTCCCAGGGGAGGTGCAGGTCAGGGGAGTGGTCACTCCCCTTTCCTTTGTCCAGTTTCGCGCCAGAGCAGGGCTAAGGGGTCCCCTGAACCGGTGTAGACCGGCTTATGCAGAATTGGGCACATCTGTGCCCAACAAAGCATTTCCAGAGGCTGGGGGAGGCTACTCCTCCCCTGCCTTCACACCATTTTCCAAAGGGAGAGGGTGTCACACCCTCTCTCAGAGGAAGTTCTTTGTTCTGCCATCCTGGGCCAGGCCTGGCTGGACCCCAGGAGGGCAGATGCCTGTCTGAGGGGTTTGGCAGCAGCAGCAGCTGCAGTGAAACCCCAGGAAGGGCAGTTTGGCAGTACCAGGGTCTGTGCTACAGACCACTGGGATCATGGGATTGTGCCAAATATGCCAGGATGGCATAGAGGGGGCAATTCCATGATCATAGACATGTTACATGGCCATATTCGGAGTTACCATTGTGAAGCTACATATAGGTAGTGACCTATATGTAGTGCACGCGTGTAATGGTGTCCCCGCACTCACAAAGTTCAGGGAATTGGCTCTGAACAATGTGGGGGCACCTTGGCTAGTGCCAGGGTGCCCTCACACTAAGTAACTTTGCACCTAACCTTTACCAGGTAAAGGTTAGACATATAGGTGACTTATAAGTTACTTAAGTGCAGTGTAAAATGGCTGTGAAATAACGTGGACGTTATTTCACTCAGGCTGCAGTGGCAGGCCTGTGTAAGAATTGCCAGAGCTCCCTATGGGTGGCAAAAGAAATGCTGCAGCCCATAGGGATCTCCTGGAACCCCAATACCCTGGGTACCTCAGTACCATATACTAGGGAATTATAAGGGTGTTCCAGTAAGCCAATACAAATTGGTAAAAATGGTCACTAGCCTGTTAGTGACAATTTGGAAAGAAATGAGAGAGCATAACCACTGAGGTTCTGATTAGCAGAGCCTCAGTGAGACAGTTAGGCACTACACAGGGAACACATACATATAGGCCACAAACTTATGAGCACTGGGGTCCTGACTAGCAGGGTCCCAGTGACACATAACAAACATACTGAAAACATAGGGTTTTCACTATGAGCACTGGGCCCTGGCTAGCAGGATCCCAGTGAGACAGTGAAAACACCCTGACATACACTCACAAACAGGCCAAATGTGGGGGTAACAAGGCTAGAAAGAGGCTACTTTCTCACACCCAGTGCTCATAAGTGTGCCCTGTATGTGTTACCTGTGTTATGACTAACTGTCTCACTGAGGCTCTGCTATCCAGAACCTCAGGTGTTATGCTCTCTAATTTCTTTCCAAATTGTCACTAACAGGCTAGTGACCAATTTCACCAATTTACATTGGCATACTGGAACACCCTTGTAGTTCCCTAGTATATGGTACTGAGGTACCCAGGGTATTGGGGTTCCAGGAGATCCCTATGGGCTGCAGCATTTCTTTTGCCACCCATAGGGAGCTCTGACAATTCTTACACAGGCCTGCCACTGCAGCCTGAGTGAAATAACGTCTACGTTATTTCACAGCCATTTACCACTGCACTTAAGTAACTTATCAGTCACCTATATGTCTAAACTTTACCTGGTAAAGGTTGGGTGCTAAGTTACTTAGTGTGTGGGCACCCTGGCACTAGTCAAGGTGCCCCCACATTGTTCAGGGCAAATTCCCAAGACTTTGTGAGTGCGGGGACACCATTACACGCGTGCACTATACATCTGTCATGACATATGTATAGCGTCACAATGGTAACTCCGAACATGGCCATGTAACATGTCTAAGATCATGGAATTGTCACCCCAATGCTATTCTGGCATTGGGGAGACAATTCCATGATCCCCCGAGTCTCTAGCTCAGACCCGGGTACTGCCAAACTACCTTTCCCGGGGTTTCACTGCAGCTGCTGCTGCTGCCAACCCCTCAGATAGGTTTCAGCCCTCCTGGGGTCCAGCCAGGCTTGGCCCAGGAAGGAAGAACAAAGGACTTCCTCAGAGAGAGGGTGTTACACCCTCTCCCTTTGGAAAAAGGTGTCAGGGCTGGATAGGAGTAGCCTCTCCCAGCCTCTGGAAATGCTTTGATGGGCACAGATGGTGCCCATCTCTGCATAAGCCAGTCTACACCGGTTCGGGGATCCCCCAGCCCTGCTCTGGCAGAAACTAGACAAAGGAAAGGGGAGTGACAACTCCCCTGACCTGCACCTCCCCTGGGAGGTGCCCAGAGCTCCTCCAGTGTGCTCCAGACCACTGCCATCTTGGAGACGGAGGTGCTGCTGGCACACTGGACTGCTCTGAGTGGCCAGGGCCAGCATGTGACGTCAGAGACTCCTTCAGATAGGCTCCTACAGGTGTTGGTAGCCTACCCTCTCTCCTAAGTAGCCAAACCTCCTTTTCTAGCTATTTAGCGTCTCTGCTTTGGGGAATTCTTTAGATAACGAAAGCAAGAGCTCATCAGAGTTCCTCTGCATCTCTCTCTTCACCTTCTGCCAAGGAATCGACCGCTGACTGCTCTGGAAGCCTGCAAAACTGCAACAAAGTAGCAAAGACGACTACTGCAACCTTGTAACGCTGATCCGGCCGCCTTCTCGACTGTTTTCCTGGTGGTGCATGCTGTGGGGGTAGTGTGCCTCCTCTCTGCACTAGTGTAGGAGGCTGGACTGGCTTATAGTGGGTACCAAGAGGTACTTACACCTTGCACCAGGCCCAGGTATCCCTTATTAATGTAGAGGGGTGTCTAGCAGCTTAGGCTGATAGAAAAGGTAGCTTAGCAGAGCAGCTTAGGCTGAACTAGGAGACGAGTGAAGCTCCTACAGTACCACTAGTGCCACTTGCACAATATCATAAGAAAACACAATACACAGATATACTAAAAATAAAGGTACTTTATTTTTATGACAATATTCCAAAGTATCTCAGTGAGTACCCTCAGTATGAGGATAGCAAATATACACAAGATATATGTACACAATACCAAAATATGCAGTAATAGCAATAGAAAACAGTGCAAACAATGTATAGTCACAATAGAATGCAATGGGGGCACATAGGGATAGGGGCAACACAAACCATATACTCTAGAAGTGGAATGAGAACCACGAATGGACCCCAAACCTATGTGACCTTGTAGAGGGTCGCTGGGACTGTAAGAAAACAGTGTGGGTTAGAAAAATAGCCCACCCAAGACCCTGAAAAGTGGGTGAAAAGTGCACCTAAGTTCCCCAAAGAGCACAGAAGTAGTGATAGGGGAATTCTGCAAGGAAGACCAACACCAGCAATGCGACAACGATGGATTTCCTGACGAGAGTACCTGTGGAACAAGGGGACCAAGTCCAAGAGTCACGATCAAGTCGGGAGTGGGCAGATGCCCAGGAAATGCCAGCTGTGGATGCAAAGAAGCTGCCACCGGATGGTAGAAGCTGTGGATTCTGCAAGAACGACAAGGGCTAGAAACTTCCCCTTTGGAGGATGGATGTCCCACGTTGTGACGAGTCGTGCAGAGGTATTTCTGTGCAGAAAGACAGCAAACAAGCCTTGCTAGCTGCAAGGGTCGCGGTTACGTTTTTTGGATGCTGCTGTGGCCCAGGAGGGACCAGGATGTCGCCAATTGCGTGAGGAGACAGAAGGGGCGCCCAGCAAGACAAGGAGCCCACTCAGAAGCAACCAGCACCCGCAGAAGTGCCAGAACAGGCACTACAAATTGGAGTGAACTGGAGCTCACCCGAAGTCACAAAAGAGGGTCCCACGACACCGGAGGACAACTCAGGAGGTCGTGCACTGCAGGTTAGAGTGCCGGGGACCCAGGCTTGGCTGTGCACAAAGGAAATCCTGGAAGAGTGCACAGGATCCGGTGTAGCTGCAAAACATGCGGTTCCCAGCAATGCAGTCTAGCGTGGGGAGGCAAGGACTTACCTCCACCAAAGTTGGACTGAAGAGTCACTGGACTGTGGGAGTCACTTGGACATAGTTGCTGAGTTCAAGGGACCTCGCTCGTTGTGCTGAGAGGAGAGCCAGAGGACCGGTGATGCAGTTCTTTGGTGCCTGCGGTTGCAGAGGGAAGATTCCGTCGACCCACGGGAGATTTCTTCGGAGCCTCTAGTGCAGAGAGGAGGCAGACTACCCCCACTGCATGCACCACCAGGAAAACAGTCGAGAAGGCGGCAGGATCAGCGTTACAAGGTCGCAGTAGTCGTCTTTGCTACTTTGTTGCATTTTTGCAGCCTTCCAGCGCGGTCAGCAGTCGATTCCTTGGCAGAAGGTGAAGAGAGAGATGCAGAGGAACTCTGATGAGCTCTTTCATTCGTTATCTAAGGAATTCCCCAAAGCAGAGACCCTAAATAGCCAGAAAAGGAGTTTTGGTTACTTAGGAGAGAGGACAGGCTAGCAACACCTGAAGGAGCCTATCAGAAGGAGTCTCTGACGTCACCTGCTGGCCCTGGCCACTCAGAGCAGTCCAGTGTGCCAGCAGCACCTCTGTTTCCAAGATGGCAGAGGTCTGGAGCACACTGGAGGAGCTCTGGGCACCTCCCAGGGGAGGTGCAGGTCAGGGGAGTGGTCACTCCCCTTTCCTTTGTCCAGTTTCGCGCCAGAGCATGGCTGAGGGATCCCTGAACTGGTGTAGACTGGCTTATGCAGAGATGGGTACCATCTGTGCCCATCAAAGCATTTCCAGAGGCTGGGGGAGGCTACTCCTCCCCAGCCCTGATACCTTTTTCCAAAGGGAGAGGGTGTAACACCCTCTCTCTGAGGAAGTCCTTTGTTCTGCCTTCCTGGGCCAAGCCTGGCTGGACCCCAGGAGGGCAGAAACCTGTCTGAGGGGTTGGCAGCAGCAGCAGCTGCAGTGAAACCCCGGGAAAGGTAGTTTGGCAGTACGGCTAGAGACTCGGGGGATCATGGAATTGTCTCCCCAATGCCAGAATGGCATTGGGGTGACAATTCCATGATCTTAGACATGTGACATTGCCATGTTCGGAGTTACCATTGTGACGCTATACATATGTCGTGACATATGTATAGTGCACGCGTGTAATGGTGTCCCCGCACTCACAAAGTCCGGGGAATTTGCCCTGAACAATGTGGGAGCACCTCGGCTAGTGCCAGGCTGCCCACACACTAAGTAACTTAGCACCCAACCTTTAGCAGGTAAAGGTTAGACATACAGGTGACTTATAAGTTACTTAAATGCAGTGGTAAATGGCTGTGAAATAACATGGACGTTATTTCACTGAGGCTGCACTGGCAGGCCTGTGTAAGAATTGTCAGATCTCCCTATGGGTGGCACAAGAAATGCTGCAGCCCATAGGGATCTCCTGGAACCCCAATAGCCTGGGCACCTCAGTACCATATACTAGGGAATTATAAGGGTGTTCCAGTATGCCAATGTAAATTGGTGAAATTGGTCACTAGCCTGTTAGTGACAATTTGGAAAGAAAATGAGAGAGCATAACCACTGAGGTTCTGGATAGCAGAGCCTCAGTGAGACAGTTAGTCATAACACAGGTAACACATACAGGGCACACTTATGAGCACTGGGGCCCTGGCTGGCAGGGTCCCAGTGACACATACAACTAAAACCACATATATACAGTGAAATATGGGGTTAACATGCCAGGCAAGATGGTACTTTCCTACACAACCTCCCCCCCCAAACGAAGTACAATAAGACTAGCCATGCCCTGATGAGACTTCATTGTCTAAGTGGAAATATCTGGAGAGTCCATCTGCATTGGAGTGGGTACTCCCAGGTCTATGTTCCACTGTATTTTCCATTCCCTGTAGGGATATGGACCACCTCAACAATTTAGGGTTTTCACCTTTCATTTGTTTCAGCCAAAGTAGAGGTTTGTGGTCTGTCTGAACAATGAAGTGAGTGCCAAACAGGTATGGCCTCAACTTCTTCAGTGCCCAGACCACAGCAAAGGCCTCCCTCTCTATGGCAGACCAATGCTTTTCTCTAGGGGTCAACCTCCTGCTGATAAAAGCAACAGGTTGATCCTGGCCCTCAAAATTAAGTTGTGATAAGACTGCCCCTACCACTAATTCAGATGCATCAGTTTGGACAATGAATTTTTTGGAGTAACAGGGGCTTTTCAAGACAGGTGCAGAGCACATGGCCTGCTTCAGCTCCTCAAAAGCTTTCTGACAGTTTGCTGTCCATAATAACTTTTAAGGCATTTTCTTAGATGTGAGGTCATTAAGAGGGGCTCCAATGGAGCCATAGTTCTTTATGAACCTGCTGCAGTACCTAGTGAGGCCTAAACAGGCTCTCACCTGAGTTTGAGTTGTAGGGGGAACCCAAGCTATAATAGTTTGGATTTTCCCGTGAAGTGGTGCAGTCTGTTCTCCACCTACCAGGTGTCCCATATAAACCACCTTCCCCTGCCCTATCTGGCACTTTGAAGCCTTGATAGTGAGGCCTGCCTTTTGCAGGGCCTCCAAAACTGTCCATAGGTGGACCAGGTGATCATCCCAGCTGGAGCTAAAGACAGCTATGTCATCTAGATATGCTGCACTAAAAGCTTCCAGCCCTTGCAGGACTGTGTTCACCAACCTTTGAAAAGTGTCAGGTGCATTTTTCAATCCAAAAGGCATTACTGTGAATTGGTAATGGCCTCCAATGGTTGAAAATGCTGTTTTTGCTTTTGCATCCTCTGATAACTTGATCTGCCAATACCCTGCAGTCAAATCAAAGGTGCTTAGATACTTGGCAGATGCCAGTGTATCTATTAGCTCATCTGCCCTGGGTATAGGTTGAGCATCAGTTTTGGTTACCTGGTTGAGACCTCTGTAGTCAATACAAAATCTCATTTCCCTTTTCCCATCTTTGTAATGAGGTTTTGGTACAAGTACGACAGGAGAGGCCCATGGACTTTCAGAGTGCTCAACCACTCCCAGTGCAAGCATTTTCTGCACCTCTTGTTTTATGCAGTCTCTGACATGGTCAGGCTGCCTATAGATCTTAATTTTGACAGGCAAGCTGTCTCCAGTATCTATAGTGTGCTCACACCAAGAAGTGGTGCCTGGTACAGTAGAAAAGAGTTCAGAAAACTGACCCAGGAGATTTATGCAATGGTCTTTCTGCTCAGCAGTAAGACAATCTGCCAGTACTACACCTTCCACTAGAGCATCTTGTTCTGTGGAAGAGAAGAGATCAGTGAGAGGGTCACTCTCTTCTTCCTGTTCTTCATCTGTTGCCATGAGCAGGGTGAGATCAGCCCTGTCATAGTAGGGTTTCAGGCGATTGACATGGAGCACCGTAAGGGGACTCCTGGCAGTGCCTATGTCAACCAAGTAGGTGACATCTCCCTTCTTTTCAACAATTATGTGGGGTCCACTCCATTTGTCTTGCAGTGCTCTTGGGGCCACAGGCTCCAAGACCCACACTTTCTGCCCTGGTTGGTACTGAATCAGAATAGCCTTCTGGTCATGCCATTGCTTTTGGAGCTCTTGGCTGGCCTGAAGGTTTTTACTGGCCTTTTTCATGTACTCAGCCATTCTAGATCTTAGGCCAAGTACATAGTCAACTATGTCTTGCTTAGGAGATTTTAAAGGTTGTTCCCAACCCTCCTTCACAAGTGTTAGAGGACCTCTTACAGGGTGTCCAAATAGGAGTTCAAAGGGGCTGAAGCCCACTCCTTTCTGGGGTACCTCCATGTAAACAAAAAGGAGGCAAGGTAACAGGACATCCCATCTCCTGGTGAGTTTTTCAGGGAGTCCCATTATCATTCCTATGAGAGTTTTATTAAACCTCTCAACCAGCCCATTTGTTTGTGGATGATAGGGTATGGTGAACTTGTATGTCACACCACATTCCTTCCACATGGCCTTTAAGTAAGCAGACATGAAATTGCTTTCCCTGTCTGATACCACCTCTTTTGGGAAGCCCACCCTGGAAAAGATTCCCAGGAGAGCCTTTGCCACTGCAGGAGCTGTAGTGGTCCTTAGAGGAATTGCTTCAGGATATCTGGTGGCATGGTCCACTACCACCAAGATAAACCTATTGCCTGAAGCAGTAGGAGGGTCAAGGGGGCCAACTATGTCAACCCCTACCCTTTCAAAGGGAACCCCAACCACAGGCAGTGGAATAAGGGGTGCCTTTGGAGTGCCACCTGTCTTGCCACTGGCTTGACAGGTTTCACAGGACTTACAAAATTCATTTGTGTCCTCTGACATTCTAGGCCAATGAAACAAGGGGACAATCCTGTCCCAAGTTTTCATTTGCCCCAAATGTCCAGCTAAGGGAATGTTGTGGGCTAGAGTTAGGAGGAACTTTCTGTATTGCTGAGGAATCACTAACCTCCTGGCAGCTCCAGGTTTTGGATCCCTTGCCTCAGTATACAAGAGGTTGTCCTCCCAGTAAACTCTGTGAGAGTCACTGACATCCCCATTTGCTCGTTTGACAGCTTGCTGCCTTAGACCCTCTAGTGTGGGACAGGTATGCTGAGCCACATTCAGCTCCTCCCTGGCAGGCCCCCCTTCACCCAAAAGCTCAGCAGTGTCTGCTTCCAGCTCCTCTGGTGTAGGTTCTGCACAGGGTGGAAATTCTTCTTCCTCAGAAGTTGAATTCACTGTAGAGGGAGGGATAGTAGGTAGTGTTTACCTTTACTAACCTTAGCTTTAGGGAGCACTTGGTCCATTCTTCCAGGATCCAAGTCACCCTGTCCTTTTTGCTTTTTTGCCTGAGCCCTGGTTAAAGCAAAAATATGCCCTGGAATGCCCAGCATTGCTGCATGAGCCTCCAACTCTACTTCTGCCCAAGCTGATGTCTCTAAATCGTTTCCTAGTAGACAGTCTACAGGTAAATCTGAGGCAACCACAACTTTCTTTGGATCAGTAATCCCCCCCATTTGAGATTCACAACAGCCATGGGGTGGCTAAGAGTGTTGTTATGAGCATCAGTCACTTGGTACTGGTGACCAAGTAGGTGTTGTTCAGGGTGGACCAGTTTCTCTATTACCATGGTAACACTGGCACCTGTGTCCCTGTAGGCCTGAACCTCAACACCATTTATTAGGGGAAGTTGCTTGTACTTATCCATATTAAAGGGACAAGCAACCAAGGTGGCCAAATCAATGGCCCCCTCAGAGACTAACACCGCCTCTGTGGTCTCCCTAACAAGACCAACACCAACTAAATTACCAAAAGTGAGCCCAGCTACTCCCTTGGATTGGCTATTAGTAGGTTTGCTCCCACCACCACTGCTATTACTAGGGGCACTAGGTGTAGCAGCAGGGGTTGTAGTGGTAGGAGGCTTGGTGCTTTTCTTTGGGCAACTGGGATCAGTTGTCCAATGGCCTTTTATTTTACATAAATAGCACCATGGTTTCTTTTCCTTGTTTTGATTTGAAGAGGATTTGGGCCCACCACCCCCACCAGAGTGTTTTTGTGGGCCTGATGAAGACTCATTTTTAGATTTGTCCCCACCCTTGTCAGAAGACTTACAATCCTTCTTCTTGCCATCCTTGTCACCCCCTGTATGAACTTTTCTGTTCACCCTTGTTCTGACCCATTTGTCTGCCTTCTTTCCCAATTCTTGGGGATAGGTCAGATCAGAGTCTACCAGGTACTGGTGTAACAAATCAGACACACAATTATTAAGAATATGCTCTCTCAGGATTAAGTTATACAGGCTTTCATAGTCAGAAACTTTACTGCCATGTAACCACCCCTCCAAGGCCTTCAGTGAATGGTCAACAAAGTCTACCCAATCTTGTGAAGACTCTTTTTTGGTTTCTCTGAACTTCATCCTGTACTGTTCAGTGGTTAAGCCATAACCATCTAGGAGTGCATTCTTAAGAACTGTAAAATTATTGGCATCAATTTCCTTAACAGTAAGGAGCCTATCCCTACCCTTTCCACTGAAAGATAGCCATAGGATAGCAGCCCACTGCCTTTGAGGGACCTCCTGTACAACACAGGCCCTCTCAAGTGCAGCAAACCACTTGTTAATGCCATCCCCCTCCTTGTAAGGGGAAACTATCTTGTGCAGATTCCTAGAATCATGCTCTTTTGCAGGATGACTATTTGGAATACTGCTGCTGCCACCATGGGGTCCTAACCCCAATCTCTGTCTTTCTTTTTCTAAATCAAAGGCTTGCCTATCTAAATCCAGCTGTTGCTTCTTGAGCTTCAGCTTGGATTCTTCCACTCTCAATCTATTGAGCTCCCTTTCTAATACTCTGTCATCAGGGTGGGTGGGTTGGGCATGCCTTGACACAGAAGAATGGTGATAGTGAACAGAGGGAGACCTGTCCCTAACAGATGGCACTCTAACAGCCTGGCTAACAGAAGATACACTCCTACTGTGATGAGAACTCACATTAGTTCCAGCAATGCTAGGTGGCCTGCTAATGGGCAGGTTGGGAAGGTTCCCTTCTAAATCCCTTACTGGGGGTGCCCCAGAATCAGAGTGGGAACCATCAGCTAATTTCTCAACAGAAGTGCCAACTAAGGTCTTATCTTGTTCAACGAGCATGTTAACTAATAGTTCTCTAGAGGGATTCTTCCCTACCCCTAAACCTCTTTCAACACAGAGACTCCTTGATGCCTTCCAGCTAAGGTGGTCATATGCAGTCGTGGACAGATCCAGAGTTTGACCTGTACCAGACATAATACAAAAGGTTAAAGGGACAGAAAAAGAAAGAAAACGTTTTCAGAACGTTTTAAAGGACAGAAACATTTTTTTTAAACTTTTTAAGAACTTTTTGAAAGTTTAGAGGTACTTTTCAGCACTTAGCAAAGAAGTGAGGGAAGAAAAGCAAAACTTTTTGGTTAGGTGTACATACACTGAACTTGTTTTGTATATTTTTCTCTTATGAAAAGTACAAAATGACAAAGTGGTAAGTAGTTGCAAGTACTTATCCCACTGCTGCACAACCAATGTAGGAGGCTGGACTGGCTTGTAGTAGGTACCAAGAGGTACTTACACCTTGCACCAGGCCCATGTATCCCTTATTAGTGTAGAGGGGTGTCTAGCAGCTTAGGCTGATAGAAAAGGTAGCTTAGCAGAGCAGCTTAGGCTGAACTAGGAGACGAGTGAAGCTCCTAAAGTAACACTTGTGCCACTTGCACAATATCATAAGAAAACACAATACACAGATATACTAAAAATAAAGGTACTTTATTTTTATGACAATATGCCAAAGTATCTCAGTGAGTACCCTCAGTATGAGGATAGCAAATATACACAAGATATATGTACACAATACCAAAATATGCAGTAATAGCAATAGAAAACAGTGCAAACAATGTATAGTCACAATAGAATGCAATGGGGGCACATAGGGATAGGGGCAACACAAACCATATACTCTAGAAGTGGAATGCGAACCACGAATGGACCCAAAACCTATGTGACCTTGTAGAGGGTCGCTGGACTGTAAGAAAACAGTGAGGGTTAGAAAAATAGCCCACCCCAAGACCCTGAAAAGTGGGTGCAAAGTGCACCTAAGTTCCCCAAAGAGCACAGAAGTAGTGATAGGGGAATTCTGCAAGAAAGACCAACACCAGCAATGCAACAACGATGGATTTCCTGACGAGAGTACCTGTGGAACAAGGGGACCAAGTCCAAGAGTCACGATCAAGTCGGGAGTGGGCAGATGCCCAGGAAATGCCAGCTGTGGGTGCAAAGAAGCTGCCACCGGATGGTAGAAGCTGTGGATTCTGCAACAACGACAAGGGCTAGAAACTTCCACTTTGGAGGATGGATGTCCCACGTCGTGAAGAGTCGTACAGAGGTGTTTCCGTGCAAAAAGACCGCAAACAAGCTTTGCTAGCTTCAAGGGTCGTGGTTAGGGTTTTTGGATGCTGCTGTGGCCCAGGAGGGACCAGGATGTTGCCAATTGCGTGAGGAGACAGAGGGGGCGTCCAGCAAGACAAAGAGCCCACTCAGAAGCAAGTAGCACCCGCAGAAGTGCCCGAACAGGCACTACGAAATGGAGTGAACCGGAGCTCACCCAAAGTCACAAAAGAGGGTCCCACGACGCCGGAGGACACCTCAGGAGGTCGTGCACTGCAGGTTAGAGTGCCGGGGACCCAGGCTTGGCTGTGCACAAAGGAAATCCTGGAAGAGTGCACAGGAGCCGGAGTAGCTGCAAAACGCGCGGTTCCCAGCAATGCAGTCTAGCGTGGGGAGGCAAGGACTTACCTCCACCAAACTTGGACTGAAGAGTCACTGGACTGTGGGAGTCACTTGGACAGAGTTGCTGAGTTCAAGGGACCTTGCTCGTCGTGCTGAGAGGAGACCCAGAGGACCAGTGATGCAGTTCTTTGGTGCCTGTGGTTGCAGGGGGAGGACTTTGTCGACCCACAGGAGATTTCTTTGGAGCTTCTAGTGCAGAGAGGAGGCAGACTACCCCCACAGCATGCACCACCAGGAAAACAGTTGAGAAGGTGGCAGGATCAGCGTTACAAGGTCGCAGTAGTCGTCTTTGCTACTTTGTTGCAGTTTTGCAGGCTTCCAGCGCGGTCAGCAGTCGATTCCTTGGCAGAAGGTGAAGAGAGAGATGCAGAGGAACTCTGATGAGCTCTTGCATTCGTTATCTAAGGAATTCCCCAAAGCAGAGACCCTAAATAGCCAGAATAGGAGGTTTCGCTACTTAGGAGAGAGAATAGGCTAGCAACACCTGAAGGAGCCTATCAGAAGGAGTCTCTGACGTCACCGGCTGGCACTGGCCACTCAGAGCAGTCCAGTGTGCCAGCAGCACCTCTGTTTCCAAGATGGCAGAGGTCTGGAGCACACTGGAGGAGCTCTGGGCACCTCCCAGGGGAGGTGCAGGTCATGGGAGTGGTCACTCCCCTTTCCTTTGTCCAGTTTCACGCCGGAGGAGGGATCCCTGAACCGGTGTAGACTGGCTTATGCAGAGATGGGCACCATCTGTGCCCATCAAAGCATTTCCAGAGGCTGGGGGAGGCTACTCCTCCCCAGCCCTGACACCTTTTTTCGAAAGGGAGAGGGTGTAACACCCTCTTTCTGAGGAAGTCCTTTGTTCTGCCTTCCTGGGCCAAGCCTGGCTGGACCCCAGGAGGGCAGAAACCTGTCTGAGGGGTTGGCAGCAGCAGCAGCTGCATTGAAACCCAGGAAAAGGTAGTTTGGCAGTACCCGGGTCTGACCTAGAGACTCGGGGGATCATGGAATTCTCTCCCCAATGCCAGAATGGCATTGGGGTGACAATTCCATGATCTTAGACATGTTACATGGCCATGTTCGGAGTTACCATTGTGACGCTATACATTTGTCGTGACATATGTATAGTGCACGCGTGTAATGGTGTCCCCGCACTCACAAATTCCGGGGAATTTGCCCTGAACATTGTGGGAGCACCTTGGCTAGTGCCAGGGTGCCCACACACTAAGTAACTTAGCACCCAACCTTTACCAGGTAAAGGTTAGACATATAGGTGACTTATAAGTTACTTAAGTGTATTGGTAAATGGCTGTGAAATAACGTGGACGTTATTTCACTCAGGCTGCACTGGCAGGCCTGTGTCAGAATTGTCAGATCTCCCTATGGGTGGCACAAGAAATGCTGCAGCCTATAGGGATCTCCTGGAACCCCAATACCCTGGGTACCTCAGTACCATATACTAGGGAATTATAAGGGTGTTCCAATATGCCAATGTAAAGTGGTGAAATTGGTCACTAGCCTGTTAGTGACAATTTGGAAAGAAAATGAGAGAGCATAACCACTGAGGTTCTGGATAGCAGAGCCTCAGTGAGACAGTTAGTCATAACACAGGTAACACATACACGGCACACTTATGAGCACTGGGGCCGTGGCTGGCAGGGTCCCAGTGACACATACAACTAAAACAACATATATACAGTGAAATATGGGGGTAACATGCCAGGCAAGATGGTACTTTCCTACAACTAGAAGCTCCGAAGAAATCTCCCGTGGGTCGACGGAATCTTCCCCCTGGAACCGCAGGCACCAAAAGACTGCATCACCGGTCCTCTGGGTCTCCTCTCAGCATGACGAGTGAGGTCCCTTGAACTCAGCAACTCTGTCCGAGTGACTCCCACAGTCCCGTGACTCTTCAGTCCAAGTTTGGTGGAAGTAAGTCCTTGCCTCCATGCTAGACTGCATTGCTGGGTACCCCGTGATTTGCAGCTGCTCCGGCTCCTGTGCTCTCTTCCAGGATTTCCTTTGTGCACAGCCAAGCCTGGGTCCCCTACACTCTAACCTGCAGTGCACGACCTCCTGAGTTGTCCTCCGGCGTCGTGGGACCTTCCTTTGTGACTTCGGGTGAGCTCTGGTTCACTCCACTTTGTAGTGCCTGTTCCGGCACTTCTATGGGTGCTGCTTGCTTCTGAGTGGGCTCTTTGTCTTGCTGGACGCCCCCTCTGTCTCCTCACGCAATTGGCGACATCCTGGTCCCTTCTGGGCCACAGCACCATCCAAAAACCCTAACCGCGACCCTTGCAGCTAGCAAGGCTTGTTTGCAGTCTTTCTGCACGGAAACACCTCTGCAAGCTTCTTCACGACGTGGGACATCCATCCTCCAAAAGGTAAGTTCCTAATCCTCTTTGTTCTTGCAGAATCCTCAGCTTCTACCATCCGGTGGCAGCTTCTTTGCACCCACAGCTGGCATTTCCTGGGCATCTGCCCACTCCCGACTTGATCGTGACTTTTGGACTTGGTCCCCTTGTTCCACAGGTACTCTCGTCTGGAAATCCATTGTTGTTGCATTGCTGATGTTGGTCTTCCTTGCAGAATTCCCCTATCACGACTTCTGTGCTCTTTGGGGAACTTAGGTGCACTTTGCACCCACTTTTCAGGTTCTTGGGGTGGGCTATTTTTCTAACCCTCACTGTTTTCTTACAATCCCAGCGACCCTCTACAAGGTCACATAGGTTTGGGGTCCATTTGTGGTTCGCATTCCACTTCTAGAGTATATGGTTTGTGTTGCCCCTATCCCTATGTGCCCTCTTTGCAATCTATTGTGACTGTACATTGCTTGCATTGCTTTCTATTGCTATTACTGCATAGTTTTGGTATTGGGTACATATATCTTGTGTATATTTGCTATCCTCATACTGAGGGTACTCACTGAGATACTTTTGGCATATTGTCATAAAAATAAAGTACCTTTATTTTTAGTATATCTGTGTATTGTGTTTTCTTATGATATTGTGCATATGACACCAGTGGTATAGTAGGAGCTTTGCATGTCTCCTAGTTCAGCCTAAGCTGCTCTGCTAAGCTGCCTTTTCTATCAGCCTAAGCTGCTAGACACCCCTCTACACTAATAAGGGATACCTGGACCTGGTGCAAGGTATAAGAACCCCTTTGTACCCACTACAAACCAGGCCAGTCTCCTACAATGTCCTGTTATCATGCCTCCATTTTGCCTACTGGGAAGTACCCCAGAAAGGAGTGGGCTACAGCCTCTTTGAACCCCTCTTTGGTGACCCAGTTAGGGTGTCCATTAGCTCTTGTGAAAGAGGGGTGGGAGCAACCCTTGAAGCCCCTTAAACAAGACATAGTGAACTATGTGCTTTCCCTAAGATCTAGAATGGCTGAGTACATGAAAAAGGCCACTAAGAACCTTCAGGCAAGCCAGGAATTGGAAAGGCAATGGCACAACCAGAAGGCTGTCCTGAAAGTGTGCCAGCCAGGACAGAAGGTGTGGGTCCTAGAGCCTGTGGCACCCAGAGCACTCCAAGATAAGTGGAGTGGACCACACATCATAGTGGAAAACAAGGGTGAGGTCACTTATTTAGTTGACCTAGGCACTCCTAGAAGTCCTATTAGAGTCTTTCATGTGAACCACCTGAAGCCCTACTATGACAGGGCTGACTTAACCCTGCGCACGGTCGCCACTGATGAGGGACAGGAAGAATAGAGTGACCCTCTGTAGGAGGCTGGACTGGCTTGTAGTGAGTACCAAGGGGTACTTGCACCTTGCACCAGGCCCAGTTATCCCTTATTAGTGTATAGGGTGTCTAGCAGCTTAGGCTGATAGATAATGGTAGCTTAGCAGAGCAGCTTAGGCTGAACTAGGAGACGTGTGAAGCTACTACAGTACCACTTAGTGTCATATGCACAATATCATAAGAAAACACAATACACAGTTATACTAAAAATAAAGGTACTTTATTTTTATGACAATATGCCAAAGTATCTTAGAGTGTACCCTCAGTGAGAGGATAGGAAATATACACAATATATATATACACAATAGCAAAAATATGCAGTATAGTCTTAGAAAACAGTGCAAACAATGTATAGTTACAATAGGATGCAATGGGGAAACATAGGGATAGGGGCAACACAAACCATATACTCCAAAAGTGGAATGCGAACCACGAATGGACCCCAAACCTATGTGACCTTGTAGAGGGTCGCTGGGACTATTAGAAAATAGTGAGAGTTAGAAAAATAACCCTCCCCAAGACCCTGAAAAGTGAGTGCAAAGTGCACTAAAGTTCCCCTAAGGACAAAGAAGTCGTGTTAGAGGAATAATGCAGGAAAGACACAAACCAACAATGCAACAACTGTGGATTTCCAATCTAGGGTACCTGTGGAACAAGGGGAGCAAGTCCAAAAGTCACAAGCAAGTCGGAGATGGGCAGATGCCCAGGAAATGCCAGCTGCGGGTGCAAAGAAGCTTCTACTGGACAGAGGAAGCTGAGGTTTCTGCAGGAACGAAAAGGGCTAGAGACTTCCCCTTTGGTGGACGGATCCCTCTCGCCGTGGAGAGTCGTGCAGAAGTATTTTCCCGCCGAAAGAACGCCAACAAGCCTTGCTAGCTGCAAATCGTGCGCTTAGCGTTTTTGGATGCTGCTGTGGCCCTGGAGGGACCAGGAGGTCGCAAATTGGACCAGGAGAGAGAGGGGACGTCGAGCAAGACAAGGAGCCCTCTTAGCAGCAGGTAGCACCCGGAGAAGTGCCAGAAATAGGCACTACGAGGATGCGTGAAACGGTGCTCACCCGAAGTCGCACAAAGGAGTCCCACGTCGCCGGAGACCAACTTAGAACGTCGTGCAATGCAGGTTAGAGTGCCGTGGACCCAGGCTGGACTGTGCACAAAGGATTTCCGCCGGAAGTGCACGGAGGCCGGAGTAGCTGCAAAAGTCACGGTTCCCAGCAATGCAGCCCAGCGAGGTGAGGCAAGGACTTACCTCCACCAAACTTGGACTGAAGAGTCACTGGACTGTGGGGGTCGCTTGGACAGAGTTGCTGGATTCGAGGGACCTCGCTCGTCGTGCTGAGAGGAGACCCAAGGGACCGGTAATGCAGCTTTTTGGTGCCTGTGGTTGCAGGGGGAAGATTCCGTCGACCCACGGGAGATTTCTTCGGAGCTTCTGGTGCAGAGAGGAGGCAGACTACCCCCACAGCATGCACAGACAGGAAAACAGTCGAGAAGGCGGCAGGATCAGTGTTACAGAGTTGCAGTAGTCGTCTTAGCTACTTTGTTGCAGGTTTGCAGGCTTCCAGCGCGGTCAGCAGTCGATTCCTTATCAGAAGGTGAAGAGAGAGATGCAGAGGAACTCGGCTGAGCTCTTGCATTCGTTATCTAAGGAATCTCAAGAGACAGAGACCCTAAAGAACGCCAACAAGCCTTGCTAGCTGCAAATCGTGCGCTTAGCGTTTTTGGACGCTGCTGTGGCCCTGGAGGGACCAGGAGGTCGCAAATTGGACCAGGAGAGAGAGGGGACGTCGAGCAAGACAAGGAGCCCTCTTAGCAGCAGGTAGCACCCGGAGAAGTGCCAGAAATAGGCACTACGAGGATGCGTGAAACGGTGCTCACCCGAAGTCGCACAAAGGAGTCCCACGTCGCCGGAGACCAACTTAGAACGTCGTGCAATGCAGGTTAGAGTGCCGTGGACCCAGGCTTGGCTGTGCACAAAGGATTTCCGCCGGAAGTGCACAAGGGCCGGAGTAGCTGCAAAAGTCGCGGTTCCCAGCAATGCAGCCCAGCGAGGTGAGGCAAGGACTTACCTCCACCAAACTTGGACTGAAGAGTCACTGGACTGTGGGGGTCACTTGGACAGAGTCGCTGGATTCGAGGGACCTCGCTCGTCGTGCTGAGAGGAGACCCAAGGGACCGGTAATGCAGCTTTTTGGTGCCTGCGGTTGCAGGGGGAAGATTCCGTCGACCCACGGGAGATTTCTTCGGAGCTTCTGGTGCAGAGAGGAGGCAGACTACCCCCACAGCATGCACAAGCAGGAAAACAGTCGAGAAGGGGGCAGGATCAGCTTTACAGAGTTGCAGTAGTCGTCTTTGCTACTATGTTGCAGGTTTGCAGGCTTCCAGCGTGGTCAGCAGTCGATTCCTTGGCAGAAGGTGAAGCGAGAGATGCAGAGGAACTCGGATGAGCTCTTGCATTCGTTATCTAAAGTTTCCCCAGAGACAGAGACCCTAAATAGCCAGAAAAGAGGGTTTGGCTACTTAGGAGAGAGGATAGGCTAGCAACACCTGAAGGAGCCTATCACAAGGAGTCTCTGACGTCACCTGGTGGCACTGGCCACTCAGAGCAGTCCAGTGTGCCAGCAGCACCTCTGTTTCCAAGATGGCAGAGGTCTGGAGCACACTGGAGGAGCTCTGGATACCTCCCAGGGGAGGTGCAGGTCAGGGGAGTGGTCACTCCCCTTTCCTTTGTCCAGTTTCGCGCCAGAGCAGGGCTAAGGGGTCCCCTGAACCGGTGTAGACTGGCTTATGCAGAATTGGGCACATCTGTGCCCAAGAAAGCATTTCCAGAGGCTGGGGGAGGCTACTCCTCCCCTGCCTTCACACCATTTTCCAAAGGGAGAGGGTGTAACACCCTCTCTCAGAGGAAGTCCTTTGTTCTGCCATCCTGGGCCAGGCCTGGCTGGACCCCAGGAGGGCAGCTGCCTGTCTGAGGGGTTGGCAGCAGCAGCAGCTGCAGTGAAACCCCAGGAAGGGCAGTTTGGCAGTACCAGGGTCTGTGCTACAGACCACTGGGATCATGGGATTGTGCCAACTATGCCAGGATGGTATAGAGGGGGCAATTCCATGATCCTAGACATGTTACATGGCCATATTCGGAGTTACCATTGTGAAGCTACATATAGGTAGTGACCTATATGTAGTGCACGCGTGTAATGGTGTCCCCGCACTCACAAAGTCCGGGGAATTGGCCCTGAATAATGTGGGGGCACCTTGGCTAGTGCCAGGGTGCCCTCACACTAAGTAACTTTGCACCTAACCTTTACCAGGTAAAGGTTAGACATATAGGTGACTTATAAGTTACTTAAGTGCAGTGTAAAATGGCTGTGAAATAACGTGGACGTTATTTCACTCAGGCTGCAGTGGCAGGCCTGTGTAAGAATTGTCAGAGCTCCCTATGGGTGGCAAAAGAAATGCTGCAGCCCATAGGGATCTCCTGGAACCCCAATACCCTGGGTACCTTAGTACCATATACTAGGGAATTATAAGGGTGTTCCAGTAAGCCAATGTAAATTGGTAAAAATGGTCACTAGCCTGTTAGTGACAATTTGTAAAGAGAGAGCATAACCACTGAGGTTCTGGTTAGCAGAGCCTCAGTGAGACAGTTAGGCACCACACAGGGAACACATACATATAGGCCACAACCTTATGAGCACTGGGGTCCTGACTAGCAGGGTCCCAGTGACACATAACAAACATACTGAAAACATAGGGTTTTCACTATGAGCACTGGGCCCTGGCTAGCAGGATCCCAGTGAGACAGTGAAAACACCCTGACATACACTCACAAACAGGCCAAAAGTGGGGGTAACAAGGCTAGAAAGAGGCTACTTTCTCACACCCTCTCCCTGATCTCTTCTCCAACACTGCAGCTGATGGCTCAGTGGGATGAGTTCTCCTAGTAGACTGCCTTAATGAGTGTCAGAAGGAGGACTGCAGGAACCTTTTGGGTTAGTTTACTGAACTCTTTTCTCTGACACCTGGTCACACCACATGGTGTGAGCACACCATTGATACAGGGGACAGTTTGCCTGTCAAGAGCAAGATTTATAGGCAACCTGACTGTAGGGGGCTGGCCTGGCTTATAGTGGGTACCTTGTGGTACTTACACCCTGTCCCACGTCCAGTTATCCCTTATTAGTAGAATAGAGGTGTTTCTAGCAGCTTATGCTGATAGAAGGTAGCTATGGCAAAGCAGCTAGGGTGAACTAGGAGACATGCAAAGCTCCTACTATACCACCTATATCATATAGCTCAATATCATAAGAAAACACAATACTCAGAGTTACTAAAAATAAAGGTACTTTATTTTTATGACAATATGCCACAAGTATCTCAGTGGGTACCCTCAGTTAGAAGGTAAGTAATATACATAAGTCATATGTACACAAACCCAAAACAGGTAAGTAACAGTAAGAAAAGTAGTGCAAACAATGTAGACTCACAATAGGATGCAATAGATAAACATAGGTCTAGGGGCAACACAAACCATATACTCCAAAAGTGGGTTGCGAATCACGAATGGACCCCAGACTTATGGGAGATTGTAGAGGGTCGCTGGGACTGTGAGAAAACAGTATGGGTGTCCAAAATACCTCACCTCAAGACCCTGAAAAGTAGGAGTAAGGTTACCCTACTACCCCAGAAAGACACAATAGTCGTGATAGGGGATTCTGCAAGAACCACAAGCACCAGCAAAACACTGAAGATGATTGCTGGACCTGAAGACCTGTAAAGGAAGGGTACCAAGTACTTTAGTTTAGTGACAATATGCCAAAAGTATCTCAGAGGATACCCTCACTTAGGAGATAAGTAATATACACAAATTATATGTACACAAACCTAAAACAGGTAAGTAACAGTAAGAAAAGTAGTGCAAACAATGTAGAATCACAATAGGATGCAATAGGTAGACATAGGCCTTGGGGCAACACAAACCATATACTAAAAAAATTGAATGCGAATCACTAATAGACCTCAGACCTATGGGATATTGTAGAGGGTCGCTGGGACTGTGAGAAAACAGTATTGGTGTCCAAAATACCCCAGCCCAAGACCATGAAAAGTAGGAGTAAAGTTACCCTACTACCCCAGAAAGACACAATAGTTATGATAGGGGATTCTACAAGAACCACAAACACCAGCAAAGCACTGAAGATGGATTCCTGGACCTGAGGACCTGTAAAGGAAGGGGACCAAGTCCAAGAGTCACGAAAGTGTCCTGGGGGGGCGGGAGCCCACAAAACCCCGGATGAAGGCGCAAAAGGACTGCCTCCAGGTGGAAGAAGCCGAAGATTCTGCAACAACGAAAAGGGCTAGGAACTTCTCCTTTGGATGGAAGATGTCCCATGGCGTGCTGGATGTTGCAGAAGTGTTTCAGACAGAAATACCGCAAACAAGCCTTGCTAGCAGCAAGAGTCGCAGTTGAGGATTTAGGGTGCTGCTGGGGACCAGGAAGGACCAGGATGTCGCCCCTTGGACATCCACTCAGCAACTCAGAGAGCCCCGCAGAAGCAGGCAGCACCCGCAGAAGTACGGGAAGAAGATCTGTGAACTCAGAGTCACAAAAGGAGGGCCCCACGACATCAGAGTCCAACTCAGCGAGTTAGGCAATGCAGGACATGTGCTGGGGACCCAGGCTAGGCTGTGCACAAAGGAATCCTTGGAGAAGTGCACAGAAGCCAGAGCAGCTGCAAATCACGCAGTACACAGGTTTGCTGTCTGGCGTGGGGAGGCAAGGACTTACCTACCAAATTTGGACAGAAGGGCCACTGGACTGTGGGAGACACTTGGACCCAGCTACTGTGTTCCAGGGACCAAGCTGGTCACCATGAGAGGGGACCCAGAGGACCGGTGATGCAGAAGTTTGGTGCCTGCGTTGGCAGGGGGAAGATTCAGTCGACCCACAAGAGATTTCTTCTTGGCTTCCAGTGCAGTGTGAAGACAGACAGCCCTCAGAGCACGCACCCCCAGGAAACAGCAGAGAAAGCCGTCAGGATGAGGCACTACAATGTTGCTGGTAGTCGTCTTGCTACTTTGTTGCAGTTTTGCAGGCGTCCTGGAGCAGTCAGCGGTCGATCCTTGGCAGAAGTCAAAGAGGGAGATGCAGAGGAACTCTGGTGAGCTCTTGCATTCGTTATCTGAGGAATAGCCCAGAGGAGAGACCCTAATTAGCTAGAAAAGGAGGTTTGGCTACTGAGAAAGGAGGCTTGGCTACTGAAAGAGGTAAGCACCTATCAGGAGGGGTCTCTGATGTCACCTGCTGGCACTGGCCAATCAGAGCAGTCCATTGTACCCCAACACCTCTGAATCCAAGATGGCAGAGGTCTGGGACCCACTGCAGGAGCTCTGGGCACCTCCCCTGGGAGGTGAAGGTCAGGGGAGTAGTCACTCCCCTTTCCTTTGCCCAGTTTCGTGCCAGAGCAGGGCTGGGGGATCCCTGAACCGGTGTAGACTGGCTTATGCAGAGGTGGGCACCATCTGTGCCCATCAAAGCATTTCCAGAGGCTGGGGGAGGCTACTCCTCCCCAGCCCTTCACACCTATTTCCAAAGGGAGAGGGTGTAACACCCTCTCTCAGAAGAAATCCTTTGTTCTGCCTTCCTGGAATTGGGCTGCCCAGACCCCAGGGGGGGCAGAAACCTGTCTGAGGGGTTGGCAGCAGCAGCAGCTGCAGTGGAAACCCCGGAAAGGCAGTTTGGCAGTCCTCGGGTTCTGTGCTGGAGACCCGGGGATGCATGGATTTGTCCCCCCAATACCAGATCAGTATTGGGGTGATAATTCCATGATCCTAGACATGTTACATGGCCATTGTAGGAGGCTGGACTGGCTTGTAGTGAGTACCTAGGGGTACTTGCACCTTGCACCAGGCCCAGTTATCCCTTATTAGTGTATAGGGTGTCTAGCAGCTTAGGCTGATAGATAATGGTAGCTTAGCAGAGCAGCTTAGGCTGAACTAGGAGACGTGTGAAGCTACTACAGTACCACTTAGTGTCATATGCACAATATCATAAGAAAACACAATACACAGTTATACTAAAAATAAAGGTACTTTATTTTTATGACAATATGCCAAAGTATCTCAGAGTGTACCCTCAGTGAGAGGATAGGAAATATACACAAGATATATATACACAATAGCAAACATATGCAGTATAGTCTTAGAAAACAGTGCAAACAATGTATAGTTACAATAGGATGCAAAGTGGAAACATAGGGATAGGGGCAACACAAACCATATACTCCAAAAGTGGAATGTGAACCACGAATGGACCCCAAACCTATGTGACCTTGTAGAGGGTCGCTGGGACTATTAGAAAATAGTGAGAGTTAGAAAAATAACCCTCCCCAAGACCCTGAAAAGTGAGTGCAAAGTGCACTAAAGTTCCCCTAAGGACAAAGAAGTCGTGTTAGAGGAATAATGCAGGAAAGACACAAACCAACAATGCAACAACTGTGGATTTCCAATCTAGGGTACCTGTGGAACAAGGGGAGCAAGTCCAAAAGTCACAAGCAAGTCGGAGATGGGCAGATGCCCAGGAAATGCCAGCTGCGGGTGCAAATAAGCTTCCACTGGACAGAAGAAGCTGCGGTTTCTGCAGGAACGAAAAGGGCTAGAGACTTCCCCTTTGGTGGACGGATTCCTCTCGCCGTGGAGAGTCGTGCAGAAGTATTTTCCCGTCGAAAGAACGCCAACAAGCCTTGCTAGTTGCAAATCATGTGGTTAGCATTTTTGGAGGCTGCTGTGGCCCTGGAGGGACCAGGAGGTCGCAAATTGGACCAGGAGAGAGAGGGAACGTCGAGCAAGACAAGGAGCCCTCTCAGCAGCAGGTAGAACCCAGAGAAGTGCCAGAAACAGGCACTACGAGGATGCATGAAACAGTGCTCACCCGAAGTCGCACAAAGAAGTTCCACGTCGCTGGAGAACAACTTAGGAGATCGTGCAATGCAGGTTAGAGTGCTGTGGACCCAGGCTGGACTGTGCACAAAGGATTTCCGCCGGAAGTGCACGGAGGCCGGAGTAGCTGCAAAAGTCACGGTTCCCAGCAATGCAGCCCAGCGAGGTGAGGCAAGGACTTACCTCCACCAAACTTGGACTGAAGAGTCACTGGACTGTGGGGGTCACTTGGACAGAGTTGCTGGATTCGAGGGACCTCGCTCGTCGTGCTGAGAGGAGACCCAAGGGACCGGTAATGCAGCTTTTTGGTGCCTGTGGTTGCAGGGGGAAGATTCCGTCGACCCACGGGAGATTTCTTCGGAGCTTCTGGTGCAGAGAGGAGGCAGACTACCCCCACAGCATGCACAGACAGGAAAACAGTCGAGAAGGCGGCAGGATCAGCGTTACAGAGTTGCAGTAGTCGTCTTAGCTACTTTGTTGCAGGTTTGCAGGCTTCCAGCGCGGTCAGCAGTCGATTCCTTATCAGAAGGTGAAGAGAGAGATGCAGAGGAACTCGGCTGAGCTCTTGCATTCGTTATCTAAGGAATCTCAAGAGACAGAGACCCTAAATAGCCAGAAAAGAGGGTTTGGCTACCTAGGAGAGAGGAAAATGGTGTGAAGGCAGGGGAGGAGTAGCCTCCCCCAGCCTCTGGAAATGCTTTGTTGGGCACAGATGTGCCCAATTCTGCATAAGCCAGTCTACACCGGTTCAGGGACCCCTTAGCCCCTGCTCTGGCGCGAAACTGGACAAAGGAAAGGGGAGTGACCACTCCCCTGACCTGCACCTCCCCTGGGAGGTGTCCAGAGCTCCTCCAGTGTGCTCCAGACCTCTGCCATCTTGGAAACAGAGGTGCTGCTGGCACACTGGACTGCTCTGAGTGGCCAGTGCCACCAGGTGACGTCAGAGACTCCTGCTGATAGGCTCCTTCAGGTGTTAGTAGCCTTTCCTCTCTCCTAGGTAGCCAAACCCTCTTTTCTGGCTATTTAGGGTCTCTGTCTCTGGGGAAACTTTAGATAACGAATACAAGAGCTCATCCGAGTTCCTCTGCATCTCCCTCTTCACCTTCTGATAAGGAAACGACCGCTGACCGCGCTGGAAGCCTGCAAACCTGCAACATAGTAGCAAAGACGACTACTGCAACTCTGTAACGCTGATCCTGCCGCCTTCTGGACTGTTTTCCTGCTTGTGCATGCTGTGGGGGTAGTCTGCGTCCTCTCTGCACCAGAAGCTCCGAAGAAATCTCCCGTGGGTCGACGGAATCTTCCCCCTGCAACCGCAGGAACCAAAAAGCTGCATTACCGGTCCCTTGGGTCTCCTCTCAGCACGACGAGCGAGGTCCCTCGAATCCAGCGACACCGTCCAAGTGACCCCCACAGTCCAGTGACTCTTCAGCCCAAGTTTGGTGGAGGTAAGTCCTTGCCTCACCTCGCTGGGCTGCATTGCTGGGAACCGCGACTTTGCAAGCTACTCCGGCCCCTGTGCACTTCCGGCGGAAATCCTTCATGCACAGCCAAGCCTGGGTCCACGGCACTCTAACCTGCATTGCACGACTTTCTAAGTTGGTCTCCGGCGACGTGGGACTCCTTTGTGCAACTTCGGCGAGCACCGTTTCACGCATCCTCGTAGTGCCTGTTTCTGGCACTTCTCCGGGAGCTACCTGCTTCAGTGAGGGCTCTTTGTCTTGCTCGACGTCCCCTCTCTCTGCAGGTCCAATTTTCGACCTCCTGGTCCCTCCTGGGCCCCAGCAGCGTCCAAAAACGCTAAACGCACGATTTGCGTGTAGCAAGGCTTGTTAGCGTCCATCCGGCGGGAAAATACTTCTGCACGACTCTCCCAGGCGTGGAGGATCCATCCTCCAAAGGGAAAGTCTCTAGCCCTTGTCGTTCCTGCAGTATTCACAGTTCTTCAGCCTAGTAAGAGCTTCTTTGCACCAACCGCTGGCATTTCTTGGGCATCTGCCCATCTCCGAGTTGCTTGTGACTTTTGGACTTGGTCCCCTTGTTCCACAGGTACCCTCAGTCAGGAATCCATCGTTGTTGCATTGCTGATTTGTGTTTTCCTTGCATTTTCCCTCTAACACGACTATTTTGTCCTTAGGGGAACTTTAGTGCACTTTGCACTCACTTTTCAGGGTCTTGGGGAGGGTTATTTTACTAACTCTCACTATTTTCTGATAGTCCCAGCGACCCTCTACAAGGTCACATAGGTTTGGGGTCCATTTGTGGTTCGCATTCCACTTCTGGAGTATATGGTTTGTGTTGCCCCTATCCCTATGTTTCCCCATTGCATCCTATTGTAACTATACATTGTTTGCACTGTTTTCTAAGACTATACTGCATATTTTTGCTATTGTGTATATATATCTTGTGTATATTTCCTATCCTCTCACTGAGGGTACACTCTAAGATACTTTGGCATATTGTCATAAAAATAAAGTACCTTTATTTTTAGTATAACTGTGTATGGTGTTTTCTTATGATATTGTGCATATGACACTAAGTGGTACTGTAGTAGCTTCACACGTCTCCTAGTTCAGCCTAAGCTGCTCTGCTAAGCTACCATTATCTATCAGCCTAAGCTGCTAGACACCCTATACACTAATAAGGGATAACTGGGCCTGGTGCAAGGTGCAAGTACCCCTTGGTACTCACTACAAGCCAGTCCAGCCTCCTACATTGGTTGTGCAGTGGTGGGATAAGTGCTTGAGACTGCTTACCACTCTTGTCATTGTACTTTTCATAAGAGAAAAATATACAAAACAAGGTCAGTGTATATACACATAGCCAAAAAAGTTTTGCATTTCCTCTTTTCACTCTTTTCTAAGTGCTGAAAAGTACTTCTAAACTTTCAAAAAGTTCTTAAAAGTTTTAAAAGTTTTTTCTGTCTTTCCAAAAAGTTCTGAAAACTTTTTTTCTCTTTTTCTATCACTTTAACTCTCTCTAAAAAATGTCTGGCACAGGAAAAAATGTTGAACTGTCCAAACTTGCATATGATCACCTTAGCTGGAAAGGAGCAAGGAGTCTCTGCATAGAGAGAGGTTTGAGTGTAGGGAAGAATCCTTCCTTAGAACTGTTAATTAATATGCTTAGAGTACAGGATAAGGCCATAAGTGCCCAATCTGTAGAAAAAGTAGCTAATGGTTCTCAATCTGATCCAGGGACTCCCCCAGGAAAAGGTTCAGGAAAGAAACTTCTCAGCCTGCCCATTACTAGACAGTCTAGCATAGTTGGTACAGAGGTTGAATCACACCATACTGATGATGTGATCTCACATTATGCTGGTAGCCAAGCTGTTAGGGTGCCCTCTGTAAGGGACAGGTCTCCTTCTGTTCATTCCCATCATACCTCTGTATCTAGAAATGTCCCTCCCACCCACCCTGATGACAGATTGTTAGAAAGGGAGCTCAATAGATTGAGAGTGGAACAAACCAGACTGAAGCTCAAGAAGCAACAGCTGGATTTGGATAGACAGTCTTTAGAAATAGAGAGGGAAAGACAGAAGTTGGGTTTAGATACCCATGGTGGCAGCAGCAGTATTCCCCATAGTCATCCTGCAAAAGAGCATGATTCCAGGAATCTGCACAAGATAGTTCCCCCTTATAAGGAGGGGGATGACATTAACAAGTGGTTTGCTGCACTTGAGAGGGCCTGTGCTGTACAGGATGTCCCTCAAAAGCAGTGGGCTGTTATCCTATGGCTATCATTTAGTGGAAAAGGTAGGGATAGGCTCCTTATAGTGAAAGAAAATGATGCCAATAATTTCCAAGTTCTTAAGAATGCACTCCTGGATGGTTATGGCTTAACCACTGAACAGTACAGGATAAAGTTCAGAGAGACCAAAAAGGAGTCTTCACAAGACTGGGTTGATTTCATTGACCAGGCAGTGAAGGCCTTGGAGGGGTGGTTACATGGCAGTAAAGTTACTGATTATGACAGCCTGTATAACTTAATCCTGAGAGAGCATATTCTTAATAATTGTGTGTCTGATTTGTTGCACCAGTACTTGGTGGACTCTGATCTGACCTCTCCCCAAGAATTGGGAAAGAAGGCAGACAAATGGGTCAGAACAAGAGTGAACAGAAAAGTTCATACAGGGGGTGACAAAGATGGCAACAAAAAGAAGGATGGTAAGTCTTCAGACAAGGGTGGGGACAAATCAAAAAATGAGTCTTCATCAGGCCCACAAAAACACTCTGGTGGGGGTGATGTGCCCAAATCCTCCTTTAATCAGAACAAGGAAAAGAAACCATGGTGCTATTTATGTAAGATAAAAGGCCATTGGACAACAGATCCCAGTTGTCCAAAGAAAGGCACCACAGCTCCTACCACTACAACCCCTACTGCTACACCTAGTGTCCCTACTAATAGCAGTGGTGGTGGGAGCAAACCTACTAATAGCCAATCCAAGGGAGTAGCTGGGCTCACTTTTGGTAATTTAGTTGGGGTTGGTCTGATTAGGGAGACCACAGAGGCTACTTTAGTCTCTGAAGGGGCTATTGATTTAGCCACTTTGGTTGCTTGCCCCCATAACTTGGAGAAGTACAAGCAACTAACCCTAATAAATGGTGTTGAGGTCCAGGCCTACAGGGACACAGGTGCCAGTGTCACAATGGTGATTGAGAAACTGGTGCACCCTGAACAACACATACTTGGACACCAGTACCAAGTAACCGATGCTCACAACATAACACAAAGCCACCCCATGGCTGTTGTAAATCTCAACTGGGGGGGGGGGTATCTGGTCCAAAGAAAGTTGTGGTAGCTTCAGATTTACCTGTAGACTGTCTATTAGGGAATGATTTGGAGACATCAGCTTGGTCAGATGTGGAGTTGGAGGCCCATGCAGCAATGCTGGGCATCCCAGGGCATATTTTTGCTTTGACAAGGGCTCAGGCCAAAAAGCAAAAAGGACAGGGAAGCTTGGATCCTGGAACAATGGACCAAGTGCTCCCTAAAGCTAGGGTTAGTAGAAGCAAACCACTTCCTACTATCCCTCCCTCTACAGTGGATTCAACTTCTGAGGAAGAAGAATTCCCTCCCTGTGCAGAACCTACACCAGAGGAGCTGGAAGCAGACACTGCTGAGCTTTTGGGTGAAGGGGGGCCTGCCAGAGAGGAGCTGAGTGTGGCACAGCAAACCTGTCCCACATTAGAGGGTCTCAGACAGCAAGCTGTCAAACAGGCTAATGGGGATGTCAGTGACTCTCACAGAGTTTACTGGGAGGACAACCTCTTGTACACTGAGCATAGGGATCCTAAACCTGGAGCTGCCAGGAGATTAGTGATTCCTCAGGAATACAGGAAGTTCCTCCTAACACTGGCACATGACATTCCCTTAGCTGGGCACCTGGGTCAAATGAAAACTTGGGACAGATTGGTACCATTGTTTCATTGGCCTAGGATGTCTGAGGACACAAAGGAATTTTGTAAGTCCTGTGAAACCTGTCAAGCCAGTGGCAAGACAGGTGGCACTCCAAAGGCACCCCTTATCCCACTGCCTGTGGTTGGGGTTCCCTTTGAAAGGGTAGGGGTTGACATAGTTGGCCCCCTTGACCCTCCTACTGCTTCAGGCAATAGGTTTATCTTAGTGGTAGTGGACCATGCCACAAGATATCCTGAAGCTATTCCTTTAAGGACCACTACAGCTCCTGCAGTGGCAAAGGCCCTCCTGGGAATATTTTCCAGGGTGGGCTTCCCAAAGGAAGTAGTATCAGACAGAGGAAGCAATTTCATGTCTGCATACTTAAAGGCCATGTGGAAGGAGTGTGGTGTAACTTACAAGTTCACAACACCCTATCATCCACAAACAAATGGACTGGTGGAGAGATTTAATAAAACTCTCAAAGGCATGATTATGGGTCTCCCTGAAAAACTCCGCAGGAGATGGGATATCCTTCTACCATGCCTCCTTTTTGCCTACAGGGAGGTACCCCAGAAAGGAGTGGGCTTCAGCCCCTTTGAACTTCTTTTTGGACACCCTGTTAGGGGTCCACTCACACTTGTAAAGGAGGGTTGGGAACAACCTTTAAAAGCTCCTAAGCAGGATATTGTGGATTATGTACTTGGCCTCAGATCAAGGATGGCTGAGTACATGAAAAAGGCCAGTAAAAACCTTCAGGCCAGCCAAGAGCTCCAGAAGCAATGGCATGATCAGAAGGCTGTTTTGGTTCAGTACCAACCAGGGCAGAAAGTGTGGGTCTTGGAGCCTGTGGCCCCAAGATCACTCCAAGATAAATGGAGTGGACCCCACACAATTGTTGAAAAGAAGGGTGAAGTCACCTACTTGGTTGACTTAGGCACTGCCAGGAGTCCCCTTAGGGTGCTCCATGTCAACCGCCTGAAACCCTACTATGACAGGGCTGATCTCACCCTGCTCATGGCAACAGATGAGGGACAGGAAGAAGACAGTGATCCTCTACCTGATCTCTTCTCTTCCACAGAACAAGATGCTCTTGTGGAAGGTGTAGTTTTGGCTGATTGTCTTACTGCTGAGCAGAAAGATAATTGCATAAATCTCCTAGGACAATTTTCAGAACTCTTCTCCATTGTGCCAGGCACCACTTCTTGGTGTGAGCACACTATAGATACTGGAGACAGTTTACCTGTCAAAAGTAAGATCTATAGGCAGCCTGACCATGTCAGGGACTGCATAAAGCAAGAAGTTCAGAAAATGTTGGAACTAGGAGTAGTTGAGCACTCTGACAGTCCATGGGCTTCTCCTGTGGTACTGGTACCAAAACCCAATTCTAAAGATGGAAAGAAAGAAATGCGGTTTTGTGTAGACTATAGAGGTCTCAACTTGGTAACCAAAACTGATGCTCACCCTATACCCAGGGCAGATGAGCTCATAGATACACTGGCATCTGCCAAGTATCTAAGCACTTTTGATTTGACTGCAGGGTATTGGCAGATCAAATTGTCAGAAGATGCTAAACCTAAGACTGCATTTTCTACCATTGGAGGACATTACCAGTTTACTGTAATGCCTTTTGGTTTGAAAAATGCACCTGCCACTTTTCAGAGGTTGGTGAACACAGTCCTGCAAGGGCTGGAAGCTTTCAGTGCAGCATATTTGGATGATATAGCTGTCTTTAGCTCCAGCTGGGATGATCACCTGGTCCACCTTTGGAAAGTTTTGGAGGCCCTGCAAAAGGCAGGCCTCACTATCAAGGCTTCAAAGTGCCAGATAGGGCAGGGTAAGGTGGTTTATCTGGGACACCTTGTTGGTGGGGAACAGATTGCACCACTTCAGGGGAAAATCCAAACAATTATTGATTGGGTTCCCCCTACCACTCAGACTCAGGTGAGAGCCTTCCTAGGCCTCACTGGGTATTACAGGAGGTTCATTAAGAACTATGGCTCCATTGCAGCCCCTCTTAATGACCTCACTTCCAAGAAAATGCCTAAAAAGGTATTATGGACAGCAAGCTGTCAGAAAGCTTTTGAGGAGCTGAAGCAGGCCATGTGCTCTGCACCTGTCCTGAAAAGCCCTTGTTACTCTAAAAAATTCTATGTCCAAACTGATGCATCTGAATTAGGAGTAGGGGCAGTCCTATCACAACTTAATTCTGAGGGCCAGGATCAACCTGTTGCTTTTATTAGTAGAAGGTTGACCCCTAGAGAAAAGCGTTGGTCTGCCATTGAGAGGGAGGCCTTTGCTGTGGTCTGGGCTCTGAAGAAGTTGAGGCCATACCTGTTTGGCACTCAGTTCATTGTTCAGACAGACCACAAACCTCTACTTTGGCTAAAACAAATGAAAGATGAAAATCCTAAATTGTTGAGGTGGTCCATATCACTACAGGGAATGGACTATACAGTGGAACATAGACCTGGGAGTAGCCACTCCAATGCAGATGGACTCTCCAGATATTTCCACTTAGACAATGAAGACTCATCAGGTAATGGCTAGTCTTATTGTCCTTCGTTTGGGGGGGGTTGTGTAGGAAAGTACCATCTTGCCTGGCATGTTACCCCCATTTTTCACTGTATATATGTTGTTTTAGTTGTATGTGTCACTGGGACCCTGGTAACCCAGGGCCCCAGTGCTCATAAGTGTGCCTGAATGTGTTACCTGTGTAGTGACTAACTGTCTCACTGAGGCTCTGCTAATCAGAACCTCAGTGGTTATGCTCTCTCATTTCTTTCCAAATTGTCACTAACAGGCTAGTGACCATTTTTACCAATTCACATTGGCTTACTGGAACACCCTTATAATTCCCTAGTATATGGTACTGAGGTACCCAGGGTATTGGGGTTCCAGGAGATCCCTATGGGCTGCAGCATTTCTTTTGCCACCCATAGGGAGCTCTGACAATTCTTACACAGGCCTGCCACTGCAGCCTGAGTGAAATAACGTCCACGTTATTTCACAGCCATTTTACACTGCACTTAAGTAACTTATAAGTCACCTATATGTCTAACCTTTACCTGGTAAAGGTTAGGTGCAAAGTTACTTAGTGTGAGGGCACCCTGGCACTAGCCAAGGTGCCCCCACATTGTTCAGAGCCAATTCCCTGAACTTTGTGAGTGCGGGGACACCATTACACGCGTGCACTACATATAGGTCACTACCTATATGTAGCTTCACCATGGTAACTCCGAATATGGCCATGTAACATGTCTATGATCATGGAATTGCCCCCTCTATGCCATCCTGGCATTGTTGGTACAATTCCATGATCCCAGTGGTCTGTAGCACAGACCCTGGTACTGCCAGACTGCCCTTCCTGGGGTTTCACTGCAGCTGCTGCCAACCCCTCAGACAGGCAGCTGCCCTCCTGGGGTCCAGCCAGGCCTGGCCCAGGATGGCAGAACAAAGGACTTCCTCTGAGAGAGGGTGTGACACCCTCTCCCTTTGGAAAATGGTGTGAAGGCAGGGGAGGAGTAGCCTCCCCCAGCCTCTGGAAATGCTTTGTTGGGCACAGATGTGCCCAATTCTGCATAAGCCAGTCTACACCGGTTCAGGGACCCCTTAGCCCCTGCTCTGGCGCGAAACTGGACAAAGGAAAGGGGAGTGACCACTCCCCTGACCTGCACCTCCCCTGGGAGGTGTCCAGAGCTCCTCCAGTGTGCTCCAGACCTCTGCCATCTTGGAAACAGAGGTGCTGCTGGCACACTGGACTGCTCTGAGTGGCCAGTGCCACCAGGTGACGTCAGAGACTCCTGCTGATAGGCTCCTTCAGGTGTTAGTAGCCTTTCCTCTCTCCTAGGTAGCCAAACCCTCTTTTCTGGCTATTTAGGGTCTCTGTCTCTGGGGAAACTTTAGATAACGAATACAAGAGCTCATCCGAGTTCCTCTGCATCTCCCTCTTCACCTTCTGATAAGGAAACGACCGCTGACCGCGCTGGAAGCCTGCAAACCTGCAACATAGTAGCAAAGACGACTACTGCAACTCTGTAACGCTGATCCTGCCGCCTTCTGGACTGTTTTCCTGCTTGTGCATGCTGTGGGGGTAGTCTGCCTCCTCTCTGCACCAGAAGCTCCGAAGAAATCTCCCGTGGGTCGACGGAATCTTCCCCCTGCAACCGCAGGAACCAAAAAGCTGCATTACCGGTCCCTTGGGTCTCCTCTCAGCACGACGAGCGAGGTCCCTCGAATCCAGCGACACCGTCCAAGTGACCCCCACAGTCCAGTGACTCTTCAGCCCAAGTTTGGTGGAGGTAAGTCCTTGCCTCACCTCGCTGGGCTGCATTGCTGGGAACCGCGACTTTGCAAGCTACTCCGGCCCCTGTGCACTTCCGGCGGAAATCCTTCATGCACAGCCAAGCCTGGGTCCACGGCACTCTAACCTGCATTGCACGACTTTCTAAGTTGGTCTCCGGCGACGTGGGACTCCTTTGTGCAACTTCGGCGAGCACCGTTTCACGCATCCTCGTAGTGCCTGTTTCTGGCACTTCTCCGGGAGCTACCTGCTTCAGTGAGGGCTCTTTGTCTTGCTCGACGTCCCCTCTCTCTGCAGGTCCAATTTTCGACCTCCTGGTCCCTCCTGGGCCCCAGCAGCGTCCAAAAACGCTAAACGCACGATTTGCGTGTAGCAAGGCTTGTTAGCGTCCATCCGGCGGGAAAACACTTCTGCACGACTCTCCAAGGCGTGGAGGATCCATCCTCCAAAGGGGAAGTCTCTAGCCCTTGTCGTTCCTGCAGTATTCACAGTTCTTCAGCCTAGTAAGAGCTTCTTTGCACCAACCGCTGGCATTTCTTGGGCATCTGCCCATCTCCGAGTTGCTTGTGACTTTTGGACTTGGTCCCCTTGTTCCACAGGTACCCTCAGTCAGGAATCCATCGTTGTTGCATTGCTGATTTGTGTTTTCCTTGCATTTTCCCTCTAACACGACTATTTTGTCCTTAGGGGAACTTTAGTGCACTTTGCACTCCCTTTTCAGGGTCTTGGGGAGGGTTATTTTACTAACTCTCACTATTTTCTGATAGTCCCAGCGACCCTCTACAAGGTCACATAGGTTTGGGGTCCATTTGTGGTTCGCATTCCACTTCTGGAGTATATGGTTTGTGTTGCCCCTATCCCTATGTTTCCCCATTGCATCCTATTGTAACTATACATTGTTTGCACTGTTTTCTAAGACTATACTGCATATTTTTGCTATTGTGTATATATATCTTGTGTATATTTCCTATCCTCTCACTGAGGGTACACTCTAAGATACTTTGGCATATTGTCATAAAAATAAAGTACCTTTATTTTTAGTATAACTGTGTATGGTGTTTTCTTATGATATTGTGCATATGACACTAAGTGGTACTGTAGTAGCTTCACACGTCTCCTAGTTCAGCCTAAGCTGCTCTGCTAAGCTACCATTATCTATCAGCCTAAGCTGCTAGACACCCTATACACTAATAAGGGATAACTGGGCCTGGTGCAAGGTGCAAGTACCCCTTGGTACTCACTACAAGCCAGTCCAGCCTCCTACAACCCTCTAATGTGGGACAGGTTTGCTGTGCCACACTCAGCTCCTCCCTGGCAGGCCCCCCTTCACCCAAAAGCTCAGCAGTGTCTGCTTGAAGCTCCTCTGGTGTAGGTTCTGCACAGGGAGGGAATTCTTCTTCCTCAGAAGTAGAATCCACTGTAGAGGGAGGGATAGTAGGAAGTGGTTTGCTTCTACTAGCCCTAGCTTTAGGGAGCACTTGGTCCATTGTTCCAGGATCCAAGCTTCCCTGTCCTTTTTGCTTTTTGGCCTGAGCCCTTGTCAAAGCAAAAATATGCCCTGGGATGCCCAGCATTGCTGCATGGGCCTCCAACTCCACATCTGACCAAGCTGATGTCTCCAAATCATTTCCTAGTAGACAGTCTACAGGTAAATCTGTGGCTACCACAACTTTCTTTGGACCAGTAACCCCCCCCCAGTTGAGATTAACAACAGCCATGGGGTGGCTAAGTGTGTTGTTGTGAGCATCGGTTACTTGGTACTGGTAACCAAGTAGGTGTTGTTCAGGGTGGACCAGTTTCTCTATGACCATAGTCACACTGGCTCCAGTGTCCCTGTAGGCCTCAACCTCAACACCATTTATTAGGGGTAGCTGCTTGTACTTATCCATATTAAGGGGACAAGCAGCTAAGGTGGCTAAATCAATAGCCCCCTCAGAGACTAACACAGCCTCTGTGGCCTCCCTAACAAGGCCAACCCCAACTAAGTTACCAATAGTGAGCCCAGCTACTCCCTTGGATTGGCTATTAGTAGGTTTGCTCCCACCACCACTGCTATTAGTAGGGACACTAGGTGTAGCAGTAGGGGTTGTAGTGGTAGGAGGCTTGGTGCCTTTCTTTGGACAACTGGGATCTGTTGTCCAATGGCCTTTTATTTTACATAAATAGCACCATGGTTTCTTTTCCTTGTTTTGATTAGAAGAGGATTTGGGCCCACCACCCCCACCAGAGTGTTTTTGTGGGCGTGATGAAGACTCATTTTTAGATTTGTCCCCACCTTTGTCTGAAGACTTACCATCCTTCTTCTTGTTGCCATCTTTGTCACCCCCTGTATGAACTTTTCTGTTCACCCTTGTTCTGACCCATTTGTCTGCCTTCTTTCCCAATTCTTGGGGAGAGGTCAGATCAGAGTCCACCAAGTACTGGTGCAACAAATCAGACACACAATTATTAAGAATATGCTCTCTCAGGATCAAGTTATACAGGCTGTCATAATCAGTAACTTTACTGCCATGTAACCACCCCTCCAAGGCCTTCACCGAATGGTCAATGAAATCAACCCAGTCTTGTGAAGACTCCTTTTTGGTCTCTCTGAACTTTATCCTGTATTGTTCAGTGGTTAAGCCATAACCATCCAGGAGTGCATTCTTAAGAACTTTGTAATCATTAGCTTCATTTTCTTTTACAGTAAGGAGCCTATCCCTACCATTTCCACTAAATGATAGCCATAGGATAGCAGCCCACTGCCTTTGAGGGACATCCTGTACAGCACATGCCCTCTCAAGTGCAGCAAACCACTTGTTAATGTCATCCCCCTCCTTATAAGGGGGAACTATCTTATGCAGATTCCTGGAATCATGCTCTTTTGCAGGATGACTATGGGGAATACTGCTGCTGCCACCATGGGTTTCTAAACCCAGTTTCTGTCTCTCCTTCTCTACTTCTAAAGTCTGTCTATCCAAATCCAACTGTTGCTTCTTGAGCTTCAGTCTGGTTTGTTCCACTCTCAATCTATTGAGCTCCCTTTCTAACAATCTGTCATCAGGGTGGGTGGGAGGGACATGCCTTGAAACAGAAGTATGGTGAGAATGGACAGAAGGAGACCTGTCCCTTACAGAGGGCACCCTAACAGCTTGGCTAACAGAAACATCAGTACCACTGTGGTGTGAGTAAATGCTTTTGCTATGATGTGAGACAACACTATTTGTATGGTGTGACTCAACATCATTCCCAACTATGCTAGACTGTCTAGTAATGGGCAGGCTAGGAAGTTTCTTTCCTGAATCTTTTCCTGGGGGAGTCCCTGGATCAGATTGGGAACCATTAGCTACTTTTTCAACAGATGGGGCACTTCTTGCCTTATCTTGTTCTCTAAGCATGTTAAGTAACAATTCCAAGGAAGGATTCTTCCCTACACTCAAACCTCTCTCTATGCAGAGACTCCTTGCTCCTTTCCAGCTAAGGTGATCATATGCAAGTTTGGACAGATCAACATTTTGGCCTGTGCCAGACATTTTTAGAGAGAGTTAAAGTGATAGAAAAAGAAAAAAAGTTTGTCAGAGCTTTTAGAAAGACTGAGAAAAAAACGTTTAAAACTTTTTAGAACTTTTTAGAAAGTTAGAAGTACTTTTCAGCACTTAGAAAAGAGTGAAAAGAGGAAATGCAAAACTTTTTGGCAATGTGTATATACACTGAGCTTGTTTTGTATATTTTTCTCTTATGAAAAGTACAATGACAAGAGTGGTAAGTAGTCTCAAAGCACTTATCCCACCGCTGCCACCAATGTAGGAGGCTGGACTGGCTTGTAGTGAGTACCTAGGGGTACTTGCACCTTGCACTAGGCCCAGTTATCCCTTATTAGTGTATAGGGTGTCTAGCAGCTTAGGCTGATAGATAATGGTAGCTTAGCAGAGCAGCTTAGGCTGAACTAGGAGACGTGTGAAGCTACTACAGTACCACTTAGTGTCATATGCACAATATCATAAGAAAACACAATACACAGTTATACTAAAAATAAAGGTACTTTATTTTTATGACAATATGCCAAAGTATCTCAGAGTGTACCCTCAGTGAGAGGATAGGAAATATACACAAGATATATATACACAATAGCAAAAATATGCAGTATAGTCTTAGAAAACAGTGCAAACAATGTATAGTTACAATAGGATGCAATGGGGAAACATAGGGATAGGGGCAACACAAACCATATACTCCAAAAGTGGAATGTGAACCACGAATGGACCCCAAACCTATGTGACCTTGTAGAGGGTCGCTGGGACTATTAGAAAATAGTGAGAGTTAGAAAAATAACTCTCCCCAAGACCCTGAAAAGTGAGTGCAAAGTGCACTAAAGTTCCCCTAAGGACAAAGAAGTCGTGTTAGAAGAATAATGCAGGAAAGACACAAACCAACAATGCAACAACTGTGGATTTCCAATCTAGGGTACCTGTGGAACAAGGGGACCAAGTCCAAAAGTCACAAGCAAGTCGGAGATGGGCAGATGCCCAGGAAATGCCAGCTGCGGGTGCAAAGAAGCTTCCACTGGACAGAAGGAGCTGCGGTTTCTGCAGGAACGAAAAGGGCTAGAGACTTTCCCTTTGGTGGACGGATCCCCCTTGCCGTGGCGAGTCGTGCAGAAGTATTTTCCCGCCAAAAGAATGCCAACAAGCCTTGCTAGCTGCAAATCGTGCTGTTAGCGTTTTTGGATGCTGCTGTGGCCCTGGAGGGACCAGGAGGTCGCAAATTGGACCAGGAGAGAGAGGGGACGTCGCGCAAGACAAGGAGCCCTCTCAGCAGCAGGTAGCACCCAGAGAAGTGCCAGAAACAGGCACTACGAGGATGCGTGAAACAGTGCTCACCCGAAGTCGCACAAAGAAGTCCCACGTCGCCGGAGACCAACTTAGGAGGTTGTGCAATGCAGGTTAGAGTGCCGTGGACCCAGGCTGGACTGTGCACAAAGGATTTCCGCCGGAAGTGCACGGAGGCCAGAGTAGCTGCAAAAGTCGCGGTTCCCAGCAATGCAGCCCAGCGAGGTGAGGCAAGGACTTACCTCCACCAAACTTGGACTGAAGAGTCACTGGACTGTGGGGGTCACTTGGACAGAGTTGCTGGATTCGAGGGACCTCGCTCGTCGTGCTGAGAGGAGACCCAAGGGACCTGTAATGCAGCTTTTTGGTGCCTGCAGTTGTAGGGGGAAGATTCCGTCGACCCACGGGAGATTTCTTCGGAGCTTCTGGTGCAGAGAGGAGGCAGACTACCCCCACAGCATGCACAAGCAAGAAAACAGTCGAGAAGGCGGCAGGATCAGCGTTACAGAGTTGCAGTAGTCGTCTTAGCTACTTTGTTGCAGGTTTGCAGGCTTCCAGCGCGGTCAGCAGTCGATTCCTTATCAGAAGGTGAAGAGAGAGATGCAGAGGAACTCGGCTGAGCTCTTGCATTCGTTATCTAAGGAAACCCAAGAGACAGAGACCCTAAATATCCAGAAAAGAGGGTTTGGCTACCTAGGAGAGAGGATAGGCTAGCAACACCTGAAGGAGCCTATCACAAGGAGTCTCTGACGTCACCTGGTGGCACTGGCCACTCAGAGCAGTCCAGTGTGCCAGCAGCACCTCTGTTTCCAAGATGGCATAGGTCTGGAGCACACTGGAGGAGCTCTGGGCACCTCCCAGGGGAGGTACAGGTCAGGGGAGTGGTCACTCCCCTTTCCTTTGTCCAGTTTCGCGCCAGAGCAGGGCTAAGGGGTCCCTGAACCGGTGTAGACTGGCTTATGCAGAATTGGGCACATCTGTGCCCAACAAAGCATTTCCAGAGGCTGGGGGAGGCTACTCCTCCCCTGCCTTGACACCATTTTCCAAAGGGAGAGGGTGTAACACCCTCTCTCAGAGGAAGTCCTTTGTTCTGCCATCCTGGGCCAGGCCTGGCTGGACCCCAGGAGGGCAGCTGCCTGTCTGAGGGGCTGGCAGCAGCAGCAGCTGCAGTGAAACCCCAGGAAGGGCAGTTTGGCAGTACCAGGGTCTGTGCTACAGACCACTGGGATCATGGGATTGTGCCAACTATGCCAGGATGGTATAGAGGGGGCAATTCCATGATCATAGACATGTTACATGGCCATATTCGGAGTTACCATTGTGAAGCTACATATAGGTAGTGACCTATATGTAGTGCGCGCGTGTAATGGTGTCCCCGCACTCACAAAGTTCAGGGAATTGGCTCTGAACAATGTGGGGGCACCTTGGCTAGTGCCAGGGTGCCCTCACACTAAGTAACTTTGCACCTAACCTTTACCAGGTTAAGGTTAGACATATAGGTGACTTATAAGTTACTTAAGTGCAGTGTAAAATGGCTGTGAAATAACGTGGACGTTATTTCACTCAGGCTGCAGTGGCAGGCCTGTGTAAGAATTTTCAGAGCTCCCTATGGGTGGCAAAAGAAATGCTGCAGCCCATAGGGATCTCCTGGAACCCCAATACCCTGGGTACCTCAGTACCATATACTAGGGAATTATAAGGGTGTTCCAGTAAGCCAATGTAAATTGGTAAAATTGGTCACTAGCCTGTCAGTGACAATTTGAAAGAAATGAGAGAGCATAACCACTGAGGTTCTGATTAGCAGAGCCTCAGTGAGACAGTTAGTCACTACACAGGTAACACATTCAGGCACACTTATGAGCACTGGGGCCCTGGTGAACAGGGTCCCAGTGACACATACAACTAAAACAACATATATACAGTGAAAAATGGGGGTAAAATGCCAGGCAAGAACGGTACTTTCCTACAGCCATGTTCGGAGTTACCACTGTGACGCTCCATATAGTTAGTGACCTATATGTAGTGCACGCGTGTAATGGTGTCCCCGCACTCACAAAGTCCGGGAAATTTGCCCTGAACAATGTGGGGGCACCTTGGCTACTGCCAGGGTGCCCACACACTAAGTAACTTGTCACCTACCCTTCACCAAGTGAGGATTAGACATATAGGTGACTTATAAGTGAAAATGGCTGTGAAATAACGTGGACGTTATTTCACTCAGGCTGCAGTGGCAGTCCTGTGTAAGAATTGTCTGAGATCCCTATGGGTTGCAAAAGAAATGCTGCAGCCCATTGGGATCTCCTGGAACCCCAATACCCTGGGTACCTAGGTACCATATATAAGGGAATTATAAGGGTGTTCCAGTGTGCCAATGAGAATTGGTAAAATTAGTCATTAGCCTAAAGTGACAATTTTAAAAGCAGAGAGACCATAAACACTGAGGTTCTGGTTAGCAGAGCCTCAGTGATACAGTTATGCACCACACAGGTAACACATATAGGCCACAAACTTATGACCACTGGGGTCCTGGCTAGCATGAGGGTCTCAAGGAGCTTGGTTGGGGGGGTCAGGAGGTTCACTGTTCGAACAGCCATGTTTGGAGTTTTTTTCTGAAGAGCAGGAGGTCTTTGGTTTTGCGGAGGTGGGTGGGGAGGGAGTTCCAGGTTTTGGGGGCGAGGTAGGAGAAGGACCTGCCTCCTGTGGTGGTGCGTTGGATGCGGGGGACTGTGGCTAGGGTGAGGTTGGCTGATCAGAGGTTGCGGGTGGGAATGTGAAAGTTCACTCTTTCGTTGAGGTATGTCGGGCCGGTGTTGTGGATGAGGATCTTGAATGTGATTCTCTTGTTTATGGGGAGCCAGTGAAGGGTTTTGAGGTGTGGTGAGATTCTTTCGTGGCGGAGAGGCCAAGGACGAGGCGTGCTGCTGTGTTCTGGATTCTCTGGAGTTTGCGTGTGAGTTTGAGTGTGGTGCCGGCGTAGAGGTGTTACCGTAGTCTAGTCTGCTGCTGATGAGTGCATGGGTGACTGTTTTCCTGGTCTCTGGGGGAATCCATTTGAAGGATTTTTTTAGAGTGCGGAGTGTGAGGAAGCAGGAGGAGGTAAGAGCATTGATTTGCTGTGTCATGGAGAGGGAGGGGTCCAGGATGATGCCGAGGTTGGCTACGTGGTTTGCGGGGGTTGGTGCGGGTCCTAGGGCAGTGGGCCACCAGGAGTCGTCCCATATGGTTTTGTTGGGGCCGACTATGATGATCTCGGTTTTGTTGGAGTTAAGCTTTAGGTGGTTAGTTGTCATCCAGTTGGCGGTGTCGAGGAGAGCTGCATGTAGGTTGGTTTTGGCGGTGGTGGGGTTGCGGGTGAGGGAGAGGATGAGTTGGGTGTCATCTGTGTAGGAGAGGATAGTGATTCCGTGTGATCGGAGGATGTTGGCTAGGAGGATCATGTAAATGTTGAAGAGTGTGGGGCTGAGAGAGGACCCTTGGGAGACTCGGCAGATGATCTTGGTGGTGGTGGAGTGGAAAGGTGGGAGGCAGACTCTCTGCATCCGGTCAGTGAGGAAGGAGGTGAGCCAGTCTAAGGCTTTGTGGCGAATTCCTATGTTGGGGAGGCGTGTGCGGAGTGTGTGGTGGCAGACAGTGTCAAAGGCTGCGTAGATGTCTAGAAGGATGAGTGCGACGGTCTCGCCTTTGTCGACTTTTGTTCTAATGTCGTCAGTGCATGCGATGAGGGCGGTTTCCGTGCTGTGGTTCTTGCGGAACCCGGATTGTGAGGGGTCAAGAGTGTTGTTTTCTTCGAGTTAGTGGGATAGGTGGGTGTTGACTAGTTTCTTGGCGACCTTGGCGGGGAAGGGGAGGAGGGAGCTGGGGCGATAGTTGGAGAGAATCTCTGGGTCGGCTTTGTTTTTTTTTAGGAGAGCAGTGATTTCCGCGTGCTTCCAGGGGTCTGGGTAGGTGGCGTCGTCGAAGGAGGAGTTGATTATGTCGCAGAGTATGGGGGCGATGGTTGGGCTGGCTTTGTTGTAGATGCAATGTGGGCAGAGGTCGGAGGGGGATCCGGAGCGGATGGAGTTCATGATTTTTTTGGTTTCTTCGTGTGTGGTGGGGGCCAAAGTGGTGAGTGTGGTAGGGGAGTCATGAGTGGGGGTTGAGTTGGGTGAGTGAGGGGTGTGTGTGGTGGGTGTGTGTGGTATGAAGCTGTTGTGGATGTCCAGGATTTTGTGGTGGAAGTGGGTGGAGAGGGCGTCACATAGGGGCTGTGTGTGTGAAGGGTCTATGTTGCTGGCTTTGGGTTTGGCTAGTTCATTAATAATGGTGAGGAGTTCTTTGCTGTTTTGAGAGTTGTTGTCAAGGCGTGTCTTGTAGTGGTCTCTGTTGGCGGTGCGTATGAGTTGGTGATGGGTGCGAATGGTAGCTTTGAGGGTGGAGAAGTTGGTTGTGGAGGGTTCTTGTCGCCATATTTTCTCTGCTTGGCGGCATTTGCGCTTGGAGTTCGGGGGTGAACCATGGGGCATTCTTGATGTTGCGGGTGGCGATGTATTTTCTGAGGGGTGCTAGTGTGTCTGCACAGGTGCTGATCCATTTTGAGAGGTTGTGGGCTCCTGCGTTGGGGTCGTTGGTGTGGAAGGGGGGTTGTGAGCCAGTTGGGAGTTCAGGCGTTCTGTGAAGATCTTGTCCCACATGCAGTAGGGTGTGGTATGTTGATGGTGTGTGAGGGGTTTGGCGAAGGAGAAGTGGATGCAGTGGTGGTCAGTCCAGAGGAGTTTGGTGGTGTGGGTGTAGGCTATGTGTTGGCTTGAGGTGAAAATTGTGTCGAGACTGTCCTGCTGAGTGGGTGGGTGCAGTGACTAGTTGTTTGAGCCCGAGGTTGGTGAGGTTGTCTATGAGGGATGATGAGTTGTGGTCCTGCAGGTTCTCCAAGTGAAAGTTGAAATCACCGAGGAGGATGTAGTCTGTGGAGGTGAGGGCGTGCGAGCTGATGGTGTCGGCGATGGTGTCGCAGAAGGCGGGGCGTGGTCCTGGTAGTCTGTAGATTAGTGTACCTCTGAGGGTGGAGTTGTTGTTAATGTGGATTAGGAAGTGCATGTGTTCTGTGTTGTCAGTAGTGTCTTGGGAGCTGGTGGTTACTTTGATGGTGTCCCTGTGTAGGATGGCGATGCCACCCCCTGGCCTGTTGAGTCAGTCTTTGCGTTGGAGTTTGTATCCCTTGGGGGTGGCGATGGCTATGTCGGGTTCCGAGGAGGGGTTGGACCAGGTTTCCGTGAGGAAGGCAATGTCGGGTGAGTGTGATGTGATGAGGTCCCAGAGTTCTATGGCATGTTTGTGAAGGGAGCGGGTGTTGAGGAGCAGGCAGCTGAGGCGGTTGTGGTGGGTGGCGTTGGTGTGGTGCATGAGGGTCTTGTTGCGGGGTGTGTTCTGGTTGCGGGGTGGTGTGCTGCGGGACTGGTTGGTGGGGGTGGGGGCAGAGCCAGTATGTGCTGCGTTGGGGGTGTTGTATGTGTAGTTGCGTGGGTCGCTGTGGTTGGTGTGTGGTGTGAGGGAGGAGGAGCCGGAAAAATGACAGGTCTGGCAAGTGAAGGGTCCGTGAGTGTGTGTGTGGGGCTGAAAAGGGTGCAGGTGGGGCTAAGCCCTGGGTTGAGTGAGTGGAGGATGAGGGGGGAGTAGGCTTGTCTGCAAGGGCCAGGGGGACTGGTGCTGGGCGCGGTCTTGGCGTGGTTGGGCGCAGACGGGCTTGGCTTTGCGCGCCAGCAGCGTGTCCGCTCCCCAGCTTCCATAAAAGGGGGAGGGAGGGAATGGCAGCTGGGAGAAGGGAGGGCTGGACGAATGGGAAGGTTGGGGGGGTGGGTCCACAGGGTACGCAGCGGCTGGGGAAGTGGAATGGAGCAGGGAGAGACAAAGGAAAGGAAAGGTGAGGTGGAGGAGGGAGGTGGGAGGGGCCGCAGGGGACGCAGCAGCTGGGGAAGTGGAATGGAGCAGGGAGAGACAATAGGAACGGAAAGGGAGGTGGTGGCGCTGGGCGGCGGAGCGGGGAGCGACCTGCCTGTTAGTGCAGGGTCAAGGGTTGCTCAAGGGTTGGTCAATACCTATATGTAGCGTCACCATGGTAACTCCAAACATGGCCATATAACATGTCTAGGATCATGGAATTGTCACCCCAATACTATTCTGGTATTGGGGGGACAATTCCATGCATCCCCGGGGATCCAGCATAGAGCCCGGGTACTGCCAAACTAACTCTCTGGGGTTTCCTCTGCAGCTACCGCTGCTGCCAACCCTCAGACAGGGTTATGCCCCTCTGGGGCCTGGGCAGCCCAGTCCTAGGAACGCAGAACAAAGGATTTCCTCTGAAAGAGGGTGTTACACTCTCTCCCTTTGGAAATAGGTCTGAAGGGCCTTGGAGGAGTAGCCTCTCCTGGCCTCTGGAAATGCTTTGAAGGGCACAGATGGTGCCCTCCTTGCATAAGCCAGTCTACACCGGTTCAGGGATCCCCCCAGTCCTGCTCTGGCGCGAAACTGAACAAAGGAAAGGGGAGTTACCACTCCCCTGACCAGCACCTCCCAGGGGAGATACCCAGAGCTCCTCCAGTGTGTCCCAGACCTCTGCCATCTTGGATGCAGTGGTGTGAGGGCACAATGGACAGCTCTGAGTGGCCAGTGCCAGCAGGTGACGTCAGAGACCCCTCCTGATAGGTGCCTACCTTTCTCTGTAGCCAATCCTCCTCTGAGGGCTATTTACGGTCTCTCCTGTGGGTATCTCACCAGATAATGAATGCAAGAGCTCACCAGAGTTCCTGTGCACTTCCCTCTTTCACTTCTGCCAAGGATCGACCGCTGACTGCTCCAGGACGCCTGCAAAACCGCAACAAAGTAGCGTGGTCCCTGGAACACAGGAGCTGGATCCAAGTGTCCCCGACAGTCCAGTGGCCCTTTTGTCCAAATTTGGTGGAGGTAAGTCCTTGCCTCCCCACTCCAGACAGTAATCCTGTGTACTGCGTGAACGGCAGCTGCTAGGGCTTCTGTGCACTTCTGCAGGACTTCCTTCATGCACAGCACAACCCAGGTCCCCAGCACTCCATCCTGCATTGCTCAACTCGTTGAGTTGGGCTCAGACTTCGTGGGACCCTCTTTTGTTGTGCTGAGACGACCTCCATGCTCAGATCTTCTTAGCGCCTGTTCAGGTGCTTCTGCAGGTGCTGCCTGCTTCTGTGTGGGCTCTCCATATTGCTGAGCACCTCCTCTGTCTCCTCCTCCAAGGGGAGACCTCCTGGTCCTTCCTGGGCACTGGCAGCACCCAAAATCCTCAACTGTGACTCTTGCAGCTAGCAAGGCTTGTTTGCAGTGTTTCTGCGTGGAAACAACTCTGCATCCTCCAGCACGTCGTGGGACATTTTCTGACCAAAGGAGAATTTCCAGGCACCTTCTGTTGTTGCAGAATCTTCAGCTTCTTTCACCCGGAGGCAGCCCTTTTGGACCTTCATCCGGGGTTTAGTGCTAAGTGATATAAGTGGTATAGTAGGACCTTTGCATATCTCCTAGTTCAGCCTAAGCTGCTCTGCTATAGCTACCTCTATCAGCCTAAGCTGCTAGAACACTACTAATCTACTAATAAGGGATAACTGGACCTGGTCCCCAGCACTCCGTCCTGCATTGCTCAACTCGCTGAGTTGACCACCGGCTTCGTGGGACCCTCCTTTGTAGTGTTGAGCCAACCGCTGTGCTCAGATTTCTTAAAAGCCTGTTCAAGTGCTTCTTTGGGTGCTGCCTGGTTCTGTGTGGGCTCTCTGTGCTGCTGTGTGCCCCCTCTGTCTCCTCCTCCAAGGGGCGACCTACTGGTCCTTCCTGGGCCCGGGCAGCACCCATTTTCTTCAACTGCGACCTTTGTACCTAGCAAGGCTTGTTTGTGGTCTTTCTGCATGGAAACAACTCTGCATACTCCAGCACACTGTGGGACATCTTCTGTGAAAAGGAGAAGTTCCTGGCATCTTCCGTTGTTGCAGAATCTTCAGCTTCTTCCACCCGGAGGCAGCCATTTTGCACCTTCATCCGGTGTTTAGTGGGCTCCTGCCCCCCCCAGACACTTTGGTGACTCTTGGACTTGGTCCCCTTCCTTTACAGGTCCTCAGGTCCAGGAATCCGTCTTCAGTGCTGTGCAGTCTATTGTGGTCTTTGCAGAATCTCCTATCACGACCTTAGTGTGTTTCTGGGGAAGTAGGGTAACTTTACTCCTACATTTCAGGGTCTTGGGGTGGGGTATCTTGGAGACCCTTAGTGTTTTCTTACACTCCCAGCGACCCTCTACACACTACACTAGGCCTGGGGTCCCTAAGTGGTTCGCATTCCACTTTCATAGTATATGGTTTGTGTTGCCCCTAGGCCTATTGCATCCTATTGTATTCTACAGTGTTTGCTCTACTTTTCTAACTTTTTAGTTACCTGATTTTGGTTTGTGCGTATATTTTGTGTATTTTACTTACCTCCTAAGGGAGTATATCCTCTGAGATATTTCTGACACATTGTCACTAAAATAAAGTACCTTTATTTTTAGTAACTCTGAGTATTGTGATTCTTATGATATAGTGCTGTATGATATAACATGGTATAGTAGGAGCTGTGCATGTCTACTAGTTCAGCCTAAGCTGCTCTGCTATAGCTACCTCTATCAGCCTAAGCTGCTAGAACACTAATAATCTACTAATAAGGGATAACTGGACCTGGCACACGGTGTAAGTACAATCAGGTACCCATTATAAGCCAGGCCAGCCTCCTACACCCAAACAATCCCATCAGGAATTGGTACTGCAGAAATGTTCACAAATGATAAGTGTAGGAAAGTACCATCTTGCCTGGCATGTTACCCCCATTTTTCACTGTATATATGTTGTTTTAGTTGTATGTGTCACTGGGACCCTGCCAGTCAGGGCCCCAGTGCTCATAAGTGTGCCTGAATGTATTACCTGTGTTATGACTAACTGTCTCACTGAGGCTCTGCTATCCAGAACCTCAGTGGTTATGCTCTCTCATTTCTTTCCAAATTGTCACTAACAGGCTAGTGACCAATTTCACCAATTTACATTGGCATACTGGAACACCCTTATAATTCCCTAGTATATGGTACTGAGGTACCCAGGGTATTGGGGTTCCAGGAGATCCCTATGGGCTGCAGCATTTCTTTTGCCACCCATAGGGAGCTCTGACAATTCTTACACAGGCCTGCCACTGCAGCCTGAGTGAAATAACGTCCACGTTATTTCACAGCCATTTACCACTGCACTTAAGTAACTTATAAGTCACCTATATGTCTAACCTTTACCTGGTAAAGGTTGGGTGCAAAGTTACTTAGTGTGTGGGCACCCTGGCACTAGCCAAGGTGCCCCCACGTTGTTCAGGGCAAATTCCCCGGACTTTGTGAGTGCGGGGACACCATTACACGCGTGCACTACACATAGGTCACTACCTATGTGTAGCTTCACAATGGTAACTCCGAATATGGCCATGTAACATGTCTAAGATCATGGAATTGCCCCCTCTATGCCATTCTGGCATTATTGGCACAATCCCATGATCCCACGGGTCTGTAGCACAGACCCTGGTACTGCCAAACTGCCTTTTCAGGGGTTTCACTACAGCTGCTGCCAACCCCTCAGACAGGTTTCTGCCCTCCTGGGGTCCAGCCAGGCTTGGCCCAGGATGGCAGAACAAAGGACTTCCTCAGAGAGAGGGTGTTACACCCTCTCCCTTTGGAAAAAAGGTGTTAAGGCAGGAGAGGAGTAGCCTCCCCCAGCCTCTGGAAATGCTTTCATGGGCACAGATGGTGCCCATTTCTGCATAGGCCAGTCTACACCGGTTCAGGGACCCCTCAGCCCTGCTCTGGCGCACACTGGACAAAGGAAAGGGGAGTGACCACTCCCCTGACCTGCACCTCCCCTGGGAGGTGCCCAGAGCTCCTCCAGTGTGCTCCAGACCTCTGCCATCTTGGAAACAGAGGTGCTGCTGGCACACTGGACTGCTCTGAGTGGCCAGGGCCAGCAGGTGACGTCAGAGACTCCTTCTGATAGGCTCCTTCAGGTGTTGCTAGCCTATCCTCTCTCCTAAGTAGCCAAACCCTCTTTTCTGGCCATTTAGGGTCTCTGCTTTGGGGAATTCCTTAGATAACGAATGCAAGAACTCATCAGAGTTCCTCTGCATCTCTCTCTTCACCTTCTGCCAAGGAATCGACTGCTGACCGCGCTGGAAGCCTGCAAAACTGCAACAAAGTAGCAAAGACGACTACTGCAACTCTGTAACGCTGATCCTGCCGCCTTCTCGACTGTTTTCCTGGTGGTGCATGCTGTGGGGGTAGTCTGCCTCCTCTCTGCACTAGAAGCTCCGAAGAAATCTCCCGTGGGTCGACGGAATCGTCCCCCTGCAACCGCAGGCACCAAAGAACTGCATCACCGGTCCCCTGGGTCTCCTCTCAGCATGACGAGCGAGGTCCCTTGAATCCAGCAATCGTGTCCAAGTGACTCCAATAGTCCAGTGACTCTTCAGTCCAAGTTTGGTGGAGGTAAGTCCTTGCCTCCCCACGCCAGACTGCATTGCTGGGAACCAAGACTTTTGCAGCTACTCCGGCCTCTGTGCACTTCCGGCGGAAATCCTTTGTGCACAGCCAAGCCTGGGTTCACGGCACTCTAACCTGCATTGCACGACTTTCTAAGTTGTCCTCCGGCGACGTGGGACTCCTTTGTGCAACATCGGGTAAGCGCCATTTCACTCCTCTTCATAGTGCCTGTTCCGGCACTTCTGCAGGTGCTGCCTGCTTCTAAGAGGGCTCCTTGTCTTGCTCGACGCCCCCTCTGTCCCCAGACGCAATTGGCGACATCCTGGTCCCTCCTGGGCCACAGCAGCATCCAAAAACCCTTACCACACGATTTGCAGCTAGCAAGGCTTGTTGGCGGTCTTTCTTCAGGAAAACACTTTTGCACAACTCTACACAGCGTGGGGCATCCGTCCTCCAAAGGGGAAGTTCCTAGCCCTTGTCGTTCCTGCAGAATCCTCAGCTTCTACTGTCCAGTAGCAGCTTCTTTGCACCCACAGCTGGCATTTCCTGGGCATCTGCCCATCTCCGACTTGCTTGTGACTTTTGGACTTGGTCCCCTTGTTCCACAGGTACCCTCGACTGGAAATCCATCATTGTTGCATTGCTGGTTTGTGTCTTTCCTGCAGAATTCCCCTATCACGACTTCTATGTCCTTTGGGGAACTTTAGTGCACTTTGCACTCACTTTTCAGGGTCTTGGGGTGGGCTATTTTTCTAACCCTCACTGTTTTCTTACAGTCCCAGCGACCCTCTACAAGGTAACATAGGTTTGGGGTCCATTCGTGGTTCGCATTTCACTTTTGGAGTATATAGTTTGTGTTGCCCCTGTCCCTATGTGTCCCCATTGCATCCTATTGTAACTATACATTGTTTGCACTGCTTTCTGAGACTATACTGCATATTTTTGGTATTGTGTACATATATCTTGTGTATATTTGCTATCCTCATACTGAGGGTACTCACTGAGATACTTTGGCATATTGTCATAAAAATAAAGTACCTTTATTTTTAGTATATCTGTGTATTGTGTTTTCTTATGATATTGTGCAAGTGACACTAGTGGTACTGTAGGAGCTTCACTTGTCTCCTAGTTCAGCCTAAGCTGCTCTGCTAAGCTACCATTATCTATCAGCCTAAGCTGCTAGACACCCTATACACTAATAAGGGATACCTGGGCCTCGTGCAAGGTGTAAGTACCCCTTGGTACTCACTACAAGCCAGTCCAGTCTCCTACAATAACAGTCTTCGGACCTTATGTGATGAAAAATGTGGTTTTAAGACCTCCTCCACCAATTCAACTGTTGATTTTTCAGGGAGAAAATGACCATGTATTAACAAGAAAAAGGTAGGAACAAAACCAATCCAAAGTAGGAATGCTAGGACAGTCAAAGAGAGCCATAGGTAGTTCCATGGAAACACAAAATATGTTTCTTTAAGCCAGTTCATTAGCTTACATGCTCTTGACAAGTCAGGTGTCGAAGAGGCAAATGAGTCTGAGACGTCATCATTGAAGTCGTCAAAATATCCTGAAGCAGTATGTGCAAATGCTGGAGCTGTGGCCAGTGGTGGAGTTGGTGTTTCCCGTGGTGGCACACAATAGATAGCACCATCCGTCTGTGCTGGAGTTGAGTCAACTCGGTCAACTGTTTCTGTATTTTTCAATGTTAGTGGTACCAATGCAAGATCATCTTCCACCCTCCCCAAGTTGGAGAGGTGTCAGTGTTGGTATAAACAACTTGTAGAGGAACGTCTTGACCAGTAGTGAGAGGGATTCAGCAACTACTGGACGTTCCCCTTGGTCGGCTGTGCAGGATCAGCCACATGGTGTAATTTGACATTGTCGATGGAAACAAAACTATTTTCTTTGGCGCCTGCCAACGGTGGTAGAATTACAGTTCTGGTACCGTGTATTCCCAATACTGGGACTGGTTCTCAATAGGAAGGGCCAAATTCCTTTTTCCAGCAACTTTTTCACGTACAAGATCCCCAACTCTGGGAATTCAACCGGTGGGTGTTACAGGCACATCCTTAATTCCTGTGGATGCAGCACTGATAGAAGAATTATCGTCACTGAACTGTTGCAATTCCTGTAAAACAGTGACACATTCATTTATATCAAAAGGTTTTTCTGCTGCCTCCACACCAGGGCCATCTAGATCAGGAACATACATTTGAGTTCCAAACATGCACTCATATGAAGTACGACCCCCCAGGGACCTTCTAGGCACATTATTAAGTGCTCTCTGGACTCCATATAGGTGGTTCAGCCAACTATGACCAGTACCTAAGACTCTGGCTGTTAAGGATTGCTTTAAATCATGGTTTAATCGCTCCACTACACTATTTTCCTCAGTATGAAATGGAGACGAGTACTGGAGTTGGAACCCCAACTAAGCCATGGCGTCCCTGAATGCCCTGGTGGCGAAAGCAGGGCCCTGGTCCAAACCGAAAGCCGCAACCGCATATGTACCGATAAAGACTAGCAAATCTTTAATTACAGTCCTGAACTATAAAGTGAGGCTCAAATATGTAGGGTGTTAGCTTCTTCAGGGCCCAGACCACAGCAAAGGCCTCGCTCTCAATGACAGACCAACGCTTTTCTCTAGGGGTCAACCTTATACTAATAAAGGCAATAAGTTGATCCTGGCACTCTGAGTTTAGTTGTGATAACACTGCCCCAATCCCTACCTCAGAAGCATCTGTCTGGACAATAAACTTCTTAGAAAAGTTTGGACTTTTCAGGACAGGTGCAGTACACATAGCCTGCTTAAGATCCTCAAAAGCTTTTTGACAGCTGGCTGTCCATAATACATTCGTGGGCATTCTCTTTGAAGTGAGGTCATTAAGAGGGGCCACAATGGAGCCATAAATCTTAATGAATCTCCTGTAGTACCCAATGAGCCCAAGAAAGGCTCTGACCGGGGTCTGAGTAGTAGGGGACACCAGTCTAAAATAGTCTGGATCTTCCCCTGTAGTGGTTCAATCTGTTCTCCACCAACTAGATGTACCAGATAAACCACCTTCCCCTGCCCCATCTGGCACTTTGAAGCCTTGATAGTGAGGCCTGCCTTTTGCAGGGCCTCAAAACCTTTCCACGGGTGGACCAGGTGTTCATCGCAGGTGGAGATGAATACAGCAATATCATCTAGATATGCTGCACTGAAAGCATCCAGACCTTGGAGGACTCTATTCACCAGCCTTTGGAAAGTGGCAGGTGCATTTTTTAACCAAAGGGCATAACTGTAAATTGGTAATGCCCTCCAGTGGTAGAGAATGCAGTTTTAGGTTTTGCATCTTCTGATTGCTTGATCTGCCAATACTCTGCAGTCACGTCAAAAGTATTTAGATAGTTGTCAGATGCCAGTGTATCTATCAGCTCATCTGCCCTGGGTATAGGGTGAGCATCAGTCTTTGTGACTGTATTGAGCCCTCTGTAGTCTACACAAAACCTCATCTCTCTTTTCTCATTTTGAGAATGATGCTTTGGTACTAGCACCACTGGCCTGGCCCAGGGGCTAATTGAGTGTTCAATCACTCCTAAGTCCAACATTTTCTGAACTTCTGATTTTATGCAGTCGTTGACATGGTTAGGCTGTCTGTAAATCTTACTTTTGACAGGTAAAATGTCTCCAGTATCTATGGTGTGTTCACACCAAGTGGTCTGACCAGGTGTCAGAGAAAATAGCTCAGAAAATTTACCTAGGAGGTTCCTGCATTCCTCCTTTGGCTCTTCTGTAAGGAAGTTTGCAAAGACAATTTCTTCCACTGAGCCATCAGCTGCAGTGTTGGAGATGAGTTCAGGAAGAGGGTCACTCTCTTCCTCCTGCCCCTCATCAGTGGCTATGAGTAGGGTTAAGTCTGCCCTATCATAGTAGGGTTTCAGGCAGTTCACATGAAGTACTCTTAGAGGACTTCTGGGAGTACCTAGGTCCACTAAATAAGTGACCTCACCCTTCTTTTCCACTATCAGATGTGGACCACTCCATTTGTCCTGGAGAGCTGTTGATGCCACAGGCTCCAATGCCCACAGTTTTCGTCCTGGGTGGTACTCACTCAGGACAGCCTTCTGATTATGCCATTGCTTCTGTAACTCTTGGCTTGCCTGAAGGTTTTTAGTGGCCTTTTTCATGTACTCATCCATTTTTTATATTAGGCCAAGCACATAATCCACAATGGCTTGTTTGTGGGGCTTCAAGGGTTGCTCCCACCCCTCCTTTACAAGTGCAAGTGGACCCCTAACTAGGTGACCAAAAAGAAGTTCAAATGGGATGTAGCCCACTCCCTTCTGGGGTACCTCCCTATAGGCAAAAAGGAGGCATAGCAATAGGACATCTCATCTTCTTCTGAGCTTTTCAGATAGTCCCATCCCATGATCATACCTTGGAGAGTTTTGTAAACTTCTTAACCAATCCATTTGTCTAACGGTGGTAAGGTGTGGTGAATTTGTATGTTACACCACATTCCTTCCACATTGCCTTCAAGTATGCAGACATGGAGTTACTACCCCTTATCTAATACTACCTCTTTAGGGAAGCCCACCCTGGAAAATATTCCAAGTAGGGCCTTTGCCACTGCAGGAGCTGTAGTGGTCCTTAGAGGGATAGCTTCTGGATATTTAGTGGCATGATCCACTACCACCAAGATGAATCAATTGCCAGAAGCAGTGGGAGGTCAAGGGGGCCAACCATGTCTACCCCAACCTTCTCAAAGGGTACCCCAACCACAGGCAGTGGGATCAAGGGGGCCTTTGGAGTGCCACCAGTCTTGCCACTGGCTTGGCAAGTGACACAAGAGCGACAAAACTATTTTGTGTCCTCTGACATATGAGGCCAGTGAAAGTGAGGGACCAGTATGTCTCAGGTTTTGCTTTGCCCCAAATGTCCAGCAAGGGGAATGCCATGTGCCAGTGTTAGGAGTAATTCCCTATACTGCAAGGGAATGACTAGTCTCCTGGTAGGACCAGGTTTTGGGTCCCTTGCCTCTGTATAAAGGAAATTATTCTCCCAGTAAACCCTAGGTGAGTCACTGACATCCCCTGCTTCTTGTTTGACAGCTTGCTGTCTCAAACCCTCTAGTGTGGGACAGGTCTGCTGTGCCACACTCATTACCTCCCTGGCAGGCCGCCCTGCACCCAAAAGCTCAGCTGTGTCAGCCTGGAGCTCCTGTGGTGTAGGTTCTGCACAGGGAGTAGACTCCTCCTCATCAAAAGGGTAATCTTCAGGAGAGGGAGGGATAGTGGACAAGGGTTTGCCCTTTCTACCCCTGGTTTTTGGGTGCAGTTAGTCCATTGTTCCAGGATCCACATTTCCCTGTCCTCTTTGCTTCTTGGCCTGAGCCCTGGTGAGAGCAAAGATGTGCCCTGAAATGTCCAGCATTGCTGCATGAGCTTCCAATTCCACTTTAGCTCAAGCTGAAGTCTCCAAATCATTGCCCAGTAGACATTCTACAGGTCAGTCAGTGGATACCACAACTTTCTTTGGACCAGTAACCCCCTCCCCACCCCGCAGTTGAGATTCACAACAGCCATGGGGTGGCTAACAGTGTTATTATGGGCGTCAGTCACTTGATGACTAAGTAGGTGTTGCTCAGGGAGCACCAGTTTTCCATCACCATAGTGACACTGGCACCTGTGCCCCTGTAGGCCTCAACCTAGACACCATTGATTAGGGATTGTTGCTTGTACTTATCCATAAATAAGGGGAGAAGCAAAGGTGGCAAGGTCAATGCCACCATCTCAGACTAAAACAGCCTCAGTAGTTTCCCTAACTAAACCAACCCCCACTACATTACCCAAAGTGAGCCTTGCTACACCCTTGGACTGGTTATCTGTAAGTGTTTTTCTTGGGACAAGTGGGATCACTTGCCCAATGGCCTCTGTTTTTACACATGTAACACCAGAGCTTTTTCTGTTGGTTGGAAGAGGATTTGTGCCCACCCCCAGAAGATTGTTGTGGGCCTTACGAAGACTCTGGGGGTCATTACAACCTCAGTGGTCTTTTTACATTGACTGCTGACTGCTCTGGATGCCTGCAAAACCGCAACAAAGTAGCAAAGATGACTACTGCAACCTTGTATCGCTGATCCAGCCGCCTTCTCGTCTGCTTTCCTGGTGGTGCATGCTGTGGGGGTAGTCTGCCTCCTCTCTGCACTAGAAGCTCCGAAGAAATCTCCAGTGGGTCGACGGAATCTTCCCCCTGCAACCGCAGGCACCAAAAGAATGCATCACCGGTCCTCTGGGTCCCCTCTCAGCACGACGAGCGTGGTCCCTGGAACTCAGCAACTCTGTCCAAGTGACTCCCACAGTCCAGTGACTCTTCAGTCCAAGTTTGGTGGAGGTAAGTCCTTGTCTCCCCTCGCTAGACTGCATTGCTGGGTACCGCGTGATTTGCAGCTGCTCCAGCTCCTGTGCACTCTTCCAGGATTTCCTTTGTGCACAGCCAAGCCTGGGTCCCCGACACTCTAACCTGCAGTGCACGACCTCCTGAGTTGTCCTCCGGCGTCGTGGGACCTTCTTTTGTGACTTCGGGTAAACTCCGGTTCACTCTTCTTCGTAGCGCCTGTTCCAGCACTTCTGCGGGTGCTGCTTGCTTCTGAGTGGGCTCCTTGTCTTGCTGGGCGCCGCCTCTGTCTCCTCACGCAATTGGCGACATCCTGGTCCCTACTGGGCCACAGCAGCATCCAAAAACCCTAACCGCAACCCTTGCAGCTAGCAAGGCTTGTTTGCGGTCTTTCTGCACAGAAACACCTCTGCAAGCTTCTTCACGACGTGGGACATCCATCCTCCAAAGGGGAAGTTCCTAGTCCTCTTTGTTCTTGCAGAATCCACAGCTTCTACCATCTGGTGGCAGCTTCTTTGCACCCACAGCTGGGATTTCCTGGGCATCTTCCCACTCCCGACTTGATCGTGACTTTTGGACTTGGTCCCCTTGTTCCACAGGTACTCTCGTCTGGAAATCCATCGTTGTTGCATTGCTGGTGTTGGTCTTCCTTGCAAAATTCCCCTATCACGACTTCTGTGCTCTCTGAGGAACTTAGGTGCACTTTGCACCCACTTTTCAGGGTCTTGGGGTGGGTTATTTTTCTAACCCTCACTGTTTTTTTACAGTCCCAGTGACCCTCTACAAGGTCACATAGGTTTGGGTTCCATTCCTGATTCGCATTCCACTTTTGGAGTATATGGTTTGTGTTGCCCCTATACCTATGTGCTCTCATTGCAATCTATTGTGACTGTACATTGCTTGCATTGCTTTCTATTGCTATTACTGCATACTTTTGGTATTGTGTACATATATCTTGTGTACATTTGCTATCCTCATACTGAGGGTACTCACTGAGATACTTTGGCATATTGTCATAAAAATAAAGTACCTTTATTTTTAGTATATCTGTGTATTGTGTTTTCTTATGATATTGTGCATATGACACCAGTGGTATAGTAGGAGCTTTACACGTCTCCTAGTTCAGCCTAAGCTGCTCTGCTAAGCTACCTTTTCTATCAGCCTAAGCTGCTAGACACCTCTTCTACACTAATAAGGGATACCTGGACCTGGTGCAGAGTGTAAGTACCCCTTGGTACCACTACAAACCAGGCCAGCCTACTACATTGGTTGTGCAGCGGTGGGATAAGTACTTGCAACTACTTACCACTTTGTTATTTTGTACTTTTCATAAGAGAACAATATACAAAACAAGTTCAGTGTATGTACACCTAACCAAAAAGTTTTGCTTTTCTTCTCTTACACTATCTGCTAAGTGCTGAAAAGTACCTCTAAAACTTTCTAAAAGTTTCAAAAAGTTGAAAAAGTTTTTTTTCTGTTTACTTAAAAAGTCCTGAAACTTTTTCTCTCTTATATCTGTCTCTAAACCTTTTTCTATCATGTCTGGTGTAGGAACTCCTCTTAATTTGGTCAATACAGCTTATGACCACCTTAACTTTAAGAGCCTAAAGAGTCTCTGCATTGATAGAGGTTTAGTGGTAGGAAATAACCCCTCTAGAGAATTATTGTCTAACATGCTTATTGAAAATGATAAGGCCTTAGCTGGCAGTTCAATTGAGAAGTTAGGAGATAGCTCACACTCTGACTCAGGGGAGCCCCCAGTAGGAGTGTTAGAGGGTTCCTTTCCTAATCTGCCCCTTAGCAGACAACCTAGCAATGCTGGTAGTAATAGAAGCTCCCATCATAGTAGGGATGTTTTTGTTCCTGGAGGCCAGGTTGTTAGGGTGCCAACTGTTAGGGACAGGTCTCCCTCTGTTCATTCAAATCTTTCTTCTGTGTCAAAAGATTCCCAACCCACCCACCCTGATGACAAGATGTTAGAAATGGAACTCAATAAGTTGAGAGTGAAAGAGACCAGGCTGAAGCTTAAACAGCAATAGCTGGTTCTAGACAGGGAATCCCTAGACTTAGAAAAAGAGAGACAGAGGTTGGGGTTTGGACCCCATGGTGGTAGCAGCAGTATTCCAGATAGCAATCCTGTGAGAGAGCATGATTCTAGGAATCTGCATAAGATAGTTCACCCTTACAAGAAGGGGGATGACATTAACAAGTGGTTTGCTTCACTTGAGAGGGCCTGTATGGTACAGGGGGTCCCTCAAAGGCAGTGGGATGTTATCCTATGGCTATCTTTCAGTGGAAAGGGTAGGGACAGGCTCCTTACTGTGAAGGAAAGTGATGCCAATAATTTTACAGTTTTGAAGAATCCACTCTTGGATGGATTTGACTTAACCACTGAACAATACAGGATTAAGTTCAGAGAAACCAGAAAAGAGTCCTCACAAGACTGGGTAGACTTTGTTGACTATTCAGTGAAGGCCTTGGAGGGGTGGTTACATGGCAGTAAAGTTTCTGACTATGAAAGCCTGTATAATCTGATCCTGAGAGAGCATATTCTGAATAACCGTGTGTCTGATTTGTTACACCAATATCTAGTGGACTCAGATCTGACCTCTCCCCAAGAATTGGGAAAGAAGGCAGACAAATGGGTCAGAACAAGAGTGAACAGAAAAGTTCATACAGGGGGTGACAAGGATGGCAAGAAGAAGGCTGTTAAGTCTTCAGACAAGGGTGGGGACAAATCTAAAAATGAGTCTTCATCAGGCCCAAAAAAAACACTCTGGTGGGGGTGGTGGGTCCAAATCCTCTTCTAATCAAGTAAAAAAAACATGGTGCTATTTATGTAAAGTAAAAGGCCATTGGACAACTGATGCCAGTTGTCCAAAGAAAAGCACCAAGCCTCCCACTACCACAACCCCTATGGCAACCTGTAGTGCCCCTAGTACCAGAGGTACTTACACCTCGTGCCAGGCCCAGTTATCCCTTATTAGTGTAGAAGAGGTGTTTCTAGCAGCTTAGACTGATAGAAGGTAGCTATGGCAAAGCAGCTTAGGCTGAACTAGAAGATATGTAAAGCTCCTACTATACCACTGGTATCATATGCACAATATCATAAGAAAACACAATACATAGAGTTACTGTAGGAGGCTGGCCTGGCTTGTAGTGGGGACCAGAGGTACTTACACCTTGTGCCAGGTCCAGTTATCCCTTATTAGTGTAGAAGAGGGGTTTCTAGCAGCTAAGGCTGATAGAAGGTAGCTATGGCAAAGCAGCTTAGGCTGAACTAGGAGACATGTAAAGCTCATACTATATGTAGGAAGTTGGCTCTGTATGTACTATTTCAAAGTAAGAAATAGCATGCACAGAGTCCAAGGGTTCCCCTTAGAGGTAAGATAGTGGCAAAAAGAGATAATTCTAATGCTTTTGTGGTAGTGTGGTCGAGCAGTAGGCTTATCAGAGGGTAGTGTTAACCATTTGTTGTGCACACACAGGCAATAAATGAGGAACACACACTCAAAGACATTTCCAGGCCAATAGGTTTTTGTATAGAAAAATACATTTTCTTAGTTTATTTTAAGAACCACAGGTTCAAGATTTACAAGTAATACTTCAAATGAAAGGTATTTCACTTAGGTACTATAGGAACTTTGAATTAGCAAAATAGCATGTACAGTTTTCACAAAAATGGCAATAAGCTATTTTAAAACTAGACAGTGCAATTTTCAACAGTTCCTGGGGGAGGTAAGTGTTTGTTAGTTTTGCAGGTAAGTAAACCACCTACAGGGTTCAAAGTTGGGTCCAGAGTAGCCCACCATTGGGGGTTCAGGACAACCCCAAAGTTACCACACCAGCAGCTCAGGACCGGTCAGGTGCAGAGGTCGAAGTGGTGCCCAAAACACATAGGCTTCAATGGAGAAGGAGGTGCCCCGGTTCCAATCTGCCAGCAGGTAGGTACCCGCGTCTTCGGAGGGCAGACCAGGGGGGTTTAGTAGGGCACTGGGGGGGACACAAGTCAGCACAAAAAGTACACCCTCAGCAGCACGGGGGCGACCGGGTGCAGAGCACAAACAGGCGTCGGATTTGTAATGGAGTTCAATGGGAGACCCGGGGGTCTCTTCAGCGAAGCAGGCAGGCAAGGGGGGGGCTCCTCGGGGTAGCCATTACCTGGGCAAGGGAGAGGGCAACCTGGGGGTCGCTCCTGCACTGGAGGTCGGATCCTTCAGGTCCTGGGGGCTGCGGGTGCAGTGTCTTTACCAGGCGTCAGGTTCTTAGAAGCAGGCAGTCGCGGTCAGGGGGAGCCTCTGGATTCCCTCTGCAGGCGTCGCTGAGGGGGCCCAGGGGGGTCAACTCTGGCTACTCACAGGGTCGCAGTCGCCGGGAAGTCCTCCCTGTAGTGTTGTTTCTCCGCAGGTCGAGCTGGGGGCGTCGGGTGCAGAGTGGAAAGTCTCACGCTTCCAGCGGGAAACGTGCAGTCCTTTAAAGTTTGTTTCTTTGTTGCAAAGTTGTTTCTTTTTTAGAGCAGAGCCGCTGTCCTCAGGAGTTTTTGGTCCTTTTAGATGCAGGGTAGTCCTCTGAGCCTTCTGAGGTCGCTGGACCCTGTGGAACGCGTCGCTGTTGCAGTTTTTCTTGAAGTGGGGAGACAGGCCGGTAGAGCTGGGGCCAAAGCAGTTGGTGTCTCCGTCTTCTCTGCAGGGCTTTCAGGTCAGCAGTCCTTCTTCGTCTTAGGTTGCAGGAATCTATCTTGCTAGGTTCTGGGAGCCCCTAAATACTCAATTTAGGGGTGTGTTTAGGTGTGGGGGGTTATTAGCCAATGGCTACTACCCCAGAGGGTGGCTACACCCTCTTTGTGCCCCCTCCCTGAGGGGAGGGGGGGCACATCCCTAATCCTATTGGGGGAATCCTCCATCTGCAAGATGGAGGATTTCTAAAACTCAGAGTCACCTCAGCTCAGGACACCTTAGGGGCTGTCCTGACTGGCCAGTGACGACTCCTTGTTTTTCTCATTATCTCCCCTGGACTTGCCGCAAAAAGTGGGGGCTGTGTCCAGGGGGTGGGCATCTCCACTAGCTGGAGTGCCCTGGGGCATTGTAACATGAAGCCTGAGCCTTTGAGGCTCACTGCTAGGTGTTACAGTTCCTGCAGGGGGGAGGTGTGAAGCACCTCCACCCAGAGCAGGCTTTTGTTTCTGTCCTCAAAGAGCACAAAGGCCCTCACCACATGGGGTCAGAAACTCGTCTCTCAGCAGCAGGCTGCACTGAAGGATTGGGTACCATACAGAGATGCCCTCTGTGTTCATTTTTTAATAAATCCAACACTGGCATCAGTGTGGGTTTATTATTCTGAGAAGTTTGATACCAAACTTTCCAGTATTCAGTGTAGCCATTATGGAGCTATTGAGTTCGTTTTTAACAGACTCCCAGACCATATAATCTTATGGCTACCCTGCACTTACAATGTCTAAGGTTTTGCTTAGACACAGTAGGGGCATAGTGCTCATGCACCCATGCCCTCACCCTCACCCTCACCCTCACCTGTGGTATAGTGCACCCTGCCTTAGGGCTGTAAGGCCTGCTAGAGGGGTGACTTACCTATGCCACAGGCAGTGTGAGGTTGGCATGGCACCCTGAGGGGAGTGCCATGTCGACTTAGTCATTTTCTCCCCACCAGCACACAGAAGCTGGCAAGCAGTGTGTCTGTGCTGAGTGAGGGGTCCCTATGGTGGCATAAGACATGCTGCAGCCCTTAGAGACCTTCCCTGGCATCAGGGCCCTTGGTACCAGGGGTACCAGTTACAAGGGACTTACCTGGGTGCCAGGGCTGTGCCAATTGTGGAGACAATGGTACATTTTAGGTGAAAGAACACTGGTGCTGGGGCCTGGTTAGCAGGGTCTCAGCACACTTCTCAGTCAAGTCAGCATCAGTATCAGGCAAAAAGTGGGGGGTAACTGCAACAGGGGGGCATTTCCTTACACAAGACCCCCCCCAGCCCATAGGCCAGGAGACTCAGCCAAAGCTGGGAGAGTCTTCCTAGTCTGTCAGGCGAGGAAGAGTAGAGGAAATAGGCTGGTTTGTTGCAGGGCCTACTCTGCCTTACATCCTCCTGTTCAGGTCATTCCCTCTGGGGAACTGACCCACTTCCACAGTGATAGGACCTAGTCTGAATTGCCTGTCTGTGCCTTTAATGTCTTCACCCATTCTCTCTATTTTGGGGTTAGAGGTATCCACCTCTGCTAATCTTATCTTAGCCAGGGTCACCCACAGCTTACCCAAAGAGGTTACTGTAGGAGGCTGGACTGGCTTGTAGTGAGTACCAAGGGGTACTTGCACCTTGCACCAGGCCCAGTTATCCCTTATTAGTGTATAGGGTGTCTAGCAGCTTAGGCTGATAGATAATGGTAGCTTAGCAGAGCAGCTTAGGCTGAACTAGGAGACGTGTGAAGCTACTACAGTACCACTTAGTGTCATATGCACAATATCATAAGAAAACACAATACACAGTTATACTAAAAATAAAGGTACTTTATTTTTATGACAATATGCCAAAGTATCTTAGAGTGTACCCTCAGTGAGAGGATAGGAAATATACACAAGATATATATACACAATAGCAAAAATATGTAGTATAGTCTTAGAAAACAGTGCAAACAATGTATAGTTACAATAGGATGCAATGGGGAAACATAGGGATAGGGGCAACACAAACCATATACTCCAAAAGTGGAATGCGAACCACGAATGGACCCCAAACCTATGTGACCTTGTAGAGGGTCGCTGGGACTATTAGAAAATAGTGAGAGTTAGAAAAATAACCTTCCCCAAGACCCTGAAAAGTGAGTGCAAAGTGCACCAAAGTTCCCCTAAGGACAAAAGAGTTGTGTTAGAGGAATAATGCAGGAAAGACACAAACCAGCAATGCAACAACTGTGGATTTCCAATCTAGGGTACCTGTGGAACAAGGGGACCAAGTCCAAAAGTCACAAGCAAGTCGGAGATGGGCAGATGCCCAGGAAATGCCAGCTGCGGGTGCAAAGAAGCTTCGACTGGACAGAAGAAGCTGAGGTTTCTGCAGGAACGAAAAGGGCTAGAGACTTCTCCTTTGGTGGACGGATCCCTCTCGCCTTGGAGAGTCGTGCAGAAGTGTTATCCCGCCGGAAGGACGCCAACAAGCCTTGCTACACGTAAATCGTGCGTTTGGCGTTTTTGGACGCTGCTGGGGACCAGGAGGGACCAGGAGGTCTCAAATTGGACCTGAAGAGAGAGGGGACGTCGAGCAAGACAAAGAGCCCTCACTGAAGCACGTAGCACCCGGAAAAGTGCCAGAAACAGGCACTACAAGGATGCGTGAAATGGTGCTCGCCGAAGTTGCACAAAGGAGTCCCACGTCGCCGGAGACCAACTTAGAAAGTCGTGCAATGCAGGTTAGAGTGCCGTGGACCCAGGCTTGGCTGTGCACAAAGGATTTCCGCCGGAAGTGCACAGGGGCCGGAGTAGCTGCAAAGTCGCGGTTCCCAGCAATGCAGCCCAGCGAGGTGAGGCAAGGACTTACCTCCACCAAACTTGGGCTGAAGAGTCACTGGACTGTGGGGGTCACTTGGACAGTGTCGCTGGATTCGAGGGACCTCGCTCGTCGTGCTGAGAGGAGACCCAAGGGACCGGTAATGCAGCTTTTTGGTGCCTGCGGTTGCAGGGGGAAGATTCCTTCGACCCACGGGAGATTTCTTCGGAGCTTCTGGTGCAGAGAGGAGGCAGGCTACCCCCACAGCATGCACAAGCAGGAAAACAGTCGAGAAGGCGGCAGGATCAGCGTTACAGAGTTGCAGTAGTCGTCTTTGCTACTATGTTGCAGGTTTGCAGGCTTCCAGCGCGGTCAGCGGTCGTTTCCTTATCAGAAGGTGAAGAGAGAGATGCAGAGGAACTCGGCTGAGCTCATGCATTCGTTATCTAAAGTTTCCCCAGAGACAGAGACCCTAAATAGCCAGAAAAGAGGGTTTGGCTACCTAGGAGAGAGGAAAGGCTACTAACACCTGAAGGAGCCTATCAGCATGAGTCTCTGACGTCACCTGGTTGCACTGGCCACTCAGAGCAGTCCAGTGTGCCAGCAGGACCTCTGTTTCCAAGATGGCAGAGGTCTGGAGCACACTGGAGGAGCTCTGGACACCTCCCAGGGGAGGTGCAGGTCAGGGGAGTGGTCACTCCCCTTTCCTTTGTCCAGTTTCGCGCCAGAGCAGGGGCTAAGGGGTCCCTGAACCGGTGTAGACTGGCTTATGCAGAATTGGGCACATCTGTGCCCAACAAAGCATTTCCAGAGGCTGGGGGAGGCTACTCCTCCCCTGCCATCACACCATTTTCCAAAGGGAGAGGGTGTCACACCCTCTCTCAGAGGAAGTTCTTTGTTCTGCCATCCTGGGCCAGGCCTGGCTGGACCCCAGGAGGGCAGCTGCCTGTCTGAGGGGTTGGCAGCAGCTGCAGTGAAACCCCAGGAAGGGCAGTCTGGCTGTACCAGGGTCTGTGCTACAGACCACTGGGATCATGGAATTGTACCAACAATGCCAGGATGGCATAGAGGGGGCAATTCCATGATCATAGACATGTTACATGGCCATATTCGGAGTTACCATGGTGAAGCTACATATAGGTAGTGACCTATATGTAGTGCACGCGTGTAATGGTGTCCCCGCACTCACAAAGTTCAGTGAATTGGCTCTGAACAATGTGGGGGCACCTTGGCTAGTGCCAGGGTGCCCTCACACTAAGTAACTTTGCACCTAACCTTTACCAGGTAAAGGTTAGACATATAGGTGACTTATAAGTTACTTAAGTGCAGTGTAAAATGGCTGTGAAATAACATGGACGTTATTTCACTCAGGCTGCAGTGGCAGGCCTGTGTAAGAATTGTCAGAGCTCCCTATGGGTGGCAAAAGAAATGCTGCAGCCCATAGGGATCTCCTGGAACCCCAATACCCTGGGTACCTCAGTACCATATACTAGGGAATTATAAGGGTGTTCCAGTAAGCCAATGTAAATTGGTAAAAATGGTCACTAGCCTGTCAGTGACAATTTGGAAAGAAATGAGAGAGCATAACCACTGAGGTTCTGATTAGCAGAGCCTCAGTGAGACAGTTAGTCACTACACAGGTAACACATTCAGGCACACTTATGAGCACTGGGGCCCTGGGTTACCAGGGTCCCAGTGACACATACAACTAAAACAACATATATACAGTGAAAAATGGGGGAAACATGCCTGGCAAGATGGTACTTTCCTACACAACCCCCCCCCAAACGAAGGACAATTAGACTAGCCATTACCTGATGAGTCTTCATTGTCTAAGTGGAAATATCTGGAGAGTCCATCTGCATTAGAGTGGCTACTCCCAGGTCTATGTTCCACTGTATAGTCCATTCCCTGTAGGGATATGGACCACCTCAACAATTTAGGATTTTCACCTTTCATTTGTTTTAGCCAAAGTAGAGGTTTGTGGTCTGTCTGAACAATGAAGTGAGTGCCAAACAGGTATGGCCTCAACTTCTTCAGAGCCCAGACCACAGCAAAGGCCTCCCTCTCAATGGCAGACCAACGCTTTTCTCTAGGGGTCAACCTTCTACTAATAAAAGCAACAGGTTGATCCTGGCCCTCAGAATTAAGTTGTGATAGGACTGCCCCTACTCCTAATTCAGATGCATCAGTTTGGACATAGAATTTTTTAGAGTAACAAGGGCTTTTCAGGACAGGTGCAGAGCACATGGCCTGCTTCAGCTCCTCAAAAGCTTTCTGACAGCTTGCTGTCCATAATACCTTTTTAGGCATTTTCTTGGATGTGAGGTCATTAAGAGGGGCTGCAATGGAGCCATAGTTCTTAATGAACCTCCTGTAATACCCAGTGAGGCCTAGGAAGGCTCTCACCTGAGTCTGAGTGGTAGGGGGAACCCAATCAATAATAGTTTGGATTTTCCCCTGAAGTGGTGCAATCTGTTCCCCACCAACAAGGTGTCCCAGATAAACCACCTTACCCTGCCCTATCTGGCACTTTGAAGCCTTGATAGTGAGGCCTGCCTTTTGCAGAGCCTCCAAAACTTTCCAAAGGTGGACCAGGTGATCATCCCAGCTGGAGCTAAAGACAGCTATATCATCCAAATATGCTGCACTGAAAGCTTCCAGCCCTTGCAGGACTGTGTTCACCAACCTCTGAAAAGTGGCAGGTGCATTTTTCAAACCAAAAGGCATTACAGTAAACTGGTAATGTCCTCCAATGGTAGAAAATGCAGTCTTAGGTTTAGCATCTTCTGACAATTTGATCTGCCAATACCCTGCAGTCAAATCAAAAGTGCTTAGATACTTGGCAGATGCCAGTGTATCTATAAGCTCATCTGCCCTGGGTATAGGGTGAGCATCAGTTTTGGTTACCAAGTTGAGACCTCTATAGTCTACACAAAACCTCATTTCCTTCTTTCCATCTTTAGAATTGGGTTTTGGTACCAGTACCACAGGAGAAGCCCATGGACTGTCAGAGTGCTCAACCACTCCTAGTTCCAACATTTTCTGAACTTCTTGCTTTATGCAGTCCCTGACATGGTCAGGCTGCCTATAGATCTTACTTTTGACAGGTAAACTGTCTCCAGTATCTATAGTGTGCTCACACCAAGAAGTGGTGCCTGGCACAGTAGAGAAGAGTTCTGAAAATTGTCCTAGGAGATTTATGCAATTATCTTTCTGCTCAGCAGTAAGACAATCAGCCAAAACTACACCTTCCACAAGAGCATCTTGTTCTGTGGAAGAGAAGAGATCAGGTAGAGGATCACTGTCTTCTTCCTGTCCCTCATCTGTTGGCATGAGCAGGGTGAGATCAGCCCTGTCATAGTAGGGTTTCAGGCGGTTGACATGGAGCACCCTAAGGGGACTCCTGGCAGTGCCTAAGTCAACCAAGTAGGTGACTTCACCCTTCTTTTCAACAATTGTGTGGGGTCCACTCCATTTATCTTGGAGTGCTCTTGGGGCCACAGGCTCCAAGACCCACACTTTCTGCCCAAGTTGGTACTGAACCAAAACAGCCTTCTGATCATGCCATTGCTTCTGGAGCTCTTGGCTGGCCTGAAGGTTTTTACTGGCCTTTTTCATGTACTCCGCCATCCTTGATCTGAGGCCAAGTACATAATCCACAATATCCTGCTTAGGAGCTTTTAAAGGTTGTTCCCAACCCTCCTTTACAAGTGTGAGTGGACCCCTAACAGGGTGTCCAAAAAGAAGTTCAAAGGGGCTGAAGCCCACTCCTTTCTGGGGTACCTCCCTGTAGGCAAAAAGGAGGCATGGTAGAAGGATATCCCATCTCCTGCTGAGTTTTTCAGGGAGTCCCATAATCATGCCTTTGAGAGTTTTATTAAATCTCTCCACCAGTCCATTTGTTTGTGGATGATAGGGTGTTGTGAACTTGTAAGTTACACCACACTCCTTCCACATGGCCTTTAAGTATGCAGACATGAAATTGCTTCCTCTGTCTGATACTACTTCCTTTGGGAAGCCCACCCTGGAAAATATTCCCAGGAGGGCCTTTGCCACTGCAGGAGCTGTAGTGGTCCTTAAAGGAATAGCTTCAGGATATCTTGTGGCATGGTCCACTACCACCAAGATAAACCTATTGCCTGAAGCAGTAGGAGGGTCAAGGGGGCCAACTATGTCAACCCCTACCCTTTCAAAGGGAACCCCAACCACAGGCAGTGCGATAAGGGGTGCCTTTGGGGTGCCACCTGTCTTGCCACTGGCTTGACAGGTTTCACAGGACTTACAAAATTCCTTTGTGTCCTCAGACATCCTAGGCCAATGAAACAATGGAACCAATCTGTCCCAAGTTTTCATTTGACCCAGGTGCCCAGCTAGGGGAATGTCATGTGCCAGTGTTAGGAGGAACTTTCTGTACTCCTGAGGAATCACTAATCTCCTGGCAGCTCCAGGTTTAGGATCCCTATGCTCAGTGTACAAGAGGTTGTCCTCCCAGTAAACTCTGTGAGAGTCACTGACATCCCCATTAGCCTGTTTGACAGCTTGCTGTCTGAGACCCTCTAATGTGGGACAGGTTTGCTGTGCCACACTCAGCTCCTCCCTGGCAGGCCCCCCTTCACCCAAAAGCTCAGCAGTGTCTGCTTCCAGCTCCTCTGGTGTAGGTTCTGCACAGGGAGGGAATTCTTCTTCCTCAGAATTAGAATCCACTGTAGAGGGAGGGATAGTAGGAAGTGGTTTGCTTCTACTAGCCCTAGCTTTAGGGAGCACTTGGTCCATTGTTCCAGGATCCAAGCTTCCCTGTCCTTTTTGCTTTTTGGCCTGAGCCCTTGTCAAAGCAAAAATATGCCCTGGGATGCCCAGCATTGCTGCATGGGCCTCCAACTCCACATCTGACCAAGCTGATGTCTCCAAATCATTCCCTAATAGACAGTCTACAGGTAATTCTGAAGCTACCACAACTTTCTTTGGACCAGTTACCCCCCCCCAGTTGAGATTTACAACAGCCATGGGGTGGCTTTGTGTTATGTTGTGAGCATCGGTTACTTGGTACTGGTGTCCAAGTATGTGTTGTTCAGGGTGCACCAGTTTCTCAATCACCATTGTGACACTGGCACCTGTGTCCCTGTAGGCCTGGACCTCAACACCATTTATTAGGGTTAGTTGCTTGTACTTCTCCAAGTTATGGGGGCAAGCAACCAAAGTGGCTAAATCAATAGCCCCTTCAGAGACTAAAGTAGCCTCTGTGGTCTCCCTAATCAGACCAACCCCAACTAAATTACCAAAAGTGAGCCCAGCTACTCCCTTGGATTGGCTATTAGTAGGTTTGCTCCCACCACCACTGCTATTAGTAGGGACACTAGGTGTAGCAGTAGGGGTTGTAGTGTTAGGAGCTGTGGTGCCTTTCTTTGGACAACTGGGATCTGTTGTCCAATGGCCTTTTATTTTACATAAATAGCACCATGGTTTCTTTTCCTTGTTCTGATTAAAGGAGGATTTGGACCCACCACCCCCACCAGAGTGTTTTTGTGGGCCTGATGAAGACTCATTTTTAGATTGATCCCCACCCTTGTCAGAAGACTTACCATCCTTCTTTTTGTTGCCATCTTTGTCACCCCCTGTATGAACTTTTCTGTTCACTCTTGTTCTGACCCATTTGTCTGCCTTCTTTCCCAATTCTTGGGGAGAGGTCAGATCAGAGTCCACCAAGTACTGGTGCAACAAATCAGACACACAATTATTAAGAATATGCTCTCTCAGGATTAAGTTATACAGGCTGTCATAATCAGTAACTTTACTGCCATGTAACCACCCCTCCAAGGCCTTCACTGCCTGGTCAATGAAATCAACCCAGTCTTGTGAAGACTCCTTTTTGGTCTCTCTGAACTTTATCCTGTACTGTTCAGTGGTTAAGCCATAACCATCCAGGAGTGCATTCTTAAGAACTTGGAAATTATTAGCATCATTTTCTTTTACAGTAAGGAGCCTATCCCTTCCTTTTCCACTAAATGATAGCCATAGGATAGCAGCCCACTGCTTTTGAGGGACATCCTGTACAGCACAGGCCCTCTCAAGTGCAGCAAACCACTTGTTAATGTAATCCCCCTCCTTATAAGGGGGAACTATCTTGTGCAGATTCCTGGAATCATGCTCTTTTGCAGGATGACTATGGGGAATACTGCTGCTGCCACCATGGGTATCTAAACCCAACTTCTGTCTTTCCTTCTCTAATTCTAAAGACTGTCTATCCAAATCCAGCTGTTGCTTCTTGAGCTTCAGTCTGGTTTGTTCCACTCTCAATCTATTGAGCTCCCTTTCTAACAATCTGTCATCAGGGTGGGTGGGAGGGACATTTCTAGATACAGAGGTATGATGGGAATGAACAGAAGGAGACCTGTCCCTTACAGAGGGCACCCTAACAGCTTGGCTACCAGCATAATGTGAGATCACATCATCAGTATGGTGTGATTCAACCTCTGTACCAACTATGCTAGACTGTCTAGTAATGGGCAGGCTGAGAAGTTTCTTTCCTGAATCTTTTCCTGGGGGAGTCCCTGGATCAGATTGAGAACCATTAGCTACTTTTTCACCAGATTGGGCACTTATGGCCTTATCCTGTACTCTAAGCATGTTAATTAACAGTTCTAAGTAAGGATTCTTCCCTACACTCAAACCTCTCTCTATGCAGAGACTCCTTGCTCCTTTCCAGCTAAGGTGATCATATGCAAGTTTGGACAGTTCAACATTTTTTCCTGTGCCAGACATTTTTTAGAGAGAGTTAAAGTGATAGAAAAAGAGAAAAAAGTTTTCAGAACTTTTTGGAAAGACAGAAAAAAAACTTTTTAAACTTTTAAGAACTTTTTGAAAGTTTAGAAGTACTTTTCAGCATTTAGAAAAGAGTGAAAAGAGGAAATGCAAAACTTTTTGGCTATGTGTATATACACTGACCTTGTTTTGTATATTTTTCTCTTATGAAAAGTACAATGACAAGAGTGGTAAGTAGTCTCAAGCACTTATCCCACCACTGCACAACCAATGTAGGAGGCTGGACTGGCTTGTAGTGAGTACCAAGGGGTACTTGCACCTTGCACCAGGCCCAGTTATCCCTTATTAGTGTATAGGGTGTCTAGCAGCTTAGGCTGATAGATAATGGTAGCTTAGCAGAGCAGCTTAGGCTGAACTAGGAGACGTGTGAAGCTACTACATTACCACTTAGTGTCATATGCACAATATCATAAGAAAACACAATACACAGTTATACTAAAAATAAAGGTACTTTATTTTTATGACAATATGCCAAAGTATCTTAGAGTGTACCCTCAGTGAGAGGATAGGAAATATACACAAGATATATATACACAATAGCAAAAATATGCAGTATAGTCTTAGAAAACAGTGCAAACAATGTATAGTTACAATAGGATGCAATGGGGAAACATAGGGATAGGGGCAACACAAACCATATACTCCAAAAGTGGAATGCGAACCACGAATGGACCCCAAACCTATGTGAACTTGTAGAGGGTCGCTGGGACTATTAGAAAATAGTGAGAGTTAGAAAAATAACCCTCCCCAAGACCCTGAAAAGTGAGTGCAAAGTGCACCAAAGTTCCCCTAAGGACAAAAGAGTCGTGTTAGAGGAATAATGCAGGAAAGACACAAACCAGCAATGCAACAACTGTGGATTTCCAATCTAGGGTACCTGTGGAACAAGGGGACCAAGTCCAAAAGTCACTAGCAAGTCGGAGATGGGCAGATGCCCAGGAAATGCCAGCTGCGGGAGCAAAGAAGGTTCGACTGGACAAAAGAAGCTGAGGTTTCTGCAGGAACGAAAAGGGCTAGAGACTTCCCCTTTGGTGAACGGATCCCTCTCGCCTTGGAGAGTCGTGCAGAAGTATTTTCCCGCCGGAAGGACGCCAACAAGCCTTGCTACACGTAACTCGTGCGTTTGGCGTTTTTGGACGCTGCTGGGGCCCAGGAGGGACCAGGAGGTCGCAAATTGGACCTGAAGAGAGAGGAGACGTCGAGCAATACAAAGAGCCCTCACTGAAGCAGATAGCACCCGGAGAAGTGCCAGAAACAGGCACTACAAGGATGCGTGAAACAGTGCTCGCCGAAGTTGCACAAAGGAGTCCCACGTCGCCGGAGACCAACTTAGAAAGTCGTGCAATGCAGGTTAGAGTGCCGTGGACCCAGGCTTGGCTGTGTACAAAGGATTTCCACCGGAAGTGCACAGGGGCCGGAGTAGCTGCAAAGTCGCGGTTCCCAGCAATGCAGCCCAGCGAGGTGAGGCAAGGACTTACCTCCACCAAACTTGGGCTGAAGAGTCACTGGACTGTGGGGGTCACTTGGACAGCGTCACTGGATTCGAGGGACCTCGCTCGTTGTGCTGAGAGGAGACCCAAGGGACCGGTAATGCAGCTTTTTGGTGCCTGCGGTTGCAGGGGGAAGATTCCGTCGACCCACGGGAGATTTCTTCGGAGCTTCTGGTGCAGAGAGGAGGCAGGCTACCCCCACAGCATGCACAAGCAGGAAAACAGTCGAGAAGGCGGCAGGATCAGCGTTACAGAGTTGCAGTAGTCGTCTTTGCTACTATGTTGCAGGTTTGCAGGCTTCCAGCGCGGTCAGCGGTCGATTCCTTATCAGAAGGTGAAGAGGGAGATGCAGAGGAACTCGGCTGAGCTCATGCATTCGTTATCTAAAGTTTCCCCAGAGACAGAGACCCTAAATAGCCAGAAAAGAGGGTTTGGCTTCCTAGGAGAGAGGATAGGCTAGCAACACCTGAAGGAGCCTATCACAAGGAGTCTCTGATGTCACCTGGTGGCACTGGCCACTCAGAGCAGTCCAGTGTGCCAGCAGGACCTCTGTTTCCAAGATGGCAGAGGTCTGGAGCACACTGGAGGAGCTCTGGACACCTCCCAGGGGAGGTGCAGGTCAGGGGAGTGGTCACTCCCCTTTCCTTTGTCCAGTTTCGCGCCAGAGCAGGGGCTAAGGGGTCCCTGAACCGGTGTAGACTGGCTTATGCAGAATTGGGCACATCTGTGCCCAACAAAGCATTTCCAGAGGCTGGGGGAGGCTACTCCTCCCCTGCCTTCACACCATTTTCCAAAGGGAGAGGGTGTCACACCCTCTCTCAGAGGAAGTTCTTTGTTCTGCCATCCTGGGCCAGGCCTGGCTGGACCCCAGGAGGGCAGCTGCCTGTCTGAGGGGTTGGCAGCAGCAGCAGCTGCAGTGAAACCCCAGGAAGGGCAGTCTGGCAGTACCAGGGTCTGTGCTACAGACCACTGGGATCATGGAATTGTACCAACAATGCCAGGATGGCATAGAGGGGGCAATTCCATGATCATAGACATGTTACATGGCCATATTCGGAGTTACCATGGTGAAGCTACATATAGGTAGTGACCTATATGTAGTGCACGCGTGTAATGGTGTCCCCGCACTCACAAAGTTCAGTGAATTGGCTCTGAACAATGTGGGGGCACCTTGGCTAGTGCCAGGGTGCCCTCACACTAAGTAACTTTGCACCTAACCTTTACCAGGTAAAGGTTAGACATATAGGTGACTTATAAGTTACTTAAGTGCAGTGTAAAATGGCTGTGAAATAACGTGGACGTTATTTCACTCAGGCTGCAGTGGCAGGCCTGTGTAAGAATTGTCAGAGCTCCCTATGGGTGGCAAAAGAAATGCTGCAGCCCATAGGGATCTCCTGGAACCCCAATACCCTGGGTACCTCAGTACCATATACTAGGGAATTATAAGGGTGTTCCAGTAAGCCAATGTAAATTGGTAAAAATGGTCACTAGCCTGTCAGTGACAATTTGGAAAGAAATGAGAGAGCATAACCACTGAGGTTCTGATTAGCAGAGCCTCAGTGAGACAGTTAGTCACTACACAGGTAACACATTCAGGCACACTTATGAGCACTGGGGCCCTGGGTTACCAGGGTCCCAGTGACACATACAACTAAAACAACATATATACAGTGAAAAATGGGGTAACATGCCAGGCAAGATGGTACTTTCCTACAGTTACCCACAGTTGGAGTAACCCCACCATGACCAACAGAGTCAGGGGGCCTAACTTGCTATGTGGCATGGGGTCAGACCACCATGCCAAGGATAGTGCAGCCATAAAGGCTAACACCCAGCAGAGGCCACTGACAGTTGTCAGTGCCCAGAACCACACCTTTAGCTCTTCACCTACAAGGGAAGGGGCTAAGTTACAGGCTTCTTTGCTTGTCTGCTGTATTAGAGTGGGGGGTTACTACATCTTGTAGTAAACACCCTTCTTACACTCTTTCTTCTGTTAGCTGAGGAGCCACCCACTCAGGCTTAACAGTTGCCTGACTAGCCAGGACTTCTTGTGGGTCAGGTTGGACTTTACCAGTGCCACTTTTGGAGTTCTCCCCTACTGGAGCAGAATCTCCTTAGCTTGCTGGAACCTTGGCTTAAGGTTGTCCACCCTTCCTACACTGTTTTCTTTTCTTTTTCTTCTGGGGCCTGCTTGCAGTTACTGCAGGGGCAGCACCTCCAGAATCCTTGGGAGAGGACTGGCACTGGACCAGTTCCTCTCTTGGGCTCTGACTAACCTCTGGGTAGTCATTTCCAAGGAGACAATCAAGGGGGAGGTCTGTACTGACTACCACCCTTCTCCAGCTAAAAGTCCCACCCACTTCTATGGGCACAAAAGCCACAGGCCTATTGTAGGAGGCTGGACTGGCTTGTAGTGAGTACCAAGGGGTACTTGCACCTTGCACCAGGCCCAGTTATCCCTTATTAGTGTATAGGGTGTATAGCAGCTTAGGCTGATAGATAATGGTAGCTTAGCAGAGCAGCTTAGGCTGAACTAGGAGACGTGTGAAGCTACTACAGTACCACTTAGTGTCATATGCACAATATCATAAAAAAAACACAATACACAGTTATACTAAAAATAAAGGTACTTTATTTTTATGACAATATGCCAAAGTATCTTAGAGTGTACCCTCAGTGAGAGGATAGGAAATATACACAAGATATATGTACACAATACCAAAAATATGCAGCATAGTCTTAGAAAACAGTGCAAACAATGTATAGTTACAATAGGATGCAATGGGGAAACATAGGGATAGGGGCAACACAAACCATATACTCCAAACGTGGAATGCGAACCACGAATGGACCCCAAACCTATGTGACCTTGTAGAGGGTCGCTGGGACTATTAGAAAATAGTGAGAGTTAGAAAAATAATCCTCCCCAAGACCCTGAAAAGTGAGTGCAAAGTGCACTAAAGTTCCCCTAAGGACAAAGAAGTCGTGTTAGAGGAATAATGCAGGAAAGACACAAACCAACAATGCAACAACGCTGGATTTCCAATCTGGAGTACCTGTGGAACAAGGGGACCAAGTCCAAAAGCCACAAGCAAGTCGGAGATGGGCAGATGCCCAGGAAAATTCCAGCTGCGGGTGCAAAGGAGCTTCTACTGGACAGAAGAAGCTGCGGTTTCTGCAGGAACGCAGAGGGCTAGAGACTTCCCCTTTGGAGGACGGATCCCTCTTGCCTTGTAGAGTCGTGCAGAAGTGTTTTCCCGCCGAAAGAATGCCAACAACCCTTACTAGCTGCAAATTGTGCGGTTAGCGTTTTTGGACGCTGCTGTGGCCCAGGAGGGACCAGGAGGTCGCAAATTGGACCAGGAGGTAGAGGGGACGTCGAGCAAGAAAAAGAGCCCTCTTAGCAGCAGGTAGCACCCGGAGAAGTGCCAGAAACAGGCACTACAAGGATGCGTGAAACAGTGCTCACCCGAAGTCGCACAAAGGAGTCCCACGTCGCCGGAGACCAACTTAGAAAGTCGTGCAATGCAGGTTAGAGTGCCGTGGACCCAGGCTTGGCTGTGCACAAAGGATTTCTGCCAGAAGTGCACAGGGGCCGGAGTAGCTGCAAAAGTCGCGGTTCCCAGCAATGCAGTCTAGCGAGGTGAGGCAAGGACTTACCTCCACCAAACCTGGACTGAAGAGTCACTGGACTGTGGGGGTCACTTGGACAGAGTTGCTGGATTCAAGGGACCTCGCTCGTTGTGCTGAGAGGAGACCCAAGGGACCGGTAATGCAGCTTTTTGGTGCCTACGGTTGCAGGGGGAAGATTCCGTCGACCCACGGGAGATTTCTTCGGAGCTTCTAGTGCAGAGAGGAGGCAGACTACCCCCACAGCATGCACCACCAGGAAAACAGTCGAGAAGGCGGCAGGATCAGCGTTACAGAGTTGCAGTGGTCGTCTAAGCTACTATGTTGCAGTTTTGCAGGCTTCCAGCGCGGTCAGCAGTCGATTCCTTGGCAGAAGGTGAAGAGAGAGATGCAGAGGAACTCGGATGAGCTCTTGCATTCGTTATCCAAAGTTTCCCCAGAGACAGAGACCCTAAATAGCCAGAAAAGAGGGTTTGGCTACCTAGGAGAGACGATAGGCTACTAACACCTGAAGGAGCCTATCAGAAGGAGTCTCTGACGTCACCTGGTGGCACTGGCCACTCAGAGCAGTCCAGTGTGCCAGCAGCACCTCTGTTTCCAAGGTGGCAGAGGTCTGGAGCACACTGGAGGAGCTCTGGTCACCTCCCAGGGGAGGTGCAGGTCAGGGGTGTGGTCACTCCCCTTTCCTTTGCCCAGTTTCGCGCCAGAGCAGGGCTAAGGGGTCCCCTGAACCGGTGTAGACTGGCTTATGCAGAATTGGGCACATCTGTGCCCAAGAAAGCATTTTCAGAGGCTGGGGGAGGCTACTCCTCCCCTGCCTTCACACCATTTTCCAAAGGGAGAGGGTGTAACACCCTCTCTCAGAGGAAGTCCTTTGTTCTGCCATACTGTGCCAGGCCTGGCTGGACCCCAGGAGGGCAGATGCCTGTCTGAGGGGTTGGCAGCAGCAGCAGCTGCAGTGAAACCCCAGGAAGGGCAGTTTGCAGTACCAGGGTCTGTGCTACAGACCACTGGGATCATGGGATTGTGCCAACTATGCCAGGATGACATAGAGGGGGCAATTCCATGATCATAGACATGTTACATGGCCATATTCGGAGTTACCATTGTGAAGCTACATATAGGTAGTGACCTATATGTAGTGCACGCGTGTAATGGTGTCCCCGCACTCACAAAGTCCGGGGAATTGGCCCTGAACAATGTGGGGGCACCTTGGCTAGTGCCAGGGTGCCCTCACACTAAGTAACTTTGCACCTAACCTTTACCAGGTAAAGGTTAGACATATAGGTGACTTATAAGTTACTTAAGTGCAGTGTAAAATGGCTGTGAAATAACGTGGACGTTATTTCACTCAGGCTGCAGTGGCAGGCCTGTGTAAGAATTGTCAGAGCTCCCTATGGGTGGCAAAAGAAATGCTGCAGCCAATAGGGATCTCCTGGAACCCCAATACCCTGGGTACCTCAGTACCATATACTAGGGAATTATAAGGGTGTTCCAGTAAGCCAATGTAAATTGGTAAAAATAGTCACTAGCCTGTTAGTGACAATTTGGAAAGAAATGAGAGAGCATAACCACTGAGGTTCTGATTAGCAGAGCCTCAGTGAGACAGTTAGTCACTACACAGGTAACACATTCAGGCACACTTATGAGCACTGGGGCCCTGGTGAACAGGGTCCCAGTGACACATACAACTAAAACAACATATATACAGTGAAAAATGGGGGTAACATGCCAGGCAAGATGGTACTTTCCTACACAACCCCCCTGTGAGAAAGTTGCCTCTTTCTAGCCTTGTTACCCCCACTTTTGGCCTGTTTGTGAGTGTATGTCAGGGTGTTTTCACTGTCTCACTGGAATCCTGCTAGCCAGGGCCAGTGCTCATAGTGAAAACCCGATGTTTTCAGTATGTTTGTTATGTGTCACTGGGACCCTGCTAGTCAGGACCCCAGTGCTCATAAGCTTGTGGCCTATATGTATGTGTTCCCTGTGTGGTGCCTAACTGTCTCACTGAGGCTCTGCTAATCAGAACCTCAGTGGTTATGCTCTCTCATTTCTTTCCAAATTGTCACTAACAGGCTAGTGACCATTTTTACCAATTTACATTGGCTTACTGGAACACCCTTATAATTCCCTAGTATATGGTACTGAGGTACCCAGGGTATTGGGGTTCCAGGAGATCCCTATGGGCTGCAGCATTTCTTTTGCCACCCATAGGGAGCTCTGACAATTCTTACACAGGCCTGCCACTGCAGCCTGAGTGAAATAACGTCCACGTTATTTCACAGCCATTTTACACTGCACTTAAGTAACTTATAAGTCACCTATATGTCTAACCTTTACCTGGTAAAGGTTAGGTGCAAAGTTACTTAGTGTGAGGGCACCCTGGTACTAGCCAAGGTGCCCCCACCTTGTTCAGAGCCAATTCCCTGAACTTTGTGAGTGCGGGGACACCATTACACACGTGCACTAAATATAGGTCACTACCTATATGTAGCTTCACAATGGTAACTCCGAATATGGCCATGTAACATGTCTATGATCATGGAATTGCCCCCTCTATGCCATCCTGGCATAGTTGGCACAATCCCATGATCCCAGTGGTCTGTAGCACAGACCCTGGTACTGCCAAACTGCCCTTCCTGGGGTTTCACTGCAGCTGCTGCTGCTGCCAACCCCTCAGACAGGCATCTGCCCTCCTGGGGTCCAGCCAGGCCTGGCCCAGGATGGCAGAACAAAGAACTTCCTCTGAGAGAGGGTGTGACACCCTCTCCCTTTGAAAAATGGTGTGAAGGCAGGGGAGGAGTAGCCTCCCACAGCCTCTGGAAATGCTTTGTTGGGCACAGATGTGCCCAATTCTGCATAAGCCAGTCTACACCGGTTCAGGGGACCCCTTAGCCCTGCTCTGGCGCGAAACTGGACAAAGGAAAGGGGAGTGACCACTCCCCTGACCTGCACCTCCCCTGGGAGGTGTCCAGAGCTCCTCCAGTGTGCTCCAGACCTCTGCCATCTTGGAAACAGAGGTGCTGCTAGCACACTGGACTGCTCTGAGTGGCCAGTGCCACCAGGTGACGTCAGAGACTCCTTGTGATAGGCTCCTTCAGGTGTTGCTAGCCTATCCTCTCTCCTAGGTAGCCAAACCCTCTTTTCTGGCTATTTAGGGTATCTGTCTCTGGGGAAACTTAAGATAACGAATGCAAAAGCTCATCCGAGTTCCTCTGCATCTCTCTCTTCACCTTCTGCCAAGGAATCGACTGCTGACCGCGCTGGAAGCCTGCAAACCTGCAACATAGTAGCAAAGACGACTACTGCAACTCTGTAACGCTGATCCTGCCGCCTTCTCGACTGTTTTCCTGCTTGTGCATGCTGTGGGGGTAGCCTGCCTCCTCTCTGCACCAGAAGCTCCGAAGAAATCTCCAGTGGGTCGACGGAATCTTCCCCCTGCAACCGCAGGCACCAAAAAGCTGCATTACCGGTCCCTTGGGTCTCCTCTCGGCACGACGAGCGAGGTCCCTCGAATCCAGCGACTCTGTCCTAGTGACCCCCACAGTCCAGTGACTCTTCAGTCCAAGTTTGGTGGAGGTAAGTCCTTGCCTCACCTCGCTGGGCTGCATTGCTGGGAACCGCGACTTTGCAGCTACTCCGGCCCCTGTGCACTTCCGGCGGAAATCCTTTATGCACAGCCAAGCCTGCGTCCACGGCACTCTAACCTGCATTGCACAACTTTCTAAGTTGGTCTCCGGCGACGTGGGACTCCTTTGTGCAACTTCGGCGAGCACCGTTTCACGCATCCTCTTAGTGCCTGTTTCTGGCACTTACCCGGGTGCTACCGGCTTCAGAGAGGGCTCCTTCTCTTGCTCGACGTCCCCTCTCTCTGCTGGTTCAATTTGCGACCTCCTGGTCCCTCTTGGTCCTCAGCAGCGTCCAAAAACGCTAACAGCACGATTTGCAGCTAGCAAGGCTTGTTAGCATTCTTTCAGCGGGAAAACACTTCTGCACGACTCTCCACGGCAAGAGGGATCCGTCCACCAAAGGGGAAGTCTCTAGCCCTTTTCGTTCCTGCAGAAACCTCAGCTTCTTCTGTCCAGTAGAAGCTTCTTTGCACCCGCAGCTGGCATTTCCTGGGCATCTGCCCATCTCCGACTTGCTTGTGACTTTTGGACTTGGTCCCCTTGTTCCACAGGTACCCTAGATTGGAAATCCACAGTTGTTGCATTGCTGGTTTGTGTCTTTCCTGCATTATTCCTCTAACACGACTTCTTTGTCCTTAGGGGAACTTTAGTGCACTTTGCACTCACTTTTCAGGGTCTTGGGGAGGGTTATTTTTCTAACTCTCACTATTTTCTAATAGTCCCAGCGACCCTCTACAAGGTCACATAGGTTTGGGGTCCATTCGTGGTTCGCATTCCACTTTTGGAGTATATGGTTTGTGTTGCCCCTATCCCTATGTTTCCCCATTGCATCCTATTGTAACTATACATTGTTTGCACTGTTTTCTAAGACTATACTGCATATTTTTGCTATTGTGTATATATATCTTGTGTATATTTCCTATCCTCTCACTGAGGGTACACTCTAAGATACTTTGGCATATTGTCATAAAAATAAAGTACCTTTATTTTTAGTATAACTGTGTATTGTGTTTTCTTATGATATTGTGCATATGACACTAAGTGGTACTGTAGTAGCTTCACACGTCTCCTAGTTCAGCCTAAGCTGCTCTGCTAAGCTACCATTATCTATCAGCCTAAGCTGCTAGACACCCTATACACTAATAAGGGATAACTGGGCCTGGTGCAAGGTGCAAGTACCCCTTGGTACTCACTACAAGCCAGTCCAGCCTCCTACATTGGTTGTGCAGCGGTGGGATAAGTGCTTTGAGACTACTTACCACTCTTGTCATTGTACTTTTCATAACAGAAAAATATACAAAACAAGGTCAGTTTATATACACATAGCCAAAAAGTTTTGCATTTCCTCTTTTCACTCTTTTCTAAGTGCTGAAAAGTACTTCTAACTTTCTAAAAAGTTCTAAAAAGTTTTAAAAGTTTTTAGCCATGACCTGATGAGTCTTCATTGTCTAAGTGGAAATATCTGGAGAGTCCATCTGCATTGGAGTGGCTACTCCCAGGTCTATGTTCCACTGTATAGTCCATTCCCTTTAGGGATATGGACCACCTCAACAATTTAGGATTTTCACCTTTCATTTGTTTTAGCCAAAGTAGAGGTTTGTGGTCTGTCTGAACAATGAAGTGAGTGCCAAACAGGTATGGCCTCAACTTCTTCAGTACCCAGACCACAGCAAAGGCCTCCCTCTCAATGGCAGACCAACGCTTTTCTCTAGGGGTCAACCTCCTACTAATAAAAGCAACAGGTTGATCCTGGCCCTCAGAATTAAGTTGTGATAGGACTGCCCCTACTCCTAATTCAGATGCATCAGTTTGGGCATAGAATTTTTTAGAGTAACAAGGGCTTTTCAGGACAGGTGCAGAGCACATGGCCTGCTTCAGCTCCTCAAAAGCTTTCTGACAGTTTGCTGTCCATAATACCTTTTTAGGCATTTTCTTGGATGAGGTCATTAAGAGGGGCTGCAATGGAGCCATAGTTCTTAATGAACCTCCTGTAATACCCAGTGAGGCCTAGGAAGGCTCTCACCTGAGTCTTAGTAGTAGGGGGAACCCAATCAATAATTGTTTGGATTTTCCCCTGAAGTGGTGCAATCTGTTCCCCACCAACAAGGTGTCCCAGATAAACCACCTTACCCTGCCCTATCTGGCACTTTGAAGCCTTGATAGTGAGGCCTGCCTTTTGCAGGGCCTCCAGAACTTTCCGTAGGTGGACCAGGTGATCATCCCAGCTGGAGCTAAAGACAGCTATATAGTCCAAATATGCTGCACTGAAAGCTTCCAGCCCTTGCAGGACTGTGTTCACCAACCTCTGAAAAGTGGCAGGTGCATTTTTCAAACCAAAAGGCATTACAGTAAACTGGTAATGTCCTCCAATGGTTGAAAATGCTGTTTTAGGTTTAGCATCTTCTGACAATTTGATCTGCCAATACCCTGCAGTCAAGTCAAAAGTGCTCAGATACTTGGCAGATGCCAGTGTATCTATGAGCTCATCTGCCCTGGGTATAGGGTGAGCATCAGTTTTGGTTACCAAGTTGAGACCTCTATAGTCTACACAAAACCGCATTTCCTTCTTTCCATCTTTGGAATGGGGTTTTGGTACAAGTACCACAGGAGAAGCCCATGGACTGTCAGAGTGCTCAACCACTCCTAGTTCTAACATTTTCTGGACCTCTTGCTTTATGCAGTCCCTGACATGGTCAGGCTGCCTATAGATCTTACTTTTGACAGGCAAGCTGTCTCCAGTATCTATAGTGTGCTCACACCAAGAAGTGGTACCTGGCACAGTAGAGAAGAGTTCAGAGAACTGATCTAGGAGGTTTATGCAATTGTCTTTCTGCTCAGCAGTAAGACAATCAGCCAAAACTACACCTTCCACCAGAGCATCTTGTTCTGTGGAAGAGAAGAGATCAGGTAGAGGATCACTGTCTTCTTCCTGTCCCTCATCTGTTGCCATGAGCAGGGTGAGATCAGCCATGTCATAGTAGGGTTTCAGGCGGTTTACATGGAGTACCCTAAGGGGACTCCTTGCAGTGCCTAAGTCAACTAAATAGGTGACTTCTCCCTTTTTCTCAACAATTGTGTGGGGTCCACTCCATTTATCTTGGAGTGCTCTTGGGGCCACAGGCTCCAAGACCCACACTTTCTGCCCTGGTCGGTACTGAACCAAAACAGCCTTCTGATCATGCCATTGCTTCTGGAGCTCTTGGCTGGCCTGAAGGTTTTTACTGGCCTTTTTCATGTACTCAGCCATTCTTGATCTGAGGCCAAGTACATAATCCACAATATCCTGCTTAGGAGCTTTTAAAGGTTGTTCCCAACCCTCCTTTACAAGTGTGAGTGGACCCCTAACAGGGTGTCCAAAAAGAAGTTCAAAGGGGCTGAAGCCCACTCCTTTCTGGGGTACCTCCCTGTAGGCAAAAAGGAGGCATGGTAGAAGGATATCCCATCTCCTGCGGAGTTTTTCAGGGAGACCCATAATCATGCCTTTGAGAGTTTTATTAAATCTCTCCACCAGTCCATTTGTTTGTGGATGATAGGGTGTTGTGAACTTGTACGTTACACCACACTCCTTCCACATGGCCTTTAAGTATGCAGACATGAAATTGCTTCCCCTGTCTGATACCACTTCCTTTGGGAAGCCCACCCTGGAAAATATTCCCAGGAGGGCCTTTGCCACTGCAGGTGCTGTAGTGGTCCTTAAAGGAATAGCTTCAGGATATCTTGTGGCATGGTCCACTACCACCAAGATGAATCTATTGCCTGAAGCAGTAGGAGGGTCAAGGGGGCCAACTATGTCAACCCCTACCCTTTCAAAGGGAACCCCAACCACAGGCAGTGGGATAAGGGGTGCCTTTGGGGTGCCACCTGTCTTGCCACTGGCTTGACAGGTTTCACAGGACTTACAAAATTCCTTTGTGTCCTCAGACATCCTAGGCCAATGAAACAAGGGAACAAGTCTGTCCCAAGTTTTCATTTGTCCCAGGTGTCCAGCTAGGGGAATGTCGTGGGCTAGAGTTAGGAGGAACTTTCTGTACTCCTGAGGAATCACTAATCTCCTGGCAGTTCCAGGTTTAGGATCCCTATGCTCAGTGTACAAGAGGTTGTCCTCCCAGTAAACTCTGTGAGAGTCACTGACATCCCCATTAGCCTGTTTGACAGCTTGCTGTCTGAGACCCTCTAATGTGGGACAGGTTTGCTGTGCCACACTCAGCTCCTCTCTGGCAGGCACCCCTTCACCCAAAAGCTCAGCAGTGTCTGCTTCAAGCTCCTCTGGTGTAGGTTCTGCACAGGGAGGGAATTCTTCTTCCTCAGAAGTAGAATCCACTGTAGAGGGAGGGATAGTAGGAAGTGGTTTGCTTCTACTAGCCCTAGCTTTAGGGAGCACTTGGTCCATTGTTCCAGGATCCAAGCTTCCCTGTCCCTTTTGCTTTTTGGCCTGAGCCCTTGTCAAAGCAAAAATATGCCCTGGGATGCCCAGCATTGCTGCATGGGCCTCCAACTCCACATCTGACCAAGCTGATGTCTCCAAATCATTTCCTAGTAGACAGTCTACAGGTAAATCTGTGGCTACCACAACTTTCTTTGGACCAGTAACCCCCCCCCCAGTTGAGATTAACAACAGCCATGGGGTGGCTAAGTGTGTTGTTGTGAGCATCGGTTACTTGGTACTGGTGACCAAGTAGGTGTTGTTCAGGGTGGACCAGTTTCTCTATGACCATAGCCACACTGGCACCAGTGTCCCTGTAGGCCTGAACCTCAACACCATTTATTAGGGGTAGCTGCTTGTACTTATCCATATTAAGGGGACAAGCAACTAAGGTGGCTAAATCAATAGCCCCCTCAGAGACTAACACAGCCTCTGTGGCCTCCCTAACAAGGCCAACCCCAACTAAGTTACCAATAGTGAGCCCAGCTACTCCCTTGGATTGGCTATTAGTAGGTTTGCTCCCACCACCACTGCTATTAGTAGGGACACTAGGGGTAGCAGTAGGGGTTGTAGTGGTAGGAGCATTGGTGCTTTTCTTTGGACAACTGGGATCTGTTGTCCAATGGCCTTTTATTTGACATAAATAGCACCATGGTTTCTTTTCCTTGTTCTGATTAAAAGAGGATTTGGGCCCACCACCCCCACCAGAGTGTTTTTGTGGGCTTGATGAAGACTCATTTTTAGATTTGTCCCCACCCTTGTCAGAAGACTTACCATCCTTCTTTTTGTTGCCATCTTTGTCACCCCCTGTATGAACTTTTCTGTTCACCCTTGTTCTGACCCATTTGTCTGCCCTCTTTCCCAATTCTTGGGGAGAGGTCAGATCAGAGTCCACCAAGTACTGGTGCAACAAATCAGACACACAATTATTAAGAATATGCTCTCTCAGGATTAAGTTATACAGGCTGTCATAATCAGTAACTTTACTGCCATGTAACCACCCCTCCAAGGCCTTCACTGAATGGTCAATGAAATCAACCCAGTCTTGTGAAGACTCCTTTTTGGTCTCTCTGAACTTTATCCTGTATTGTTCAGTGGTTAAGCCATAACCATCCAGGAGTGCATTCTTAAGAACTTGGAAATTATTAGCATCATTTTCTTTCACAGTAAGGAGCCTATCCCTACCTTTTCCACTAAATGATAGCCATAGGATAGCAGCCCACTGCCTTTGAGGGACATCCTGTACAACACAGGCCCTCTCAAGTGCAGCAAACCACTTGTTAATGTCATCCCCCTCCTTATAAGGGGGAAATATCTTGTGCAGATTCCTGGAATCATGCTCTTTTGCAGGATGACTATGGGGAATACTGCTGCTGCCACCATGGGTTTCTAAACCCAACTTCTGTCTTTCCTTCTCTAGTTCAAAAGACTGTCTATCCAAATCCAGCTGTTGCTTTTTAAGCTTCAGTCTGGTTTGTTCCACCCTCAACTTATTGAGTTCCCTCTCTAACATTCTGTCATCAGGGTTGGTGGGAGGGACATTCCTAGATACAGAGGTATGATGGGAATGAACAGAAGGAGACCTGTCCCTTACAGAAGCCACCCTAACAGCTTGGTTAACAGAAACATCACTACCAGTATGGTGAGAATAAATGCTTTTGCTATGATGTAAGATAACACTATTTGTATGGTGAGGCTCTCCATCATAACCAACTATGCTAGACTGTCTAGTAATGGGCAGGCTAGGGAGTTTCTTTCCTGAATCTTTTCCTGGGGGAGTCCCTGGATCAGATTGAGAACCATTAGCTACTTTTTCAACAGATGGGGCACTTTTAGCCTTATCTTGTTCTCTAAGCATGTTAAGTAACAGTTCTAAGGAAGGATTCTTCCCTACACTCAAACCTTTCTCTATGCAGAGACTCCTTGCTCCTTTCCAGCTAAGGTGATCATATGCAATCTTAGACAGGTCAACATTTTGGCCTGTGCCAGACATTTTTACAGAGAGTTAAAGTGATAGAAAAAGAGAAAAAAGTTTTCAGAACTTTTTAGAAAGACAGAAAAAAAACTTTTTAAACTTTTAAGAACTTTTTGAAAGTTTAGAAGTACTTTTCAGCACTTTAGAAAAGAGTGAAAAGAGGAAATGCAAAACGTTTTAGCTATGTGTACACACACTGAACTTGTTTTTTATATTTTTCTCTTATGAAAAGTACAATGACAAGAGTGGTAAGTAGTCTCAAAGCACTTATCCCACCACTGCACAACCAATGTAGGAGGCTGGACTGGCTTGTAGTGAGTACCAAGGGGTACTTGCACCTTGCACCAGGCCCAGTTATCCCTTATTAGTGTATAGGGTGTCTAGCAGCTTAGGCTGATAGATAATGGTAGCTTAGCAGAGCAGCTTAGGCTGAACTAGGAGACGTGTGAAGCTACTACAGTACCACTTAGTGTCATATGCACAATATCATAAGAAAACACAATACACAGTTATACTAAAAATAAAGGTACTTTAGTTTTATGACAATATGCCAAAGTATCTTAGAGTGTACCCTCAGTGAGAGGATAGGAAATATACACAAGATATATGTACACAATACCAAAAATAAGCAGTATAGTCTTAGAAAACAGTGCAAACAATGTATAGTTACAATAGGATGCAATGGGGAAACATAGGGATAGGGGCAACACAAACCATATACTCCAAACGTGGAATGCGAACCACGAATGGACCCCAAACCTATGTGACTTTGTAGAGGGTCGCTGGGATTATTAGAAAATAGTGAGAGTTAGAAAAATAACCCTCCCCAAGACCCTGAAAAGTGAGTGCAAAGTGCACTTAAGTTCCCCTAAGGACAAAGAAGTCGTGTTAGAGGAATAATGCAGGAAAGACACAAACCAACAATGCAACAACGCTGGATTTCCAATCTGGAGTACCTGTGGAACAAGGGGACCAAGTCCAAAAGTCACAAGCAAGTCGGAGATGGGCAGATGCCCAGGAAATGCCAGCTGCGGGTGCAAAGGAGCTTCTACTGGACAGAAGAAGCTGCGCTTTCTGCAGGAACGCAAAGGGCTAGAGACTTCCCCTTTTGAGGACGGATCCGCCTCGCCTTGTGGAGTCGTGCAAAAGTGTTTTCCCGCCGAAAGAACGCCAACAAGCCTTGCTAGCTGCAAATCGTGCGGTTAGCGTTTGTGGACGCTGCTGTGGCCCAGGAGGGACCAGGAGGTCGCAAATTGGACCAGGAGGTAGAGGGGACGTCGAGCAAGACAAAGAGCCCTCTTAACAGCAGGTAGCACCCGAAGAAGTGCCAGAAACAGGCACTACGAGGATGCGTGAAACGGTGCTCACCCGAAGTTGCCCAAAGGAGTCCCACGTCGCCGGAGACCAACTTAGAAAGTCGTGCAATGCAGGTTAGAGTGCCGTGGACCCAGGCTTGGCTGTGCACAAAGGATTTCCGCCGGAAGTGCACAGGGGCCGGAGTAGCTGCAAAAGTCGCGGTTCCCAGCAATGCAGTCTAGCGAGGTGAGGCAAGGACTTACCTCCACCAAACTTGGACTGAAGAGTCACTGGACTGTGGGGGTCACTTGGACAGAGTTGCTGGATTCGAGGGACCTCGCTCGTTGTGCTGAGAGGAGACCCAAGGGACCGGTAATGCAGCTTTTTGGTGCCTGCGGTTGCAGGGGGAAGATTCCGTCGACCCACGGGAGATTTCTTCGGAGCTTCTAGTGCAGAGAGGAGGCAGACTACCCCCACAGCATGCACCACCAGGAAAACAGTCGAGAAGGCGGCAGGATCAGCATTACAGAGTTGCAGTAGTCGTCTTAGCTACTATGTTGCAGTTTTGCAGGCTTCCAGCGCGGTCAGCAGTCGATTCCTTGGCAGAAGGTGAAGAGAGAGATGCAGAGGAACTCGGATGAGCTCTTGCATTCGTTATCTAAAGTTTCCCCAGAGACAGAGACCCTAAATAGCCAGAAAAGAGGGTTTGGCTACCTAGGAGAGAGGATAGGCTACTAACACCTGAAGGAGCCTATCAGAAGGAGTCTCTGACGTCACCTGGTGGCACTGGCCACTCAGAGCAGTCCAGTGTGCCAGCAGCACCTCTGTTTCTAAGATGGCAGAGGTCTGGAGCACACTGGAGGATCTCTGGACACCTCCCAGGGGAGGTGCAGGTCAGGGGAGTGGTCACTCCCCTTTCCTTTGTCCAGTTTCACGCCAGAGCAGGGCTAAGGGGTCCCCTGAACCGGTGTAGACTGGCTTATGCAGAATTGGGCACATCTGTGCCCAAGAAAGCATTTCCAGAGGCTGGGGGAGGCTACTCCTCCCCTGCCTTCACACCATTTTCCAAAGGGAGAGGGTGTAACACCCTCTCCCAGAGGAAGTCCTTTGTTCTGCCATCCTGGGCCAGGCCTGGCTGGAGCCCAGGAGGGCAGATGCCTGTCTGAGGGGTTGGCAGCAGCAGCAGCTGCAGTGAAACCCCAGGAAGGGCAGTTTGGCAGTACCAGGGTCTGTGCTACAGACCACTGGGATCATGGGATTGTGCCAACTATGCCAGGATGGCATAGAGGGGGCAATTCCATGATCATAGACATGTTACATGGCCATATTCGGAGTTACCATTGTGAAGCTACATATAGGTAGTGACCTATATGTAGTGCACGCGTGTAATGGTGTCCCCGCACTCACAAAGTCCGGGGAATTGGCCCTGAACAATGTGGGGGCACCTTGGCTAGTGCCAGGGTGCCCTCACACTAAGTAACTTTGCACCTAACCTTTACCAGGTAAAGGTTAGCCATTTAGGTGACTTATAAGTTACTTAAGTGCAGTGTAAAATGGCTGTGAAATAACGTGGATGTTATTTCACTCAGGCTGCAGTGGCAGGCCTGTGTAAGAATTGTCAGAGCTCCCTATGGGTGGCAAAAGAAATGCTGCAGCCCATAGGGATCTCCTGGAACCCCAATACCCTGGGTACCTCAGTACCATATACTAGGGAATTATAAGGGTGTTCCAGTAAGCCAATGTAAATTGGTAAAAATAGTCACTAGCCTGTTAGTGACAATTTGGAAAGAAATGAGAGAGCATAACCACTGAGGTTCTGATTAGCAGAGCCTCAGTGAGACAGTTAGTCACTACACAGGTAACACATTCAGGCACACTTATGAGCACTGGGGCCCTGGTGAACAGGGTCCCAGTGACACATACAACTAAAACAACATATATACAGTGAAAAATGGGGGTAACATGCCAGGCAAGATGGTACTTTCCTACACATATCAGTGACCCTGTCTGGGCTAACTCTTACTCTGGCAGTCTCATCTGGGATGTACTGGTTTGAGAACACCAGCCTGTCATGCACAATAGTGTGACTGGCACAAGTGTCTCTCAGGGCAGTGGCTGGGATTCCATTCACCAGTAGGTGGTGGAAGTGTCTACTTCTCTCTGGAATCTCCAACTCACCTGTTGGGCCCTTTTTCCATTTGAAGGCTATGAAGACCTCCTCATCTGAGGAGTCATCCCCAATGGCTACACTGGTCACCCCTGGGATTGTGCTAGGGTGTTTGTTTTTGGGACAAGAAGTGTCCTTGGTGTGGTACCCTATCTGTCTACAGTTTTGGCACCATGCCTTAGTGGCATCCCAGTTCTTACCCTGGCACCCACCTTTGTTGTGGGTTGTGTCTTGGGGCCCACCCACCTGGTCTGGTTTTTGGGGGCCTACAGAGGACTCTTGTTCTTTGTTTCTAGTGTCACCCACTTTATCCTGGGGAGGCTTTGTAACCCCTTTCTTTTAATCACCCCCAGTGGAAATTTTGGTTACCCTCGTCTTGACCCAGTGGTCTGCCTTCTTTCCCAATTCTTGGGGAGAAATTGGACCTAGGTCTACCAGATACTGATGCAACTTTTCATTGAAGCAGTTACTTAAAATGTGTTCTTTCATAAACAAATTATAAAGCCCAACATAGTCATGCACTTCATTTCCAGTTACCCAACCATCCAGTGTTTTCACTGAGTAGTCAACAAAATCAACCCAGGTCTGGCACGAGGATTTTTGAGCCCCCCTGAACCTAATCCTGTACTCCTCAGTGGAGAATCCAAAGCCCTCAATCAGGGTAGCCTTCATGAGGTCATAGAATTCTGCATCTTTACCAGAGAGTGTGAGGAGTCTATCCCTACACATTCCAGTGAACTGTTCCCAAAGGAGAGCTCCCCAGTGAGATCTGTTTACTTTTCTCGTTGCACAAGCCCTCTCAAAAGCTGTGAACCATTTGGTGATATCATCACCATCTTCATATTTTGTTACAATCCCTTTGGGGATTTTTAGCATGTCAGTAGTTTCTCTGACCCTATTTAAGTTGCTGCCACCATTGATGGGAGCTATGCCCATCTCTTTTCTTTCCCTTTCTATGGCTAGGAGCGGCTTCTCCAAAGCCAATCTTTTGGCCATCCTGGCTAACAGGAGGTCATCTTCATTGAGGCTGCCCTCAATGCTTTCAGAGTTGTTGGACTCTCCTGTGAGAGAAGCAACATCTCTGACTATTACTTTTGAGCCAGGGTTGGAGAAACCCTGGTCTCCCTAACTAGGACTGGAGGGGGAAATTCTCCTCCACATCACTAGTCTCCCCCTCTGTGAGGCCATCATCAGTGGGGTTGTTTTTAGCAAACTCTGCCAAAAGCTCCTGGAGCTGTACTTTGGTAGGGTTTGAACCAGTCTTTATCTTTTTTATTTTACAGAGAGACCTTAACTCTGACATCCTAAGATGCATGTAAGGGGTGAGGTTGAGTTCCATCACTATCTCTTCTGCAGCAGACATTGGGGGTCATTACGACCCTGGCGGCCGGCGGTAAGTTGGCGGTAACACCGCCAACAGGCTGGCGGTGTTCCGCCAGCTATTATGACCGTGGCACAATTGCCACGGTCATAATCCCCAGGGCAGCGGTGCAAGCACTCTGAACTCTGGTGAGCTCTTGCATTTGTTATCTGGTGAGATCCCCAAAGCAGAGACCCTAAATAGCCAGAAAAGGAGGTTTGGCTACCTAGGAAGGAGGATTGGCTACCAAGAGAGGTAACAGCCTATCAGAAGGAGCCTCTGACGTCACCTGCTGGCACTGGCCACTCAGAGCAGTCCAGTGTGCCACAAACACCTCTGTTTTCAAGATGGCAGAGATCTGGGACACACTGGAGGATCTCTAGGCACCTCCCCTGGGAGGTGCAGGTCAGGGGAGTGGTCACCCCCCTTTCCTTTGTCCAGTTTTGCGCCAGAGCAGGGCTGGGGGATCCCTGAACCGGTGTGGACTGGCTTATGCAGAGATGGGCACCATCTGTGCCCATCAAAGCATTTCTAGAGGCTGGGGGAGGCTACTCCTCCCCAGCCCATCTAACCTATTTCCAAAGCGAGAGGGTGTAACACCCTCTCTCAGAGGAAATCCTTTGTTCTGCCTTCCTGGGCCAGGGCTACCTGGACCCCAGGAGGGCAGAAACCTGTCTGAGGTGTTGGCAGCAGCAGCAGCTGCAGTGCAAACCCTGAAAAGGCAGTACCCGGGTTCTGTGCTAGAGACCCGGGGGATCATGGAATCGTCCCCCAATGCCATTGTGATGCTGTACATAGGTAGTGACCTAAGTACAGTGCACGCGTGTAATGGTGTCCCGGCACTCACAAAGTCCGGGGAATTTGCCCTGAACGATGTGGGGGCACCTTGGCTAGTGCCAGGGTGCCCACACGCTAAGTAACTTTGCACCCAACCTTCACCAGGTGAAGGTTAGACATATAGGTGGCTTATTAGTTACGTAAGTGCAGTGGTAAATGGCTGTAAAATAACGTGGACGTTATTTCACTCAGGCTGCACTGGCAGGCCTGTGTAAGAATTGTCAGAGCTCCCTATGGGTGGCAAAAGAAATGCTGCAGCTCATAGGGATCTCCTGGAACCCCAATACCCTGGGTACCTCATTACCATATACTAGGGAATTATATGGGTGTACCAGTATGCCAATGTGAATTGGTGAAATTGGTCACTAGCCTGTTAGTGACAATTTTGGAAAGCAGAGAGAGCATAACCACTGAGGTTCTGGTTAGCAGAGTCTCAGTGAGACAGTTAGGCATCACACAGGGAACACATACAGGGTACATACTTATGAGTTCTAGGGCCCTGCCTGGCAGGGTCCCAGTGACACATAGACTAAAACAACATATATACAGTGAAATATGGGGGTAATGTGCCAGGCAAGATGGTACTTTCCTACACTCAGGTCCGGAAATCCGTTGTCAGTGCACTACTGGTATTTGTTCTTCCTGCTTAATTCTCCTATCACGACTATTGTGCTCTCTGGGGGTAGTAGGTGTACTTTACTCCTACTTTTCAGGGTCTTGGGGTGGGGTATTTTTCTAACCCTCACTGTTTTCTTACAGTCCCAGCGACCCTCTACAAGCTCACATAGGTCTGGGGTCCATTGGTCGTTTGCATTCCACTTTTGGAGTATATGGTTTGTGTTGCCCCTATACCTATGCTTGCCTATTGCAATCTATTGTAATTCTACACTGTTTGCATTACTTTTCTTGCTCTTACTTACCTAATTTTGGTTTGTGTACATATAACTTGTGTATAGTACTTACCTTCTTACTGCCGGTACTCACTGAGATACTTTTGGCATATTGTCATAAAAATAAAGTACCTTTATTTTCATTAACTCTGTGGATTGTGTTTACTTATGATATTGTGCATATGATATAAGTGGTATAGTAGGAGCTTTGCATGTCTCCTAGTTCAGCCTAAGCTGCTTTGACATAGCTACCTTCTATCAGACTGAGCTGCTAGAAACACCTCATCTACATTAATAAGGGATAACTGGGCCTGGCACAAGGTGTAAGTACCTCTAGTACCCACTACAAGCCAGGCCAGCCTCCTACAATGCCAACCCAAGAGACCCATCACCAAACACATGCACATTGCCATTGCAGCTTGTGTGGGTTGGTAGGGAGAAAAAGGTAAAGTCAACATGGCATCCGTCTCTGGGTGCCATGCCCACAAACCACTGCCTGTGGCATAGGTAAGTCACCCCGGTAGCAGTGTTTACAGCCCTAAGGCAGGGTGCCCTATACAACAGGTGAGGGCATAGTTGCATGAGCTATATGCCCCTACAGTGTCTAAGTCCATTTTTAGACATTGTAAGTGCAGTATGGCTATATTGAGTACAGAGGCTTTGAGTTTGTCATTATGAACTCCACAGCTCCATGATGGCTTAACTGAAGACTGGGAAATTTGATATCAAACTTCTCAGCTCAATAAACCCACATGGATGCTGTTGTTGGATTTATTGAAAAATGCACACAGAGGGCATCTTAGAGATGCCCACTATATTTCACCCATTCCTTTTGTGTAAGGCAGACAAGTTTGTGCCATCCTGCTTCTAACAGACAGGTTTTTGACCCCATGGGCTGAGAGCCTTTGTGCACTCTGGGGTCAGGAACAAAGCCTGCTCTGGGCGGCGGTGCTTCACACCTCCCCCCCTGCAGGAACTGCAACACTTGGTGGCATGCTCTTGATTCGTGTTACACTGCCAAAGGCACTCCAGCTAGTGGAAGATGCCCGGCCCCTGGACCAAGCCCCACTTTTGGCGGCTGGTCCAGTCTGAAAAATAGTAACTACCAGGAGGTGTGCCCACCCCAGCTAGGACCACCCCTCGGGTGCCTAGAGTTGGGGTGAACCCCTCCTGGCAGAGTCCTCCATCTTTATTTGGAGGATATTTACCAATAGGGCTAGGAATGTGCCCCCTGCCCCTCCCTAGTATTTAGGGGCACGTAAATACACGGACCACTACCTACTCTTAAAAAATGAAACTGAAACATTTCATTTTTTTTTGTTTCAAATGCATCCAGTTTTCCTGTAACGAAAACAAGCTGCATTTTTTAAAAAACCTGCAAATTGCGACCTGACTCATGAATATTGATGAAGCAGGTCCCTTGCTACCCATTTAGGAATCGCAAAGAGTGTCTGAGACACTGTAGTACATCAGCTTTTGTGACTCGCCAATTGGGAGTCACTGAAACTCACAATGTGCGAGTCACAAACGCTGACCATCATACCCTAGGTTGCTAGCAGAAATACAGACTCTCAAAATAAATCTTGTTACAATTACTAGTGTTTTTGACAAATGTGACACATCTAATGAGGTGCCTGAAGATCATAGGAATCTTTCATTTGCTTTACTGCTTTTATAGCATTAAAATTCACCTTGATTGCATCTTAGCACTAAGAAACAGTAAGATCACCAGCAAAAGACTAATACTACAAGGGAATGAAGAGGTTTTGAACATTTTTCCAAGAGAGTATAACAAGTGTGAAAAGGGAGTTTTGTCAAATCCTTGGCTCCTAGGTGAGCAAGAGCATGCTTGAGCAAGAGAATGCCCCTCCCCTAATGTGGAGACACTAAACCAAGGAAATGTATGAGAAGAAAAACAAATCTTAAAGTCCAAGTAGGTATATGAAGAGACTGTCAGTCTTGTATACAGGAACAATCTCATGCATTTTGTCTTTTGAAACATCTTTTTTGATCATACTACAGGTAGATGTTGTTGTTTATTTTTTATCCTCTATTATTCTTAGGGAACTAGTATTGGATCCTCCTTACTTGTTCTGTAGTAGAGCTTTTAGCAATTAGCATGTTGGTCAGAGTAGGAGCCCATGGAGCTGTGTTCTCAGACCTTGCTACCAGGGCACCTGTTTAGTAGACATACCACATCTTCAAACGCTATATCAAAACCTACATATGGAACATTAAGTAGAGGCGATGGAGTGTTACAGAACTTCATGAGAGGCATCAGTAGGAGATAGGACAGAATAAACCTTAGTAACATATATTTTTCATTTGTCAGGTGAGATCACCACATCTAAGCCAAAATCAGTGGTCATGAAAGAAAGGTTGATTAATGACGTGCCAGAAAGCTATACTGTCTTTAAGAGTACTGATCACTATTAAGGATTAATGAACCTTCAGTAATGCCTTACCTGGTAAAGACTCTATCTAACCACAGATTCCTTACCTTAGAATATTACCCAAGTGTCGGACTGGATCCATACATATTTTGAGCATTCCCCTTGCACGTCAGTTTGTGCCATTGCTCAGTCCTGCGGTGGTATCTTCAGCGTCATCTGCACCAAAAGTGACATGCACAGTTGTAGGAAAGTACCATCTTGCCTGGCATGTTACCCCCATTTTTCACTGTATATATGTTGTTTTAGTTGTATGTGTCACTGGGACCCTGGTAACCCAGGGCCCCAGTGCTCATAAGTGTGCCTGAATGTGTTACCTGTGTAGTGACTAACTGTCTCACTGAGGCTCTGCTAATCAGAACCTCAGTGGTTATGCTCTCTCATTTCTTTCCAAATTGTCACTAACAGGCTAGTGACCATTTTTACCAATTTACATTGGCTTACTGGAACACCCTTATAATTCCCTAGTATATGGTACTGAGGTACCCAGGGTATTGGGGTTCCAGGAGATCCCTATGGGCTGCAGCATTTCTTTTGCCACCCATAGGGAGCTCAGACAATTCTTACACAGGCCTGCCACTGCAGCCTGAGTGAAATAACGTCCACGTTATTTCACAGCCATTTTACACTGCACTTAAGTAACTTATAAGTCACCTATATGTCTAACCTTTACCTGGTAAAGGTTAGGTGCAAAGTTACTTAGTGTGAAGGCACCCTGGCACTAGCCAAGGTGCCCCCACATTGTTCAGAGCCAATTCCCTGAACTTTGTGAGTGCGGGGACACCATTACACGCGTGCACTACATATAGGTCACTACCTATATGTAGCTTCACCATGGTAACTCCGAATATGGCCATGTAACATGTCTATGATCATGGAATTGCCCCCTCTATGCCATCCTGGCATAGTTGGCACAATCCCATGATCCCAGTGGTCTGTAGCACAGACCCTGGTACTGCCAAACTGCCCTTCCTGGGGTTTCACTGCAGCTGCTGCTGCTGCCAACCCCTCAGACAGGCAGCTGCCCTCCTGGGGTCCAGCCAGGCCTGGCCCAGGATGGCAGAACAAAGAACTTCCTCTGAGAGAGGGTGTGACACCCTCTCCCTTTGGAAAATGGTGTGAAGGCAGGGGAGGAGTAGCCTCCCCCAGCCTCTGGAAATGCTTTCTTGGGCACAGATGTGCCCAATTCTGCATAAGCCAGTCTACACCGGTTCAGGGACCCCTTAGCCCCTGCTCTGGCGCGAAACTGGACAAAGGAAAGGGGAGTGACCACTCCCCTGACCTGCACATCCCCTGGGAGGTGTCCAGAGCTCCTCCAGTGTGCTCCAGACCTCTGCCATCTTGGAAACAGAGGTGCTGCTGGCACACTGGACTGCTCTGAGTGGCCAGTGCCACCAGGTGACATCAGAGACTCCTTGTGATAGGCTCCTTCAGGTGTTAGTAGCCTATCCTCTCTCCTAGGTAGCCAAACCCTCTTTTCTGGCTATTTAGGGTCTCTGTCTCTGGGGAAACTTTAGATAACGAATGCATGAGCTCAGCCGAGTTCCTCTGCATCTCTCTCTTCACCTTCTGATAAGGAATCGACTGCTGACCGCGCTGGAAGCCTGCAAACCTGCAACATAGTAGCAAAGACGACTACTGCAACTCTGTAACGCTGATCCTGCCGCCTTCTCGACTGTTTTCCTGCTTGTGCATGCTGTGGGGGTAGCCTGCCTCCTCTCTGCACCAGAAGCTCCGAAGAAATCTCCCGTGGGTCGACGGAATCTTCCCCCTGCAACCGCAGGCACCAAAAAGCTGCATTACCGGTCCCTTGGGTCTCCTCTCAGCACAACGAGCGAGGTCCCTCGAATCCAGCGACTCTGTCCAAGTGACCCCGACAGTCCAGTGACTCTTCAGCCCAAGTTTGGTGGAGGTAAGTCCTTGCCTCACCTCGCTGGGCTGCATTGCTGGGAACCGCAACTTTGCAGCTACTCCGGCCCCTGTGCACTTCCGGCGGAAATCCTTCGTGCACAGCCAAGCCTGGGCCCACGGCACTCTAACCTGCATTGCACGACTTTCTAAGTTGGTCTCCGGCGACGTGGGACTCCTTTGTGCAACTTCGGCGAGCACTGTTTCACGCATCCTCGTAGTGCCTGTTTCTGGCACTTCTCTGGGTGCTACCTGCTTCAGTGAGGGCTCTTTGTCTTGCTCGACGTCCCCTCTCTCTTTAGGTCCAATTTGCAACCTCCTGGTCCCTCCTGGGCCCCAACAGCGTCCAAAAACGCCAACTGCACGATTTGCGACTAGCAAGGCTTGTTGGCGTCCTTCCGGCGGAAAAACACTTCTGCACCACTCTACAAGGCGAGAAAGATCTGTCCACCAAAGGGCAAGTCTCTAGCCCTTTTCGTTCTTGCAGAAACCTCAGCTTCTTCTGTCCAGTCGAAGCTTCTTTGCACCCGCAGCTGGCATTTCCTGGGCATCTGCCCATCTCCGACTTGCTTGTGACTTTTGGACTTGGTCCCCTTGTTCCACAGGTACCCTAGATTGGAAATCCACAGTTGTTGCATTGCTGGTTTGTGTCTTTCCTGCATTATTCCTCTAACACGACTTCTTTGTCCTTAGGGGAACTTTAGTGCACTTTGCACTCACTTTTCAGGGTCTTGGGGAGGGTTATTTTTCTAACTCTCACTATTTTCTAATAGTCCCAGCGACCCTCTACAAGGTCACATAGGTTTGGGGTCCATTCGTGGTTCGCATTCCACTTTTGGAGTATATGGTTTGTGTTGCCCCTATCCCTATGTTTCCCCATTGCATCCTATTGTAACTATACATTGTTTGCACTGTTTTCTAAGACTATACTGCATATTTTTGCTATTGTGTATATATATCTTGTGTATATTTCCTATCCTCTCACTGAGGGTACACTCTAAGATACTTTGGCATATTGTCATAAAAATAAAGTACCTTTATTTTTAGTATAACTGTGTATTGTGTTTTCTTATGATATTGTGCATATGACACTAAGTGGTACTGTAGTAGCTTCACACGTCTCCTAGTTCAGCCTAAGCTGCTCTGCTAAGCTACCATTATCTATCAGCCTAAGCTGCTAGACACCCTATACACTAATAAGGGATAACTGGGCCTGGTGCAAGGTGCAAGTACCACTTGGTAGTCACTACAAGCCAGTCCAGCCTCCTACATTGGTTGTGCAGTGGTGGGATAAGTGCTTGAGACTACTTACCACTCTTGTCATTGTACTTTTCATAAGAGAAAAATATACAAAACAAGGTCAGTGTATATACACATAGCCAAAAAGTTTTGCATTTCCTCTTTTCACTCTTTTCTAAGTGCTGAAAAGTACTCCTAAACTTTCAAAAAGTTCTTAAAAGTTTAAAAAGTTTTTTTCTGTCTTTCCAAAAGGTTCTGAAAACTTTTTTCTCTTTTTCTATCACTTTAACTCTCTCTAAAAATGTCTGGCACAGGCCAAAGTGTTGATCTGTCCAAACTTGCATATGACAACCTTAGCTGGAAAAGAGCAAGGAGTCTCTGTATAGAGAGAGGTTTGAGTGTAGGGAAGAATCCTTCCTTGGAACTGTTACTTAACATGCTTAGAGAACAGGATAAGGCCATAGGTGCCCCATCTGTTGAAAAAGTACCTAATAGTTCCCAATCTGATTCAGGGACTCCCCCAGGAAAAGATTTAGGAAAGAAACTTCCTAGCCTGCCCATTACTAGACAGTCTAGCATAGATGGTAATGATGATGAGCCACACCATAGAAATAGTGTTGTCTCACATCATAGCAAAAGCATATATTCTCACCATACTGGTAGTAATGTTTCTGTAAACCAAGCTGTTAGGGTGGCTCCTGTAAGGGACAGGTCTCCTTCTGTTCATTCCCATCATATCTGTTTCTAGAAATGTCCCTCCCACCAACCCTGATGACAGAATGTTAGAGAGGGAAATCAATAAGTTGAGGGTGGAACAAACCAGACTGAAGCTTAAAAAGCAACAGCTGGATTTGGATAGACAGTCTTTTGAATTAGAGAAGGAAAGACAGAAGTTGGGTTTAGATACCCATGGTGGCAGCAGCAGTATTCCCCATAGTCATCCTGCAAAAGAGCATGATTCCAGGAATCTGCACAAGATAGTTCCCCCTTATAAGGAGGGGGATGACATTAACAAGTGGTTTGCTGCACTTGAGAGGGCCTGTGTTGTACAGGATGTCCCTCAAAGGCAGTGGGCTGCTATCCTATGGCTATCATTTAGTGGAAAAGGTAGGGATAGGCTCCTTACTGTGAAAGAAAATGATGCTAATAATTTCCAAGTTCTTAAGAATGCACTCCTGGATGGTTATGGCTTAACCACTGAACAGTACAGGATAAAGTTAAGAGAGACCAAAAAGGAGTCTTCACAAGACTGGGTTGATTTTATTGACCATTCAGTGAAGGCCTTGGAGGGGTGGTTACATGGCAGTAAAGTTACTGATTATGACAGCCTGTATAACTTAATCCTGAGAGAGCATATTCTTAATAATTGTGTGTCTGATTTGTTGCACCAGTACTTGGTGGACTCTGATCTGACCTCTCCCCAAGAATTGGGAAAGAAGGCAGACAAATGGGTCAGAACAAGAGTGAACAGAAAAGTTCATACAGGGGGTGACAAAGATGGCAACAAAAAGAAGGATGGTAAGTCTTCTGACAAGGGTGGGGACAAATCTAAAAATGAGTCTTCATCAGGCCCACAAAAACACTCTGGTGGGGGTGGTGGGTCCAAATCCTCCTTTAATCAGAACAAGGAAAATAAACCATGGTGCTATTTATGTAAAATAAAAGGCCATTGGACAACAGATCCCAGTTGTCCAAAGAAAGGCACCACAGCTCCTACCACTACAACCCCTACTGCTACACCTAGTGTCCCTACTAATAGCAGTGGTGGTGGGAGCAAACCTACTAATAGCCAATCCAAGGGAGTAGCTGGGCTCACTTTTGGTAATTTAGTTGGGGTTGGTCTGATTAGGGAGACCACAGAGGCTACTTTAGTCTCTGAAGGGGCTATTGATTTAGCCACTTTTGTTGCTTGCCCCCATAACTTGGAGAAGTACAAGCAACTAACCCTAATAAATGGTGTTGAGGTCCAGGCCTACAGGGACACAGGTGCCAGTGTCACAATGGTGATTGAGAAACTGGTGCACCCTGAACAACACATACTTGGACACCAGTACCAAGTAACCGATGCTCACAACATAACACAAAGCCACCCCATGGCTGTTGTAAATCTCAACTGGGGGGGGTAACTGGTCCAAAGAAAGTTGTGGTAGCTTCAGATTTACCTGTAGACTGTCTATTAGGGAATGATTTGGAGACATCAGCTTGGTCAGATGTGGAGTTGGAGGCCCATGCAGCAATGCTGGGCATCCCAGGGCATATTTTTGCTTTGACAAGGGCTCAGGCCAAAAAGCAAAAAGGACAGGGAAGCTTGGATCCTGGAACAATGGACCAAGTGCTCCCTAAAGCTAGGGCTAGTAGAAGCAAACCACTTCCTACTATCCCTCCCTCTACAGTGGATTCTACTTCTGAGGAAGAAGAATTCCCTCCCTGTGCAGAACCTACACCAGAGGAGCTGGAAGCAGACACTGCTGAGCTTTTGGGTGAAGGGGGGCCTGCCAGAGAGGAGCTGAGTGTGGCACAGCAAACCTGTCCCACATTAGAGGGTCTCAGACAGCAAGCTGTCAAACAGGCTAATGGGGATGTCAGTGACTCTCACAGAGTTTACTGGGAGGACAACCTCTTGTACACTGAGCATAGGGATCCTAAACCTGGAGCTACCAGGAGATTAGTGATTCCTCAGGAGTACAGAAAGTTCCTCCTAACACTGGCACATGACATTCCCTTAGCTGGGCATCTAGGACAAATGAAAACTTGGGACAGGCTTGTTCCCCTGTTTCATTGGCCTAGGATGTCTGAGGACACAAAAGAATTTTGCAAGTCCTGTGAAACCTGTCAAGCCAGTGGCAAGACAGGTGGCACCCCAAAGGCACCCCTTATCCCACTGCCTGTGGTTGGGGTTCCCTTTGAAAGGGTAGGGGTTGACATAGTTGGCCCCCTTGACCCTCCTACTGCTTCAGGCAATAGGTTTATCTTGGTGGTAGTGGACCATGCCACAAGATATCCTGAAGCTATTCCTTTAAGGACCACTACAGCACCTGCAGTGGCAAAGGCCCTCCTGGGAATATTTTCCAGGGTGGGCTTCCCAAAGGAAGTGGTATCAGACAGGGGAAGCAATTTCATGTCTGCATACTTAAAGGCCATGTGGAAGGAGTGTGGTGTAACGTACAAGTTCACAACACCCTATCATCCACAAACTAATGGACTGGTGGAGAGATTTAATAAAACTCTCAAAGGCATGATTATGGGTCTCCCTGAAAAACTCCGCAGGAGATGGGATATCCTTCTACCATGCCTCCTTTTTGCCTACAGGGAGGTACCCCAGAAAGGAGTGGGCTTCAGCCCCTTTGAACTTCTTTTTGGACACCCTGTTAGGGGTCCACTCACACTTGTAAAGGAGGGTTGGGAACAACCTTTAAAAGCTCCGAAGCAGGATATTGTGGACTATGTACTTGGCCTCAGATCAAGGATGGCTGAGTACATGAAAAAGGCCAGTAAAAACCTTCAGGCCAGACAAGAGCTCCAGAAGCAATGGCATGATCAGAAGGCTGTTTTGGTTCAGTACCAACCAGGGCAGAAAGTGTGGGTCTTGGAGCCTGTGGACCCAAGAGCACTCCAAGATAAATGGAGTGGACCCCACACAATTGTTGAAAAGAAGGGTGAAGTCACCTACTTGGTTGACTTAGGCACTGGCAGGAGTCCCCTTACGGTGCTCCATGTCAACCGCCTGAAACCCTACTATGACAGGGCTGATCTCACCCTGCTCATGGCAACTGATGAGGGACAGGAAGAAGACAGTGATCCTCTACCTGATCTCTTCTCTTCCACAGAACAAGATGCTCTTGTGGAAGGTGTAGTTTTGGCTGATTGTCTTACTGCTGAGCAGAAAGATAATTGCATAAATCTCCTAGGACAATTTTCAGAACTCTTCTCTACTGTGCCAGGCACCACTTCTTGGTGTGAGCACACTATAGATACTGGAGACAGTTTACCTGTCAAAAGTAAGATCTATAGGCAGCCTGACCATGTCAGGGACTGTATAAAGCAAGAAGTTCAGAAAATGTTGGAACTAGGAGTGGTTGAGCACTCTGACAGTCCATGGGCTTCTCCTGTGGTACTGGTACCAAAACCCAATTCTAAAGATGGAAAGAAGGAAATGCGGTTTTGTGTAGACTATAGAGGTCTCAACTTGGTAACCAAAACTGATGCTCACCCTATACCCAGGGCAGATGAGCTTATAGATACACTGGCATCTGCCAAGTATCTAAGCACTTTTGATTTGACTGCAGGGTATTGGCAGATCAAATTATCAGAAGATGCTAAACCTAAGACTGCATATTCTACCATAGGAGGACATTACCAGTTTACTGTAATGCCTTTTGGTTTGAAAAATGCACCTGCCACTTTTCAGAGGTTGGTGAACACAGTCCTGCAAGGGCTGGAAGCTTTCAGTGCAGCATATTTGGACGATATAGCTGTCTTTAGCTCCAGCTGGGATGATCACCTGGTCCACCTATGGAAAGTTTTGGAGGCCCTGCAAAAGGCAGGCCTCACTATCAAGGCTTCAAAGTGCCAGATAGGGCAGGGTAAGGTGGTTTATCTGGGACACCTTGTTGGTGGGGAACAGATTGCACCACTTCAGGGGAAAATCCAAACTATTATTGATTGGGTTCCCCCTACCACTCAGACTCAGGTGAGAGCCTTCCTAGGCCTCACTGGGTACTACAGGAGGTTCATTAAGAACTATGGCTCCATTGCAGCCCCTCTTAATGACCTCACATCCAAGAAAATGCCTAAAAAGGTATTATGGACAGCAAGCTGTCAGAAAGCTTTTGAGGAGCTGAAGCAGGCCATGTGCTCTGCACCTGTCCTGAAAAGCCCTTGTTACTCTAAAAAATTCTATGTCCAAACTGATGCATCTGAATTAGGAGTAGGGGCAGTCCTATCACAACTTAATTCTGAGGGCCAGGATCAACCTGTTGCTTTTATTAGTAGGAGGTTGACCCCTAGAGAAAAGCGTTGGCCTGCCATTGAGAGGGAGGCCTTTGCTGTGGTCTGGGCTCTGAAGAAGTTGAGGCCATACCTGTTTGGCACTCACTTCATTGTTCAGACAGACCACAAACCTCTACTTTGGCTAAAACAAATGAAAGGTGAAAATCCTAAATTGTTGAGGTGGTCCAGATCCCTACAGGGAATGGACTATACAGTGGAACATAGACCTGGGAGTAGCCACTCCAATGCAGATGGACTCTCCAGATATTTCCACTTAGACAATGAAGACTCATCAGGTCATGGCTAGTCTTATTGTCCTTCGTTTGGGGGGGGGTGTTGTGTAGGAAAGTACCATCTTGCCTGGCATGTTACCCCCATTTTTCACTGTATATATGTTGTTTTAGTTGTATGTGTCACTGGGACCCTGGTAACCCAGGGCCCCAGTGCTCATAAGTGTGCCTGAATGTGTTACCTGTGTAGTGACTAACTGTCTCACTGAGGCTCTGCTAATCAGAACCTCAGTGGTTATGCTCTCTCATTTCTTTCCAAATTGTCACTAACAGGCTAGTGACCATTTTTACCAATTTACATTGGCTTACTGGAACACCCTTATAATTCCCTAGTATATGGTACTGAGGTACCCAGGGTATTGGGGTTCCAGGAGATCCCTATGGGCTGCAGCATTTCTTTTGCCACCCATAGGGAGCTCAGACAATTCTTACACAGGCCTGCCACTGCAGCCTGAGTGAAATAACGTCCACGTTATTTCACAGCCATTTTACACTGCACTTCAGTAACTTATAAGTCACCTATATTTCTAACCTTTACCTGGTAAAGGTTAGGTGCAAAGTTACTTAGTGTGAGGGCACCCTGGCACTAGCCAAGGTGCCCCCACATTGTTCAGAGCCAATTCCCTGAACTTTGTGAGTGCGGGGACACCATTACATGCGTGCACTACATATAGGTCACTACCTATATGTAGCTTCACCATGGTAACTCCGAATATGGCCATGTAACATGTCTATGATCATGGAATTGCCCCCTCTATGCCATCCTGGCATAGTTGGCACAATCCCATGATCCCAGTGGTCTGTAGCACAGACCCTGGTACTGCCAAACTGCCCTTCCTGGGGTTTCACTGCAGCTGCTGCTGCTGCCAACCCCTCAGACAGGCAGCTGCCCTCCTGGGGTCCAGCCAGGCCTGGCCCAGGATGGCAGAACAAAGAACTTCCTCTGAGAGAGGGTGTGACACCCTCTCCCTTTGGAAAATGGTGTGAAGGCAGGGGAGGAGTAGCCTCCCCCAGCCTCTGGAAATGCTTTCTTGGGCACAGATGTGCCCAATTCTGCATAAGCCAGTCTACACCGGTTCAGGGACCCCTTAGCCCCTGCTCTGGCGCGAAACTGGACAAAGGAAAGGGGAGTGACCACTCCCCTGACCTGCACCTCCCCTGGGAGGTGTCCAGAGCTCCTCCAGTGTGCTCCAGACCTCTGCCATCTTGGAAACATAGGTGCTGCTGGCACACTGGACTGCTCTGAGTGGCCAGTGCCACCAGGTGACGTCAGAGACTCCTGCTGATAGGCTCCTTCAGGTGTTAGTAGCCTATCCTCTCTCCTAGGTAGCCAAACCCTCTTTTCTGGCTATTTAGGGTCTCTGTCTCTGGGGAAACTTTAGATAACGAATGCATGAGCTCAGCCGAGTTCCTCTGCATCTCTCTCTTCACCTTCTGATAAGGAATCGACTGCTGACCGCGCTGGAAGCCTGCAAACCTGCAACATAGTAGCAAAGACGACTACTGCAACTCTGTAACGCTGATCCTGCCGCCTTCTCGACTGTTTTCCTGCTTGTGCATGCTGTGGGGGTAGCCTGCCTCCTCTCTGCACCAGAAGCTCCGAAGAAATCTCCCGTGGGTCGACGGAATCTTCCCCCTGCAACCGCAGGCACCAAAAAGCTGCATTACCGGTCCCTTGGGTCTCCTCTCAGCACGACGAGCGAGGTCCCTCGAATCCAGCGACTCTGTCCAAGTGACCCCCACAGTCCAGTGACTCTTCAGCCCAAGTTTGGTGGAGGTAAGTCGTTGCCTCACCTCGCTGGGCTGCATTGCTGGGAACCGCAACTTTGCAGCTACTCCGGCCCCTGTGCACTTCCGGCGGAAATCCTTCGTGCACAGCCAAGCCTGGGCCCACGGCACTCTAACCTGCATTGCACGACTTTCTAAGTTGGTCTCCGGCGACGTGGGACTCCTTTGTGCAACTTCGGCGAGCACCGTTTCACGCATCCTCGTAGTGCCTGTTTCTGGCACTTCTCCGGGTGCTACCTGCTTCAGTTAGGGCTCTTTGTCTTGCTCGACGTCCCCTCTCTCTTCAGGTCCAATTTGCGACCTCCTGGTCCCTCCTGGGCCCCAGCAGCGTCCAAAAACGCCAACCGCAAAATTTGCGACTAGCAAGGCTTGTTGGCGTCCTTCCGGCGGCACTTTTGCACGACTCTCCAAGGCGAGAGGGATCCGTCCACCAAAGGGGAAGTCTCTAGCCCTTTTCGTTCCTGCAGAAACCTCAGCTTCTTCTGTCCAGTCGAAGCTTCTTTGCACCCGCAGCTGGCATTTCCTGGGCATCTGCCCATCTCCGACTTGCTTGTGACTTTTGGACGTGGTCCCCTTGTTCCACAGGTACCCTAGATTGGAAATCCACAGTTGTTGCATTGCTGGTTTGTGTCTTTCCTGCATTATTCCTCTAACACGACTTCTTTGTCCTTAGGGGAACTTTAGTGCACTTTGCACTCACTTTTCAGGGTCTTGGGGAGGGTTATTTTTCTAACTCTCACTATTTTCTAATAGTCCCAGCGACCCTCTACAAGGTCACATAGGTTTGGGGTCCATTCGTGGTTCGCATTCCACTTTTGGAGTATATGGTTTGTGTTGCCCCTATCCCTATGTTTCCCCATTGCATCCTATTGTAACTATACATTGTTTGCACTGTTTTCTAAGACTATACTGCATATTTTTGCTATTGTGTATATATATCTTGTGTATATTTCCTATCCTCTCACTGAGGGTACACTCTAAGATACTTTGGCATATTGTCATAAAAATAAAGTACCTTTATTTTTAGTATAACTGTGTATTGTGTTTTCTTATGATATTGTGCATATGACACTAAGTGGTACTGTAGTAGCTTCACACGTCTCCTAGTTCAGCCTAAGCTGCTCTGCTAAGCTACCATTATCTATCAGCCTAAGCTGCTAGACACCCTATACACTAATAAGGGATAACTGGGCCTGGTGCAAGGTGCAAGTACCCCTTGGTACTCACTACAAGCCAGTCCAGCCTCCTACAACAGTGCCTTTATAGGCACCACTCCAGGGCTCTGACCTCACTTCGTGACACTTGTTCTGCACCAGAAACACTGAGCCAAATGGATGAGGAATGATCAGTGTGCCAGATGAGGTTCTTAAGGATCTCTTTAATGTGAGACATACAGTGCGCAGAACGAGGAGGATGGGAGAGTTGGTAAGGAATCTACGGCTACGTTGAGTCTTTCCCAGAAAAAGCATTACCAAAGGTAAGTACCCTGTAGAGACTTCTAACCACAGATTCCTTACCTTAGAATAGATACCAAAACAGTCTCTCCCAGATGACGGTGTTTGGCTGTGTTACATTAAGGAGTCCCATCTGCAAGAGTAAATTGATTTGGTGGAGGGAAGCCTGGTTTCCAGAAAGACATTGCCTACTTCAGGATGGAGATCAAACACCCACAACTGTCACCGCTCAATCTCCACACATTTGGATAAAGAGTATGCAGGTTGGGGTGCAGTACCCTGCTCTGTTGCTGCAATAGGGAATCCTCACGAAGGGGGAGCCTGAGCAAAGGTCAGATGCTCATGCTCAGGAGTTCTGGATACCAGACTCTCCTTGGCCAATCCAGAGCCACTAAGATGATATGGACCCGGACGTTCTTGATCTTCTTCAGAACTCTAGACAGGAGTGTTATTGACGGGAAAGGGTACAGGAGTCCTGAGCTCCATTTGAGTCAAAATGTGTCTCCAACTGAGAGCTGCCTTGGAAACTCCAGCATGCTGAATAGCTGACGTTGAGCACTCTCAGCGATAGCGAAGAGATCTATCCCAAGTTCTCCCCCGGGGAATCCCCAACAGTCTTTGCATCCTCTGCCCAATACGATTGACCACGAGTACTTGAAGTTAAGCTGTCATGGTGGACTCACGCACCACAATTATGGAAGTCAATTTTAAATGGGCCTTTTTTTATTAAAGGTTACAGTAGTTAAACCGAGAAATCTCAGTTCAAGAGGTTAAAAAGAACAAAACAGCTACGTTAATTCAAATAACTGTGGGCAACTGGAGAATGTGCACATGGTTTTTCAAACATTTCGGATCCGTGAGACGGCAGGAATATGGATCTTGTTCATTAGTATGACAACAACGATGCTATGCTATGTTGCACTGGTGCTACACGGCTGGGTATTATTGGTGCAATTTAGCACCACTAGATAGTAGAAAAGATTTCATAGTTCCAGTTTGGGTGCTATTCTGTTTTCAAAGAGGGCAAATTCACAGAGGAAAGAGTATACATTAGAACACACAAATGTGATGTGAATGTGATGATTGCGCTATACAGACAATACCTCCAGACTTACATTTGTTAATATACTATTGAAGGGTAACATTTGTTTAAGGGCACAATATTTATTAAATAACAACAAAATTGGGATTTTTACCTGAAACATTACTGGTTCTGTCGCAGATGAAAAGTTTAAAGATTTTGAGATTTGCACTTCAATGTCATATTTCTTCATATATCCTTTAATCATAACAGTCTTGGCAGTGCCTTGTTCTCCTGTGAGCAACACAGCCTGACACAACAAAGACAAGTGCACAAATTGAACAATTAGATCCCGACAACAATTTAAAATGTTCAACTTTTACCAGTCACAAGGCAGATAGATTCTGCAAATTAAGTCTGCTTGAGCTCACTCCAGTATCACCTCGAACACCCACAGGCCCGGCAGATCACAGCAGCAAGGATGTCAATGAGCATGACTAGCATATCAGACCAAGTTAAACATTTTGGGGCCCATTTACAAACTGCATTTTTTAGTACGTTTTGTAGTACTACAATAGCACTAGAAACAAACTACAAAATGCTACTCACAAACCTACGTGTGGTTTATTTTTTTCTGCATGGTGATCTCTGCCACAACTGCAGAGTCTCTGCACACACAATTATATGTTTTAGTGGTAAGTGTGGGAGGGATGGGGGAGTGGATGGAAAATGGGGAATACTTATTACTAAAGGGAAAGGAATAGGGAGGAGTAAGGAGGGGTTAAACGAGGGTGAGGTAGGAGTTTAGGGAGGGATGTGTACCCACCCACAAAAGAGTAAGCCAATTACTACTCAGAAACTGCCCTTCTAAAGTAATTTGTTACAGTCAAAATGAACCTAAAATGGTAGTAAACGTACTTCAGCTCAAATTTGAAGTAAGTGGAGTGCCAAACAAGGCGAATCACTGGTACAGAACACTCTCCCATTGATAAATAATGGAGGAAGGGATGAAAATCAGACTCCATAGGGAATATTGTTAACTAAAATTAAATTATTTAAAATAGTTTGACATATAAATAAATGTAATTTCATTTAATATGTATACAGTACATACATTTAGTTATTTATAACATATTGTAATAATGTTCATGGAATTTCAAATGATAAAATTAATGTTAAATACATTTTATTACATATGATTACATTACTTTAAACTTATCCTATACATTATGTTTAATAATTATTAATCTTAATGCATTACAAAAATATTTGAAACATTATTTTTAATCTTAAGTATTTAAATGAATTATTTATTTCAAACTTTATTAGTTACTACAGCTGTAGCATTTTCTTTAGTCCTACATTTAAAGTAAATACATAAAAGTAATTTCCATTATTAATTAACAGAAAATATGTTTACAAACCTTTCCCAAGTTTAATGAATTTTTTTACTTTCCCATACATTTTACTATAGGGATACTTTGCAATCGGGTCAGAGATCTCCATATGGTAAAGTAAAAAGAAACATTCTCTATATTATACCAATGAGGGATCTCCAACACGATGGTGGAGATGTCTGCATGACAATCTAGAGGGAAAGGAAAATATGTTAATTAAACTTGGAAAATGTTTGTAAATGTATTGTCTGTTAAATATTAAGGTATGCTAACTTCATATATTTATTTTAAATATAGAGCGAAAGAAAAAAAGGCTACATTACCATTACCAAAATTTTGAAATATAAATTACATTATTTTGAATAATTTAAACTAGATTACAATTACTTTTTTTAATTAAAAAAATAAATGTCCACTTAATGTAAAGAAATATTGTTTTATTATGCATTCATCATTAGGAAAACTGATTACATGAACTAAAAGTTACTTAACCATACTTTGGTAATATTTTTGGCTACATACATTTCAACATGCAAAATATGGTATTGAATATTGTTTATTTAAATAAAAGTAAAGATAGCTATTATTTTTATGTTCTTAACAATAAATTATGTTTATCAGTATTTGTAACTATTTTAAATAATGTGATTCAAATTTACATTACTTCCTATTGTCATTACATTTGAGGGCCTCATTATGAGTTTGAGGGTTACACCGCGGGACCGCCAAACTCATTGGGAGGATGTCACCACCACACTGGTGACATTACCCTGGAGCATATTACATTGTTCCCGCCGGGTTGACCAGCGGGAACATTGTAATACGTGTTCCCATCGGGCTGACCGGCGGAAACAGTGTTAGGATATTGGTCTCAGCTACTTTAAAGGAGCCCAGGCCAGTATCCTAACACTCCAGCACCCTCGGAATGTGCACTGTCTGTAAAGCAGACAGCGAGCATTCTGATGGTGCTGGGCAGCGGAGTCCCAGTACTGCTCATGCCATGAGCATGGGAAGTGCAGAGTGTGAGAAAGTAGCCTCTTTCTAGCCTTGTTACCCCCACTTTTCGCCTGTTTGTGAGCGTATGCCAGGGTGTTTTCACTGTCTCACTGGGATCCTGCTAGCCAGGGCCCAGTGCTCATAGTGAAAACCCTATGTTTTCAGTATGTTTGTTATGTGTCACTGGGACCCTGCTAGCCAGGACCCCAGTGCTCATAAGTTTGTAAACTATATGTATGTGTTCCCTGTGTGATGCCTAACTGTCTCACTGAGGCTCTGCTAACCAAAACCTCAGTGGTTATGCTCTCTCTGTACAAATTGTCACTAACAGGCTAGTGACCAATTTCACCAATTTACATTGGCATACTGGAACACCCTTATAATTCCCTAGTATACGGTACTGAGGTACCCAGGGTATTGGGGTTCCAGGAGATCCCTATGGGCTGCAGCATTTCTTATGCCACCCACAGGGAGATCTGACAATTCTTACACAGGCCTGCCAGTGCAGCCTGAGTGAAATAACGTCCACGTTATTTCACAGCCATTTACCACTGCACTTAAGTAACTTATAAGTCACCTACATGTCTAACCTTTACCTGGTAAAGGTTGGGTGCTAAGTTACTTAGTGTGTGGGCACCCTGGCACTAGCCAAGGTGCTCCCACATTGTTCAGGGCAAATTCCCCGGACTTTGTGAGTGCGGGGACACCATTACACGCGTGCACTATACATATGTCACAACATATGTATAGCGTCACAATGGTAACTCCGAACATGGCCATGTAACATGTCTAGGATCATGGAATTGTCACCCCAATGCCATTCTGGCATTGGGGAGACAATTCCTTGATCCCCCGAGTCTCTAGCTCAGACCCTGGTACTGCCAAACTACCTTTCCCGGGGTTTCACTGCAGCTGCTGCTGCTGCCAACCCCTCAGACAGGTGTCTGCCCTCCTGGTGTCCAGCCAGGCTTGGCCCAGGAAGGCAGAACAAAGGACTTCCTCAGAGAGAGGGTGTTACACCCTTTCCCTTTGGAAAAAGGTGTTAAGGCAGGGGAGGAGTAGCCTCCCCCAGCCTCTGGAAATGCTTTCATGGGCACAGATGGTGCCCATTTCTGCATAAGCCAGTCTACCCCGGTTCAGGGACCCCTCAGCCCTGCTCTGGCGCGAAACTGGACAAAGGAAAGGGGAGTGACCACTCCCCTGACCTGCACCTCCCCTGGGAGGTGCCCAGAGCTCCTCCAGTGTGCTCCAGACCTCTGCCATCTTGGAAACAGAGGTGCTGCTGGCACACTGGACTGCTCTGAGTGGCCAGGGCCAGCAGGTGACGTCTGAGACTCCTTCTGATAGGCTCCTTCAGGTGTTGCTAGCCTATCCTCTCTCCTAAGTAGCCAAACCCTTTTTTCTGGCTATTTAGGGTCTCTGCTTTGGGAAATTCCTTAGATAACGAATGCAAGAGCTCATCAGAGTTCCTCTGCATCTCTCTCTTCACCTTCTGCCAAGGAATCGACTGCTGACCGCGCTGGAAGCCTGCAAAACTGCAACAAAGTAGCAAAGACGACTACTGCGACCTTGTAACGCTGATCCTGCCGCCTTCTCGACTGTTTTCCTGGTGGTGCATGCTGTGGGGGTAGTCTGCCTCCTCTCTGCACTAGAAGCTCCGAAGAAATCTCCCGTGGGGCGACGGAATCTTCCCCCTGCAACCGCAGGCACCAAAGAACTGCTTCACTGGTCCTCTGTGCCTCCTCTCAGCACAACGAGCGAGGTCCCTTGAACTCAGAAACTCTGTCCAAGTGACTCACACAGTCCAGTGACTCTTCAGTCCAAGTTTGGTGGAGGTAAGTCCTTGCCTCCCCACGCTAGACTGCATTGCTGGGAACAGCGTGTTTTGCAGCTACTCCGGCTCCTGTACATTTTTCCAGGATTTCCTTTGTGCACAGCCAAGCCTGGGTCCACAGCACTCTAACCTGCATTGCACGACCTCCTGAGTTGTCCTCCGACGGTGTGGGACTCTCTTGTGCAACTTCCGGTGAGCACCATTTCACTCCACTTCGTAGTGCCTGTTCTGGCACTTCTCCGGGTGCTGCTTGCTTCTGAGAGGGCTCCTTGTCTTGCGGGACGCCCCCTCTGTCCCCTCACACAATTGGTGACATCCTGGTCCCTCCTGGGCCACAGCAGCATCCAAAAACCCTAACTGCAAGCTTTGCAGCTAGCAAGGCTTGTTTGCAGTCTTTCTGTGGGAAAACACTTCTGCACAACTCTTCACAACGTGGGACATCCATCTTCCAAACGGGAAGTTTCTAGCCCTTGTCGTTCTTGCAGAATCCTCAGCTTCTACCATCCAGTGGCAGCTTCTTTGCACCCACAGCTGGCATTTCCTGGGCATCTTCCCACTCTTGACTTGATCGTGACTTTTGGACTTGGTCCCCTTGTTCCACAGGTACTCTCGTCTGGAAATCCATCGTTGCAGCATTGCTGGTGTTGGCCTTTCCTGCAGAATTCCCCTATCACGACCTCTGTGCTCTTTGGGGAACTTCAGTGCACTTTGCACTAACTTTTCAGGGTCTTGGGGTGGGCTATTTTTCTAACCCTCACTGTTTTCTTACAGTCCCAGCGAACCTCTACAAGGTCACATAGGTTTGGGGTCCATTCGTGGTTCGCATTCCACTTTTAGAGTATATGGTTTGTGTTGCCCCTATCCCTATGTGCCCCCATTGCATTCTAATGTGACTATAAATTGTTTGCACTGTTTTATATTGCTAATACTGCATATTTTGGTATTGTGTACATATATCTTGTGTATATTTGCTATCTTCATACTGAGGGTACTCACTGAGATACTTTGGCATATTGTCATAAAAATAAAGTACCTTTATTTTTAGTATATCTGTGTATTGTGTTTTCTTATGATATTGTGCAAGTGACACTAGTGGTACTGTAGGAGCTTCACTCGTCTCCTAGTTCAGCCTAAGCTGCTCTGCTAAGCTATCATTATCTATCAGCCTAAGCTGCTTGACACCCTATACACTAATAAGGGATACCTGGGCCTGGTGCAAGGTGTAAGTACCCCTTGGTACTCACTACAAGCCAGTCCAGCCTCCTACATTGGTTGTGCAGCGGTGGGATAAGTACTTTGCAACTACTTACCACTTTGTCATATTGTACTTTTCATAAGAGAAAAATATACAAAACAAGTTCAGTGTATGTACACCTAACCAAAAAGTTTTGCTTTTCTTCTCTCACTTCTTTGCTAAGTGCTGAAAAGTACCTCTAAACTTTCAAAAAGGTCTTAAAAAGTTTAAAAAGTTTTTTTTCTGTCCTTTAAAAAGTTCTGAAAAACTTTTTCTTTCTTTTTCTGTCCCTTAAACACTTTCTAAAATGTCTGGTACAGGCCAAACTGTTGATCTGTCCAAACTTGCTTATGATCACCTTAGCTGGAAAGGAGCAAGGAGTCTCTGCATTGAAAGAGGTTTAGGGGTAGGGAAGAATCCCTCTAGAGAACTATTGGTTAATATGCTCATTGAACAAGATAAGACCAGAGTTGGCACTTCTGTTGAGAAATTAGCTGATGGTTCCCAATCTGACCCTGGGGCACCCCTAGTAAAGGATTTAGAAGGGAACCTTCCCAACCGGCCCATTAGCAGACCACCTAGCATAGCTGGTACTGATGTGAATTCACACCACAGTAATAGTGTTGCCTCACATCACAGTAAGAGTGTTCCTTCTCATCATAGTAGGAGTATTACTTCTGTTAGCCAGGTTGTTAGAGTGCCATCTGTTAGGGCCAGGTCTCCCTCTGTTCATTCTCACAATACTTCTGTTTCAAGGTGTAGGAGGCTGGACTGGCTTGTTGTGAGTACCAAGGGGTACTTACACCTTGCACCAGGCCCAGGTATCCCTTATTAGTGTATAGGGTGTCTAGCAGCTTAGGCTGATAGATAATGGTAGCTTAGCAGAGCAGCTTAGGCTGAACTAGGAGACGAGTGAAGCTCCTACAGTACCACTAGTGTCACTTGCACAATATCATAAGAAAACACAATACACAGATATACTAAAAATAAAGGTACTTTATTTTTATGACAATATGCCAAAGTATCTCAGAGTGTACCCTCAGTATGAGGATAGCAAATATACACAAGATATATGTACACAATACCAAAAATATGCAGTATAGTCTTAGAAAACAGTGCAAACAATGTATAGTTACAATAGGATGCAAAGGGGACACATAGGGATAGGGGCAACACAAACCATATACTCCAAAAGTGGAATGCGAACCAGGAATAGACCCCAAACCTATGTGACCTTGTAGAGGGTCGCTGGGACTCTTAGAAAATAATAAGGGTTAGAAAAATAGCCCACCCCAAGACCCTGAAAAGTGAGTGCAAAGTGCACTAAAGTTCCCCAAAGGACATAGAAGTCGTGATAGGGGAATTCTGCAGGAAAGACACAAACCAGCAATGCAACACTGATGGATTTCCAGTCGAGGGTACCTGTGGAACAAGGGGACCAAGTCCAAAAGTCACAAGCAAGTCGGAGATGGGCAGATGCCCAGGAAATGCCAGCTGTGGGTGCAAAGAAGCTGCTACTGGACAGTAGAAGCTGAGGATTCTGCAGGAACGACAAGGGATAGAGACTTCCCCTTTTGAGGATGGATCCCCCACGCCATGAAGAGTCGTGCAGAAGGGTTTTCCCGCCGAAAGACCGCCAACAAGCCTTGCTAACTGCAAATCATGTGGTTAGGGTTTTTGGATGCTGCTGTGGCCCAGGAGGGACCAGGATGTCGTCAATTGCGTCTGGGGACAGAGGGGCCGTCGAGAAAGACAAAGAGCCCTCTCAGAAGCAGGCAGCACCCGCAGAAGTGCCAGAAAAGGCACTACAAAGAGGAGTGAAACGGTGCTCCCCCGAAGTTGCACAAAGGAGTCCCACGTCGCCGGAGGGCCACTTAGAAAGTCGTGCAATGCAGGTTAGAGTGCCGTGGACCCAGGATTGGCTGTGCACAAAGGATTTCCGCCGGAAGTGCACAGAGGCCGGAGTAGCTGCAAAAGTCGAGGTTCATAGCAATGCAGTCTGGCGTGGGGAGGCAAGGACTTACCTCCACCAAACTTGGACTGAAGAGTCACTGGACTGTGGGAGTCACTTGGACACAGTTGCTGGATTCAAGGGACCTCGCTCGTCGTGCTGAGAGGAGACCCAGAGGACCGGTGATGCAGTTCTTTGGTGCCTGCGGTTGCAGGGGGAAGATTCCGTCGACCCACAGGAGATTTCTTCGGAGCTTCTAGTGCAGAGAGGAGGCAGACTACCCCCACAGCATGCACCACCAGGAAAACAGTCGAGAAGGCGGCAGGATCAGCGTTACAGAGTTGCAGTAGTCGTCTTCGCTACTTTGTTGCAGTTTTGCAGGCTTCCAGCGCGGTCAGCAGTCGATTCCTTGGCAGAAGGTGAAGAGAGAGATGCAGAGGAACTCTGATGAGCTCTTGCATTCGTTATCTAAGGAAATCCCCAAAGCAGAGACCCTAAATAGCCAGAAAAGACGGTTTGGCTACTTAGGAGAGAGGATAGGCTAGCAACACCTGAAGGAGCCTATCAGAAGGAGTCTCTGACGTCACCTGCTGGCCCTGGCAACTCAGAGCAGTCCAGTGTGCCAGCAGCACCTCTGTTTCCAAGATGGCAGAGGTCTGGAGCACACTGGAGGAGCTCTGGGCACCTCCCAGGGGAGGTGCAGGTCAGGGGAGTGGTCACTCCCCTTTCCTTTGTCCAGTTTCGCACCAGAGCAGGGCTAAGGGGTCCCTGAACCGGTGTAGACTGGCTTGTTCAGAAATGGGCACCATCCGTGCCCATGAAAGCATTTCCAGAGGCTGGGGGAGGCTACTCCTCCAATGCCTTAACACCTTTTTCCAAAGGGAGAGGGTGTAACACCCTCTCTCTGAGGAAGTCCTTTGTTCTGCCATCCTGGGCCAGCCCTGGCTGGACCCCAGGAGGGCAGAAACCTGTCTGAGGGGTTGGCAGCAGCAGCAGCTGCAGTGAAACCCCTGAAAAGGCAGTTTGGCAGTACCTGCGTCTGAGCTACAGGCCCGTGGGATCATGGGATTGTGCCAACAATGCCAAGATGGCATAGAGGGGGCAATTCCATGATCATAGACATGTTACATGGCCATATTCGGAGTTACCATTGTGAAGCTACATATAGGTAGTGACCTATATGTAGTGCACGCATGTAATGGTGTCCCCGCACTCACAAAGTCCGGGGAATTGGCCCTGAACAATGTGGGGGCACCTTGGCTAGTGCCAGAGTGCCCTCACACTAAGTAACTTTGCACCTAACCTTTACCAGGTAAAGGTTAGACATATAGGTGACTTATAAGTTACTTAAGTGCAGTGTAAAATGGCTGTGAAATAACGTGGACGTTATTTCACTCAGGCTGCAGTGGCAGACCTGTGTATGAATTGTCAGAGCTCCCTATGGTGGCAAAAGAAATGCTGCAGCCCATAGGGATCTCCTGGAACCCCAATACCCTTGGTACCTCAGTACCATATACCAGGGAATTATAAGGGTGTTCCAGTAAGCCAATGTAAATTGGTAAATTGGTCACTAGCCTGTTAGTGACAATTTGAAAGAGATGAGAGAGCATAACCACTGAGGTTCTGATTAGCAGAGCCTCAGTGAGACAGTTAGTCACTACACAGGTAACACATTCAGGCACACTTATGAGCACTGGGGCCCTGGCTGACAGGGTCCCAGTGACACATACAACTAAAACAACATATATACAGTGGAAAAATGGGGGTAACATGCCAGGCAAGATGGTACTTTCCTACACGACCCCCCCCCCCCCCAAACGAAGGGCAATAAGACTAGCCATGACCTGATGAGTCTTCATTGTCTAAGTGGAAATATCTGGAGAGTCCATCTGCATTGGACTGGCTACTCCCAGGTCTTTGTTCCACTGTATAGTCCATTCCCTGTAGGGATATGGACCACCTCAACAATTTAGGATTTTCACCTTTCATTTATTTTAGCCAAAGTAGAGGTTTGTGGTCTGTCTGAACAATGAAGTGAGTGCCAAACAGGTATGGCCTCAACTTCTTCAGTGCCCAGACCACAGCAAAGGCCTCCCTCTCAATGGCAGACCAACGCTTTTCTCTAGGGGTCAACCTCCTACTAATAAAAGCAACAGGTTGATCCTGGCCCTCAGAATTAAGTTGTGATAGGACTGCCCCTACTCCTAATTCAGATGCATCAGTTTGGACATAGAATTTTTTAGAGTAACAAGGGCTTTTCAGGACAGGTGCAGAGCACATGGCCTGCTTCAGCTCCTCAAAAGCTTTCTGACAGTTTGCTGTCCATAATACCTTTTTAGGCATTTTCTTGGATGTGAGGTCATTAAGAGGGGCTGCAATGGAGCCATAGTTCTTAATGAACCTCCTGTAATACCCAGTGAGGCCTAGGAAGGCTCTCACCTTAGTCTGAGTAGTAGGGGGAACCCAATCAATAATTGTTTGGATTTTCCCCTGTAGTGGTGCAATCTGTTCCCCACCAACAAGGTGTCCCAGATAAACCACCTTACCCTGCCCTATCTGGCACTTTGAAGCCTTGATAGTGAGGCCTGCCTTTTGCAGGGCCTCCAAAACTTTCCATAGGTGGACCAGGTGATCATCCAAGCTGGAGCTAAAGACAGCTATATCGTCCAGATATGCTGCACTAAAAGCTTCCAGCCCTTGCAGGACTGTGTTCACCAACCTCTGAAAAGTGGCATGTGTATTTTTCAATCCAAAAGGCATTACTGTGAACTGGTAATGGCCTCCAATGGTTGAAAATGCAGTTTTAGGATTAGCATCTTCTGATAATTTGATCTGCCAATACCCTGCAGTCAAATCAAAAGTGCTTAGATACTTGGCAGATGCCAGTGTATCTATGAGCTCATCTGCCCTGGGTATAGGGTGAGCACCAGTTTTGGTTACCTGGTTGAGACCTCTGTAGTCTACACAAAACCGCATTTCCTTCTTTTCATCTTTGGAATGGGGTTTTGGTACAAGTACCACAGGAGAAGCCCATGGACTTTCAGAGTGCTCAACCACTCCTAGTTCTAACATTTTCTGCACCTCTTGCATTATGCAGTCTCTGACATGGTCAGACTGCCTAAAGATCTTACTTTTGACAGGCAAGCTGTCTCCAGAATCTATAGTGTGCTCACACCACGAAGTGGTACCTGGCACAGTAGAGAAGAGTTCAGAAAACTGACTGTAGCAGCGCCAAACAGTACAGACACTCAGTAGAGGCAGCTGAGGTTGTTCAGGTAAGTATTTATTTGTTGTTTTGAATAAGTGATGTATATGGTTCGGTACAGTGAGTTGAGGATTAGTTCTTCATTGAGTGAAGTTCGTTTTTCCTAACGTGTTTCTCTCCCTCTTCTCCTTTTACTTGGTGTTTGACATCTCCTCTCGGGCTCCCGGGTTGCATATAGGGGAAAGAAAAGGATAAATATCGATGGTGAGTGGGATGACAGCCGTTACATACGTCCTTCGCTTAGCTATACTACTGGGGAATGGGTTCGGGAAGGGGGGGTGCGCCAGTGAGGACGGTGGGTTGTGTCTTTGTTTCCTTATCTCCTAAATGTGTTTACTTTTGGTCGTGCTCGTTACGTGCTCCTTTTGGTGCCCTCTGACTCCCTCCCTGTCCTCCCCTCACCCTGCCTCCCTCCCTTCCCCAGCTCGTTCCTCTTTTAAGGTGCCCCTCTGCTCGTCCACAAGGACCGTACCTTCCAGAGCCACGACCCTCCGGGGCCGTGGCTGGCTCTATGGTGGTCCCCTCGTTGCTCTCTGGTCCCCTCGGGCTCCGGCGCCACTCCGCTTCCCCTGGCTTCTTCGTCCCAAGTTCCTGGACCGCGGGGCCGCCCTCCGTCTTCGGGGTTGTCCCTCGGATTGCGTGGCTCTCCTCCCCCGCCGTTGCCGCCGCCTTTCTCCTCGCTCGTTGCTTTCTCCGTCGCCGTCTCCTCGCTCGTTCCTTTCTCCGTCGCTGTCTCCTCGCTCGCCGCTTTCTCCGTCGCCGTCTCCTCGCTCGCCGCTTTCTCCGTCGCCGTCTCCTCGCTCGCCGCTTTCTCCGTCGCCGTCTCCTCGCTCGCCGCTTCCTGGGGAATCCACGGTCTTTGACCTCCCGCCGGCCAATCCGCTTTGGCCCCGTCATCGGTGGTTGTCAAGGCAACCTCCGAATGCCGTCCTCGTGGTGGACGCGTTCCTATGGCAACATGGGAACGCAACAACACTTGCTCTGCCGGTGCCGTGCCTCCGATCGGGCTGACCCGGTCACACACCCTTCCCCAGGAGCTGTCCTGCTCTAGGACAGTGGTAGACAGGGGAAAACGAGACAGATAATCCGCGGGGGCTTGGTGAGATCCGGGTACGTGTCGCACCTGAAAAGAGAAGGGTTGGAGTTCAAGGAACCAGCGGAGTATTCTGGAGTTCGAGTCCTTATGTGCAGCTAACCATGTCAGGGGAGCGTGATCCGTGAATAAAGTAAAAGGTCGGCCCAGGAGATAGTATTGTAGACAGTCTATGGCCCATTTGATAGCCAAACATTCCCTCTCAATAATCGGGTAATTACGCTCCCGAGGACATAACTTCCTGCTGATGTAGACTACGGGGAGGTCAAGGCCTTCCGCATCAGGTTGCGCTAGAACCCCTCCAAGCCCAACATTCGAGGCATCGGTGTAAAGGTGGAAGGGTTTCGTAAAATCCGGGCAGCGTAGTATGGGGTTGGAGGTTAAGGAGGCCCTAAGTTGTTCAAAACTCGCATTCTGTGTCTCCGAAAACGGCAAAAGCCGATTGGGATGGTGTTTAGCGAGAAGGTCCGTGAGGGGGGCTGCTATGGAGGAATAGTGTGGAATGAAATGTCGGTAATAGCCCACTAATCCTAAAAATGAACGTAACTCTTTTTTGGTGTGTGGAAGAGGGGCATGCAGGATAGCCTCCACTTTTGGATTCTGAGGTTGTAGAGTACCCTGATTAATCCGATAACCTAGGTATGAGATGTCCGTCTTACCTATGATACACTTCTTGGGATTGGCTGTTAAGCCGGCTGATTTGAGGGCATGGAATATCTTCTGTAGGTGTATCAAATGTTCTTCCCACGATTCGCTAAAAACGACTACATCGTCAAGGTATGCAGCAGAAAATGTAGGAAAGGGTTTTAAAATCCTATCCATCAACCTCTGAAAGGTTGCGGGTGCCCCGTGAAGTCCAAAAGGCAGTACAGTGAACTGATATAACCCTGATTGGGTGGAAAAAGCTGTTTTCTCCTTGTCCTGAGCGGCTAGGGGAATCTGCCAGTATCCTTTGGTTAAGTCGATAGTGGACATGTATTTGGCTCTCCCTAGTTTTTCGAGAACGTCATCTACTCGTGGGATGGGGTAAGTGTCAAAGAGGGAGTTTGTGTTAAGTTTGCGGAAATCGATACAAAACCGGATGCTACCGTCAGGTTTTGGTACTAGAACTACCGGTGAACACCAGGGACTCCTGGAGGGTTCGATGACTCCTAAGACTAACATCTTTTTGATTTCTTCTTCAATTATTTGTTTTCTAGCTTCTGGAATGCGATAGGGATGCTCTCTAGTGATTGTACCGGGATTTGTTCGTATGTTGTGGTAGATTAGGGAAGTTTTTCCTGGCTTCTCGGAAAACAGCGGTTGCCACTGTTTCAACATTGTATGTGCCTGTTGTTTTTGTCCTCCAGACAAGTTATCGTTCACCGAGGGTAAACTAACCTCTGGGGATGGGGTGGTGGGGTAGAACCCGATATCTAATCTCTTGTTGGGACATACGAAGTGACCCATTTCTATGGTTTGGTTAGGCTGTTCGGGTGTTTCCCATTTTTTTAGTAAGTTTACATGATATATTTGTGTTTTCCTCGGATGGGAGGATATTTCAATAAGGTAAGTGACGGGGGAAACCGCTTTGATAATGCGATACGGCCCTTGCCATTTGGCGAGGAGTTTGTGTTCGGAGGTGGGCCTCATTATTAGGACTGGGTCTTCGGGTTGGAAAACCCGTAGTTTGCTTCCTTTGTCATATTGGAGTTTTGAGCTCGTTGGGCCTCTTCCAAGTTGGCATGCACGTCCGCCCATAAACTGTGTAGGTGTTTTCTCAATTTTTTTGCATATTCTAATAATGGAGTTCCCTCTTCCTCCGCCTCAGCCTCCCAGGCTTCTACCGCCATGTCCAGTAGGGAGCGAGGTTGGCGTCCAAACACCAACTCAAATGGGCTATGCCCCGTGGATGCTTGTTCGTGGGTCCGTAGGGCGTACAGAACCAGTGGGAGCTTTTGGTCCCAATCTTTCCCTGTCTCATTGATGATTTTTTTAAGTAACGTTTTAATGGTTCTGTTATATCGTTCTACCAGTCCATCTGTTTGAGGATGGTAAACGGACGTTCTGATCTGAGCTATTCCCAACGTTTTGCACACTTGTTTCATTAGGGTGGACATAAAGGGGGTACCCTGGTCTGTAAGGATTTCATGGGGAAAACCAAGTCGAGCGAATATATTAATCATGGCTTGGGCAACTGTTTTGGTTGTCATACTCGTCAGGGGAATAGCCTCTGGGTATCGGGTGGCGTAGTCTACAATGACCAGGATGTAGGTGTGTCCCTTTGATGAAGGAATTAAGGGCCCGACCAAGTCCATCCCTATTCGTTTAAAGGGAATATCTATAATGGGAAGGGGTAACAGGGGTGCCTTCCTGGGCCTACCCGGTTCGGTTAACTGACATCGGGGACATTGGGTGCAATACCTTCGTATATGAGCATATACCCCAGGCCAGTAAAATTTTCTGAGTAAATACTCTTCGGTTTTCTCTCTTCCCAAGTGTCCCCCCCCTGGATGACTATGTGCTAGTGCCAGAACATGGTCACGATAATCGGTAGGTACTAGAAGTTGGTGTTTACGTATACCCAACCGAGTGGTAGTTACTCGATACAATAAGTTATTTTTCACTACAAAGTAGGGACCCACCTCCTCAGTCTCTTCTGATACGGCGGACCTCCAAGCGTGGGTAAGGGAGGGGTCCTCTCTCTGCTGTTGGCTAAAACTACTAGGGGCTTCTTGAAGTTCTGCCACTATTCCCCCACACGATTTTTCCCCTGCCGTCTTCCGATATTCCTCCCTCTCATGTCGTTTTTCCTTTCGTGATAATCTTCTACGATCAGCTGGACACTCAATACAACTCTCTGCGAAAGGAGCCTCTCTCCACCAATCTGTGACCACCTTGTTATCTCTAACGTGATCCAACAACTCTTGGAAGTGGATATAATCTGTCCCAATGATACACTCCTCGATTAATTGGGGCATTAGTCTTACGGTTAGGTAATCCTGATAGGGTCCCCACACGATTGGAAGCACTTTTATAGGATACTGGACCTCGTCTCCGTGTATACAACATATGGTTACCCATTCTTTCTCCTCGGTGTCGTCCTGTATCAAGTCTTTTCTAATCACCGATTGGCTACAACCAGAATCAACCAGGGCGTATACTCTTTTCCCGTTAACGGTTATCATTAGTTTAAATTTGAGGGCACCCTTTCCTGTACATAGTACCCTCCTCCTTGTCATTCCTATCTCCATTGGTTCCCCAGTATCCTGTTTTTGCGGACACATACGTGCGATGTGTCCCCATTCGCCACAATTATAACATTGGGGTCCCATTGTAGGTGGACCTTCCGGAAATCTTCGTGGTACTAGGTGGTCGGGTGGGCTTTTTACCAAGGTCTTTGGGCTCGGAAGAATTGGTTTAAGGATGTTTCGTGTCGGAGGGTTCCTAACATCAGTAGACCGGTGGAAAGCACAGGCGAGATCAATGGCCGTTTCAGTGTCCACTTTTGGGTGTTGCCTGATCCAGTGTTTTGTAGACGGTGGCAGACCGTCTAGGTATTGTTCTAGTATGATGGTCTTGAGAACCTCCTCTCGACTATTTCCTACATGGCCTAACCACTTCAACGCCAGATCTTACACTCGAAAATAAAAGGTTCTAGGATCTTCATTGACTCCCCATTTGATTTTACGAAATTTAACTCGGTAAAATTCTGCATCATGGCCCACCCTTTCCAGTATACTAGTTTTTATGTCTTGATAAGGGGTGTCACCACCCGGGTTGGCGGCTTGATATGCTGACTGTAGGATACCTGTGAGTAAGGGAGCAACGTACTGTCCCCACTTATCTTCCGGCCACAGGGCGGAGGAAGCCACTCTTTCAAAATTGGTAAAAAAGGACTCTGGATCCTCTCCCTCCTGGTATTTCTGTAGTACCGAACTAGGTACGTTCGGATGTACCTTGCTAGCGGCAATAGTCTCAGTTAGTTTTTTCATCGCGCTTTCATGGACTAACTGATTATTAGCCAATATGGTCGCCTGACTCTTCAGAGCAGATTGTAGGGCCTCCCGATCCTCTTTAGCTTCCCGCTGTTGGGCTTCCCAGACCAGCTGCAAATGCCGTTGCCCCTCCGCTAGCTGTTTGACCATGGTCTCTAAGGACGGACTTTCACTCATAGTGTATACTGTTTGGACTGCCCGAGGGGGGGTTGAATCCCACTTCTGACACCACTGTAGCAGCGCCAAACAGTACAGACACTCAGTAGAGGCAGCTGGGGTTGTTCAGGTAAGTATTTATTTGTTGTTTTGAATAAGTGATGTATATGGTTCGGTACAGTGAGTTGAGGATTAGTTCTTCATTGAGTGAAGTTCGTTTTTCCTAACGTGTTTCTCTCCCTCTTCTCCTTTTACTTGGTGTTTGACATCTCCTCTCGGGCTCCCGGGTTGCATATAGGGGAAAGAAAAGGATAAATATCGATGGTGAGTGGGATGACAGCCGTTACATACGTCCTTCGCTTAGCTATACTACTGGGGAATGGGTTCGGGAAGGGGGGGTGCGCCAGTGAGGACGGTGGGTTGTGTCTTTGTTTCCTTATCTCCTAAATGTGTTTACTTTTGGTCGTGCTCGTTACGTGCTCCTTTTGGTGCCCTCTGACTCCCTCCCTGTCCTCCCCTCACCCTGCCTCCCTCCCTTCCCCAGCTCGTTCCTCTTTTAAGGTGCCCCTCTGCTCGTCCACAAGGACCGTACCTTCCAGAGCCACGACCCTCCGGGGCCGTGGCTGGCTCTATGGTGGTCCCCTCGTTGCTCTCTGGTCCCCTCGGGCTCCGGCGCCACTCCGCTTCCCCTGGCTTCGTCGTCCCAAGTTCCTGGACCGCGGGGCCGCCCTCCGTCTTCGGGGTTGTCCCTCGGATTGCGTGGCTCTCCTCCCCCGCCGTTGCCGCCGCCTTTCTCCTCGCTCGTTGCTTTCTCCGTCGCCGTCTCCTCGCTCGTTCCTTTCTCCGTCGCCGTCTCCTCGCTCGCCGCTTTCTCCGTCGCCGTCTCCTCGCTCGCCGCTTTCTCCGTCGCCGTCTCCTCGCTCGCCGCTTCCTGGGGAATCCACGGTCTTTGACCTCCCGCCGGCCAATCCGCTTTGGCCCCGTCATCGGTGGTTGTCAAGGCAACCTCCGAATGCCGTCCTCGAGTGGACGCGTTCCTATGGCAACATGGGAACGCAACAACACTTGCTCTGCCGGTGCCGTGCCTCCGATCGGGCTGACCCGGTCACACTGACCCAGGAGATTTATGCAATGGTCTTTCTGCTCAGCAGTAAGACAATCAGCCAAAACTACACCTTCCACTAGAGTATCTTGTTCTGTGGAAGAGAAGAGATCAGGAAGAGGATCACTGTCTTCTTCCTGTCCCTCATCAGTTGCCATGAGTAGGGTGAGATCAGCCCTGTCATAGTAGGGTTTCAGGCGATTGACATGGAGCACCCTAAGGGGACTCCTGGCAGTGCCTAAGTCAACTAAATAGGTGACTTCACCCTTTTTCTCAACAATTGTGTGGGGTCCACTCCATTTATCTTGGAGTGCTCTTGGGGCCACAGGCTCTAAGACCCACACTTTCTGCCCTGGTTGGTACTGAACCAAAACAGCCTTCTGGTCATGCCATTGCTTCTGGAGCTCTTGGCTGGCCTGAAGGTTTTTACTGGCCTTTTTCATATACTCAGCCATCCTTGATCTGAGGCCAAGTAAATAATCCACAATATCTTGTTTTGGAGCTTTTAAAGGTTGTTCCCAACCCTCCTTGACAAGTGTTAGTGGACCCCTAACAGGGTGTCCAAAGAGGAGTTCAAAGGGGCTGAAGCCCACTCCTTTCTGGGGTACCTCCCTGTAGGCAAAAAGGAGGCATGGTAACAGGATATCCCATCTCCTGCGGAGTTTTTCAGGGAGACCCATAATCATGCCTTTGAGAGTTTTGTTAAATCTCTCCACCAGTCCATTTGTTTGTGGATGATAGGGTGTAGTGAACTTGTAAGTCTCACCACACTCCTTCCACATGGCCTTTAAGTATGCAGACATGAAATTGCTTCCCCTGTCTGATTCAACTTCCTTTGGGAAGCCCACCCTGGAAAATATTCCCAGGAGGGCCTTTGCCACTGCAGGAGCTGTAGTGGTCCTTAAAGGAATTGCCTCAGGATATCTTGTGGCATGGTCCACTACCACTAAGATAAATCTATTGCCTGAAGCAGTAGGAGGGTCAAGGGGGCCAACTATGTCAACCCCTACCCTTTCAAAGGGAACCCCAACCACAGGCAGTGGAATAAGGAGTGCCTTTGGGGTGCCACCTGTCTTGCCACTGGCTTGACAGGTTTCACAGGACTTACAAAACTCTTTTGTGTCCTCAGACATTCTAGGCCAATGAAACAAGGGAACAAGCCTGTCCCAAGTTTTCATTTGCCCCAAATGCCCAGCTAGGTGAATGTCATGTGCCAGGGTTAGGAGGAACTTTCTGTACTCCTGAGGAATCACTAATCTCCTGGCAGCTCCAGGTTTAGGATCCCTATGCTCAGTGTACAAGAGGTTGTCCTCCCAGTAAACTCTGTGAGAGTCACTGACATCCCCATTAGCCTGTTTGACAGCTTGCTGTCTGAGACCCTCTAATGTGGGACAGGTTTGCTGTGCCACACTCAGCTCCTCTCTGGCAGGCCCCCCTTCACCCAAAAGCTCAGCAGTGTCTGCTTCCAGCTCCTCTGGTGTAGGTTCTGCACAGGGTGGAAATTCTTCTTCCTCAGAACAAGAATCCACTGTAGAGGGAGGGATAGTAGGAAGTGCTTTACTTCTACTAGCCCTAGCTTTAGGGAGCACTTGGTCCATTGTTCCAGGATCCAAGTTTCCCTGTCCTTTTTGCTTTTTGGCCTGAGCCCTGGTTAAAGCAAAAATATGCCCTGGGATGCCCAGCATTGCTGCATGGGCCTCCAACTCCACATCTGACCAAGCTGATGTCTCCAAATCATTTCCTAGTAGACAGTCTACAGGTAAATCTGAGGCTACCACAACTTTCTTTGGACCAGTAACCCCCCCAGTTGAGATTTACAACAGCCATGGGGTGGCTAAGTGTGTTGTTGTGAGCATTGGTTACTTGGTACTGGTGACCAAGTAGGTGTTGTTCAGGGTGGACCAGTTTCTCTATGACCATAGTCACACTGGCACCAGTGTCCCTGTAGGCCTGAACCTCAACACCATTTATTAGGGGTAGTTGCTTGTACTTATCCATGTTAAGGGGACAAGCAACTAAGGTGGCTAAATCAATAGCCCCCTCAGAGACTAACACAGCCTCTGTGGTCTCCCTAATCAGACCAACCCCAACTAAGTTACCAATAGTGAGCCCAGCTACTTCCTTGGATTGGCTATTAGTAGGTTTGCTCCCACCACCGCTGCTATTAGTAGGGACACTAGGTGTAGCAGTAGGGGTTGTAGTGGTAGGAGGCTTGGTGCTTTTCTTTGGACAACTGGGATCTGTTGTCCAATGGCCTTTTATTTTACATAAATAGCACCATGGTTTCTTTTCCTTGTTTTGATTAGAAGAGGATTTGGGCCCACCACCCCCACCAGAGTGTTTTTGTGGGCCTGATGAAGACTCATTTTTAGATTTGTCCCCACCCTTGTCAGAAGACTTACCATCCTTCTTCTTGTTGCCATCTTTGTCACCCCCTGTATGAACTTTTCTGTTCACCCTTGTTCTGACCCATTTATCTGCCTTCTTTCCCAATTCTTGGGGAGAGGTCAGATCATAGTCCACCAAGTACTGGTGTAACAAATCAGACACACAATTATTAAGAATATGCTCTCTCAGGATCAAGTTATACAGGCTGTCATAATCAGTAACTTTACTGCCATGTAACCACCCCTCCAAGGCCTTCACTGAATGGTCAATGAAATCAACCCAGTCTTGTGAAGACTCCTTTTTGGTCTCTCTGAACTTCATCCTGTATTGTTCAGTGGTTAAGCCATAACCATCCAGGAGTGCATTCCTAAGAACTTTGTAATCATTGGCTTCATTTTCTTTCACAGTAAGGAGCCTATCCCTACCTTTTCCACTAAATGATAGCCATAGGATAGCAGCCCACTGCCTTTGAGGGACATCCTGTACAGCACAGGCCCTCTCAAGTGCAGCAAACCACTTGTTAATGTCATCCCCCTCCTTGTAAGGGGGAACTATCTTGTGCAGATTCCTGGAATCATGCTCTTTTGCAGGATGACTATGGGGAATACTGCTGCTGCCACCATGGGTTTCTAAACCCAGTTTCTGTCTCTCCTTCTCTACTTCTAAGGTCTGTCTATCCAAATCCAGCTGTTGCTTCGTGAGTTTCAGTCTGGTTTGTTCCACTCTCAATCTATTGAGCTCCCTTTCTAACAATCTGTCATCAGGGTGGGTGGGAGGGACATTTCTAGACACAGAAGTATGGTGAGAATGGACAGAAGGAGACCTGTCCCTTACAGAAGGCACCCTAACAGCTTGGCTAACAGAAACATCAGTTCTACTGTGGTGAGAAGCAATGCTCTTGCTATGACGTGAGATAACACTATTTGTATGGTGTACCTACACATCAGTACCAACTATGCTAGACTGTCTAGTAATGGGCAGGCTAGGAAGTTTCTTTCCTGAATCTTTTCCTGGGGGAGTCCCTGGATCAGATTGGGAACCATTAGCTACTTTTTCAACAGATGTGGCCCCTTTGGCCTTATCTTGTTCTCTAAGCATGTTAAGTAACAATTCCAAAGACGGATTCTTCCCTACACTCAAACCTCTTTCTATACAGAGACTCCTTGCTCCTTTCCAGGAAGGTGGTCATATGCAAGTTTGGACAGATCAACATTTTGGCCTGTGCCAGACATTTTTAGAAAGAGTTAAAGTGATAGAAAAGGATAAAAAGTTTGTCAGAACTTTTAGAAAGAGAGAGAAAAAAATCTTTTAAAACTTTTTAGAACTTTTTAGAAAGTTAGAAGTACTTTTCAGCACTTTAGAAAAGAGTGAAAAGAGGAAATGCAAAACTTTTTAGTTATGTGTACACACACTGAACTTGTTTTGTATATTTTTCTCTTATGAAAAGTACAATGACAAGAGTGGTAAGTAGTCTCAAAGCACTTATCCCACCGCTGCACAACCAATGTAGGAGGCTGGACTGGCTTGTAGTGAGTACCAAGGGGTACTTACACCTTGCACCAGGCCCAGTTATCCCTTATTAGTGTATAGGGTGTCTAGCAGCATAGGCTGATAGATAATGGTAGCTTAGCAGAGTAGCTTAGGCTGAAGTAGGAGACGAGTGAAGCTCCTACAGTACCACTAATGTCACTTGCACAATATCATAAGAAAACACAATACACAGTTATACTAAAAATAATGGTACTTTATTTTTATGATAATATGCCAAAGTATCTCAGTGAGTACTCTCAGTATGAGGATAGCAAATATACACAAGTTATATGTACACAATACCAAAAATATGCAGTATAGTCTTAGAAAACAGTGCAAACAATGTATAGTTACAATAGGATGCAATGGGGACACGTAGGGATAGGGGCAACACAAACCATATACTCCAAAAGTGGAATGCGAACCACGAATGGACCCCAAACCTATGTGACCTTGTAGAGGGTCGCTGGGACTATTAGAAAATAGTGAGGGTTAGAAAAATAGCCCACCCCAAGACACTGAAAAGTGAGTGCAAAGTGCACTAAAGTTCCCCAAAGGACATAGAAGTCGTGATAGGGGAATTCTGCAGGAAAGACACAAACCAGCAATGCAACAACGATGGATTTCCAGTTGAGGGTACCTGTGGAACAAGGGGACCAAGTCCAAAAGCCACAAGCAAGTCGGAGATGGGCAGATGCCCAGGAAATGCCAGCTGTGGGTGCAAAGAAGCTTCTACTGGACAAAAGAAGCGGAGGATTCTGCAGGAATGACAAGGGCTAGAGACTTCCCCTTTGTAGGACAGATCCCTCACGCCGTGGAGAGTTGTGCAGAAGTGTTTTCCCGCCAAAAGAACACCAACAAGCCTTGCTAGCTGCAAATTGTGCGAATAGCGTTTTTGGATGCTGCTGTGGTCCAAGAGGGACCAGGATGTCGCAAATTGCGTCAGGAGACAGAGGGGACATCGAGCAAGACAAGGAGTCCTCTCAGCAGCAGGTAGCACCCGGAGAAGTGCCAGAAACAGGCACTACAAAGATGCATGAAACAGTGCTCACTCGAAGTTGCACAAAGGAGTCCCACGTCGCCGGAGACCAACTTAGAAAGTCGTGCAATGCAGGTTAGAGTGCCGTGGACCCAGGCTTGGCTGTGCCCAAAGGATTTCCGCCGGAAGTGCACAGGGACCGGAGTAGCTGCAAAAGTCATGGATCCCAGCAATGCAGTCTGGCGTGGGGAGGCAAGGACTTACCTCCACCAAACTTGGACTGAAGAGTCACTGGACTGTGGGAGTCACTTGGACAGAGTTGCTATATTCAAGTGACCTCACTCGTCGTGCTGAGAGGAGACCCAAGGGACCAGTAATGCAGTTCTTTGGTGCCTGCGGTTGCAGGGGGAAGATTCCGTCCACCCACTGGAGATTTCTTTGGAGCTTCCAGTGCAGAGAGGAGGCAGACTACCCCCACAGCATGCACCACCAGGAAAACAGTCGAGAAGGCGGCAGGATCAGCGTTACAGAGTTGCAGTAGTCGTCTTAGCTACTTTGTTGCAGTTTTGCAGGCTTCCAGCGCGGTCAGCAGTCGATTCCTTGGCAGAAGGTGAAGAGAGAGATGCAGAGGAACTCGGATGAGCTCTTGCATTCGTTATCTAAATATTCCCCAGAGACAGAGACCCTAAATAGCCAGAAAAGAGGGTTTGGCTACCTAGGAGAGAGGATAGGCTAGCAACACCTGAAGGAGCCTATCACAAGGAGTCTCTGACGTCACCTGGTGGCACTGGCCACTCAGAGCAGTCCAGTGTGCCAGAAGCAATTCTGTTTCCAAGATGGCAGAGGTCTGGAGCACACTGGAGGAGCTCTGGGCACCTCCCAGGGGAGGTGCAGGTCAGGGGAGTGGTCACTCCCCTTCCCTTTGTCCAGTTTCGCGCCAGAGCAGGGCTGAGGGGTCCCTTAACCGGTGTAGACTGGCTTATGCAGAAATGGGCACCATCTGTGCCCATAAAAGCATTTCCAGAGGCTGGGGGAGGCTACTCCTCCCCTGCCTTCACACCATTTTCCAAAGGGAGAGGGTGTAACACCCTCTCTCTGAGGAAGTCCTTTGTTCTGCCATCCTGGGCCAGGCCTGGGTGGACCCCAGGAGGGCAGAAACCTGTCTGAGGGGTTGGCAGCAGCAGCAGCTGCAGTGAAACCCCTGAAAAGGCAGTTTGGCAGTACCAGGGTCTGTGCTACAGACCACTGGGAACATGGGATTGTGCCAACTATGCCAGGATGGCATAGAGGGGGCAATTCCATGATCATAGACATGTTACATGGCAATTTTCGGAGTTACCATTGTGAAGCTACACATAGGTAGTGACCTATGTGTAGTGCACGCATGTAATGGTGTCCCCGCACTCACAAAGTCCGGGGAGTTTGCCCTGAACAATGTGGGGGCACCTTGGCTAGTGTCAGGGTGTCCTCACACTAAGTAACTTTGCACGTAACCTTTACCAGGTAAAGGTTAGACATATAGGTGACTTATAAGTTACTTAAGTGCAGTGGTAAATGGCTGTGAAATAACGTGGACGTTATTTCACTCAGGCTGCAGTGGCAGGCCTGTGTAGTATTTGTCAGAGCTCCCTATGGGTGGCAAAAGAAATGCTGCAGCCCATAGGGATCTCCTATAACCCCAATATCCTGGGTACCCCAGTACCATATACTAGGGAATTATAAGGGTGTTCCAGTATGCCAATGTGAATTGGTGAAATTGGTCACTAGCCTGTTAGTGACAATTTGGAAAGAAATGAGAGAGCATAACCACTGAGGTTCTGGATAGCAGAGCCTCAGTGAGACAGTTAGTCATAACACAGGTAACACTTTCAGGCACACTTATGAGCACTGGGGCCCTGGCTGGCAGGGTCCCAGTGACACATACAACTAAAACAACATATATACAATGAAAAAATGGGGGTAACATGCCAGGCAAGATGGTACTTTCCTATAGTCAGCAGTCGATTCCTTGGCAGAAGGTGAAGAGAGAGATGCAGAGGAACTCTGATGAGCTCTTGCATTCGTTATCTAAGGAAATCCCCAAAGCAGAGACCCTAAATAGCCAGAAAAGAGGGTTTGGCTACTTAGGAGAGAGGATAGGCTAGCAACACCTGAAGGAGCCTATCAGAAGGAGTCTCTGACGTCACCTGCTGGCCCTGGCCACTCAGAGCAGTCCAGTGTGCCAGCAGCACCTCTGTTTCCAAGATGGCAGAGGTCTGGAGCACACTGGAGGAGCTCTGGGCACCTCCCAGGGGAGGTGCAGGTCAGGGGAGTGGTCACTCCCCTTTCCTTTGTCCAGTTTCGCGCCAGAGCAGGGATAAGGGGTCCCTGAACTGGTGTAGACTGGCTTATGCAGAAATGGGCACCATTTGTGCCCATGAAAGCATTTCCAGAGGCTGGGGGAGGCTACTCCTCCCCTGCCTTAACACCTTTTTCCAAAGGGAGAGGGTGTAACACCCTCTCTCTGAGGAAGTCCTTTGTTCTGCCATCCTGGGCCAGGCCTGGCTGGACCCCAGGAGGGCAGAAACCTGTCTGAGGGGTTGGCAGCAGCAGCAGCTGCAGTGAAACCCCTGGAAAGGCAGTTTGGCAGTACCCGGGTCTGAGCTACAGGCCGGTGGAATCATGGGATTGTGCCAACAATGCCAGGATGGCATAGAGGGGGCAATTCCATGATCTTAGACATGTTACATGGCCATGTTCGGAGTTACCATTGTGAAGCTACACATAGGTATTGACCTATATGTAGTGCACGGGTGTAATGGTGTCCCCGCACTCACAAAGTCCAGGGAAGTTGCCCTGAACCATGTGGGAGCACCTTAGCTAGTGCCAGGGTGCCCACACACTAAGTAACTTTGCACCTAACCTTTACCAGGTAAAGGTTAGACATATAGGTGACTTATAAGTTACTTAAGTGCAGTGGTAAATGGCTGTGAAATAACGTGGACGTTATTTCAGTCAGGCTGCAGTGGCAGGCCTGTGTAAGAATTGACAGAGCTCCCTATGGATGGCAAAAGAAATGCTGCAGCCCATAGGGATCTCCTGGAACCCCAATACCCTGGGTACCTCAGTACCATATACTAGGGAATAATAAGGGTGTTCCAGTATGCCAATGTGACCTGGTGAAATTGGGCACTAGCCTGTTAGTGACAATTTGGAAAGAAATGAGAGAGCATAACCACTGAGGTTCTGGATAGCAGAGCCTCAGTGAGACAGTTAGTCATAACACAGGTAACACTTTCAGGCACACTTATGAGCACTGGGGCCCTGGCTGGCAGGGTCCCAGTGACACATACAACTAAAACAACATATATACAGTGAAAAATGGGGGTAACATGCCAGGCAAGATGGTACTTTCCTACACAAGGCATGCCCCACCCACCCACCCTGATGACAGAGTGTTAGAAAGGGAACTCAATAGATTGAGAGTGGAAGAATCCAGGCTGAAGCTCAAGAAGCAACAGATGTATTTAGATAGGCAGTCCTTTCATTTAGAAAGAGAAAGACAGAAATAGGGGGTTAGGACCCCATGGTGGCAGCAGCAGTATTCCAAACAGTCATCCTGCAAAGGAGCATGCTTCTAGGAATCTGCATAAGATAGTTCCCCCTTACAAGGAGGGGGATGATATTAACAAGTGGTTTGCTGCACTTGAGAGGGCCTGTGTTGTACAGGAGGTCCCTCAAAGGCAGTGGGCTGATATCCTATGGCTATCTTTCAGTGGAAAGGGTAGGGATAGTCTCCTTACTGTTAAGGAAAGTGATGCCAATAATTTTACAGTTCTTAAGAATGCACTCCTAGATGGTCATGGCTTAACCACTGAACAGTACAGGATGAAGTTCAGAGAAACCAAAAAGGAGTCTTCACAAGACTGGGTAGACTTTGTTGACCATTCAGTGAAGGCCTTGAAGGGGTGGTTACATGGCAGTAAAGTTTCTGACTATGAAAGCCTGTATAACTTAATCCTGAGAGAGCATATTCTTACTAATTGTGTGTCTGATTTGTTACACCAGTACCTGGTAGACTCTGATCTGACCTCTCCCCAAGAATTGGGAAAGAAGGCAGACAAATGGGTCAGAACAAGGGTGAACAGAAAAGTTCATACAGGGGGTGACAAGGATGGCAAGAAGAAAGATGGTGAGAAATCTCAAGATAAGCATGGGGATAAGGGTAAAACCAAAGATCCTTCTTCAAATCTTAAACACTCTTCAGGGGGTGGGGATAAAACAAATTCTTCCTCTTCTTCACAACCTACACAATTTAAAAAGCCTTGGTGCTTTGTGCGCAACAACAGAGGCCATAGGCCAGGGGATAAGTCCTGTCCAGGTAAACCCCCTGAGCCTACCACCACTAATACATCAAGCTCTAGTGCCCCTAGCAGTAGTGGTACTAGTGGTGGGACTGCTGGCAACAGTCAAGTTAAAGGTGTAGTTGGGTTCACTTATGGGTCCATAATAGAAACTGCGGTAGTCAGTCCCAAGACAGTTTCTGTCACACCTAGTGGCATTGGCCTTGCCACACTGGCTGCTTGTCCCCTTACAATGGATAAGTACAGCCAGACAGTTTCAATAAATGGTGTTGAGGCCTTGGCCTACAGGGACACAGGTGCCAGTATCACTTTGGTGACTGAAAACCTAGTGCATCCTGAACAACACATCATTGGACAACAGTATAAGATTATTGATGTCCATAACTCCACTAAGTTTCTTCCCTTAGCTATAATTCAGTTTAGTTAGGGTGGAGTTACTGGCCCTAAGCAGGTGGTAGTATCACCTAGCTTACCTGTAGACTGTCTCTTAGGTAATGACCTAGAGGCCTCAGGTTGGGCTGGTGTAGAGTTTTATGCCCATGCAGCCATGCTGGGCATCCCAGAGGAATTGTTCCCTCTCATTTCTACTGAAATGAAAAAGCAAAGGAGAGAAGGCCTGAAAACTCAGGATCCCTCTCCAACAACAGGTAAAAAGGGTATCACAGAATCCCCTAACCACCTTGCCAATCAGGATATCATTCCTGTGGTGGGAGAAACCTCTCATGGGGTGGCACCTGTTACAAGGGAATCATCAGCTGGCAAAGCTGTACTCCCTGAGGTAGAAGTACCTCTCTGTGGGATAACTAACATTGGTGAGAAAAAGAGCACCATTTTGGTTAACATGGAACATTCCTCCAACCCTCCCAGAGAAACTTTAGTGCACAAACCCTGCACTGCCTCACAACACTTAGGACAGCATCCCTGCCCTAGTGTGGAGCTCACAGGACAGCATCCCTGCCCTGCTCCAAATCAAGAGAAACAGCATCCCTGTTCTCACTTCCAGCCATATGGACAAAGTTTTTGCCCAGCTATGGCTTTCCTGAGACAGCATCCCTGTCTGGCATTCTCATCACTAGAAATAGGTTCAGTGGACAATTCCCACTGCTCTAAACTAAAACTTACCAATAGAAACTCTGAAAATATATCTTCACATTGTTGCTTAGCTAAAAAACTTCAAACAGGGTGGCTTACATCCCCACAGGAAGTAACCATATAGTGGATGATAAAGGGAGTAACCAGTCTATTGCAGAGCTACTCTCTACTTATCACCACTTAGACAATAAAGCCTCAACTGGCCAAGGTTAGCCTTATTGTCCTTCGTTTGGGGGGGGGTTGGGGGGGTTGTGTGAGGAAGTAGCCTCTTTCTAGCCTTGTTACCCCCACTTTTCGCCTGTTTGTGAGTGTATGTCAGGGTGTTTTCAGTGTCTTACTGGGATCCTGCTAGCCAGGGCCCAGTGCTCATATTGAAAACCCTATGTTTTCAGTATGTTTGTTATGTGTCACTGGGACCCTGCTAGCCAGGACCCCAGTGCTCATAAGTTTGTAACCTATATGTATGTGTTCCCTGTGTGATGCCTAACTGTCTCACTGAGGCTCTGCTAACCAGAACCTCAGTGGTTATGCTCTCTGTGTACAAATTGTCACTAACAGGCTAGTGACCAATTTCACCAACTTACATTGGCATACTGTGTAGGAGGCTGGACTGGCTTGTAGTGAGTACCAAGGGGTACTTGCACCTTGCACCAGGCCCAGTTATCCCTTATTAGTGTATAGGGTGTCTAGCAGCATAGGCTGGTAGATAATGGTAGCTTAGCAGAGCAGCTTAGGCTGAACTAGGAGACGAGTGAAGCTCCTACAGTACCACGAGTGTCACTTGCACAATCTCATAAGAAAACACAATACACAGTTATACTAAAAATAAAGGTACTTTATTTTTATGACAATATGCCAAAGTATCTCAGAGTGTACCCTCAGTGAGAGGATAGGAAACATACACAAGATATATGTACACAATACCAAAAATATACAGTATAGTCTTAGAAAAGAGTGCAAACAATGTATAATTACAATAGGATGCAATGGGGACACATAGGGATAGGGGCAACACAAACCATATACTCAAAAGGTGGAATGCGAACCACGAATGGACCCCAAACCTATGTGACCTTGTAGAGGGTCGCTGGGACTATTAGAAAATAGTGAGAGTTCGTAAAAAATAGCCCTCCCCAAGACCCTGAAAAGTGAGTGCAAAGTGCACTAAAGTTCCCCCAAGGACAAAGAAGTCGTGATAGAAGAATAATGCAGGAAAGACACAAACCAACAATGCAACAACGGTGGATTTCCAATCTAGGGTACCTGTGGAACAAGGGGACCAAGTCCAAAAGTCACAAGCAAGTCGGAGATGGGCATATGCCCAGGAAATGCCAGCTGTGGATGCAAAGAAGCTCATACTGGACAGAAGAAGCTGAGGTTTCTGCAGGAACGAAAAGGGCTAGAGACTTCCCCTTTGGTGGACGGATCCCTCTTGCCGTGGAGAGTCGTGCAGAAGTGTTTTCCCGCCGAAAGAACGCCAACAAGCCTTGCTAGCTGCAAATCGTGCGGTTAGCGTTTTTGGATGCTGCTGTGGCCCAGGAGGGACCAGGAGGTCGCAAATTGGACCAGGAGGTAGAGGGGATATCGAGCAAGAAAAGGAGCCCTCTTAGCAGCAGGTAGCACCCGGAGAAGTGCCAGAAACAGGCACTACGAGGATGCGTGAAACGGTGCTCACCCGAAGTTACACAAAGGAGTCCCACGTCGCCGGAGACCAACTTAGAAAGTCGTGCAATGCAGGTTAGAGTGCCGTGGACCCAGGGTTGGCTGTGCACAAAGGATTTCCGCCGGAAGTGCACAGGGGCCGGAGTAGCTGCAAAAGTCGCCGATCCCGGCAATGAAGTCTAGCGAGGTGAGGCAAGGACTTACCTCCACCAAACTTGGACTGAAGAGTCACTGGACTATGGGAGTCACTTGGACAGAGTTGCTGGATTCGAGGAACCTCGCTCGTCGTGCTGAGAGGAGACCCAAGGGACCGGTAATGCAGCTTTTTGGTGCCTGCGGTTGCAGGGGGAAGATTCCGTCGACCCACAGGAGATTTCTTCGGAGCTTCTAGTGCAGAGAGGAGGCAGACTACCCCCACAGCATGCACCACCAGGAAAACAGTCTAGAAGGCGGCAGGATCAGCGTTACAGAGTTGCAGTAGTCGTCTTTGCTACTATGTTGCAGTTTTGCAGGCTTCCAGCGCGGTCAGCAGTCGATTCCTTGGCAGAAGGTGAAGAGAGAGATGCAGAGGAACTCTGATGAGCTCTTGCATTCGTTATCTAAAGTTTCCCCAGAGACAGAGACCCTAAATAGCCAGAAAAGAGGGTTTGGCTACCTAGGAGAGAGGATAGGCTACTAACGCCTGAAGGAGCCTATCAGAAGGAGTCTCTGACGTCACCTGGTGGCACTGGCCACTCAGAGCAGTCCAGTGTGCCAGCAGCACCTCTGTTTCCAAGATGGCAGAGGTCTGGAGCACACTGGAGGAGCTCTGGACACCTCCCAGGGGAGGTGCAGGTCAGGGGAGTGGTCACTCCCCTTTCCTTTGTCCAGTTTCGCGCCAGAGCTGGGCTAAGGGGTCCCCTGAACCGGTGTAGACTGGCTTATGCAGAATTGGGCATATCTGTGCCCAACAAAGCATTTCCAGAGGCTGGGGGAGGCTACTCCTCCCCTGCCTTCACACCATTTTCCAAAGGGAGAGGGTGTAACACCCTCTCTCAGAGGAAGTCCTTTGTTCTGCCATCCTGGGCCAGGCCTGGCTGGACCCCAGGAGGGCAGATGCCTGTCTGAGGGGTTGGCAGCAGCAGCAGCTGCAGTGAAACCCCAGGAAGGGCAGTTTGGCAGTACCAGGGTCTGTGCTACAGACCACTGGGATCATGGGATTGTTCCAACTATGCCAGGATGGCATAGAGGGGGCAATTCCATGATCATAGACATGTTACATGGCCATATTCGGAGTTACCATTGTGAAGCTACATATAGGTAGTGACCTATATGTAGTGCACACGTGTAATGGTGTCCCCGCACTCACAAAGTTCAGGGAATTGGCTCTGAACAATGTGGGGGCACCTTGGCTAGTGCCAGGGTGCCCTCACACTATGTAACTTTGAACCTAACCTTTACCAGGTAAAGGTTAGACATATAGGTGACTTATAAGTTACTTAAGTGCAGTGTAAAATGGCTGTGAAATAACGTGTACGTTATTTCACTCAGGCTGCAGTGGCAGGCCTGTGTAAGAATTGTCAGAGCTCCCTATGGGTGGCAAAAGAAATGCTGCAGCCCATAGGGATCTCCTGGAACCCCAATACCCTGGGTACCTCAGTACCATATACTAGGGAATTATAAGGGTGTTCCAGTAAGCCAATGTAAATTGGTAAAAATGGTCACTAGCCTGTTAGTGACAATTTGGAAAGAAATGAGAGAGCATAACCACTGAGGTTCTGATTAGCAGAGCCTCAGTGAGACAGTTAGTCACTACACAGGTAACACATTCAGGCACACTTATGAGCACTGGGGCCCTGGGTTGCCAGGGTCCCAGTGACACATACAACTAAAACAACATATATACAGTGAAAAATGGGGGTAACATGCCAGGCAAGATGGTACTTTCCTACACAACCCCCCCCCCAAACGAAGGACAATAAGACTAGCCATGACCTGATGAGTCTTCATTGTCTAAGTGGAAATATCTGGAGAGTCCATCTGCATTGGAGTGGCTACTCCCAGGTCTATGTTCCACTGTATAGTCCATTCCCTGTAGGGATATGGACCACCTCAACAATTTAGGATTTTCACCTTTCATTTGTTTTAGCCAAAGTAGAGGTTTGTGGTCTGTCTGAACAATGAAGTGAGTGCCAAACAGGTATGGCCTCAACTTCTTCAGAGCCCAGACCACAGCAAAGGCCTCCCTCTCTATGGCAGACCAACGCTTTTCTCTAGGGGTCAACCTCCTACTAATAAAAGCAACAGGTTGATCCTGGCCCTCAGAATTAAGTTGTGATAGGACTGCCCCTACTCCTAATTCAGATGCATCAGTTTGGACATAGAATTTTTTAGAGTAACAAGGGCTTTTCAGGACAGGTGCAGAGCACATGGCCTGCTTCAGCTCCTCAAAAGCTTTCTGACAGTTTGCTGTCCATAATACCTTTTTAGGCATCTTTTTGGAAGTGAGGTCATTAAGAGGGGCTGCAATGGAGCCATAGTTCTTAATGAACCTCCTGTAATACCCAGTGAGGCCTAGGAAGGCTCTCACCTGAGTCTGAGTGGTAGGGGGAACCCAATCAATAATTGTTTGGATTTTCCCCTGAAGTGGTGCAATCTGTTCCCCACCAACAAGGTGTCCCAGATAAACCACCTTACCCTGCCCTATCTGGCACTTTGAAGCCTTGATAGTGAGGCCTGCCTTTTGTAGGGCCTCCAGAACTTTCCATAGGTGGACCAGGTGATCATCCCAGCTGGAGCTAAAGACAGCTATATCGTCCAAATATGCTGCACTGAAAGCTTCCAGCCCTTGCAGGACTGTGTTCACCAACCTCTGAAAAGTGGCAGGTGCATTTTTCAAACCAAAAGGCATTACAGTAAACTGGTAATGTCCTCCAATGGTTGAAAATGCAGTCTTAGGTTTAGCATCTTCTGACAATTTGATCTGCCAATACCCTGCAGTCAAGTCAAAAGTGCTTAGATACTTGGCAGATGCCAGTTTATCTATGAGCTCATCTGCCCTGGGTATAGGGTGAGCATCAGTTTTGGTTACCAAGTTGAGACCTCTATAGTCTACACAAAACCGCATTTCCTTCTTTCCATCTTTGGAATGGGGTTTTGGTACCAGTACCACAGGAGAAGCCCATGGACTGTCAGAGTGCTCAACCACTCCTAGTTCTAACATTTTCTGGACCTCTTGCTTTATGCAGTCCCTGACATGGTCAGGCTGCCTATAGATCTTACTTTTGACAGGCAAGCTGTCTCCAGTATCTATAGTGTGCTCACACCAAGAAGTGGTACCTGGCACAGTAGAGAAGAGTTCAGAGAATTGATCTAGGAGATTTATGCAATTGTCTTTCTGCTCAGCAGTAAGACAATCAGCCAAAACTACACCTTCCACCAGAGCATCTTGTTCTGTGGAAGAGAAGAGATCAGGTAGAGGATCACTGTCTTCTTCCTGTCCCTCATCAGTTGCCATGAGCAGGGTGAGATCAGCCCTGTCATAGTAGGGTTTCAGGCGGTTGACATGGAGCACCCTAAGGGGACTCCTGGCAGTGCCTAAGTCAACTAAATAGGTGACTTCTCCCTTCTTTTCAACAATTGTGTGGGGTCCACTCCATTTATCTTGGAGTGCTCTTGGGGCCACAGGCTCCAAGACCCACACTTTCTGCCCTGGTTGGTACTGAACCAAAACAGCCTTCTGATCATGCCATTGCTTCTGGAGCTCTTGGCTGGCCTGAAGGTTTTTACTGGCCTTTTTCATGTACTCAGCCATCCTTGGTCTGAGGCCAAGTACATAATCCACAATATCCTGCTTAGGAGCTTTTAAAGGTTGTTCCCAACCCTCCTTTACAAGTGTGAGTGGACCCCTAACAGGGTGTCCAAAAAGAAGTTCAAAGGGGCTGAAGCCCACTCCTTTCTGGGGTACCTCCCTGTAGGCAAAAAGGAGGCATGGTAGAAGGATATCCCATCTCCTGCGGAGTTTTTCAGGGAGACCCATAATCATGCCTTTGAGAGTTTTATTAAATCTCTCCACCAGTCCATTTGTTTGTGGATGATAGGGTGTTGTGAACTTGTACCTTACACCACACTCCTTCCACATTGCCTTTAAGTATGCAGACATGAAATTGCTTCCCCTGTCTGATACCACTTCCTTTGGGAAGCCCACCCTGGAAAATATTCCCAGGAGGGCCTTTGCCACTGCAGGTGCTGTAGTGGTCCTTAAAGGAATAGCTTCAGGATATCTTGTGGCATGGTCCACTACCACTAAGATGAATCTATTGCCTGAAGCAGTAGGAGGGTCAAGGGGGCCAAGTATGTCAACCCCTACCCTTTCAAAGGGAACCCCAACCACAGGCAGTGGGATAAGGGGTGCCTTTGGGGTGCCACCTGTCTTGCCACTGGCATGACAGGTTTCACAGGACTTACAAAATTCCTTTGTGTCCTCAGACATTCTAGGCCAATGAAACAGGGGAACAAGCCTGTCCCAAGTTTTCATTTGTCCTAGATGCCCAGCTAGGGGAATGTCATGTGCCAGGGTTAGGAGGAACTTTCTGTACTCCTGAGGAATCACTAATCTCCTGGCAGCTCCAGGTTTAGGATCCCTATGCTCAGTGTACAAGAGGTTGTCCTCCCAGTAAACTCTGTGAGAGTCACAGACATCCCCATTAGCCTGTTTGACAGCTTGCTGTCTGAGACCCTCTAATGTGGGACAGGTTTGCTGTGCCACACTCAGCTCCTCTCTGGCAGGCCCCCCTTCACCCAAAAGCTCAGCAGTGTCTGCTTCCAGCTCCTCTGGTGTAGGTTCTGCACGGGGAGGGAACTCTTCTTCCTCAGAAGTTGAATCCACTGTAGAGGGAGGGATAGTAGGAAGTGGTTTGCTTCTACTAGCCCTAGCTTTAGGGAGCACTTGGTCCATTGTTCCAGGATCCAAGCTTCCCTGTCATTTTTGCTTTTTGGCCTGAGCCCTTGTCAAAGCAAAAATATGCCCTGGGATGCCCAGCCTTGCTGCATGGGCCTCCAACTCCACATCTGACCAAGCTGATGTCTCCAAATCATTTCCTAGGAGACAGTCTACAGGTAAATCTGAGGCTACCACAACTTTCTTTGGACCAGTAACCCCCCCCCAGTTGAGATTAATAACAGCCATGGGGTGGCTAAGTGTGTTGTTGTGAGCATCGGTTACTTGGTACTGGTGACCAAGTAGGTGTTGTTCAGGGTGGACCAGTTTCTCTATGACCATAGTCACACTGGCACCAGTGTCCCTGTAGGCCTGAACCTCAACACCATTTATTAGGGGTAGCTGCTTGTACTTATCCATATTAAGGGGACAAGCAACTAAGGTGGCTAAATCAATAGCCCCCTCAGAGACTAACACAGCCTCTGTGGCCTCCCTAACAAGGCCAACCCCAACTAAGTTACCAATAGTGAGCCCAGCTACTCCCTTGGATTGGCTATTAGTAGGTTTGCTCCCACCACCACTGCTATTAGTAGGGACACTAGGGGTAGCAGTAGGGGTTGTAGTGGTAGGAGCATTGGTGCTTTTCTTTGGACAACTGGGATCTGTTGTCCAATGGCCTTTTATTTTACATAAATAGCACCATGGTTTCTTTTCCTTGTTCTGATTAAAAGAGGATTTGGGCCCACCACCCCCACCAGAGTGTTTTTGTGGGCCTGATGAAGACTCATTTTTAGATTTGTCCCCACCCTTGTCAGAAGACTTACCATCCTTCTTTTTGTTGCCATCTTTGTCACCCCCTGTATGAACTTTTCTGTTCACCCTTGTTCTGACCCACTTGTCTGCCTTCTTTCCCAATTCTTGGGGAGAGCTCAGATCAGAGTCCACCAAGTACTGGTGCAACAAATCAGACACACAATTATTAAGAATATGCTCTCTCAGGATCAAGTTATACAGGCTGTCATAATCAGTAACTTTACTGCCATGTAACCACCCCTCCAAGGCCTTCACTGAATGGTCAATGAAATCAACCCAGTCTTGTGAAGACTCCTTTTTGGTCTCTCTGAACTTTATCCTGTATTGTTCAGTGGTTAAGCCATAACCATCCAGGAGTGCATTCTTAAGAACTTGGAAATTATTAGCATCATTTTCTTTGACAGTAAGGAGCCTATCCCTACCTTTTCCACTAAATGATAGCCATAGGATAGCAGCCCACTGCCTTTGAGGGACATCCTGTACAACACAGGCCCTCTCAAGTGCAGCAAACCACTTGTTAATGTCATCCCCCTCCTTATAAGGGGGAACTATCTTGTGCAGATTCCTTGAATCATGCTCTTTTGCAGGATGACTATGGGGAATACTGCTGCTGCCACCATGGGTTTCTAAACCCAACCTCTGTCTTTCCTTCTCTAGTTCAAAAGACTGTCTATCCAAATCCAGCTGTTGCTTTTTAAGCTTCAGTCTGGTTTGTTCCACCCTCAACTTATTGAGTTCCCTCTCTAACATTCTGTCATCAGGGTTGGTGGGAGGGACATTCCTAGATACAGAGGTATGATGGGAATGAACAGAAGGAGACCTGTCCCTTACAGAAGCCACCCTAACAGCTTGGCTAACAGAAACATTACTACCAGTATGGTGAGAATAAATGCTTTTGCTATGATGTGAGACAACACTATTTGTATGGTGTGGCTCATCATCATTACCAACTATGCTAGACTGTCTAGTAATGGGCAGGCTAGGAAGTTTCTTTCCTGAATCTTTTCCTGGGGGAGTCTCTGAATCAGATTGGGAACTATTAGGTACTTTTTCAACAGATGGGGCACTTATAGCCTTATCTTGTTCTCTAAGAATGTTAATTAACAATTCCAAGGAAGGATTCTTCCCTACACTCAAACCTCTCTCTATGCAGAGACTCCTTCCTCCTTTCCAGCTAAGGTGAGCATATGCAATTTTGGACAGATCAACATTTGGCCTGTGCCAGACATTTTTAGAGAGAGTTAAAGTGATAGAAAAAGAGAAAAAAGTTTGTCAGAGCTTTTAGAAAGACAGAGAAAAAAAACTTTTAAAACTTTTTAGAACTTTTTTAAAGTTTAGAAGTACTTTTCAGCACTTTAGAAAAGAGTGAAAAGAGGAAATGCAAAACTTTTTAGTTATGTGTACACACACTGAACTTGTTTTGTATATTTTTCTCTTATGAAAAGTACAATGACAAGAGTGGTAAGTAGTCTCAAAGCACTTATCTCACCGCTGCACAACCAATGTAGGAGGCTGGACTGGCTTGTAGTGAGTACCAAGGGGTACTTGCACCTTGCACCAGGCCCAGTTATCCCTTATTAGTGTATAGGGTGTCTAGCAGCTTAGGCCGATAGATAATGGTAGCTTAGCAGAGCAGCTTAGGCTGAACTAGGAGACGGGTGAAGCTACTACAGAACCACTTAGTGTCATATGCACAATATCATAAGAAAACACAATACACAGTTATACTAAAAATAAAGGTACTTTATTTTTATGACAATATGCCAAAGTATCTTAGAGTGTACCCTCAGTGAGAGGATAGGAAATATACACAAGATATATATACACAATAGCAAAAATATGCAGTATAGTCTTAGAAAACAGTGCAAACAATGTATAGTTACAATAGGATGCAATGGGGAAACATAGGGATAGTGGCAACACAAACCATATACTCCAAAAGTGGAATGCGAACCACGAATGGACCCCAAACCTATGTGACCTTGTAGAGGGTCGCTGGGACTATTAGAAAATAGTGAGAGTTAGAAAAATAACCCTCCCCAAGACCCTGAAAAGTGAGTGCAAAGTGCACTTAAGTTCCCCTAAGGACAAAGAAGTCGTGTTAGAGGAATAATGCAGGAAAGACACAAACCAACAATGCAACAACTGTGGATTTCCAATCTAGGGTACCTGTGGAACAAGGGGACCAAGTCCAAAAGTCACAAGCAAGTCGGAGATGGGCATATGCCCAGGAAATGCCAGCTGTGGATGCAAAGAAGCTTCTACTGGACAGAAGAAGCTGAGGTTTCTGCAGGAACGAAAATGGCTAGAGGCTTCCCCTTTGGTGGACGGATCCCTCTCACAGTGGAGAGTCGTGCAGAAGTGTTTTCCCGCCGAAAGAACGCCAACAAGCCTTGCTAGCTGCAAATCGTGATGTTAGCATTTTTGGACGCTGCTGTGGCCCTGGAGGGACCAGGAGGTCGCAAATTCGACCAGGCGAGAGAGGGGCATCGAGCAAGACAAGGAGCCCTCTCAGCAGCAGGTAGCACCCGGAGAAGTGCCAGAAACAGGCACTACGAGGATGCGTGAAACAGTGCTCACCCGAAGTTACACAAAGGAGTCCCACGTCGCCGGAGACCAACTTAGAAAGTCGTGCAATGCAGGTTAGAGTGCCGTGGACCCAGGCTTGGCTGTGCACAAAGGATTTCCACCGAAAGTGCACAGGGGCCGGAGTAGCTGCAAAAATTGCGGTTCCCAGCAATGCAGCCCAGCGAGGTGAGGCAAGGACTTACCTCCACCAAACTTGGACTGAAGAGTCACTGGACTCTGGGAGTCACTTGGACAGAGTCGCTGGATTCGAGGGACCTCGCTCGTTGTGCTGAGAGGAGACCCAAGGGACCGGTAATGCAGCTTTTTGGTGCCTGCGGTTGCAGGGGGAAGATTCCGTCGACCCACGGGAGATTTCTTCGGAGCTTCTGGTGCAGAGAGGAGGCAGACTATCCCCACAGCATGCACAAGCAGGAAAACAGTTGAGAAGGCGGCAGGATCAGCGTTACAGAGTTGCAGTAGTCGTCTTTGCTACTATGTTGCAGGTTTGCAGGCTTCCAGCGCGGTCAGCAGTCGATTCCTTGGCAGAAGGTGAAGAGAGAGATGCAGAGGAACTCGGATGAGCTCTTGCATTCGTTATCTAAAGTTTCCCCAGAGACAGAGACCCTAAATAGCCAGAAAAGAGGGTTTGGCTACCTAGGAGAGAGGATAGGCTACTAACACCTGAAGGAGCCTATCAGAAGGAGTCTCTGACGTCACCTGGTGGCACTGGCCACTCAGAGCAGTCCAGTGTGCCAGCAGCACCTCTGTTTCCAAGATGGCAGAGGTCTGGAGCACACTGGAGGAGCTCTGGACACCTCCCAGGGGAGGTGCAGGTCAGGGGAGTGGTCACTCCCCTTTCATTTGTCCAGTTTCGCGCCAGAGCAGGGCTAAGGGGTCCCCTGAACCGGTGTAGACTGGCTTATGCAGAATTGGGCACATCTGTGCCCAACAAAGCATTTCCAGAGGCTGGGGGAGGCTACTCCTCCCCTGCCTTCACACCATTTTCCAAAGGGAGAGGGTGTAGCACCCTCTCTCAGAGGAAGTCCTTTGTTCTGCCATCCTGGGCAAGGCCTGGCTGGACCCCAGGAGGGCAGATGCCTGTCTGAGGGGTTGGCAGCAGCAGCAGCTGCAGTGAAACCCCAGGAAGGGCAGTTTGGCAGTACCAGGGTCTGTGCTACAGACCACTGGGATCATGGGATTGTGCCAACTATGCCAGGATGGCATAGAGGGGGCAATTCCATGATCATAGACATGTTACATGGCCATATTCGGAGTTACCATTGTGAAGCTACATATAGGTAGTGACCTATATGTAGTGCACGCGTGTAATGGTGTCCCCGCACTCACAAAGTTCAGGGAATTGGCTCTGAACAATGTGGGGGCACCTTGGCTAGTGCCAGGGTGCCCTCACACTAAGTAACTTTGCACCTAACCTTTACCAGGTAAAGGTTAGACATATAGGTGACTTATAAGTTACTTAAGTGCAGTGTAAAATGGCTGTGAAATAACGTGGACGTTATTTCACTCAGGCTGCAGTGGCAGGCCTGTGTAAGAATTGTCAGAGCTCCCTATGGGTGGCAAAAGAAATGCTGCAGCCCATAGGGATCTCCTGGAACCCCAATACCCTGGGTACCTCAGTACCATATACTAGGGAATTATAAGGGTGTTCCAGTAAGCCAATGTAAATTGGTAAAAATGGTCACTAGCCTGTTAGTGACAATTTGGAAAGAAATGAGAGAGCATAACCACTGAGGTTCTGATTAGCAGAGCCTCAGTGAGACAGTTAGTCACTACACAGGTAACACATTCAGGCACACTTATGAGCACTGGGGCCCTGGGTTACCAGGGTCCCAGTGACACATACAACTAAAACAACATATATACAGTGAAAAATGGGGGTAACATGCCAGGCAAGATGGTACTTTCCTACACCCGGGTACTGCCAAACTACCTTTCCCGGGGTTTCACTGCAGCTGCTGCTGCTGCCAACCCCTCAGACAGGTTTCTGCCCTCCTGGGGTCCAGCCAGGCTTGGCCCAGGAAGGCAGAACAGAGGACTTCCTCAGAGAGAGGGTGTTACACCCTCTCCCTTTGGAAAAAGGTGTTAAGGCAGGGGAGGAGTAGCCTCCCCCAGCCTCTGGAAATGCTTTCATGGGCACAGATGGTGCTCATTTCTGCATAAGCCAGTCTACACCGGTTCAGGGACCCCTCAGCCCTGCTCTGGCGCGAAACTGGACAAAGGAAAGGGGAGTGACCACTCCCCTGACATGCACCTCCCCTGGGATGTGCCCAGAGCTCCTCCAGTGTGCTCCAGACCTCTGCCATCTTGGAAACAGAGGTGCTGCTGGCACACTGGACGGCTCTGAGTGGCCAGGGCCAGCAGGTGACGTCAGAGACTCCTTCTGATAGGCTCCTTCCGGTGTTGCTAGCCTATCCTCTCTCCTAAGTAGCCAAACCCTCTTTTCTGGCTATTTAGGGTCTCTGCTTTGGGGAATTCCTTAGATAACGAATGCAAGAGCTCATCAGAGTTCCTCTGCATCTCTTTCTTCACCTTCTGCCAAGGAATCGACTGCTGACCGCGCTGGAAGCCTGCAAAACTGCAACAAATAGCAAAGAAGACTCCTGCGACCTTGTAACGCTGATCCTGCCGCCTTCTCCACTGTTTTCCTGGTGGTGCATGCTGTGGGGGTAGTCTGCCTCCTCTCTGCACTAGAAGCTCCGAAGAAATCTCCAGTGGGTCGACTGAATCTTCCCCCTGCAACCGCAGGCACCAAAGAACTGCTTCTCTGGTCCTCTGGGTATCCTCTCAGCACAACGAGCGAGGTCCCTTGAACTCAGCAACTCTGTCCAAGTGACTCCCACAGTCCAGTGACTCTTCAGTCGAAGTTTGGTGGAGGTAAGTCCTTGCCTCCCCACGCTAGAGTGTATTGCTGGGAACCGCGTGTTTTGCAGCTACTCCGGCTCCTGTGCACTTTTCCAGGATTTCCTTTGTTCACAGCCAAGCCTGGGTCCACGGCACTCTAACCTGCATTGCACGACCTCCTGAGTTGTCCTCCGCCGGCGTGGGACTCTCTTGTGCAACTTCGGGTGAGCACCGTTTCACTCCACTTCGTAGTGCCTGTTCTGGCACTTCTCTGGGTGCTGCTTGCTTCTGAGAGGGATCCTTGTCTTGCTGGACGCCTCTTCTGTCCCCTCACGCAATTGGTGACATCCTGGTCCCTCCTGGGCCACAGCAGCATCCAAAAACCCTAACTGCAAGCTTTGTAGCTAGAAAGGCTTGTTTGCGGTCTTTCTGCGGGAAAACACTTCTGCACAACTCTTCACGACGTGGGACATCCGTCCTCCAAAGGAGATGTTCTAGCCCTTGTTGTTCTTGCAGAATCCTCAGCTTCTACCATCCAGTCGCAGCTTCTTTGCACCCACAGCTGGCATTTCCTGGGCATCTGCCCACTCTCGACTTGATCGTGACTTTTGGACTTGGTCCCCTTGTTCCACAGGTACTCTCGTCTGGAAATCCATTGTTGTTGCATTGCTGGTGTTGGCCTTTCCTGCAGAATTCCCCTATCACGACCTCTGTGCTCTTTGGGGAACTTCAGTGCACTTTGCACTCACTTTGCAGGGTCTTGGGGTGGGCTATTTTTCTAACCCTCACTGTTTTCTTACAGTCCCAGCGACCCTCTACAAGGTCACATAGGTTTGGGGTCTATTCGTGATTTGCATTCCACTTTTAGAGTATATGGTTTGTGTTGCCCCTATCCCTATGTGCCCCCATTGCATTCTATTGTGACTATACATTGTTTGCACTGTTTTCTATTGCTAATACTGCATATTTTGGTATTGTGTACATATATCTTGTGTATATTTGCTATCCTCATACTGAGGGTACTCACTGAGATACTTTGGCATATTGACATAAAAATAAAGTACCTTTATTTTTTGTATATCTGTGTATTGTGTTTTCTTATGATATTGTGCAAATGACACTAGTGGTACTGTAGGAGCTTCACTCGTCTCCTAGTTCAGCCTAAGCTGCTCTGCTAAGCTACCATTATCTATCAGCCTAAGCTGCTAGACACCCTATACACTAATAAGGGATACCTGGGCTTGGTGCAAGGTGTAAGTACCCCTTGGTACTCACTACAAGCCAGTCCAGCCTCCTACACAGAGTCACCCATGGCCCATGGAACTGACTTTCTGCCAGCCTTTTCATGGCAGGGTCCTGGCGTCCCCAGAGTTCAGTGCTGCACTGGCTGGTTACTAGCCCAACCGCCGTCACCACGTCGGGAACTATGTTCCCGGCAGGGACGGCAGTCCCCTGGCAGATCTTCCTGCCAGGGTTGTAATTGGGTAGTTGGACCACCAAAGTTGCGGCGGTTACCGTCAACGCAAGTGTGGCAGTCCTCGGACTGCCACACTCATAATGAGGATGTAAGTCCGTAATGTAGGAAACTGGCCCCTTGTTTGCAGTACTGTGAGAAAGTAGCCTCTTTCTAGCATGGTTACGCCCACTTTTGGCCTGTTTGTGAGTGTATGTCAGTGTGTTTTTACTGTGTCAACGGGGTCCTGCTAGCCAGGACCCCAGTGCTCATAGATGAAAACCTATATGCCAGTGGGTTTTGCCTGTCTCACTGGAATCCTGCTAGCCAGGACCCCAGTGTTCATAGTTTGTGGCCTAATGTATGTGTTGTCAGTAGTGCTTGACTGTGTCACTGAGGCTCTTCTAACCAGAACCTCAGTGCTTATGCTCTCTCTGCTTTTAACTTTGTCACTGTAGTCTAGTGACTTAATTTACCAATTTCAAGTGGCACACAGGACCCCCTTTATAAGTCCCTACTATATGGTAGCCAGGTACCCAGGGCATTGGGGTTCCAGGATATCCATATGGGCTGCAGCATTTTTTTTGCCACCCATAGGGAGCTCAGACAAACTCTTGCACAGGCCTGCCACTGTAGCCTGCGTGAAATAGTGCACACACTATTTCACAGCCATTTTCACTGCACTTAAGTAACTTATAATTCACCTAGATGTCTAACCTTCACCTGCTGAAGATTACATGCAAAGTTACTAAGTGTGAGGGTACCCACATAGTTCAGGGCCATTTACCGGGAATTTGTGAGTGCGGGGACGACATTACACGTGTGCACTACATATAGATCAACACCTATATGTAGCTTCACAATGGTAACTCCGAATATGGCCATGTAACATGCCTAAGATCATGGAATTGTCCCCCCATTCCAAATCTGGTATGGGGGAGCCAATTCCATGCATCCTCGGGGCTCCACCATGGACCCCCAGTACTGCCAAACCAGCTCTCTGAGGCTTGCACTGCAGCTACAGCTGCTGCCACCTCACAGACAGGGTTCTACCCTCCTGGGGTCTGGACAGCCCAGTCCCAGGAAGGCAGAACAAAGCACTTCCTCTGAGAGCAGGGTGTTACACTCTCTCCCTTTAGAAATAGGTGTTAGAGGCTGGGGACGAGTAGTCTCCCCCAGCCTCTGGAAATGCTTTGAAGGGCACAGATGGTGCCCTCCTTGTATAAACCAGTCTACACCAGTTCAGGGACCTCTTGTCCCCTGCTCAGGTGTGAAACTGGCCAAAGGAAAGGAGAGTGACCACTCCCCTGTCCATCAACACCCCAGGGGTGGTGCCCAGAGCTCCTCCAGTGTGTCCCAGACTTCACCTATCTTGCTTTGCAAGGTGTGGGGGCACTCTGGAGGCCTCTGAGTGGCCAGTGCCAGTAAGTGACGTCAGAGACCCCTCCTGATAGGTCCTTAGCTGATAAGGTAGCCAATCCCCCTCTCAGGGCTATTTAGTGTCTCTCCTATGGGTTCTCTTCAGATTCTGCTTGCAAGTTTCCTTCAGGAATCCTCTGCAACAACTTCAGACTCTTGTGACCTCGGATCAACCGCAGCCTGCTTTAAGAAATGCTGTAACTGCAACAAAGTATCTACAAAAGACACTTTTCTTCAGCAACCTCAGCTCCAAGTCAGCAACTGCAACAGTTTCCACGGTGTGTACGCTCTGGGGACTCCCTGTCTTCATCCTGCACCAGAAATACCAAAGAAATCTCCTGTGGAATGACAGAGACACTCCCCTGCTCCAAGCAGTCACCTTCCAAGACAACAACCGGTACCCTAGGACTCCTCTCCCAGCGACCATCGTGCTCCTAAGGACACAGAGGGTGGACATCATCGACATAGACTGTCCTGAGGTCCTGCTGACGTAATTTGGTGGAGGTAAGACCTTGCCTTCCCTGAGAACGACGGTACCTGTGTGTACTTCGTCTTCTTCACCTCCTGAGGCCTCTGTGTACTCTTTGAAAAATTCCTTCATGTACAGTCTGGCCCAGGTCCCCAGCACTCCATCCTGCGACGCTCAACTCGCTGAATTGTTCTCCGGCGGCGTGGAACCTTCCTTTGATGTGCTACATCTACTGCGTTTTGCACCTCCTTTTTCACCGTGTCCTGGGGCCTCCGGGAGCACTGGTTGGCATCCTGAGGGCTCTCTAAAGTGCTCAGAGCACCCTCTTCCTTTTCACGGAGAGGTGAGGCCCCCAGGTCCCTCCTGGGTTCATTCAGCGACATTTTGACGCAAAACCCACTTTTGTCGTAGCCAAGGCTTGTTGGCAACTTACAACACTAAATCACATCTGCAACGATCTTCATGCCGTGGAACATCTTTTGCATCATGCATGAACCCACTGGCATCTTCCTAGGGTGCAATTCTGCAGTCTTCGACTAACCGTGGACTCTTCTTTTGCACCCTCTTCTGGGTTGGTGTAGGAGGCTGGCCTGGCTTATAGTGGGTACCTTGTGGTACTTACACCCTGTGCCAGGTCCAGTTATCCCTTAATAGTAGAATAGAGGTGTTTCTAGCAGCTTAGGCTGATAGAAGGTAGCTACGGCAAAGCTTACTCTGAACTAGGAGACATACAAAGCTCCTACTACACAACTTATATCATATAGCACAATATCATGAGAAAACACAATACTCAGAGTTACTAAAAATAAAGGTACTTTATTTTTATGACAATATGCCAAAAGTATCTCAGTGAGTACCCTCAGTTAGAAGGTAAGTAATATACACAAGTTATATGTACACAACCCCAAAACAGGTAAGTAATAGTAAGAAAAGTTATGCAAACCGTGTAGGATTACAATAGGATGCAATAGGTGAACATAGGTCTGGGGGCAACACAAACCATATACTCCAAAAGTGGAATGCGAATCACGAATGGACCCCAGACCTATGGGAGTTTGCAGAAGGTCGCTGGGACTGTAAGAAAACAGTCAGGGTGTCCAAGATACCCCACCCAAGACCGTGAAAAGTAGGAGTAAAGTACCCCTACCACCCCAAAAGGACACAATAGTCGTGATAGGGGTATTCTGCAAGAACCACAAACACCAGCAAAGCACTGAAGACGGATTCCTGGACCTGAGGATGGATTCCTGGACCTGAGGACCTGCAAGGCAAGGGGACCAAGTCCAAGAGTCGCAATAGTGTCCAGCGGGGGCAGGAGCTCAGGAAACCCCGGATAAAGGTGCAAGGAAGCTGCCTCCGGATGGAAGAAGCTTAGGATTCTGCAACAACAAAGGGGACTAGGAACTTCTCCTTTGGATGGAAGATGTCCTACGTCGTACTGAAGGTTGCAGAAGTGTTCCCACACAGAAATACCGCAAAGAAGCCTTGCTAGCTGCAAGGGTCGCAGTAAAGGTTTTTGGGTGCTGCTGGGGACCAGGAAGGACCAGGATGTCACACCTTGGAGGAGGAGGCAGAGGGGATGCTTAGCAACTCAGAGGGTCCCCACAGAAGCAGGCAGCACCCGCAGAAGTACCAGAGCAGGCACTTAGAAGATTTGTGAACCGGAGCGGGCTCGGAGTCACAACTTCGGAGGCCAACTCAGAGGGTTGAGCACTGTAGGACGGAGTGCTGGGGACCCAGGCTAGGCTGTGCATGAAGGAAATCCTGGAAGAGTGCACAGGAGCCGGAGCAGCTGCAAATCACGCAGTACACAGGTTTGCAGTCTAGCATGAGGAGGTAAGGACTTACCTCCACCAAACATGGACTGAAGGATCACTGGACTGTGGGAGTCACTGAATAGAGTTCCTATGTTCCAGGGACCACGCTCGTCAGGATGAGAGGGGAACCAGAGGACCGGTGATGCAGTCTTTCGGTGCCTGCATTAGCAGGGTAAAAATTCAGTCGACCCACAGATTTCTTCTTCACTTCCAGTGCAGGGTGAAGGCAGATGACCCCCAGAGCACAACTGTGAGAAAGTAGCCTCTTTCTAGCCTTGTTACCCCCACTTTGGGCCTGTTTGTGAGTGTATGTCAGGGTGTTTTCACTGTCTCACTGGGATCCTGCCAGCCAGGGCCCAGTGCTCATAGTGAAAACCCTATGTTTTCAGTATGTTTGTTATGTGTCACTAGGGACCCTGCTAGTCAGGACCCCAGTGCTCATAAGTTTGTGACCTATAGGTATGTGTTCCCTTTGTGATGCCTAACTGTCTCACTGAGGCTCTGCTATCCAGAACCTCAGTGGTTATGCTCTCTCATTTCTTTCAAATTGTCACTAACAGGCTAGTGACCAATTTTACCAATTTACATTGGCTTACTGGAACACCCTTATAATTCCCTAGTATATGGTACTGAGGTACCCAGGGTATTGGGGTTCCAGGAGATCCCTATGGGCTGCAGCATTTCTTTTGCCACCCATAGGGAGGTCTGACAATTCTTACACAGGCCTGCCACTGCAGCCTGAGTGAAATAACGTCCACGTTATTTCAAAGCCATTTTACACTGCACTTAAGTAACTTATAAGTCACCTACATGTCTAACCTTTACCTGGTAAAGGTTAGGTGCAAAGTTACTTAGTGTGAGGGCACCCTGGCACTAGCCAAGGTGCCCCCACATTGTTCAGGGCCAATTCCCCGGACTTTGTGAGTGCGGGGACACCATTACACGCGTGCACTACATATAGGTCACTACCTATATGTAGCTTCACAATGGTAACTCCGAATATGGCCATGTAACATGTCTATGATCATGGAATTGCCCCCTCTATGCCATCCTGGCATAGTTGGCACAATCCCATGATCCCAGTGGTCTGTAGCACAGACCCTGGTACTGCCAAACTGCCTTTCCTGGGGTTTCACTGCAGCTGCTGCTGCTGCCAACCCCTCAGACAGGTTTCTGCCCTCCTGGGGTCAAGCCAGGCTTGTCCCAGGATGGCAGAACAAAGGACTGCCTCTGAGAGAGGGTGTTACACCCTCTCCCTTTGGCAAATGGTATGAAGGCAGGGGAGGAGTAGCCTCCCCCAGCCTCTGGAAATGCTTTCATGGGCACAGATGTGCCCAATTCTGCATAAGCCAGTCTACACCGGTTCAGGGGACCCCTTAGCCCTGCTCTGGCGTGAAACTGGACAAAGGAAAGGGGAGTGACCACTCCCCTGACCTGCACCTCCCCTGGGAGGTGTCCAGAGCTCCTCCAGTGTGCTCCAGACCTCTGCCATCTTGGAAACGGAGGTGCTGCTGGCACACTGGACTGCTCTGAGTGGCCAGTGCCACCAGGTGACGTCAGAGACTCCTTCTGATAGGCTCCTTCAGGTGTTGCTAGCCTATCCTCTCTCCTAGGTAGCCAAACCCTCTTTTCTGGCTATTTAGGGTCTCTGTCTCTAGAGGAAACTTTAGATAACGAATGCAAGAGCTCATCAGAGTTCCTCTGCATCTCTCTCTTCACCTTCTGCAAAGGAATCGACTGCTGACTGCGCTGGAAGCCTGCAAAACTGCAACATAGTAGCAAAGATGACTACTGCAACTCTGTAACGCTGATCCTGCCGCCTTCTCGACTGTTTTCCTGGTGGTGCATGCTGTGGGGGTAATCTGCCTCCTCTCTGCACTAGAAGCTCCGAAGAAATCTCCCGTGGGTCGATGGAATCTTCCCCCTGCAACCGCAGGCACCAAAAAGCTGCATTACCGGTCCCTTGGGTGTCCTCTCAGCACGACGAGCGAGGTCCCTCGAATCCAGCAACTGTGTCCAAGTGACCCCCACAGTCCAGTGACTCTTCAGTCCAAGTTTGGTGGAGGTAAGTCCTTGCCTCCCCACGCCAGACTGCATTGCTGGGAAACGCGACTTTTGCAGCTACTCCGGCCCCTGTGCACTTGCGGCGGAAATCCTTTGTGCACAGCCAAGCCTGGGTCCACGGCACTCTAACCTGCATTGCACGACTTTCTAAGTTGGTCTCCGGCGACGTGGGACTCCTTTGTGTAACTTCGGGTGAGCACCGTTTCATGCATCCTTGTAGTGCCTGTTTCTGGCACTTCTCCGGGTGCTACCTGCTGCTGAGAGGGCTCTTTGTCTTGCTCGACGTCCCCTCTCTCTCCTGACGCAATTTGCAACATCCTGGTCCTTCCTGGGTCACAGCAGCATCCAAAAACGCTATCCGCACGATTTGCAGCTAGCAAGGCTTGTTGGCGTTCTTTCGGCGGTAAAACACTTCTGCACGACTTTCCACGGCGTGAGAGATTTGTCCTTTAAAGGGGAAGTCTCTAGCCCTTGTCGTTCCTGCAGAAACCTAAGCTTCTTCTGTCCAGTAGAAGCTTCTTTGCAGCCACAGCTGGCATTTCCTGGGCATCTGCCCATCTCCGACTTGCTTGTGACTTTTGGACTTGGTCCCCTTGCTCCACAGGTACCCTCGACTGGAAATCCATCGTTGTTGCATTGCTGGTTTGTGTCTTTCCTGCAGAATTCCCCTATCACGACTTCTATGTCCTTTGGGGAACTTTAGTGCACTTTGCACTCACTTTTCAGGGTCTTGGGGTGGGCTATTTTTCTAACCCTCACTATTTTCTAATAGTCCCAGCGACCCTCTACAAGGTCACATAGGTTTGGGGTCCATTCGTGGTTCGCATTCCAGTTTTGGAGTATATGGTTTGTGTTGCCCCTATCCCTATGTGTCCCCATTGCATCCTATTGTAACTATACATTGTTTGCACTGTTTTCTAAGACTATACTGCATATTTTTAGTATTGTGTACATATATCTTGTGTATATTTCCTATCCTCTCACTGAGGGTACACTCTGAGATACTTTGGCATATTGTCATAAAAATAAAGTACCTTTATTTTTAGTATAACTGTGTATTGTGTTTTCTTATGATATTGTGCAAGTGACACTTGTGGTACTGTAGGAGCTTCACTCGTCTCCTAGTTCAGCCTAAGCTGCTCTGCTAAGCTACCATTATCTATCAGCCTATGCTGCTAGACACCCTATACACTAATAAGGGATAACTGGGCCTGGTGCAAGGTGCAAGTACCCCTTGGTACTCACTACAAGCCAGTCCAGCCTCCTACAACAACCACCAGGAAATAGTCGAGAAAGCCGTCAGGATGAGGCGCTACAATGTTGCTGGTAGTCGTCTTGCTACTTTGTTGCAGTTTTGCAGGTGTCCTGGAGCAGTCAGCGGTCGATCCTTGGCAGAAGTCGAAGAAGGAAGTGCAGAGGAACTCTGGTGAGCTCTTGCATTCATTATCTGAAGATTTCCCCAGAGGAGAGACCCTAAATAGCCAGAAAAAGAGGCTGGGCTACCAAGAACGGAGGATTGGCTACCAAGAGAGGAAAGAGCCTATCAGAGGGGGCCTCTGACGTCACCTGCTGGCACTGGCCACTCAGAGCAGTCCAGTGTGCCCCCAACACCTCTGTTTCCAAGATGGCAGAGATCTGGGACACTCTGGAGGAGCTCTGGGCACCTCTCCTGGGAGGTACTGGTCAGGGGAGTGGCCACTCCCCTTTCCTTTGTCCAGTTTCGAGCCAGAGCAGGGCTGGGGGAACCCTGAACCGGTGTAGACTGGCTTATGCAGAGATGGCCACTGTAAGGAAATGCCTCCTTGGCATGGTTACTGTAGGAGGCTGGCCTGGCTTGTAGTGGGTACCAAGGGGTACTTACACTCTGTACCAGGTCCAGTTATCCCTTATTAGTGTAGAAGAGGTGTTTCTAGCAGCTTAGGCTGATAGAAGGTATCTATAGCAGAGCAGCTTAGGCTGAACTAGGAGACATGCAAAGCTCCTACTATACCACTGGTGTCATATGCACAATATCATAAGAAAACACAATACACAGATATACTAAAAATAAAGGTACTTTATTTTTATGACAATATGCCAAACGTATCTCAGTGAGTACCCTCAGTATGAGGATGCCAAATGTACACAAGATATATGTACACAATACCAAAAATATGCAGTAATAGCAAAAGGAAGTAATGCAAGCAATGTAAAGTTACAGTAGATTACAATAGGAGCACATAGGAATAGGGGCAACACAAACCATCTACTCCAAAAGTGGAATGCGAATCACGAATGGACCCCAAACCTATGTGAACTTATAGAGGTCGCTGGGGCTGTGAGAAAACAGTGAGGGTTAGAAAAATAGCCCACCCCAAGACCCTGAAAAGTAGGTGTAAAGTGCACCTATATTCCCCAGAGAGCACAGAAGTCGTGATAGGGGAATTCTGCAAGGAAGACCAACACCAGCAATGCAACCAAAGTGGATTTCCGGACGAGAGTACCTGTGGAACAAGGGGACCAAGTCCAAGAGTCGGAACAAAGTCGAGATTGGGCAGATGCCCAGGAAATGCCAGCTGAGGGTGCAAAGAAGCTGCCACCGAATGGTTGAAGCTGTGGATTCTGCAAGAACGAAGAGGGCTAGAAACTTTCCCTTTGGAGGATGGATGTCCCACGTCATGAAGAAGCTTGCAGAGGTGTTCCCAATCAGAAAGGGTGCAAACAAGCCTTGCTAGCTGCAAGGGTCGTGGTTAGGGTTTTTGGATGCTGCTGTGGCCCAGGAGGGACCAGGATGTCAGGGAGCCCTCACAGGAGCAGGCAGCACCTGCAGAAGTGCCGGAACAGGCACTACGAAGAGGAGTGAACCGAAGCTCACCCGAAGACACAAAAGGGAGTCCCACAATGCCAGAGGACAAATCAGGAGGTGGTGCACTGCAGGTTAGAGTGTCAGGGACCCAGGCTTGGCTGTGCACAAACGAAATCCTGGAAGAGTGCACAGGAGCCGGAGCAGCTGCAAATCATGCGGTACCCAGCAATGCAGTCTAGCGTGGGGAGGCAAGGACTTACCTCCACCAAACTTGGACGGAAGAGTAACTGGAATGTGGGAGTCACTTGGACAGAGTTGCTGAGTTCCAGGTACCACGCTCGTCGTGCTGAGAGGGGACCAAGAGGACCAGTGATGCAGTGTTTTGTTGCCTGTGGTTGCAGGGGGAAGATTCCGTCGACCCACTGAGGTTTCTTCGGAGCTCCCAGTGCAGAGAGGAGGCAGGCTACCCCCACAGCATGCACCACCAGGAAAACAGTTGAGAAGGCGGCAGGATCACCGATCCAAGGTTGCAGTAGTCGTCTTTGCTACTTTGTTGCGGTTTTGCAGGCGTCCTGAGCAGTCAGCAGTCGATCCTTTGGCAGAAGGTGAAGAGAGAGATGCAGAGGAACTCTGATGAGCTCTTGCATTCGTTATCTAAAGAATTCCCCAAAGCAGAGACCCTAAATAGCCAGAAAAGGAGGTTTGGTTACTTAGGATGGAGGATAGGCTAGCAACACAGGTAAGAGCCTATCAGGAGGAGTCTCTGACGTTACCTGCTGGCCCTGGCCACTCAGAGCAGTCCAGTGTGCCAGCAGCACCTCTGTTTCCAAGATGGCAGAGGTCTGGAGCACACTGGAGGAACTCTGGGCACCTCCCCTGGGAGGTGCAGGTCAGGGGAGTGGTCACTCCCCTTTCCTTTGTCCAGTTTCACGCCAGAGCAGGGCTGGGGGATCCCTGAACCGGTGTAGACTGGCTTATGCAGAGATGGGCACCATCTGTGCCCATCAAAGCATTTCCAGAGGCTGGGGGAGGCTACTCCTCCCCAGCCCTGACACCTTTTTCCAGAGGGAGAGGGTGTAACACCCTCTCTCTGAGGAAGTCCTTTGTTCTGCCTTCCTGGGCCAAGCCTGGCTGGACCCCATGAGGGCAGAAACCTGTCTGAGGGGTTGGCAGCAGCAGCTGCAGTGAAACCCCGGAAAGGTAGTTTGGCAGTAGCCAGGTCTGTGCTAGAGACTCGGGGGATCATGGAATTGTCTCCCCAATGCCAGAATGGCATTGGAGCGACAATTCCATGATCTTAGATATGTTACATGGCCGTGTTCGGAGTTACCATTGTGACGCTGTACATAGGTAGTGACCAATGTACAGTGCACGCGTGTAATGGTGTCCCCGCACTCACAAAGTCCGGGGAATTTGCCCTGAACGATGTGGGGGCACCTTGGCTAGTGCCAGGGTGCCCACACACTAAGTAACTTAGCACCCAACCTTTACCAGGTAAAGGTTAGACATATAGGTGACTTATAAGTTACTTAAGTGCAGTGGTAAATGGCTGTGAAATAACGTGGACGTTATTTCACTCAGGCTGCAGTGGCAGGTGTAGGAAAGTACCATCTTGCCTGGCATGTTACCCCCATTTTTCACTGTATATATGTTGTTTTAGTTGTATGTGTCACTGGGACCCTGGTAACCCAGGACCCCAGTGCTCATAAGTGTGCCTGAATGTGTTACCTGTGTAGTGACTAACTGTCTCACTGAGGCTCTGCTAATCAGAACCTCAGTGGTTATGCTCTCTCATTTCTTTCCAAATTGTCACTAACAGGCTAGTGACCATTTTTACAAATTTACATTGGCTTACTGGAACACCCTTATAATTCCCTAGTATATGGTACTGAGGTACCCAGGGTATTGGGGTTCCAGGAGATCCCTATGGGCTGCAGCATTTCTTTTGCCACCCATAGGGAGCTCTGACAATTCTTACACAGGCCTGCCACTGCAGCCTGAGTGAAATAACGTCCACGTTATTTCACAGCCATTTTACACTGCACTTAAGTAACTTATAAGTCACCTATATGTCTAACCTTTACCTGGTAAAGGTTAGGTGCAAAGTTACTTAGTGTGTGGGCACCCTGGCACTAGCCAAGGTGCCCCCACATTGTTCAGAGCCAATTCACTGAACTTTGTGAGTGCGGGGACACCATTACACGCGTGCACTACATATAGGTCACTACCTATATGTAGCTTCACAATGGTAACTCCGAAAATGGCCATGTAACATGTCTATGATCATGGAATTGCCCCCTCTATGCCATCCTGGCATAGTTGGCACAATCCCATGATCCCAGTGGTCTGTAGCACAGACCCTGGTACTGCCAAACTGCCCTTCCTGGGGCTTCACTGCAGCTGCTGCTGCTGCCAACCCCTCAGAAAGGCATCTGCCCTCCTGGGGTCCAGCCAGGCCTGGCCCAGGATGGCAGAACAAAGAACTTCCTCTGAGAGAGGGTGTGACACCCTCTCCCTTTGGAAAATGGTGTGAAGGCAGGGGAGGAGTAGCCTCCCCCAGCCTCTGGAAATGCTTTGTTGGGCACAGAGGTGCCCAATTCTGCATAAGCCAGTCTACACTGGTTCAGGGACCCCTTAGCCCCTGCTCTGGCGCGAAACTGGACAAAGGAAAGGGGAGTGACCACTCCCCTGACCTGCACCTCCCCTGGGAGGTGTCCAGAGCTCCTCCAGTGTGCTCCAGACCTCTGCCATCTTGGAAACAGAGGTGCTGCTGGCCCACTGGACTGCTCTGAGTGGCCAGTGCCACCAGGTGACGTCAGAGACTCCTGCTGATAGGCTCCTTCAGGTGTTAGTAGCCTATCCTCTCTCCTAGGTAGCCAAACCCTCTTTTCTGGCTATTTAGGGTCTCTGTCTCTGGGGAAACTTCAGATAACGAATGCAAGAGCTCATCCGAGTTCCTCTGCATCTCTTTCTTCACCTTCTGATAAGGAATCGACTGCTGACCGCGCTGGAAGCCTGCAAACCTGCAACATAGTAGCAAAGACGACTACTGCAACTCTGTAACGCTGATCCTGCCGCCTTCTCGACTGTTTTCCTGCTTGTGCATGCTGTGGGGGTAGTCTGCCTCCTCTCTGCACCAGAAGCTCCGAAGAAATCTCCTGTGGGTCGACGGAATCTTCCCCCTGCAACCGCAGGCACGAAAAAGCTGCATTACCGGTCCCTTGGGTCTCCTCTCAGCACGACGAGCGAGGTCCCTCGAATCCAGCGACTCTGTCCAAGTGACCCCCACAGTCCAGTGACTCTTCAGTCCAAGTTTGGTGGAGGTAAGTCCTTGCCTCACCTCGCTGGGCTGCATTGCTGGGAACCGCGACTTTGCAGCTACTCCGGCCCCTGTGCACTTCCGGCAGAAATCCTTTGTGCACAGCCAAGCCTGGGTCCACGGCACTCTAACCTGCATTGCACGACTTTCTAAGTTGGTCTCCGGCGACGTGGGACTCCTTTGTGGAACTTCGGCGAGCACCGTTTCACGCATCCTCGTAGTGCCTGTTTCTGGCACTTCTCCGGGTGCTACCTGCTTCAGTGAGGGCTCTTTGTCTTGCTTGACGTCCCCTCTCTCTTCAGGACCAATTTGCGACCTCCTGGTCCCTCTTGGGCCCCAACAGCGTCCAAAAACACCAAACACACCATTTGCGACTAGCAAGGCTTGTTGGCGTCCTTCCGGCGGGAAAACACTTCTGCACAACTCTCCACCGCAAGAGGAATCCGTCCACCAAAGGGGAAATCTCTAGCCCTTTTCGTTCCTGCAGAAACCTCAGCTTCTTCTGTCCAGTAGAAGCTTCTTTGCACCCACAGCTGGCATTTCCTGGGCATCTGCCCATCTCCGACTTGCTTGTGACTTTTGGACTTGGTCCCCTTGTTCCACAGGTACCCTAGATTGGAAATCCACAGTTGTTGCATTGCTGGTTTGTGTCTTTCCTGCATTATTCCTCTAACACGACTTCTTTGTCCTTAGAGGAACTTTAGTGCACTTTGCACTCACTTTTCAGGGTCTTGGGGAGGGTTATTTTTCTAACTCTCACTATTTTCTAATAGTCCCAGCGACCCTCTACAAGGTCACATAGGTTTGGGGTCCATTCGTGGTTCGCATTCCACTTTTGGAGTATATGGTTTGTGTTGCCCCTATCCCTATGTTTCCCCATTGCATCCTATTGTAACTATACATTGTTTGCACTGTTTTCTAAGACTATACTGCATATTTTTGCTATTGTGTATATATATCTTGTGTATATTTCCTATCCTCTCACTGAGGGTACACTCTAAGATACTTTGGCATATTGTCATAAAAATAAAGTACCTTTATTTTTAGTATAACTGTGTATTGTGTTTTCTTATGATATTGTGCATATGACACTAGGTGGTACTGTAGTAGCTTCACACGTCTCCTAGTTCAGCCTAAGCTGCTCTGCTAAGCTACCATTATCTATCAGACTAAGCTGCTAGACACCCTATACACTAATAAGGGATAACTGGGCCTGGTGCAAGGTGCAAGTACCCCTTGGTACTCACTACAAGCCAGTCCAGCCTCCTACATTGGTGGCAGCTGTGGGATAAGTGCTTTGAGACTACTTACCACTCTTGTCATTGTACTTTTCATAAGAGAAAAATATACAAAACAAGGTCAGTGTATATACACATAGCCAAAAAGTTTTGCATTTCCTCTTTTCACTCTTTTCTAAGTGCTGAAAAGTACTTCTAAACTTTCAAAAACGTTCTTAAAAGTTTAAAAAGTTTTTTTCTGTCTTTCCAAAAAAGTTCTGAAAACTTTTTTCTCTTTTTCTATCACTTTAACTCTCTCTAAAAAATGTCTGGCACAGGCCAAAATGTTGATCTGTCCAAACTTGCATATGACAACCTTAGCTGGAAAAGAGCAAGGAGTCTCTGTATAGAGAGAGGTTTGAGTGTAGGGAAGAATCCTTCCTTGGAACTGTTACTTAACATGCTTAGAGAACAGGATAAGGCCATAGGTGCCTCATCTGTTGAAAAAGTACCTAATAGTTCTCAATCTGATTCAGGGACTCCCCCAGGAAAAGATTCAGGAAAGAAACTTCCTAGCCTGCCCATTACTAGACAGTCTAGCATAGTTGGTAATGATGATGAGCCACACCATACAAATAGTGTTGTCTCACATCATAGCAAAAGCATTTATTCTCACCATACTGGTAGTAATGTTTCTGTTAACCAAGCTGTTAGGGTGGCTTCTGTAAGGGACAGGTCTCCTTCTGTTCATTCCCATCATACCTCTGTATCTAGGAATGTCCCCCCCACCAACCCTGATGACAGAATGTTAGAGAGGGAACTCAATAAGTTGAGGGTGGAACAAACCAGACTGAAGCTTAAAAAGCAACAGCTGGATTTGGATAGACAGTCTTTTGAACTAGAGAAGGAAAGACAGAAGTTGGGTTTAGAAACCCATGGTGGCAGCAGCAGTATTCCCCATAGTCATCCTGCAGAAGAGCATGATTCCAGGAATCTGCACAAGATAGTTCCCCCTTATAAGGAGGGGGATGACATTAACAAGTGGTTTGCTGCACTTGAGAGGGCCTGTGTTGTACAGGATGTCCCTCAAAGGCAGTGGGCTGCTATCCTATGGCTATCATTTAGTGGAAAAGGTAGGGATAGGCTCCTTACTGTCAAAGAAAATGATGCTAATAATTTCCAAGTTCTTAAGAATGCACTCCTGGATGGTTATGGCTTAACCACTGAACAGTACAGGATAAAGTTCAGAGAGACCAAAAAGGAGTCTTCACAAGACTGGGTTGATTTCATTGACCATTCAGTGAAGGCCTTGGAGGGGTGGTTACATGGCAGTAAAGTTACTGATTATGACAGCCTGTATAACTTGATCCTGAGAGAGCATATTCTTAATAATTGTGTGTCTGATTTGTTGCACCAGTACTTGGTGGACTCTGATCTGACCTCTCCCCAAGAATTGGGAAAGAAGGCAGACAAATGGGTCAGAACAAGAGTGAACAGAAAAGTTCATACAGGGGGTGACAAAGATGGCAACAAAAAGAAGGATGGTAAGTCTTCAGACAAGGGTGGGGACAAATCTAAAAATGAGTCTTCATCAGGCCCACAAAAACACTCTGGTGGGGGTGGTGGGTCCAAATCCTCCTTTAATCAGAACAAGGAAAAGAAACCATGGTGCTATTTATGTAAAATAAAAGGCCATTGGACAACAGATCCCAGTTGTCCAAAGAAAGGCACCACTGCTCCTACCACTACAACCCCTACTGCTACACCTAGTGTCCCTACTAATAGCAGTGGTGGTGGGAGCAAACCTACTAATAGCCAATCCAAGGGAGTAGCTGGGCTCACTTTTGGTAATTTAGTTGGGGTTGGCCTTGTTAGGGAGGCCACAGAGGCTGTGTTAGTCTCTGAGGGGGCTAATGATTTAGCCACCTTAGTTGCTTGTCCCCTTAATATGGATAAGTACAAGCAGCTACCCCTAATAAATGGTGTTGAGGTTCAGGCCTACAGGGACACTGGTGCCAGTGTGACTATGGTCATAGAGAAACTGGTCCACCCTGAACAACACCTACTTGGTCACCAGTACCAAGTAACCGATGCTCACAACAACACACTTAGCCACCCCATGGCTGTTGTTAATCTCAACTGGGGGGGGGTTACTGGTCCAAAGAAAGTTGTGGTAGCTTCAGATTTACCTGTAGACTGTCTATTAGGGAATGATTTGGAGACATCAGCTTGGTCAGATGTGGAGTTGGAGGCCCATGCAGCAATGCTGGGCATCCCAGGGCATATTTTTGCTTTGACAAGGGCTCAGGCCAAAAAGCAAAAAGGACAGGGAAGCTTGGATCCTGGAACAATGGACCAAGTGCTCCCTAAAGCTAGAGGTAGTAGAAGCAAACCACTTCCTACTATCCCTCCCTCTACAGTGGATTCTACTTCTGAGGAAGAAGAATTCCCTCCCTGTGCAGAACCTACACCAGAGGAGCTGGAAGCAGACACTGCTGAGCTTTTGGGTGAAGGGGGGCCTGCCAGAGAGGAGCTGAGTGTGGCACAGCAAACCTGTCCCACATTAGAGGGTCTCAGACAGCAAGCTGTCAAACAGGCTAATGGGGATGTCAGTGACTCTCACAGAGTTTACTGGGAGGACAACCTCTTGTACACTGAGCATAGGGATCCTAAACCTGGAGCTGCCAGGAGATTAGTGATTCCTCAGGAGTACAGAAAGTTCCTCCTAACACTGGCACATGACATTCCCTTAGCTGGGCACCTAGGTCAAACGAAAACTTGGGACAGGCTTGTTCCCCTGTTTCATTGGCCTAGGATGTCTGAGGACACAAAGGAATTTTGTAAGTCCTGTGAAACCTGTCAAGCCAGTGGCAAGACAGGTGGCACCCCAAAGGCACCCCTTATTCCACTGCCTGTGGTTGGGGTTCCCTTTGAAAGGGTAGGGGTTGACATAGTTGGCCCCCTTGACCCTCCTACTGCTTCAGGCAATAGGTTTATCTTGGTGGTAGTGGACCATGCCACAAGATATCCTGAAGCTATTCCTTTAAGGACCACTACAGCACCTGCAGTGGCAAAGGCCCTCCTGGGAATATTTTCCAGGGTGGGCTTCCCAAAGGAAGTGGTATCAGACAGGGGAAGCAATTTCATGTCTGCATACTTAAAGGCCATGTGGAAGGAGTGTGGTGTAACGTACAAGTTCACAACACCCTATCATCCACAAACAAATGGACTGGTGGAGAGATTTAATAAAACTCTCAAAGGCATGATTATGGGTCTCCCTGAAAAACTCTGCAGGAGATGGGATATCCTTCTACCATGCCTCCTTTTTACCTACAGGGAGGTACCCCAGAAAGGAGTGGGCTTCAGCCCCTTTGAACTTCTTTTTGGACACCCTGTTAGGGGTCCACTCACACTTGTAAAGGAGGGTTGGGAACAAACTTTAAAAGCTCCTAAGCAGGATATTGTGGATTATGTACTTGGCCTCAGATCAAGGATGGCTGAGTACATGAAAAAGGCCAGTAAAAACCTTCAGGCCAGCCAAGAGCTCCAGAAGCAATGGCATGATCAGAAGGCTGTTTTGGTTCAGTACCAACCAGGGCAGAAAGTGTGGGTCTTGGAGCCTGTGGCCCCAAGAGCACTCCAAGATAAATGGAGTGGTCCCCACACAATTGTTGAAAAGAAGGGAGAAGTCACCTATTTAGTTGACTTAGGCACTGCCAGGAGTCCCCTTAGGGTGCTCCATGTCAACCGCCTGAAACCCTACTATGACAGGGCTGATCTCACCCTGCTCATGGCAACAGATGAAGGACAGGAAGAAAACAGTGATCCTCTACCTGATCTCTTCTCTTCCACAGAACAAATGCTCTTGTGGAAGGTGTAGTTTTGGCTGATTGTCTTACTGCTGAGCAGAAAGACAATTGCATAAATCTCCTAGATCAATTCTCTGAACTCTTCTCTACTGTGCCAGGTACCACTTCTTGGTGTGAGCACACTATAGATACTGGAGACAGTTTACCTGTCAAAAGTAAGATCTATAGGCAGCCTGACCATGTCAGGGACTGCATAAAGCAAGAGGTCCAGAAAATGTTAGAACTAGGAGTGGTTGAGCACTCTGACAGTCCATGGGCTTCTCCTGTGGTACTGGTACCAAAACCCCATTCCAAAGATGGAAAGAAGGAAATGCGGTTTTGTGTAGACTATAGAGGTCTCAACTTGGTAACCAAAACTGATGCTCACCCTATACCCAGGGCAGATGAGCTCATAGATACACTGGCATCTGCCAAGTATCTAAGCACTTTTGATTTGACTGCAGGGTATTGGCAGATCAAATTGTCAGAAGATGCTAAACCTAAGACTGCATTTTCTACCATTGGAGGACATTACCAGTTTACTGTAATGCCTTTTGGTTTGAAAAATGCACCTGCCACTTTTCAGAGGTTGGTGAACACAGTCCTGCAAGGGCTGGAAGCTTTCAGTGCAGCATATTTGGACGATATAGCTGTCTTTAGCTCCAGCTGGGATGATCACCTGGTCCACCTATGGAAAGTTTTGGAGGCCCTGCAAAAGGCAGGCCTCACTATCAAGGCTTCAAAGTGCCAGATAGGGCAGGGTAAGGTGGTTTATCTGGGACACCTTGTTGGTGGGGAACAGATTGCACCACTTCAGGGGAAAATCCAAACTATTATTGATTGGGTTCCCCCTACCACTCAGACTCAGGTGAGAGCCTTCCTAGGCCTCACTGGGTATTACAGGAGGTTCATTAAGAACTATGGCTCCATTGCAGCCCCTCTTAATGACCTCACATCCAAGAAAATGCCTAAAAAGGTATTATGGACAGCAAACTGTCAGAAAGCTTTTGAGGAGCTGAAGCAGGCCATGTGCTCTGCACCTGTCCTAAAAAGCCCTTGTTACTCTAAAAAATTCTATGTCCAAACTGATGCATCTGAATTAGGAGTAGGGGCAGTCCTATCACAACTTAATTCTGAGGGCCAGGATCAACCTGTTGCTTTTATTAGTAGGAGGTTGACCCCTAGAGAAAAGCGTTGGTCTGCCATTGAGAGGGAGGCCTTTGCTGTGGTCTGGGCTCTGAAGAAGTTGAGGCCATACCTGTTTGGCACTCACTTCATTGTTCAGACATACCACAAACCTCTACTTTGGCTAAAACAAATGAAAGGTGAAAATCCTAAATTGTTGAGGTGGTCCATATCCCTACAGGGAATGGACTATACAGTGGAACATAGACCTGGGAGTAGCCACTCCAATGCAGATGGACTCTCCAGATATTTCCACTTAGACAATGAAGACTCATCAGGTCATGGCTAGTCTTATTGTCCTTCGTTTGGGGGGGGGGTTGTGTAGGAAGGAATGGTTTCTTACCTGTAACTCCAGTTCTCTCGTAGGGGTATTTCCATGATAGTCATAAGCACTGAATAGTTCCGCGCGCCTGCGGGGACCCCGGAGCACTGTTGTGTAGTATATTCTTAAGTGCAGTCATCAGCTCCTTGACAAAAAAGGTCTGTGAAAAACACTTAAGAATAACAATGTGCAGCCTATGTGAACAGCTACACAGGCCAAATTGTTAGAAGAAAAAACAGTTGTAGTGTAAATTTCACGTTTAAACCTCTATTTATTCTATAAATACATAAATAAATACATTCTCATATTCTATTTACACCTCTCATGAGAATAAAACAATGTAGGGCAGTGTAGCCCATAGGCTGCCATTATACAGAATGAAAATAGAGCTGTGCCTTTAAGAAAGTAAAGTGTTCCTGTTTCCCATCATGCACAGCAAAAGGCAGTTGCCTCAGTTCTTTTTTGGAGGCTATTAACCTGACATGAAGAAAAACAAAACATTTGTTGGAGTACCAACCTCCATAATATTCATGTTCTATGTCAACTCCACCGGGGAGGAGGGAGGGTTGCTTATGACTATCATGGAAATACCCCTACGAGAGAACTGGAGTTACAGGTAAGAAACCATTCCTTCTCTCGTAGGGGATTTCCATGTATAGTCATAAGCACTGAATAGAGTAGCAAGCCCATCCCCATAACCGCGGTGGAGTAGATATAAGAATACTGAGAAAAACATGAATCATGCAAACAAATTCTTGAGCAAAGCCTGTCCAACCTGAGCATCTGCCCTAGCGTCTGTATCAAGGCAGTAATGCTTAGTAAAGGTATGGACCGACCTCCAAGTGGCAGCCTTGCATATTTCTGCCAAAGGGACATTTCTCATCAAGGCTACAGTAGCTGCTTTCCCTCTGGTAGAGTGGGCTTTTGGCCTACCACCAAGGGATTTGTTTGCTAACTGATAACATAACATTATACATGAAACAATCCACCTGGATAAAGATTGTGTAGATGTGCCCAAACCTGTTCTGATTGGGCCATAGTTAATAAAAAGCTGTTGTGATTTTCGTAAGCTTTTTGTCCTGTCCAAGTAAAATTTCAAGACTCTCTTTACATCCAGAGAGTGCAGAGTTCTCTCAGCAGGAGTAGCTGGATTCTGAAAGAAAGTCGGTAATGAAATTGTTTGGTTCACATGGAAGTCGGAGACTACCTTAGGTAAAAATTTTGGATGAGTTCTCATTACCACTTTTGCAGAATGAAAAACCGTGTAGGGTTCCTGAGCGCAAAGGGCCTGGATTTCGCTGACCCTACGCGCTGAAGTGATTGCCACCAGAAAAGCAGCTTTCCATGTGAGATGTTGCAGCGATGCCTTATGTATCGGCTCGAATGGCGGCAGCATCAGACGTGATAAGACAACGTTCAGTTCCCATGGAGGAGAAGGCTTTCTAATGGGAGGAAAAACCTTCTTTAAACCTTCTAGGAAATCCTTAATAATCGGAATCCGAAAAAAGGACGTTTGTGAAGGACTCTTTCTGTATGCCGTGACAGCCGCCAAGTGAACTTTTATTGACGACAGTTGTAAGCCCGATTTTGCCAAACTTAACAAGTATGGCAGGATAGATTGTTCTCCACAGGAAACCGGGTCAATGTTGTTGTGTAAACACCAAATGCAGAATCTCTTCCACTTGCTTGCATAGGCTGATCGTGTGGAAGGGCGCTTTGCTTCCTTCAGAATTTCCATACAGTCCTGAGGTAGGTTCAAGTGTCCATATTGCACTAGCTCAGGAGCCATGCTGCCAAACTCAACGATGAGGGGTTGGGATGAGATATCTGCCCTCTGAACTTCGTGAGCAGGTCCGGATGATATGGTAGCCTGATGTGTGGTTTGAGCGACCGGTGAAGAAGGTCTGGGAACCACCACTGGCGCGGCCACTCCGGAGCAATTAGGATCATTTTGGTCTGAGCATTGGACAGCTTCTGGAGGACCATCGGAATCAGGGGAAGCGGTGGAAAGGCGTAAAGAAATGCTCCTGACCAACTTATCCACAGGGCATTCCCCAGTGTCCCTGGATGGTAATATCTGGAGGCGAAGTTTTGGCATTTTTTGTTTTCTGGGGTTGCGAATAGGTCTGTAGAGGGGGTACCCCAGAGTGCGAAAATGGAATGAACAACGTCGTCGTGTAGTACCCATTCGTGGTTCTCGTCCATTACCCGACTGAGGGCATCCGCTTGAACATTCTGGATGCCGGGCAGGTGAGTTGCCACTAGCGATAGGTTCCTGGCTAGAAGCCAATGCCAGATTGTCTGAGCCTCTCTGGATAAAATTCTGGACCTGGTGCCTCCCTGTTTGTTCACGTAGTACATAGTGGCCACGTTGTCTGTCTGGAGAAGGAGAGTTTCTGTTCTGAGAGAGGGAAGGAAGGCTTTGAGCGCAAGATGGACTGCGCGAAGTTCCAGCAGGTTGATGTGATAGAGACTCTCTCTCTGTGACCACTCGCCTTGGACTCGAAGATGTTCCATGTGCGCTCCCCACCCGAGCAGTGACGCATCTGTTACGATGGTTTGAGATGGAGGCCGTTGTTGGAACCGAATCCCCACCAAGAGATTGCTGGGTAAACACCACCACTTGAGGGATTGTAGGGTGTGAGGAGAAAGAAGGACTTTGTTCTCCCAATTGTCCCTCAGTTGGCACCACTGATCCTCCAGATTTTCCTGCAATGGTCTCATATGGAGGCGAGCATTGGGAACCAGATGGATACAAGACGCCATCGAGCCCAGTAGAGAAGCTATTATTCTTGCAGTGGCTTGAGGTCTGTCCTGCAGTTGTTTGCACTTTTGGAGAATCGATAACCGTCGTTCCTCCGAAGGAAACACCTTTCCTAGCCTGGTATCTACAATGGCCCCTAAGTAATGTAACCTCTGAACAGGTGTTGCTGTAGATTTCAGGAGATTGACTTGAAGACCAAGTTTTTGCAGCAGTTGAAGAGTCCATTCGAAATGTTGCTGTGCCTCGAGACAACTGGAGGCCTTTATGAGCCAATCGTCTAGATAGGGGTAGACGAATATTCGCTGTTTCCTCAAGTGGGCGGCTACCACCGCCATGCATTTGGAAAAAGTTCTTGGCGCTGATTTTAGGCCGAAAGGTAGAACTGCAAATTGGTAATGGCGTTTTCCGACGATGAACCTTAGGAATTTTCGATGTTTCTTGGTTACTGGGATATGGAAGTAAGCGTCGCAAAGATCTATCGCACATAGCCAGTCGCCCTGACGTAGATGTGGGTAAATTTGGTGTAAGGCTAACATCCTGAATTTTTCTTTGCGAATCCATTTGTTTGCTGTCCTCAGATCTAAGATGGGACGAAACTCTTGTTTGTCTTTTTTCGGTACAATGAAATATCTCAAATAAATCCCCTTCCCTTGTTGGCAGATGGGAACGGGTTCTATGGCTCTTTTTTGCAATAGGGTATTGACCTCTAACTGTAGAGCTTCGAGATGGTGGTTGGCTGTTTTGGGTGGAACAGATGGTGGAGAACTGGTGAATCTGAGAGCGTAACCATGTCTCACAATATTCAATACCCAGGCGTCTGTTGTGATGCGTAGCCACTCGTCCAGATGATTTGAGATACTTCCCCCTACCGGAGTGGATAACGGAGGAGGGGGAAGCAAAGATTCAGGGCTTCGACGTGGGAGCCTGTCGAGTTGCCTGAGTTTGAGGTGTTGAACGACCCCTTGTCGACCTTCTCTGAGTAGAGAAACCCCTTTGATGCTGCTGTTGTTGCTGCTGCTGGGGGCGCGAAGACATCCAGTGTGGCGACTGATACCGGTGGGTGAAAAGTCGTCGTTGGTATGGCCGGAAAACCCTTCTTTGTTCTTTCGGTCTTTCCATGCCTACCGCTTTCAGGGTATCTAGTTCAGCCTTCATTCTAGCCATCTCGTCATCGGCATGAGAACCGAACAAGGTGGAGCCCGAGAAAGGCAGGTTTTGTATTCTCTGCTGCGCTTCAGGTTTGAGTGATGTAAGTCTCAACCATGCATGCTTTCTGAGAGCTATCCCGTGTGCATAATTGTGTGCGGATAGCACCGAAGAGTCAGCTGCAGCACTTATAATTTGGTTAGAAACCATGGCTCCCTCACCCACGACCTCCAGGAAATCTTCCCTTTTATCCTTAGGAAGATGTTCCGCAAACTGCATTAAAGAGTCCCAGAGGGCACGGTCGTACCGCCCTAATAACGCAGTAGCGCTGGCTGCCTTCATCGTGACGGCTGCAGTAGAACATACTTTTCGTCCTGCAGCATCTATCTTTCTGCTCTCTTTATCTGGAGGCGAAGAAGAAGATGGTGAGGTTGAATGCAGTTTCTTTGCCGCTACTATGACCACCGAATCAGGTACTGGGTCCGACCTCAAGAATAGAGGATCTTGTTCTGGTGGACGATATTTTTTAATAAGTCTGGAAGGAGCAGACTTTGTTGCGGCCGGTGCAAGGAAAATATCCATTGCTGGTTCAAGGAGACCTGGAACCAGTGGAAGCAAAGGTCTGGAAGATGTCCTGTGATGCAAGGTCTCGAAGATCACTGACGTCGATGGGGCAGGTACCGCCAGCGGGATGTTCAGCTTGGTCGCCCCTCGTACTAAGACCTCCTGGAACGTATTCACATCATCTATGGGGGACACTCTCGGGGACGGTGAGTCCGATAGGGTTGGAGAGTAGTCCCGTGTAGACGAAGAAGAACGCCTGTGATGTGAATGCTGAGATCTCTGTGATTCATGACGGTGCCGAGAGGAAGAAGAGCGTCTAGAGGAATGTCCCGAACGTCTTACAGACCGCGTTGGTGTCCTCAAAACAGACTCTGAAGACGCAGCCGGAAGAGGCGCCGTAGGTGTTACCGGCGTCTGTGGCAATGGTGATTGTCGAGGAGAGAGTTGTGGAGACGCTGGAAGGAGGATGAGTGAAGCCGAGGATTCTGAGGTTGTATAAACCCTTCTAGGTCTTTTTGCTTGTCTCGACGTCGACACACTCCTCGACGTCGAAGTACGGTGACGGCGAGTGCCCTTCGCCGTCGATTCTTCTCGCCGTTGAGAATCTCTCGACGACGACCCTCGACGTCGTCATGACGATGGTGAACGCCTACGACGTCGAGCACCCCTCGACGTTGATCGCTCTCGCCGCGTCGACGGCGAGCCGGATTCAGATCTCCTCGACGTGGAACGTCCTCGCCGTGTCGACGGCGACCCAGATCTCGACGGCGAAAGTCCACGCCGTCTCGACGGCGAAATCGTCGTCGACGGCGAGCGATGTCTCTTTCTCGCCGGCGAACCACTCCTCGACGGCGAGCATGTTGGCGCCGTTCCTTGCCTCGACGTCGACGCCCTCGACGTCGTCGGAGACCTGTGCCGTTTTTAAGCCGGTCTGGTCGGAGTTATAGAGGAACCAGTGTGAGCCCTGGTAGAAGACTGACCTTCTCCTCGCTCTGTGGTAGAATGACCACTTTTCCTCCTGTCCTCTTTCGCCTGGAGTCTAATCTTCTCCCTGTCACGAAGGGTCCTTCTGGAGAAGGTTTTGCAGATGTCACACGACTCCGGTTTGTGGCTGGATGGAAGGCAAATTATGCAGACCCGATGTGGATCTGTTTTGGCCTTTTTTCTGCCACAAGAAGGGCATTTGTCAAACAGTGAAGGCATTTCTGAAGTAGAAAAACCTCAAAATTCTGTCAGAATCTAACAGAAAAAAGTAGAAAATGATCACTCAATGTTAAAAACGTCGAGTGAAAATGAAATTCAAAAGATTTTAAATGAATTTCTGTCACAAAAGGATTTTGTGAGGTAGAGCTCAATGCTTCAGGGTCCTGTCAGAAAGGAGCCGGAAAAAAGAACTGAGGCAACTGCCTTTTGCTGTGCATGATGGGAAACAGGAACACTTTACTTTCTTAAAGGCACAGCTCTATTTTCATTCTGTATAATGGCAGCCTATGGGCTACACTGCCCTACATTGTTTTATTCTCATGAGAGGTGTAAATAGAATATGAGAATGTATTTATTTATGTATTTATAGAATAAATAGAGGTTTAAACGTGAAATTTACACTACAACTGTTTTTTCTTCTAACAATTTGGCCTGTGTAGCTGTTCACATAGGCTGCACATTGTTATTCTTAAGTGTTTTTCACAGACCTTTTTTGTCAAGGAGCTGATGACTGCACTTAAGAATATACTACACAACAGTGCTCCGGGGTCCCCGCAGGCGCGCGGAACTATTCAGTGCTTATGACTATACATGGAAATCCCCTACGAGAGAAAGTACCATCTTGCCTGGCATGTTACCCCCATTTTTCACTGTATATATGTTGTTTTAGTTGTATGTGTCACTGGGACCCTGGTAACCCAGGACCCCAGTGCTCATAAGTGTGCCTGAATGTGTTACCTGTGTAGTGACTAACTGTCTCACTGAGGCTCTGCTAATCAGAACCTCAGTGGTTATGCTCTCTCATTTCTTTCCAAATTGTCACTAACAGGCTAGTGACCATTTTTACCAATTTACATTGGCTTACTGGAACACCCTTATAATTCCCTAGTATATGGTACTGAGGTACCCAGGGTATTGGGGTTCCAGGAGATCCCTATGGGCTGCAGCATTTCTTTTGCCACCCATAGGGAGCTCTGACAATTCTTACACAGGCCTGCCACTGCAGCCTGAGTGAAATAACGTCCACGTTATTTCACAGCCATTTTACACTGCACTTAAGTAACTTATAAGTCACCTATATGTCTAACCTTTATCTGGTAAAGGTTAGGTGCAAAGTTACTTAGTGTGTGGGCACCCTGGCACTAGCCAAGGTGCCCCCACATTGTTCAGAGCCAATTCACTGAACTTTGTGAGTGCGGGGACACCATTACACGCGTGCAATACATATAGGTCACTACCTATATGTAGCTTCACAATGGTAACTCCGAAAATGGCCATGTAACATGTCTATGATCATGGAATTGCCCCCTCTATGCCATCCTGGCATAGTTGGCACAATCCCATGATCCCAGTGGTCTGTAGCACAGACCCTGGTACTGCCAAACTGCCCTTCCTGGGGTTTCACTGCAGCTGCTGCTGCTGCCAACCCCTCAGACAGGCATCTGCCCTCCTGGGGTCCAGCCAGGCCTGGCCCAGGATGGCAGAACAAAGAACTTCCTCTGAGAGAGCGTGTGACACCCTCTCCCTTTGGAAAATGGTGTGAAGGCAGGGGAGGAGTAGCCTCCCCCAGCCTCTGGAAATGCTTTGTTGGGCACAGAGGTGCCCAATTCTGCATAAGCCAGTCTACACCGGTTCAGGGACACCTTAGCCCCTGCTCTGGCGCGAAACTGGACAAGGGAAAGGGGAGTGACCACTCCCCTGACCTGCACCTCCCCTGGTGTCCAGAGCTCCTCCAGTGTGCTCCAGACCTCTGCCATCTTGGAAACAGAGGTGCTGCTGGCACACTGGACTGCTCTGAGTGGCCAGTGCCACCAGGTGACGTCAGAGACTCCTGCTGATAGGCTCCTTCAGGTGTTAGTAGCCTATCCTCTCTCCTAGGTAGCCAAACCCTCTTTTCTGGCTATTTAGGGTCTCTGTCTCTGGGGAAACTTCAGATAATGAATGCAAGAGCTCATCCGAGTTCCTCTGCATCTCTCTCTTCACCTTCTGATAAGGAATCGACTGCTGACCGCGCTGGAAGCCTGCAAACCTGCAACATAGTAGCAAAGACGACTACTGCAACTCTGTAACGCTGATCCTGCCGCCTTCTCGACTGTTTTCCTGCTTGTGCATGCTGTGGGGGTAGTCTGCCTCCTCTCTGCACCAGAAGCTCCAAAGAAATCTCCCGTGGGTCGACGGAATCTTCCCCCTGCAACCGCAGGCACCAAAAAGCTGCATTACCGGTCCCTTGGGTCTCCTCTCAGCACAACGAGCGAGGTCCCTCGAATCCAGCAACTCTGTCCAAGTGACCCCAACAGTCCAGTGACTCTTCAGTCCAAGTTTGGTGGAGGTAAGTCCTTGCCTCACCTCGCTGGGCTGCATTGCTGGGAACCGCGACTTTGCAGCTACTCCGGCCCCTGTGCACTTTCGGCGGAAATCCTTTGTGCACAGCCAAGCCTTGGTCCACGGCACTCTAACCTGCATTGCACGACTTTCTAAGTTGGTCTCCGGCGACGTGGGACTCCTTTGTGCAACTTCGGCGAGCACCATTTCACGCATCCTCGTAGTGCCTGTTTCTGGCACTTCTCCGGGTGCTACCTGCTTCAGTGAGGGCTCTTTGTCTTGCTCGACGTCTCCTCTCTCTTCAGGTCCAATTTGCGACCTCCTGGTCCCTTCTGGGCCCCAGCAGCGTCCAAAAACGCCAAACGCACGATTTGCGACTAGCAAGGCTTGTTGGCGTCCTTCCGGTGGGAAAACACTTCTGCATGACTCTCCAAGGCGAGACGTATCCGTCCACTAAAGGGGAAGTCTCTAGCCCTTTTTGTTCCTGCAGAAACCTCAGCTTCTTCTGTCCAGTAGAAGCTTCTTTGCACCCGCAGCTGGCATTTCCTGGGCATCTGCCCAACTCCGACTTGCTTGTGACTTTTGGACTTGGTCCCCTTGTTCCACAGGTACCCTAGATTGGAAATCCACAGTTGTTGCATTGCTGGTTTGTGTCTTTCCTGCATTATTCCTCTAACACGACTTCTTTGTCCTTAGAGGAACTTTAGTGCACTTTGCACTCACTTTTCAGGGTCTTGGGGAGGGTTATTTTTCTAACTCTCACTATTTTTTAATAGTCCCAGCGACCCTCTACAAGGTCACATAGGTTTGGGGTCCATTCGTGGTTCGCATTCCACTTTTGGAGTATATGGTTTGTGTTGCCCCTATCCCTATGTTTCCCCATTGCATCCTATTGTAACTATACATTGTTTGCACTGTTTTCTAAGACTATACTGCATATTTTTGCTATTGTGTATATATATCTTGTGTATATTTCCTATCCTCTCACTGAGGGTACACTCTAAGATACTTTGGCATATTGTCATAAAAATAAAGTACCTTTATTTTTAGTATAACTGTGTATTGTGTTTTCTTATGATATTGTGCATATGACACTAGGTGGTACTGTAGTAGCTTCACACGTCTCCTAGTTCAGCCTAAGCTGCTCTGCTAAGCTACCATTATCTATCAGCCTAAGCTGCTAGACACCCTATACACTAATAAGGGATAACTGGGCCTGGTGCAAGGTGCAAGTACCCCTTGGTACTCACTACAAGCCAGTCCAGCCTCCTACAGTACTTTCCTACACAACCCCCCCCCAAACGAAGGACAATAAGACTAGCCATGACCTGATGAGTCTTCATTGTCTAAGTGGAAATATCTGGAGAGTCCATCTGCATTGGAGTGGCTACTCCCAGGTCTATGTTCCACTGTATAGTCCATTCCCTGTAGGGATATGGACCACCTCAACAATTTAAGATTTTCACCTTTCATTTGTTTTAGCCAAAGTAGAGGTTTGTGGTCTGTCTGAACAATGAAGTGAGTGCCAAACAGGTATGGCCTCAACTTCTTCAGAGCCCAGACCACAGCAAAGGCCTCCCTCTCAATGGCAGACCAACGCTTTTCTCTAGGGGTCAACCTTCTACTAATAAAAGCAACAGGTTGATCCTGGCCCTCAGAATTAAGTTGTGATAGGACTGCCCCTACTCCTAATTCAGATGCATCAGTTTGTACATAGAATTTTTTAGAGTAACAAGGGCTTTTCAGGACAGGTGCAGAGCACATGGCCTGCTTCAGCTCCTCAAAAGCTTTCTGACAGTTTGCTGTCCATAATAACTTTTTAGGCATTTTCTTGGATGTGAGGTCATTAAGAGGGGCTGCAATGGAGCCATAGTTCTTAATGAACCTCCTGTAATACCCAGTGAGGCCTAGGAAGGCTCTCACCTGAGTCTGAGTGGTAGGGGGAACCCAATCAATAATAGTTTGGATTTTCCCCTGAAGTGGTGCAATCTGTTCCCCACCAACAAGGTGTCCCAGATAAAACACCTTACCCTGCCCTATCTGGCACTTGATGAAGCAGAAAATGAAGGTTTTGATTTATTTACGCTTAAACGTAGTGCTGCAATAATCATGTGTGACTTTAACCGAACTAATAAAGATTGTACGGGGACAAATGTGCCCTTAGAGTAGTTCGCCAACATTTATAAGCGTGCTTTATATAACGTGATGTATTAGAATTGCACTAATCCGACATAATCATAAACGTGTGCTACGATTTGCTTGTTTGAAATGTTTTAGCTTAGCATAACTTTAGCGGAGGCTTTGGCCTAGTTGCCTGGTCTCACGGTTTAGATGCTCGTATTTTTCCAATGTGCTAATAAACGTGCATTTTTGCTTGAAGCTGTACTTTTCCACTGAGATCGTTCACATGCTTATCTTAAGGTTTCGTGCCAGCCTGGCATATTTTCTCTTTACTCCAAGGTCGATCTGCAGGTGCGGACAATGGAGGCTCTGAAAGTGAGCTAATTGGTATAAAATGTTGCAACTTGCGTACCCATCTCCAAGGATAATGTATGCTTAAGTAAAAGCTTGAGAACTGTTGTTTTTGATTGGACAATTTGAAGCTAACCTATGAACCCTCCAATGGAAGACCCTACTGGATTTGAACTGTTGTCTATAAAACCCAGGTGCACGAGAGGAAAGTAGCTATTATCCGCCATTTGCCGACATTACCAGCCATTGCAGCCATTACCAGCTCGATACCCGCCATTTTGCAGACTTCGTAGCTATTATGGCCCACTTTGCTGCGACGCCATTTTGAAAGAGACTTTGATGCATTCTCTAATCGAGAGAAAGAGACTTTAAATGATTCTGGCCCTAGAGACTTTAACTTTGATTTGTCCCTTTGCATGAAGTAATAGTTTTACCTTGCCGCCGTGAGGCAATTGCCCCGTCCACCTTGCCCCTTTGCCCCGTCCCATGCCGGTCGAAACGGTACCAATGCTGATCGAGAAACGGTACCTGTGAGACGAAGACTTCCTTGTATGCTGATCGTAATTGGTAAATATGAAAGGAGATTGTACAATTGCATTGTGTTTCTTTTAGGTAACCAACTGCTGATTTTGATAAAATCCCTAGCTAGGAGTTTTCTAAATTAATGTTGCTAAATTGTTTTTGCATGAAGTCCCACATGCCGATGCTAATTAGAGGTTAGATGAGGATTCCCTTTGTTGCACGATGCAATTTTAGACCTTGTTGTGCTGACTAAGTGTATGTAATTAGTTCATTACAGATTATCATATTAGTGATTTGCATTGCTATTATCGAATGCCTTGTGATTCAAATGCTACATAGATTGCACTTGTTTCGCCGCTATGGACAGCTATTAATGTTCATTTATGTTTATCATTTGGTGTTGAGACACATTTATATTGTGCTAGCTTTGTTAATATAGGGAAATAAATTCACTAACTTTGAATAAACTGGTGTGGTTATTCCTGACTGAAAGGTCAGGGTTCGCCGAAATGTATTCTGGATTAATTGTTAAGTGTTATGTTGATCAAGGTATTGCTTATGTTCGTTATTGATTATTGATCTTAATGAAATTGATTGATTAAGAGTACGGAGAGTCCCACTTAGTCAAAAGATTCATCGGCCTAAAGAGCGTCCGAATACAGGTAAATTATTAGTACGGACCGCTCTATCAGTAGATGGTAGCAGAGGACGGTTTCGTCTTTTGGGACCCTGTACTCTTAAAGTACATGGTGTTGAATTAACGGTTACGCCCTTTGAGACCCCATTCGAGAAGTTGAATTAGATTTTTCTTGGATAAAACTGATTGACAGAATGATGATGGGCTAGGTCCACCGCGACTTTCCCGGGATCTCGGAGCTTGCGAATGGAGAGAACGGAGGTGTGGAAACAGCGTTGGCGGTACTAGTGATGGTTTGAGGGAAGTTAGGGTTTTGCGCTTGCACAGCTTATTGCCGCAGGGTGTGTGAAAAGGTTGCGAGGATTTTTCTTTTTAGAGGATAGCGGAGGTCCGACTCCGAGTGTAGAAGTAGAGAAGTCGTCGAACTTCATAGAAATAGCGGAGGTGCGACTCCGAGTGTGAGAGTAGGGAAGTCGTCGAACTTCATGTGCGTGTGGCGCTTTGTGCATAAAAAGGTCCACGTGGTTGTTGTTGTTGAGACGGGCCCTGCGAGGTCAAGAGACTCCGGAGTATGTTGATTTATGTTGTGGTCTGGGCGGTTTAGTAGGTTGATCGGGCGTGGTCAACGAGTCGGTACGTGTGTAAGGGAGTGAAAGAAACTTCGACTTCGGGCTTTGACAAAATTCTAAGTGCACTAGAATAGATCATTGACAAGTTGAGAGTAGGTCTGCGGGTCAGATTTGCTTGCGAACGTGGGGACCGAGAAAGATGGAATAACTGCCGAGGCTAGTGAAAAATCCCTAAGGTCCTGAAGCGACTGTGTTACCCTTCCTGTAGTAAACCGACAGATCTGTTTTAGTTTTTGTAGCTCGCGATATATGCAAGAAGTGGTTACGAAAGGAGCTGAGTGAAGGAGGACTAGCCGCGAGGCTTTGTCAGCCGCAGTGTGTGTGAGTGTGACGTCACAAGGAGCCGCGCTGGGATAGGTTGGTTGCAGAGAAGGGTCGCGCACGGATTGGACGCAGTCCGTGGGGCTCGATTGGAAGGGAAAGGCAAGCGAAGAGTATTCCAGGAATTAAAGTCACCTATTGATTACAAACTTTGTGAAATAAAAGACGAGAAAATGAAATTCTTTAAAGCATTCAGGAGTGCGATGAAGGGGGAATCTTAGATTAAAGCGAGTGTAGGAGAGGAGACGCCGCCCGAAGGCACACCGGCTTACATTGTAATGGAGGAAAAGGGGGTAGCTCCGTGCCTTTGGCTAAAGCAATGGCACAAGTTGACAGAGAAACATGGGAGCGTAGCATTCCCGATCCACGGGACATTCAAGATAAGGATTCTGGAGAATTTGAGGTTCACGATGTACGACATAAAGGTGCCTCCAAGGCCAGCCCAGTTTGAGGCTCTAGCAATTTGGGAATTAATGGCCAGACAGCAACAGAAAAATAAGTTCGAAACAAGGATAAGGAAGGTAGAAAAGACACTAGCGGACGCTAGGTGGGATAATGCACAGAAGGTGTGGAGGTCAGATATACTGCAGGGGATAAAATTGTTTCCCGCGATTACTAAGGAAGAAGAGGAGACAGGTAAGAAAGCTACCTGTAAGACCAACAGGAGGTGTTCCAAGGATAGAGAGGACGAGGAAAAATTGAGAAGAGAAGAGGAGTTGGAGGATGAGGAGCTAATAATGCAATTGCTGAACGACCGTCCACCACCTTATGCGGAGAGTGGACCAGGTCCAAGTACCAGTTCTGCCCCTCCGGCACCGGTACAGAACAGTGAAACTCAGAGTTCAGGAGCATCATCGGGGTCTAAGGACCCGAGTCTACTGTTCACCCCGCAGATACCGCAGGTTAGGAGAATATATCCAGATGTGCCCATGTTGAAACCAGCAGAAAATTATCAGCCGCAGATGCCAGGGTACTACAGCAGTGACAACAGTGCAGGGATGATTATAGATCCAACCGTAAGAGGAGTACAGAATGGTCACAACCCAACATTGGCACAAGCTGAATCAACCCAGTTTTTGATGCCTCAAAAGCAGATGCAGGGGGGAACAGTACACGCTCAGATGACGGGGAGTCAGATGGGCATGCCGGCAATGATGACCCATGGTGTGGGAATGAACATGCCTCAGAACATGGGGAATGGACAAAACCCAGATGCAATATCGCTACCCATTACTGTAGGTCCGCCGGTACCTCTGTACAGTCAGTCTAATTTGGGTATGAGCGGTCAGGGATCAATGCTGTAGAATGGGACCGAAAGAAGGTGCATAGAAAACACTCCAGGGATAACTCCTATAGCGGCTCAGCCAAATGGATCCGGATCCTTGATGGAGTTTAGTCCCATATGTGCTCAGTCGACACTGGTGAGGTCGAGTCCCCCACTGATAATACCTCTGTCATCGAACACTGAAAAGTTGCCGCAGCCATCAATGGCAGTCGATGTGAACGCTACACTGATGGGGTTGAATGCGCAACAGCTGACACAGTGGTTCAACAGTTTGAATTCCACACAAAGCTCGGACAGTGGGAAGGGAGAAGATTATGTGAATAGGATGAGGTTGAACATGGAAGCACAAGAATTGGTGGAAGGGACTATGGGTGTGAATAGGTTGGAGTCCTACTCGGAAGAAGAGCTGAGGTATCTATGTCCAAGGATCACGAAAGAAGTGAATAAGGTACATAAAAGCTTGCAAGAAATAGCTGACAAAAACGGGGTTGACATAGACAAGACCAAACACTTGAGCAGGAGCTATAGATTGGATTTTGGGACCACAGATTTTGAACACATGAGGTCAGCAGGCATGAAGGCGCACCTTAGAGAATTGTTGCAGAGTGCACAAGTGTGGTGATGTTTAGACAAGTGGGAAAGCAGATGGGTAAAGAGAAAGGAAAAGAGGAGGGACAGTGCTACAGAGCACAATGCGAAAAGACCGCAGAGTAGCGAGGCAGTAACAATGTTACCAATGAGGGAGACAGCAGGGGGAAAATTAATACATGTACCATGGCACAGAAGTGACATTCAGTCTTTTACGGATGATTTTCCCAAACTGAGAGAGAAACCGATTGAGTGGTATCAACAGACTGATAGGTTTGTGAAGCTTGCAAAATGTCTTTGGGAAGATCTGAACACTCTCTTTGAGATTGTGGTTCCGGCAGATTTGTGGGAGGATTGCAAAAGAGCTGTAGGTTGGCCGACGAGTGAACCAGAGAGAGACAGGGAGACGGGTGCACCATCGCCTATGGTGATGAGCCTGTACTATAAAGTGATTGAGCATTTGAAGACGAAAGTGGCCGCGAAAAATGTGGATTGGCAGAAGATTGATCGAACTGCCCAAGAGGCTAAAGAGTCGATTCATAGTTACTATGAGAGGTTGTTGAAGGCGTTCAAGAACTACAGCGGCACGGAAACAATAGAGGAGAAGGACATGCTTCATTTTGTGTTCAGATTTGTGGAAGGGCTGAGGCCAGAGATAAGTCAGATGATAAAGTCGCATTTGATTTGCTGGCAGTCGAAACCGATTGATGAGGTGTTGAATTATGCGAAATACTGTAGCGACGAAATTGAAGCGAAACAGAAAAGGTTGAAAGAGAAGGTGATGATGATGCAACTTAAAGCAGCTCAGACAGGTCTGCAAGGTTTGCAAGGGATGCAAGGGTTCCAACAGCAGGCACCGCAACCGCAGCCGCAGTTGCAGGGAAACATGGCGTTTCAGCCACAGGCCAGAGGCAGAGGCAGAGGAGGATTGCGAATAATGGTCCGGATTTGAATACTGTTGTGACTGGTGTGCAGGCAATGAAGAAGGTGATGCCGTGTCACGTGTGCGGAATTGTCGGTCATTGGAAACGCGAGTGCCCGATGGTGGTGCAGGAAGGTGCAGGTGCAGGTGTTGGTCAGCAAAACAATGATGTCAATGCATTTCAGACAATGAGGGGACCGAAAATGAGAGGTCCAAACCCAAATTTTCAGACCGTAAATCAGTTGCAGGGATTACAACCTATGCAGCCGCAGCAGATGCAGATGCCCCGTATGCAGATGACGCAAATGCAGCCAATGCAACAGCAGTTACCCATGGTACCTAATCAGCAAATGCAAATACCTTTGGCACCAATGAGTCAGCAGCAAGTGATGGTTCCTCCACAGGTCTCGGGTCAGGTAATGAGTACAAATGGCACCGTACAACAGTTCCCACTACACAGTGAGAGTGGAATAAACAATGTATGGGAGAGTGAAAGCTCAGAAGAAGAAGGAGATTGTGTGCTTGCAGCATCCTTGGAAGTTGATCAAAAGGGTCCGTACGTAGAGGGAAGAGTAATGGGTCATCGTGTTTCATTCTTGGTTGACACAGGAGCCACACGTTCGACTGTTAAGAGCAGTGAAGTACCAAATTTGCCACTCTCAGGGAGGACAGTTCAAGTGGTGGGAGTAGCAAACAGGCACCTGACGAACCCAATAACAGATCCGGTACCAGTCAGCATCGGTAACTATCAAGGGGTGCATCAGTTTGTGGTATGTGACTCAAGCCCGATAGCACTGTTAGGAAGAGACCTATTGTGCAAATTGGGTTGTTCGATCATGTGTTCGAACGAAGGAATAACAATCCAGACGAGCAGTGATGGGGAAGAAGAGGATAGTGTAGAGGGGGATGAGATGGAAACTGTCGATGAAGAGTATCCTCTGATTTGCCTTTTCCCAATGATAACTGAAGAAGATATTCCAGCCGAATTACGGGAAACAGTCGGAAAGGAAGTGTGGGATATGACAGGGAAAGAGGTGGGATTGATGAAAGGAGTGGAACCAGTGAAAGTGACTGTAAAGCCCAATGCAATCTTTCCCCAGACCCCACAATACCACATGGCACAAGACACCCTCATGAAAGTTGCTCAACTCATTGACGAATTTGTAAAGCAGGGAGTACTGAAAGAAGTGTTAAGCAGTCCATGTAATTCACCAATAATGGGACTAATAAAGCCAAGTGGAAAGGTCCGACTTGTGCAGGACTTGAGGAAAATAAATGACATCATAGTCAAGTGTTGCCCTGTCGTACCAAATCCAGCTGTGATAATGTTTCAAGTCCCTTGCGATGCCGAATGGTTCTCAGTCATCGACTTGTCACAAGCATTCTTTTCTGTGCCTCTTCATGAGGACAGCCAATTCCTCTTTTGTTTCAAATTCTTAGACAGGGTGTACAGTTGGTGTCGAATTCCTCAAGGGTTTTCGGAGTCACCGTCAATCTTCAATCAGATTCTAAAGAAAGATTTGGAAGCATTGGAATTGCCATTCGAGTCAACCCTAGTACAGTACATTGATGACTTACTGGTTGCATCAAAGACAGAAAGTGGCTGCACAGCCGATACCATTGCTCTGTTGAACCATTTGGGAAGGAATGGACATAAGGTGTCTCCTTCCAAATTGCAGTTCTGTCAGAGGAAAGTGAAATACTTGGGTCACCAGATAGAGAAAGGGTCACGGAAAATAATGAAGGAAAGAATAACGAGTGTACTTCAAATGAGTCCACCAAAGACAAGGAGGGAGGTGAGGAAGTTTTTGGGAATGGTGGGCTATTGTCGCCAGTGGATTCCCAACTTCTCGACTCTAGCAAAGCCTCTACTGAAACTGACCCAGAAGGATGCCTTGGATCAAATTGAGCTGAAAGGAGATGAGATGGATGCTTTTATTGAATTGAAAGAATGCATGTGTAGGGCTCCAGCTTTAGGTATGCCTGATTACACAAAGCCTTTCACATTGTTTTGTCATGAACGTGATGCATGTTCTTTGTCTGTCTTGACTCAAGCCCATGGTGGCGTAAACAGACCAGTAGCGTATTTTTCAGCTACTTTGGATCCGGTCGCAGCAGCACTCCCAGGGTGTTTGCGCGCCGTAGCAGCAGTTGGTATCAGCCTCACTCAGAGTGAAGGAATAGTGATGGGACACCCAGTAACAGTCATGGTCCCTCACTCAGTTGAGATACTTTTGACCCGCTCCCGAACGCAACACATGACCGGAGCAAGACTCACAAGGTATGAAACGATAATTCTGGGCTCACCGAATGTGCAGCTGAAAAGGTGCACTACGTTGAATCCAGCAACCTTGCTTCCTGGAGAAAATGCTGAAATTGAGAACGCTGAAGACGTCGAGCATGACTGCCTTCAGGTGACTGAATTTTGCACAAAACCTCGACCTGACATTAAGGATACTAAACTTGATGAAAATGACCAGATTGTTTTTGTTGATGGTTCATGTCTGAGAGATGGGATGGGAATTTTGAAAGCAGGATATGCTGTATGTACTGTAACAGGTGTCTTGGAAGCGGGGTGGCTTCAAGGAGTCTATTCTGCGCAAGTAGCAGAACTTGTAGCCCTTACAAGAGCATGTCAACTGTCTGCATTGATGAAAGTCACCATTTACACTGATAGTCAGTACGGGTTTGGGATTGTGCATGACTTTGGACAACTATGGTCACAGAGAGGTTTCCTGACTTCTTCAGGATCCCCAGTGAAAAACGGGGAGAGAATAAGGGAATTGTTACACGCCATTCAAATGCCAGCCGAAGTTGCAGTGGTAAAGTGTAGTGCTCATACGAAAGGACAGGACTATGTTTCTCTGGGAAATGCATATGCGGATCAAGTTTCAAGATTTTGTGCCTTGAACTGTATATTACTCAGGGATGAATGGAATTCAATAAGTGAACCAGAACTTGAACCAGCTGAAGCATTTGCCTTAAAGGTTGTAGATACAATAGATGAACTAAAAGCATTGCAGAATAACGTCAGGGAGGATGAAAGAGATTCCTGGATTAAATCACAATGTATAAAGAGACCAGACGAGTTATGGGTTTCAAATGAGGGAAAATTTGTTTTGCCAAATAGTCTCTTATCACAGCTTGCGCGGTTCTATCATGGGCAGGCTCACCTAGGGAGAGATGCCATGATAAGATTGTTCAAAACTGATTGGTTTAACCCCAGATTTCGTCAAGCTGCAGAAGCAGTTTGCCATCGATGTGTCACTTGCCAGCAGATGAACCCAGGAAAGGGAACAGTTGTGAACGCTAGCCACATTGGCAGGGCCAGTGGCCCATTTAGTCGGATGCAAATGGACTTCATTGAGATGCCTGTGCATGGAGGTTTGAAGTATGTGTTGGTGATTGTGTGCATTTTTAGTCACTGGATTGAGGCATACCCCACACGTAGAAATGACAGCCTTACAGTTGCAAAGCTATTGTTGAGGGAGTTAATACCACGTTTCGGATTCCCGATCTCTTTAGAATCAGATAGGGGAAGTCACTTCAATAACGAGGTGATAAAGTAACTCTGCGAAGCGCTGAACATTGAGCAAAAACTGCATTGTAGCTATCGCCCTGAAGCATCAGGACTGGTGGAGCAGATGAATGGTACACTGAAATCAAGAATGGCGAAAATATGTGCATCGACAAATCTGAAATGGCCTGACGCATTGCCCTTGGTGCTAATGTCAATGAGAAACACCCCTGATAGGAAGACTGGATTGTCTCCGCACGAACTTCTCATGGGCAGGGCTATGAGACTTCCTGCAGTTCCCGCAAACGCGCTTTTGAATATTACAGATGATATGGTGTTAGACTACTGCAAGGGTCTGGCTGACGTGGTTCGCTCTTTCTCTCACCAGGTGGAAGCGACCACCTTGCCACCGATCCAAGGTCCAGGACACGCACTGAAAGCAGGTGACTGGGTCGTGGTAAAGAAGCACGTGAGGAAGTCGTGTCTGGAACCCCGTTGGAAAGGCCCTTTCCAAGTGATCCTGACGACAACTACCGCTGTGAAGTGTGCGGGGTTCCCAACTGGATTCACGCCAGTCACACAAAGAAAGTGTTGTGTCCCACAGATGAGGAAGTTGAAGCGCTAAAACTGCCAGTGCCTGATAAAGCAGTGCTGAGTGCTGAGACAGAGCAAAACCGAACTGAAAGTGAACAGGCAGGAACGGAAGAGAGAGAGACATTCTCTGAGGACGAAGAGGCCAACTCACTTGGGGTAGACCAAGGAGAAAGTTCAGACAGCGACGAAGCAGCTGAAGGTGACAAAGAACCTGAAGCAGCTGAGGGTAGCAAAGAGCCTGAAGCAGCTGAAGGTGACAAGGAACCTGAAGCAGCTGAAAGTGATAAAGAGCCTGACGAAAGTAACGGTGACGAAGGGCTCGAAAAGGGTGAAAAAGCAGGAGAGCCTGATCAGAGGAGGGCTTTCCCAGAAGCAGACGATACAGAAAAAGAAAAGGAGAACGTGATTGATTACCCAGAAGGAGGGGACAAGGCAGAACAGAACGAAACAGTTCAAACTTCTACAGAAAAGATCGCAGGTCCATCAAATGGACATGGTGCAAAGAGGAGACTAAGCATATCACCAATAAAACAAAGGACTGAAGAAGGTTTGAATGACGGAGAAAGGCCAAAAGTGAAAGAGAAAAGAAAAGAAGTGTCTGTCGCGGTACCATCCCCGAGTGAAGAAAAGGACTTGACAAAAGTGGAAAGTACCAGCGAAGCAGAATCGAAAAGAGAAGCAAAATTGAAAAGGAAAAGGATACCGAACAGAAGATATTCCGGTCCTGAATGGGCATATGTAGTCAATGACGATTGGACTGATGAGTTTGTATCTCTAAGCATCGAGAACGAAGAAGAAGAGATACCAATAGAAAAAAAAAGTTTGATGGACAGTGTTGATTGAAAGGGTGATAAATGACATTGCCTGCTACAATCTAAAGTGCTAAAACCAGCTGAGAAATTGCTAAACCGGATGAGACATTTGCTAAACGGATAAAGACTGAGTTATTGCCGAATTGAGACAAATGCTGCTAACCGATAAGTGACTGGCCTCTTGAAGAAGACGGTGTGAACATTGCGCTCGTTCAGCTTTGTAACAGAGTTGCTAAATAGTTTCTTTATAGGTGCTTCTAGCTCTCTGATTCTATACAGATCATGACGCAAAACAGTAGAAAGAAATATTGTAAATATGTGTGTATAGGCTTAATAATTGCATGTGTACTAATAATAATGGCAATTGTACTCGGAATGCATGGTAAGGGTGAGAATGAGAGGATTGATGCTTCTACTTTTGCTCCTGTTACTGTCACTGAACTAACCGCATTGAAAAGATTAGAATTAGATGAGAGGCTCTTGCATGATAAGAAAGAACTCTCGTATAATGTTTTCTATCGCTTGCTAACAGAATATGTTGAGACTATGGAAGCGAAAGATTGTTATGTGTGTACACAGATACCGACATCAGTAAAGGAAGGGGTGACTTATCACCACATGCCTCTTACATACGGGATTACATGTAGTATAGTAATGTCTAGATTTTATGGTCAAACTAACATACAGTATTTTTACTCAAATTATGATGTTACCTTTGCATATGTTCCTATAATAGCGCAGCTAAGCCAGATTGCTAAAGATTGGGATGCTAAAATAATGAGGGAATTTTTCGAGCCAATGCAACCTTTTGAAACGGCTCACGCTCATAGGGAAAATCTTACCTGCTCGCTCTCTGCAGTAGAAATAAGCTTTTAGATCGCACAGATGATAGAAGGGCACAAATGAATGCGAAATTAGAAAAAGAACTACATAAGAGGACTTCAGTAGATAATTATGATTTTGCCGCAATAAAGACACAAGGGAGAATAGCTTTAGATGCTTGGCATGTAGGGAAATTTTGTATATATCGAGGTGAATCTTATTATGCTAACATTTTTGTAGGAGCGAGTGAGTGTAAACATACGTTTATCTTTAAGGCCAAATGGACATTCATGATGAACGGACTTGACCCTGTCATTCCAGGTGTATATTACATTTGTGGGTATAATGCCTATTATCGTCTTCCAAAGGGATGGTGGGGGAGATGTTATTTGGGTATAGTGTTCCCAAAGGTTTATCAGCTGGATGACCTATCGATGATTCAAAAGACATCTGGATCCCATCGTATCCAGAAAAGAGAGACCGCAGCTGCTGTGGTAGGAGATATATTTGGAGCCATGATTCCTTCATTGGGAGTTGTGTTGAATTCCATCAAAATAAGAAAGTTGTCTACTATAGTGGATAACATGTTGACAAAGTTTTCAGGTGCTATAATCCTGATAGATGCTGAACTTGCAGCGGAAAGAGCTATGACTCTTCAAAATAGGCTTGCTTTAGACATTCTTTTAGCAAAGGATGGCGGCGTTTGCAAAATGCTTGGTGCACGACACTGTTGTACATATATTCCCGACAATAGTGTGAAAATTAAAACTATGCTTGCTAATCTAACAAAAGAGAGTGCGGACTTGAAGGAATTGAAAGAACCAGGAGTGTGGGAGAAGGTTGGAAAAGGACTTGCTTCAGTGGGAAATTGGATTGGGGGAATTTGGAATGGAATATTGCTAAAAATAATAGAGGGAATTATGATAGTTATAATTTGTGTATTTGGAATCTGGGGAATAAAAAGGGGAATAATAATGATTATGGAAAGGATTAAAAGAAGGAAGGAGGAGAAAATAATGAAAACAATGGCAGAAGAATACAAAACGAAAACTAGGGGAATTAAAAGGAAAAGAGAACTGACAGAATTTTAATGGAATAAAATTTGTGGGCATGGTTTGGTGTGATGACAAGTAGTCATCAGAGGAGGGATTGATGAAGCAGAAAATGAAGGTTTTGATTTATTTACGCTTAAACGTAGTGCTGCAATAATCATGTGTGACTTTAACCGAACTAATAAAGATTGTACGGGGACAAATGTGCCCTTAGAGTAGTTCGCCAACATTTATAAGCGTGCTTTATATAACGTGATGTATTAGAATTGCACTAATCCGACATAATCATAAACGTGTGCTACGATTTGCTTGTTTGAAATGTTTTAGCTTAGCATAACTTTAGCGGAGGCTTTGGCCTAGTTGCCTGGTCTCACGGTTTAGATGCTCGTATTTTTCCAATGTGCTAATAAACGTGCATTTTTGCTTGAAGCTGTACTTTTCCACTGAGATCGTTCACATGCTTATCTTAAGGTTTCGTGCCAGCCTGGCATATTTTCTCTTTACTCCAAGGTCGATCTGCAGGTGCGGACAATGGAGGCTCTGAAAGTGAGCTAATTGGTATAAAATGTTGCAACTTGCGTACCCATCTCCAAGGATAATGTATGCTTAAGTAAAAGCTTGAGAACTGTTGTTTTTGATTGGACAATTTGAAGCTAACCTATGAACCCTCCAATGGAAGACCCTACTGGATTTGAACTGTTGTCTATAAAACCCAGGTGCACGAGAGGAAAGTAGCTATTATCCGCCATTTGCCGACATTACCAGCCATTGCAGCCATTACCAGCTCGATACCCGCCATTTTGCAGACTTTGTAGCTATTATGGCCCACTTTGCTGCGACGCCATTTTGAAAGAGACTTTGATGCTTTCTCTAATCGAGAGAAAGAGACTTTAAATGATTCTGGCCCTAGAGACTTTAACTTTGATTTGTCCCTTTGCATGAAGTAATAGTTTTACCTTGCCGCCGTGAGGCAATTGCCCCGTCCACCTTGCCCCTTTGCCCCGTCCCATGCCGGTCGAAACGGTACCAATGCTGATCGAGAAACGGTACCTGTGAGACGAAGACTTCCTTGTATGCTGATCGTAATTGGTAAATATGAAAGGAGATTGTACAATTGCATTGTGTTTCTTTTAGGTAACCAACTGCTGATTTTGATAAAATCCCTAGCTAGGAGTTTTCTAAATTAATGTTGCTAAATTGTTTTTGCATGAAGTCCCACATGCCGATGCTAATTAGAGGTTAGATGAGGATTCCCTTTGTTGCACGATGCAATTTGAGACCTTGTTATGCTGACTAAATGTATGTAATTAGTTCATTACAGATTATCATATTAGTGATTTGCATTGCTATTATCGAATGCCTTGTGATTCAAATGCTACATAGATTGCACTTGTTTCGCCGCTATGGACAGCTATTAATGTTCATTTATGTTTATCATTTGGTGTTGAGACACATTTATATTGTGCTAGCTTTGTTAATATAGGGAAATAAATTCACTAACTTTGAATAAACTGGTGTGGTTATTCCTGACTGAAAGGTCAGGATTCGCCGAAATGTATTCTGGATTAATTGTTAAGTGTTATGTTGATCAAGGTATTGCTTATGTTCGTTATTGATTATTGATCTTAATGAAATTGATTGATTAAGAGTACGGAGAGTCCCACTTAGTCAAAAGATTCATCGGCCTAAAGAGCGTCCGAATACAGGTAAATTATTAGTACGGACCGCTCTATCACACTTTGAAGCCTTGATAGTGAGGCCTGCCTTTTGCAGGGCCTCCAAAACTTTCCATAGGTGGACCAGGTGATCATCCCAGCTGGAGCTAAAGACAGCTATATCGTCCAAATATGCTGCACTGAAAGCTTCCAGCCCTTGCAGGACTGTGTTCACCAACCTCTGAAAAGTGGCAGGTGCATTTTTCAAACCAAAAGGCATTACAGTAAACTGGTAATGTCCTCCAATGGTAGAAAATGCAGTCTTAGGTTTAGCATCTTCTGACAATTTGATCTGCCAATACCCTGCAGTCAAATCAAAAGTGCTTAGATACTTGGCAGATGCCAGTGTATCTATGAGCTCATCTGCCCTGGGTATAGGGTGAGCATCAGTTTTGGTTACCAAGTTGAGACCTCTATAGTCTACACAAAACCGCATTTCCTTCTTTCCATCTTTGGAATGGGGTTTTGGTACCAGTACCACAGGAGAAGCCCATGGACTGTCAGAGTGCTCAACCACTCCTAGTTCTAACATTTTCTGGACCTCTTGCTTTATGCAGTCCCTGACATGGTCAGGCTGCCTATAGATCTTACTTTTGACAGGTAAACTGTCTCCAGTATCTATAGTGTGCTCACACCAAGAAGTGGTACCTGGCACAGTAGAGAAGAGTTCAGAGAATTGATCTAGGAGATTTATGCAATTATCTTTCTGCTCAGCAGTAAGACAATCAGCCAAAACTACACCTTCCACAAGAGCATCTTGATCTGTGGAAGAGAAGAGATCAGGTAGAGGATCACTGTCTTCTTCCTGTCCCTCATCAGTTGCCCTGAGCAGGGTGAGATCAGCCCTGTCATAGTAGGGTTTCAGGCGGTTGACATGGAGCACCCTAAGGGGACTCCTGGCAGTGCCTAAGTCAACTAAATAGGTGACTTCTCCCTTCTTTTCAACAATTGTGTGGGGACCACTCCATTTATCTTGGAGTGCTCTTGGGGCCACAGGCTCCAAGACCCACACGTTCTGCCCTGGTTGGTACTGAACCAAAACAGCCTTCTGATCATGCCATTGCTTCTGGAGCTCTTGGCTGGCCTGAAGGTTTTTACTGGCCTTTTTCATGTACTCAGCCATCCTTGATCTGAGGCCAAGTACATAATCCACAATATCCTGCTTAGGAGCTTTTAAAGGTTGTTCCCAACCCTCCTTTACAAGTGTGAGTGGACCCCTAACAGGGTGTCCAAAAAGAAGTTCAAAGGGGCTGAAGCCCACTCCTTTCTGGGGTACCTCCCTGTAGGCAAAAAGGAGGCATGGTAGAAGGATATCCCATCTCCTGCGGAGTTTTTCAGGGAGACCCATAATCATGCCTTTGAGAGTTTTATTAAATCTCTCCACCAGTCCATTTGTTTGTGGATGATAGGGTGTTGTGAACTTGTACGTTACACCACACTCCTTCCACATGGCCTTTAAGTATGCAGACATGAAATTGCTTCCCCTGTCTGATACCACTTCCTTTGGGAAGCCCACCCTGGAAAATATTCCCAGGAGGGCCTTTGCCACTGCAGGTGCTGTAGTGGTCCTTAAAGGAATAGCTTCAGGATATCTTGTGGCATGGTCCACTACCACTAAGATAAACCTATTGCCTGAAGCAGTAGGAGGGTCAAGGGGGCCAACTATGTCAACCCCTACCCTTTCAAAGGGAACCCCAACCACAGGCAGTGGGATAAGGGGTGCCTTTGGGGTGCCACCTGTCTTGCCACTGGCTTGACAGGTTTCACAGGACTTACAAAATTCCTTTGTGTCCTCAGACATCCTAGGCCAATGAAACAGGGGAACAAGCCTGTCCCAAGTTTTCATTTGTCCTAGATGCCCAGCTAAGGGAATGTCATGTGCCAGTGTTAGGAGGAACTTTCTGTACTCCTGAGGAATCACTAATCTCCTGGCAGCTCCAGGTTAAGGATCCCTATGCTCAGTGTACAAGAGGTTGTCCTCCCAGTAAACTCTGTGAGAGTCACTGACATCCCCATTAGCCTGTTTGACAGCTTGCTGTCTGAGACCCTCTAATGTGGGACAGGTTTGCTGTGCCACACTCAGCTCCTCTCTGGCAGGCCCCCCTTCACCCAAAAGCTCAGCAGTGTCTGCTTCCAGCTCCTCTGGTGTAGGTTCTGCACAGGGAGGGAATTCTTCTTCCTTAGAAGTAGAATCCACTGTAGAGGGAGGGATAGTAGGAAGTGGTTTGCTTCTACTAGCCCTAGCTTTAGGGAGCACTTGGTCCATTGTTCCAGGATCCAAGCTTCCCTGTCCTTTTTGCTTTTTGGCCTGAGCCCTTGTCAAAGCAAAAATATGCCCTGGGATGCCCAGCATTGCTGCATGGGCCTCCAACTCCACATCTGACCAAGCTGATGTCTCCAAATCATTCCCTAATAGACAGTCTACCGGTAAATCTGAAGCTACCACAACTTTCTTTGGACCAGTAACCCCCCCCCAGTTGAGATTTACAACAGCCATGGGGTGGCTAAGTGTGTTGTTGTGAGCATCGGTTACTTGGTACTGGTGACCAAGTAGGTGTTGTTCAGGGTGGACCAGTTTCTCTATGACCATAGTCACACTGGCACCAGTGTCCCTGTAGGCCTGAACCTCAACACCATTTATTAGGGGTAGCTGCTTGTACTTACCATATTAAGGGGACAAGCAACTAAGGTGGCTAAATCAATAGCCCCCTCACAGACTAACACAGCCTCTGTGGCCTCCCTAACAAGGCCAACCCCAACTAAATTACCAAAAGTGAGCCCAGCTACTCCCTTGGATTGGCTATTAGTAGGTTTGCTCCCACCACCACTGCTATTAGTAGGGACACTAGGGGTAGCAGTAGGGGTTGTAGTGGTAGGAGCATTGGTGCCTTTCTTTGGACAACTGGGATCTGTTGTCCAATGGCCTTTTATTTTACATAAATAGCACCATGGTTTCTTTTCCTTGTTCTGATTAAAGGAGGATTTGGACCCACCACCCCCACCAGAGTGTTTTTGTGGGCCTGATGAAGACTCATTTTTAGATTTGTCCCCACCCTTGTCTGAAGACTTACCATCCTTCTTTTTGTTGCCATCTTTGTCACCCCCGTATGAACTTTTCTGTTCACTCTTGTTCTGACCCATTTGTCTGCCTTCTTTCCCAATTCTTGGGGAGAGGTCAGATCAGAGTCCACCAAGTACTGGTGCAACAAATCAGACACACAATTATTAAGAATATGCTCTCTCAGGATTAAGTTATACAGGCTGTCATAATCAGTAACTTTACTGCCATGTAACCACCCCTCCAAGGCCTTCACTGAATGGTCAATGAAATCAACCCAGTCTTGTGAAGACTCCTTTTTGGTCTCTCTGAACTTTATCCTGTACTGTTCAGTGGTTAAGCCATAACCATCCAGGAGTGCATTCTTAAGAACTTGGAAATTATTAGCATCATTTTCTTTCACAGTAAGGAGCCTATCCCTACCTTTTCCACTAAATGATAGCCATAGGATAGCAGCCCATTGCCTTTGAGGGACATCCTGTACAACACAGGCCCTCTAAAGTGCAGCAAACCACTTGTTAATGTCATCCCCCTCCTTATAAGGGGGAACTATCTTGTGCAGATTCCTGGAATCATGCTCTTTTGCAGGATGACTATGGGGAATACTGCTGCTGCCACCATGGGTTTCTAAACCCAACTTCTGTCTTTCCTTCTCTAGTTCAAAAGACTGTCTATCCAAATCCAGCTGTTGCTTTTTAAGCTTCAGTCTGGTTTGTTCCACCCTCAACTTATTGAGTTCCCTCTCTAACATTCTGTCATCAGGGTTGGTGGGAGGGACATTCCTAGAAACAGAGGTATGATGGGAATGAACAGAAGGAGACCTGTCCCTTACAGAAGCCACCCTAACAGCTTGGCTGACAGAAACATTACTACCAGTATGGTGAGAATAAATGCTTTTGCTATGATGTGAGACAACACTATTTGTATGGTGTGGCTCATCATCATTACCAACTATGCTAGACTGTCTAGTAATGGGCAGGCTAGGAAGTTTCTTTCCTGAATCTTTTCCTGGGGGAGTCCCTGAATCAGATTGGGAACTATTAGGTACTTTTTCAAAAGATGAGGCACCTATGGCCTTATCCTGTTCTCTAAGCATGTTAAGTAACAGTTCCAAGGAAGGATTCTTCCCTACACTCAAACCTCTCTCTACACAGAGACTCCTTGCTCTTTTCCAGCTAAGGTTGTCATATGCAAGTTTGGACAGATCAACATTTTGGCCTGTGCCAGACATTTTTAGAGAGAGTTAAAGTGATAGTAAAAGATAAAAAGTTTGTCAGAGCTTTTAGAAAGACAGAGAAAAAAAACTTTTAAAACTTTTTAGAACTTTTTAGAAAGTTAGAAGTACTTTTCAGCACTTAGAAAAGAGTGAAAAGAGGAAATGCAAAACTTTTTGGCTATGTGTATATACACTGACCTTGTTTTGTATATTTTTCTCTTATGAAAAGTACAATGACAAGAGTGGTAAGTAGTCTCAAAGCACTTATCCCACCACTGCACAACCAATGTAGGAGGCTGGACTGGCTTGTAGTGAGTACCAAGGGGTACTTGCACCTTGCACCAGGCCCAGTTATCCCTTATTAGTGTATAGGGTGTCTAGCAGCTTAGGCTGATAGATAATGGTAGCTTAGCAGAGCAGCTTAGGCTGAACTAGGAGACGTGTGAAGCTACTACAGTACCACTTAGTGTCATATGCACAATCTCATAAGAAAACACAATACACAGTTATACTAAAAATAAAGGTACTTTATTTTTATGACAATATGCCAAAGTATCTTAGAGTGTACCCTCAGTGAGAGGATAGGAAATATACACAAGATATGTATACACAATAGCAAAAATATGCAGTATAGTCTTAGAAAACAGTGCAAACAATGTATAGTTACAATAGGATGCAATGGGGAAACATAGGGATAGGGCAACACAAACCATATACTCCAAAAGTGGAATGCGAACCACGAATGGACCCCAAACCTATGTGACCTTGTAGAGGGTCGCTGGGACTATTAGAAAATAGTGAGAGTTAGAAAAATAACCCTCCCCAAGACCCTGAAAAGTGAGTGCAAAGTGCACTAAAGTTCCCCTACGGACAAAGAAGTTGTGTTAGAGGAATAATGCAGGAAAGACACAAACCAACAATGCAACAACTGTGGATTTCCAATCTAGGGTACCTGTGGAACAAGGGGACCAAGTCCAAAAGTCACAAGCAAGTCGAAGATGGGCAGATGCCCAGGAAATGCCAGCTGCGGGTGCAAAGAAGCTTCTACTGGACAGAAGAAGCTGAGGTTTCTGCAGGAACGAAAAGGGCTAGAGACTTCCCCTTTGGTGGACGGATGCCTCTTGCCTTGGAGAGTCGTGCAAAAGTGTTTTCCCGCCGAAAGGATGCCAACAAGCCTTGCGAGTCGCAAATCGTGCGTTTGGCGTTTTTGGACGCTGCTGGGTCCCAGGAGGGACCAGGAGGTCTCAAATTGGACCTGAAGAGAGAGGGGACGTCCAGCAAGAGAAAGAGCCCTCACGGAAGCAGGTAGCACCCGGAGAAGTGCCAGAAACAGGCACTACGAGGATGCGTGAAACGGTGCTCTCCGAAGTTGCACAAAGGAGTCCCACGTCGCCGGAGACCAACTTAGAAAGTCGTGCAATGCAGGTTAGAGTGCCGTGGACCCAGGCTTGGGTGTGCACAAAGGATTTCCGCCGGAAGTGCACAGGGGCCGGAGTAGCTGCAAAGTCGCGGTTCCCAGGAATGCAGCCCAGCGAGGTGAGGCAAGGACTTACCTCCACCAAACTTGGACTGAAGAGTCACTGGACTGTGGGGGTCACTTGGACAGAGTTGCTGGATTTGAGGGACCTCGCTCGTCGTGCTGAGAGGAGACCCAAGGGACCGGTAATGCAGCTTTTTGGTGCCTGCGGTTGCAGGGGGAAGATTCCGTCGACCCACGGGAGATTTCTTCGGAGCTTCTGGTGCAGAGAGGAGGCAGACTACCCCCACAGCATGCACAAGCAGGAAAACAGTCAAGAAGGCGGCAGGATCAGCGTTACAGAGTTGCAGTAGTCGTCTTTGCTACTATGTTGCAGGTTTGCAGGCTTCCAGCGCGGTCAGCAGTCGATTCCTTATCAGAAGGTGAAGAGAGAGATGCAGAGGAATTCGGATGAGCTCTTGCATTCATTATCTAAAGTTTCCCCAGAGACAGAGACCCTAAATAGCCAGAAAAGAGGGTTTGGCTACCTAGGAGAGAGGATATGCTACTAACACCTGAAGGAGCCTATCAGAAGGAGTCTCTGACGTCACCTGGTGGCACTGGCCACTCAGAGCAGTCCAGTGTGCCAGCAGCACCTCTGTTTCCAAGATGGCAGAGGTCTGGAGCACACTGGAGGAGCTCTGGACACCTCCCAGGGGAGGTGCAGGTCAGGGGAGTGGTCACTCCCCTTTCCTTTGTCCAGTTTCGCGCCAGAGCAGGGCTAAGGGGTCCCCTGAACCGGTGTAGACTGGCTTATGCAGAATTGGGCACCTCTGTGCCCAACAAAGCATTTCCAGAGGCTGGGGGAGGCTACTCCTCCCCTGCCTTCACACCATTTTCCAAAGGGAGAGGGTGTCACACCCTCTCTCAGAGGAAGTTCTTTGTTCTGCCATCCTGGGCCAGGCCTGGCTGGACCCCAGGAGGGCAGCTGCCTGTCTGAGGGGTTGGCAGCAGCTGCAGTGAAACCCCAGGAAGGGCAGTTTGGCAGTACCAGGGTCTGTGCTACAGACCACTGGGATCATGGGATTGTGCCAACTATGCCAGGATGGCATAGAGGGGGCAATTCCATGATCATAGACATGTTACATGGCCATATTCGGAGTTACCATTGTGAAGCTACATATAGGTAGTGACCTATATGTAGTGCACGCGTGTAATGGTGTCCCTGTAGGAGGCTGGACTGGCTTGTAGTGAGTACCAAGGGGTACTTGCACCTTGCACCAGGCCCAGTTATCCCTTATTAGTGTATAGGGTGTCTAGCAGCTTAGGCTGATAGATAATGGTAGCTTAGCAGAGCAGCTTAGGCTGAACTAGGAGACGTGTGAAGCTACTACAGTACCACTTAGTGTCATATGCACAATATCATAAGAAAACACAATACACAGTTATACTAAAAATAAAGGACAATATGCCAAAGTATCTTAGAGTGTACCCTCAGTGAGAGGATAGGAAATATACACAAGATATATATACACAATAGCAAAAATATGCAGTATAGTCTTAGAAAACAGTGCAAACAATGTACAGTTACAATAGGATGCAATGGGGAAACATAGGGATAGGGGCAACACAAACCATATACTCCAAAAGTGGAATGCGAACCACGAATGGACCCCAAACCTATGTGACCTTGTAGAGGGTCGCTGGGACTATTAGAAAATAGTGAGAGTTAGAAAAATAACCCTCCCCAAGACCCTGAAAAGTGAGTGCAAAGTGCACTAAAGTTCCCCTAAGGACAAAATAGTCGTGTTAGAGGAATAATGCAGGAAAGACACAAACCAGCAATGCAACAACTGTGGATTTCCAATCTAGGGTACCTGTGGAACAAGGGGACCAAGTCCAAAAGTCACAAGCAAGTCGGAGATGGGCAGATGCCCAGGAAATGCCAGCTGCGGGTGCAAAGAAGCTTCTACTGGACAGAAGAAGCTGAGGTTTCTGCAGAAACGAAAAGGGCTAGAGACTTTCCCTTTGGTGGACGGATTCCGCTCGCCTTGGAGAGTCGTGCAGAAGTGTTTTCCCTCCGAAAGAATGCCAACAAGCCTTGCTAGCTCCAAATCGTGCATTTGGCGTTTTTGGACGCTGCTGGGGCCCAGGAGAGACCAGGAGGTCGCAAATTGGACCTGAAGAGAGAGGGGACGTCGAGCAAGACAAAGAGCCCTCACTGAAGCAGGTAGCACCCAGAGAAGTGCCAGAAACAGGCACTACAAGGATGCGTGAAACGGTGCTCACCGAAGTTGCACAAAGGAGTCCCACGTCGCCGGAGACCAACTTAGAAAGTCGTGCAATGCAGGTTAGAGTGCCGTGGACCCAGGCTTGGCTGTGCACGAAGGATTTCCGCCGGAAGTGCACAGGGGCCGGAGTAGCTGCAAAGTCGCGGTTCCCAGCAATGCAGCCCAGCGAGGTGAGGCAAGGATTTACCTCCACCAAACTTGGGCTGAAGAGTCACTGGACTGTGGGGGTCACTTGGACAGAGTCGCTGGAGTCGAGGGACCTCGCTCGTTGTGCTGAGAGGAGACCCAAGGGACCGGTGATGCAGCTTTTTGGTGCCTGCGGTTGCAGGGGGAAGATTCCGTCGACTCACGGGAGATTTCTTCAGAGCTTCTGGTGCAGAGAGGAGGCAGGCTACCCCCACAGCATGCACAAGCAGGAAGGAAAACAGTCGAGAAGGCGGCAGGATCAGCGTTACAGAGTTGCAGTAGTCGTCTTTGCTACTATGTTGCAGGTGTGCAGGCTTCCAGCGCGGTCAGCGGTCGTTTCCTTATCAGAAGGTGAAGAGAGAGATGCAGAGGAACTCGGCTGAGCTCATGCATTCGTTATCTAAAGTTTCCCCAGAGACAGAGACCCTAAATAGCCAGAAAAGAGGGTTTGGCTACCTAGGAGAGAGGATAGGCTACTAACACCTGAAGGAGCCTATCAGCAGGAGTCTCTGACGTCACCTGGTGGCACTGGCCACTCAGAGCAGTCCAGTGGGCCAGCAGCACCTCTGTTTCCAAGATGGCAGAGGTCTGGAGCACACTGGAGGAGCTCTGGACACCTCCCAGGGGAGGTGCAGGTCAGGGGAGTGGTCCCTCCCCTTTCCTTTGTCCAGTTTCGCGCCAGAGCAGGGGCTAAGGGGTCCCTGAACCGGTGTAGACTGGCTTATGCAGAATTGGGCACATCTGTGCCCAAGAAAGCATTTCCAGAGGCTGGGGGAGGCTACTCCTCCCCTGCCTTCACACCATTTTCCAAAGGGAGAGGGTGTCACACCCTCTCTCAGAGGAAGTTCTTTGTTCTGCCATCCTGGGCCAGGCCTGGCTGGACCCCAGGAGGGCAGATGCCTGTCTGAGGGGTTGGCAGCAGCAGCAGCTGCAGTGAAACCCCAGGAAGGGCAGTTTGGCAGTACCAGGGTCTGTGCTACAGGCCACTGGGATCATGGGATTGTGCCAACTATGCCAGGATGGCATAGAGGGGGCAATTCCATGATCATAGACATGTTACATGGCCATATTCGGAGTTACCATGGTGAAGCTACATATAGGTAGTGACCTATATGTAGTGCATGCGTGTAATGGTGTCCCCGCACTCACAAAGTTCAGGGAATTGGCTCTGAACAATGTGGGGGCACCTTGGCTAGTGCCAGGGTGCCCTCACACTAAGTAACTTTGCACCTAACCTTTACCAGGTAAAGGTTAGACATATAGGTGACTTATAAGTTACTTAAGTGCAGTGTAAAATGGCTGTGAAATAACGTGGATGTTATTTCACTCAGGCTGCAGTGGCAGGCCTGTGTAAGAATTGTCAGAGCTCCCTATGGGTGGCAAAAGAAATGCTGCAGCCCATAGGGATCTCCTGGAACCCCAATACCCTGGGTACCTCAGTACCATATACTAGGGAATTATAAGGGTGTTCCAGTAAGCCAATGTAAATTGGTAAAAATGGTCACTAGCCTGTCAGTGACAATTTGGAAAGAAATGAGAGAGCATAACCACTGAGGTTCTGATTAGCAGAGCCTCAGTGAGACAGTTAGTCACTACACAGGTAACACATTCAGGCACACTTATGAACACTGGGGCCCTGGGTTACCAGGGTCCCAGTGACACATACAACTAAAACAACATATATACAGTGAAAAATGGGGGTAACATGCCAGGCGAGATGGTACTTTCCTACACAACCCCCCCCCAAACGAAGGACAATAAGACTAGCCATGACCTGATGAGTCTTCATTGTCTAAGTGGAAATATCTGGAGAGTCCATCTGCATTGGAGTGGCTACTCCCAGGTCTATGTTCCACTGTATAGTCCATTCCCTGTAGGGATATGGACCACCTCAACAATTTAGGATTTTCACCTTTCATTTGTTTTAGCCAAAGTAGAGGTTTGTGGTCTGTCTGAACAATGAAGTGAGTGCCAAACAGGTATGGCCTCAACTTCTTCAGAGCCCAGACCACAGCAAAGGCCTCCCTCTCAATGGCAGACCAACGCTTTTCTCTAGGGGTCAACCTTCTACTAATAAAAGCAACAGGTTGATCCTGGCCCTCAGAATTAAGTTGTGATAGGACTGCCCCTACTCCTAATTCAGATGCATCAGTTTGGACATAGAATTTTTTAGAGTAACAAGGGCTTTTCAGGACAGGTGCAGAGCACATGGCCTGCTTCAGCTCCTCAAAAGCTTTCTGACAGTTTGCTGTCCATAATACCTTTTTAGGCATTTTCTTGGATGTGAGGTCATTAAGAGGGGCTGCAATGGAGCCATAGTTCTTAATGAACCTCCTGTAATACCCAGTGAGGCCTAGGAAGGCTCTCACCTGAGTCTGAGTGGTAGGGGGAACCCAATCAATAATAGTTTGGATTTTCCCCTGAAGTGGTGCAATCTGTTCCCCACCAACAAGGTGTCCCAGATAAACCACCTTACCCTGCCCTATCTGGCACTTTGAAGCCTTGATAGTGAGGCCTGCCTTTTGCAGGGCCTCCAAAACTTTCCATAGGTGGACCAGGTGATCATCCCAGCTGGAGCTAAAGACAGCTATATCATCCAAATATGCTGCACTGAAAGCTTCCAGCCCTTGCAGGACTGTGTTCACCAACCTCTGAAAAGTGGCAGGTGCATTTTTCAAACCAAAAGGCATTACAGTAAACTGGTAATGTCCTCCAATGGTAGAAAATGTAGTTTTAGATTTAGCATCTTCTGATAATTTGATCTGGCAATACCCTGCAGTCAAATCAAAAGTGCTTAGATACTTGGCAGATGCCAGTGTATCTATAAGCTCATCTGCCCTGGGTATAGGGTGAGCATCAGTTTTGGTTACCAAGTTGAGACCTCTATAGTCTACACAAAACCGCATTTCCTTCTTTCCATCTTTAGAATTGGGTTTTGGTACCAGTACCACAGGAGAAGCCCATGGACTGTCAGAGTGCTCAACCACTCCTAGTTCCAACATTTTCTGAACTTCTTGCTTTATGCAGTCCCTGACATGGTCAGGCTGCCTATAGATCTTACTTTTGACAGGTAAACTGTCTCCAGTATCTATAGTGTGCTTACACCAAGAAGTGGTGTCTGGCACAGTAGAGAAGAGTTCTGAAAATTGTCCTAGGAGATTTATGCAATGGTCTTTCTGCTCAGCAGTAAGACAATCTGCCAAAACTACACCTTCCACAAGAGCATCTTGTTCTGTGGAAGAGAAGAGATCAGGTAGAGGATCACTGTCTTCTTCCTGTCCCTCATCAGTTGCCATGAGCAGGGTGAGATCAGCCCTGTCATAGTAGGGTTTCAGGCGGTTGACATGGAGCACCCTAAGGGGACTCCTGGCAGTGCCTAAGTCAACCAAGTAGGTGACTTCACCCTTTTTTTCAACAATTGTGTGGGGTCCACTCCATTTATCTTGGAGTGCTCTTGGGGCCACAGGCTCCAAGACCCACACTTTCTGCCCTGGTTGGTACTGAACGAAAACAGCCTTCTGATCATGCCATTGCTTCTGGAGCTCTTGGCTGGCCTGAAGGTTTTTACTGGCCTTTTTCATGCACTCAGCCATCCTTGATCTGAGGCCAAGTACATAATCCACAATATCCTGCTTAGGAGCTTTTAAAGGTTGTTCCCAACCCTCCTTTACAAGTGTGAGTGGACCCCTAACAGGGTGTCCAAAAAGAAGTTCAAAGGGGCTGAAGCCCACTCCTTTCTGGGGTACCTCCCTGTAGGCAAAAAGGAGGCATGGTAGAAGGATATCCCATCTCCTGCGGAGTTTTTCAGGGAGACCCATAATCATGCCTTTGAGAGTTTTATTAAATCTCTCCACCAGTCCATTTGTTTGTGGATGATAGGGTGTTGTGAACTTGTACGTTACACCACACTCCTTCCACATGGCCTTTAAGTATGCAGACATGAAATTGCTTCCTCTGTCTGATACTACTTCCTTTGGGAAGCCCACCCTGGAAAATATTCCCAGGAGGGCCTTTGCCACTGCAGGTGCTGTAGTGGTCCTTAAAGGAATAGCTTCAGGATATCTTGTGGCATGGTCCACTACCACTAAGATAAACCTATTGCCTGAAGCAGTAGGAGGGTCAAGGGGGCCAACTATGTCAACCCCTACCCTTTCAAAGGGAACCCCAACCACAGGCAGTGGGATAAGGGGTGCCTTTGGGGTGCCACCTGTCTTGCCACTGGCTTGACAGGTTTCACAGGACTTACAAAATTCTTTTGTGTCCTCAGACATCCTAGGCCAATGAAACAGGGGAACAAGCCTGTCCCAAGTTTTCATTTGTCCTAGATGCCCAGCTAAGGGAATGTCATGTGCCAGTGTTAGGAGGAACTTTCTGTACTCCTGAGGAATCACTAATCTCCTGGCAGCTCCAGGTTTAGGATCCCTATGCTCAGTGTACAAGAGGTTGTCCTCCCAGTAAACTCTGTGAGAGTCACTGACATCCCCATTAGCCTGTTTGACAGCTTGCTGTCTGAGACCCTCTAATGTGGGACAGGTTTGCTGTGCCACACTCAGCTCCTCCCTGGCGGCCCCCCTTCACCCAAAAGCTCAGCAGTGTCTGCTTCCAGCTCCTCTGGTGTAGGTTCTGCACAGGGAGGGAATTCTTCTTCCTCAGAAGTTGAATCCACTGTAGAGGGAGGGATAGTAGGAAGTGGTTTGCTTCTACTAGCCCTAGCTTTAGGGAGCACTTGGTCCATTGTTCCAGGATCCAAGCTTCCCTGTCCTTTTTGCTTTTTGGCCTGAGCCCTTGTCAAAGCAAAAATATGCCCTGGGATGCCCAGCATTGCTGCATGGGCCTCCAACTCCACATCTGACCAAGCTGATGTCTCCAAATCATTCCCTAATAGACAGTCTACAGGTAAATCTGAAGCTACCACAACTTTCTTTGGACCAGTTACCCCCCCCCAGTTGAGATTTACAACAGCCATGGGGTGGCTTTGTGTTATGTTGTGAGCATCGGTTACTTGGTACTGGTGTCCAAGTATGTGTTGTTCAGGGTGCACCAGTTTCTCAATCACCATTGTGACACTGGCACCTGTGTCCCTGTAGGCCTGGACCTCAACACCATTTATTAGGGTTAGTTGCTTGTACTTCTCCAAGTTATGGGGGCAAGCAACCAAAGTGGCTAAATCAATAGCCCCTTCAGAGACTAAAGTAGCCTCTGTGGTCTCCCTAATCAGACCAACCCCAACTAAATTACCAAAAGTGAGCCCAGCTACTCCCTTGGATTGGCTATTAGTAGGTTTGCTCCCACCACCACTGCTATTAGTAGGGACACTAGGTGTAGCAGTCGGGGTTGTAGTGGTAGGAGCAGTGGTGCCTTTCTTTGGACAACTGGGATCTGTTGTCCAATGGCCTTTTATTTTACATAAATAGCACCATGGTTTCTTTTCCTTGTTCTGATTAAAGGAGGATTTGGACCCACCACCCCCACCAGAGTGTTTTTGTGGGCCTGATGAAGACTCGTTTTTCGTTTTGTCCCCACCCTTGTCAGAAGACTTACCATCCTTCTTTTTGTTGCCATCTTTGTCACCCCCTGTTTGAACTTTTCTGTTCACTCTTGTTCTGACCCATTTGTCTGCCTTCTTTCCCAATTCTTGGGGAGAGGTCAGATCAGAGTCCACCAAGTACTGGTGCAACAAATCAGACACACAATTATTAAGAATATGCTCTCTCAGGATCAAGTTATACAGGCTGTCATAATCAGTAACTTTACTGCCATGTAACCACCCCTCCAAGGCCTTCACTGAATGGTCAATAAAATCAACCCAGTCTTGTGAAGACTCCTTTTTGGTCTCTCTGAACTTTATCCTGTACTGTTCAGTGGTTAAGCCATAACCATCCAGGAGTGCATTCTTAAGAACTTGGAAATTATTAGCATCATTTTCTTTCACAGTAAGGAGCCTATCCCTACCTTTTCCACTAAATGATAGCCATAGGATAGCAGCCCACTGCCTTTGAGGGACATCCTGTACAACACAGGCCCTCTCAAGTGCAGCAAACCACTTGTTAATGTCATCCCCCTCCTTATAAGGGGGAACTATCGTGTGCAGATTCCTGGAATCATGCTCTTTTGCAGGATGACTATGGGGAATACTGCTGCTGCCATCATGGGTTTCTAAACCCAACTTCTGTCTTTCCTTCTCTAATTCAAAAGACTGTCTATCCAAATCCAGTTGTTGCTTTTTAAGCTTCAGTCTGGTTTGTTCCACCCTCAACTTATTGAGTTCCCTCTCTAACATTCTGTCATCAGGGTTGGTGGGAGGGACATTTCTAGAAACAGAGCTATGATGGGAATGAACAGAAGGAGACCTGTCCCTTACAGGAGCCACCCTAACAGCTTGGTTTACAGAAACATTACTACCAGTATTGTGAGAATATATGCTTTTGCTATGATGTGAGACAACACTATTTCTATGGTGTGGCTCATCATCATTACCATCTATGCTAGACTGTCTAGTAATGGGCAGGCTAGGAAGTTTCTTTCCTAAATCTTTTCCTGGGGGAGTCCCTGAATCAGATTGAGAACTATTAGGTACTTTTTCAACAGATGGGGCACCTATGACCTTATCCTGTTCTCTAAGCATGTTAAGTAACAGTTCCAAGGAAGGATTCTTCCCTACACTCAAACCTCTCTCTATACAGAGACTCCTTGCTCTTTTCCAGCTAAGGTTGTCATATGCAAGTTTGGACAGATCAACACTTTGGCCTGTGCCAGACATTTTTAGAGAGAGTTAAAGTGATAGAAAAAGAGAAAAAAGTTTTCAGAACTTTTGGGAAAGACAGAAAAAACTTTTTAAACTTTTAAGAACTTTTTGAAAGTTTAGAAGTACTTTTCAGCACTTAGAAAAGAGTGAAAAGAGGAAATTCAAAACTTTTTGGCTATGTGTATATACACTGACCTTGTTTTGTATATTTTTCTCTTATGAAAAGTACAATGACAAGAGTGGTAAGTAGTCTCAAGCACTTATCCCACCACTGCACAACCAATGTAGGAGGCTGGACTGGCTTGTAGTGAGTACCAAGGGGTACTTGCACCTTGCACCAGGCCCAGTTATCCCTTATTAGTGTATAGGGTGTCTAGCAGCTTAGGCTGATAGATAATGGTAGCTTAGCAGAGCAGCTTAGGCTGATCTAGGAGACGTGTGAAGCTACTACAGTACCACTTAGTGTCATATGCACAATATCATAAGAAAACACAATACACAGTTATACTAAAAATAAAGGTACTTTATTTTTATGACAATATGCCAAAGTATCTTAGAGTGTACCCTCAGTGAGAGGATAGGAAATATACACAAGATATATATACACAATAGCAAAAATATGCAGTATAGTCTTAGAAAACAGTGCAAACAATGTATAGTTACAATAGGATGCAATGGGGAAACATAGGGATAGGGGCAACACAAACCATATACTCCAAAAGTGGAATGCGAACCACGAATGGACCCCAAACCTATGTGACCTTGTAGAGGGTCGCTGGGACTATTAGAAAATAGTGAGAGTTAGAAAAATAACCCTCCCCAAGACCCTGAAAAGTGAGTGCAAAGTGCACTAAAGTTCCCCTAAGGACAAAATAGTCGTGTTAGAGGAATAATGCAGGAAAGACACAAACCAGCAATGCAACAACTGTGGATTTCCAATATAGGGTACCTGTGGAACAAGGGGACCAAGTCCAAAAGTCACAAGCAAGTCGGAGATGGGCAGATGCCCAGGAAATGCCAGCTGCGGGTGCAAAGAAGCTTCTACTGGACAGAAGAAGCTGAGGTTTCTGCAGGAACGAAAAGGGCTAGAGACTTCTCCTTTGGTGGACGGATCACACTTGCCTTGTAGAGTCATGCAGAAGTGTTTTCCCGCCGAAAGAACGCCAACAAGCCTTGCTAGCTGCAAATCGTGCGTTTGGCGTTTTTGGACGCTGCTGGGGCCCAGGAAGGACCAGGAGGTCGGAAATTGGAACTGAAGAGAGAGGGGACGTCGGGCAAGACAGAGAGCCCTCACTAAAGCAGGTAGCTCCCGGAAAAGTGCCAGAAACAGGCACTACGAGGATGCGTGAAACGGTGCTCGCCGAAGTTGCACAAAGGAGTCCCACGTCGCCGGAGACCAACTTAGAAAGTCGTGCAATGCAGGTTAGAGTGCCGTGGACCCAGGCTTGGCTGTGCACGAAGGATTTCCGCCGGAAGTGCACAGGGGCCGGAGTAGCTGCAAAGTCGCGGTTCCCAACAATGCAGCCCAGCGAGGTGAGACAAGGACTTACCTCCACCAAACTTGGGCTGAAGAGTCACTGGACTGTGGGGGTCCCTTGGACAGAGTCGCTGGAGTCGAGGGACCTCGCTCGTCGTGCTGAGAGGAGACCCAAGGGACCGGTGATGCAGCTTTTTGGTGCCTGCGGTTGCAGGGGGAAGATTCCGTCGACCCACGGGAGATTTCTTCGGAGCTTCTGGTGCAGAGAGGAGGCAGGCTACCCCCACAGCATGCACAAGCAGGAAAACAGTCGAGAAGGCGGCAGGATCAGCGTTACAGAGTTGCAGTAGTCGTCTTTGCTACTATGTTGCAGGTTTGCAGGCTTCCAGCGCTGTCAGCGGTCGTTTCCTTATCAGAAGGTGAAGAGAGAGATGCAGAGGAACTCGGCTGAGCTCATGCATTCGTTATCTAAAGTTTCCCCAGAGACAGAGACCCTAAATAGCCAGAAAAGAGGGTTTGGCTACCTAGGAGAGAGGAAAGGCTACTAACACCTGAAGGAGCCTATCAGCAGGAGTCTCTGACGTCACCTGGTGGCACTGGCCACTCAGAGCAGTCCAGTGTGCCAGCAGCACCTCTGTTTCCAAGATGGCAGAGGTCTGGAGCACACTGGAGGAGCTCTGGACACCTCCCAGGGGAGGTGCAGGTCAGGGGAGTGGTCACTCCCCTTTCCTTTGTCCAGTTTCGCGCCAGAGCAGGGGTTAAGGGGTCCCTGAACCGGTGTAGACTGGCTTATGCAGAATTGGGCACATCTGTGCCCAAGAAAGCATTTCCAGAGGCTGGGGGAAGCTACTCCTCCCCTGCCTTCACACCATTTTCCAAAGGGAGAGGGTGTCACACCCTCTCTCAGAGGAAGTCCTTTGTTCTGCCATCCTGGGCCAGGCCTGGCTGGACCCCAGGAGGGCAGATGCCTGTCTGAGGGGTTGGCAGCAGCAGCAGCTGCAGTGAAACCCCAGGAAGGGCAGTTTGTCAGTACCAGGGTCTGTGCTACAGGCCACTGGGATCATGAGATTGTGCCAACTATGCCAGGATGGTATAGAGGGGGCAATTCCATGATCATAGACACGTTACATGGCCATATTCGGAGTTACCATTGTGAAGCTACATATAGGTAGTGACCTATATGTAGTGCACGCGTGTAATGGTGTCCCCGCACTCACAAAGTTCAGGGAATTGGCTCTGAACAATGTGGGGGCACCTTGGCTAGTGCCAGGGTGCCCTCACACTAAGGGGGTCATTCTGACCCTGGCGGCCGGTGACCGCCAGGGTCACCGACCACGGGAGCACCGCCAACAGGCTGGCGGTGCTCCCAAGGGCATTCTGACCGCGGCGGTTCAGCCGCGGCCAGAAAGAGTAAACCGGCGGTCTCCCGCCGGTTTACCACTGCCCTACAGAATCCTCTATGGCTGCGGAGTGCGCTCCGCAGCCATGGGGATTCTGACACCCCCTTCCGCCATGCTGTTCCTGGCGGGTCTCCCGCCAGGAACAGGATGGTGGTAGGGGGTGCCTCGGAGCCCCTGGGGGCCCCTGCAGTGCCCATGCCCATGGCATGGGCACTGCAGGGGCCCCCGTAAGAGGGCCCCGCAAAGTATTTCAGTGTCTGCAAAGCAGACACTGAAATACGCGACGGGTGCAACTGCACCCGTCGCACCTTCCCACTACGCCGGCTCCATTCGGAGCCGGCGTCCTCGTGGGAAGGTCGATTTGCCCTGGGCTGGCGGGCGGCCTTTTGGCGGCCGCCCGCCAGCCCAGGGCAAATCCCAAAATACCCTCAGCGGTCTTTTGACCGCGGAGCGGTATTTTGGAGGGGGAACATTGGCGGGCGGCCTCCGCCGCCCGCCAATGTTAGAATCACCCCCTAAGTAACTTTGCACCTAACCTTTACCAGGTAAAGGTTAGACATATAGGTGACTTATAAGTTACTTAAGTGCAGTGTAAAATGGCTGTGAAATAACGTGTGCGTTATTTCACTCAGGCTGCAGTGGCAGGCCTGTGTAAGAATTGTCAGAGCTCCCTATGGGTGGCAAAAGAAATGCTGCAGCCCATAGGGATCTCCTGGAACCCCAATACCCTGGGTACCTCAGTACAATATACTAGGGAATTATAAGGGTGTTCCAGTAAGCCAATGTAAATTGGTAAAATTGGTCACTAGCCTGTCAGTGACAATTTGAAAGAAATGAGAGAGCATAACCACTGAGGTTCTGGTTAGCAGAGCCTCAGTGAGACAGTTAGGCACTACACAGGGAACACATACATATAGGCCACAAACTTATGAGCACTGGGGTCCTGACTAGCAGGGTCCCAGTGACACATAACAAACATACTGAAAACATAGGGTTTTCACTATGAGCACTGGGCCCTGGCTAGCAGGATCCCAGTGAGACAGTGAAAACACCCTGACATACACTCACAAACAGGCCAAAAGTGGGGGTAACAAGGCTAGAAAGAGGCTACTTTCTCACACCCCAGTGCTCATAAGTTTGTGGCCTATATGTATGTGTTCCCTGTGTAGTGCCTAACTGTCTCACTGAGGCTCTGCTAATCAGAACCTCAGTGGTTATGCTCTCTCATTTCTTTCAAATTGTCACTAACAGGCTAGTGACCAATTTTACCAATTTACATTGGCTTACTGGAACACCCTTATAATTCCCTAGTATATGGTACTGAGGTACCCAGGGTATTGGGGTTCCAGGAGATCCCTATGGGCTTCAGCATTTCTTTTGCCACCCATAGGGAGCTCTGACAATTCTTACACAGGCCTGCAACTGCAGCCTGAGTGAAATAACATCCACGTTATTTCACAGCCATTTTACACTGCACTTAAGTAACTTATAAGTCACCTATGTGTCTAACCTTTACCTGGTAAAGGTTAGGTGCAAAGTTACTTAGTGTGAGGGCACCCTGGCACTAGCCAAGGTGCCCCCACATTGTTCAGAGCCAATTCCCTGAACTTTGTGAGTGCGGGGACACCATTACACGCGTGCACTACATATAGGTCACTACCTATATGTAGCTTCACAATGGTAACTCCGAATATGGCCATGTAACATGTCTATGATCATGGAATTGCCCCCTCTAAACCATCCTGGCATAGTTGGCACAATCCCATGACCCCAGTGGTCTGTAGCACAGACCCTGGTACTGCCAAACTGCCCTTCCTGGGGTTTCACTGCAGCTGCTGCTGCTGCCAACCCCTCAGACAGGCATCTGCCCTCCTGGGGTCCAGCCAGGCCTGGCCCAGGATGGCAGAACAAAGAACTTCCTCTGAGAGAGGGTGTGACACCCTCTCCCTTTGGAAAATGGTGTGAAGGCAGGGGAGGAGTAGCCTCCCCCAGCCTCTGGAAATGCTTTGTTGGGCACAGATGTGCCCAATTCTGCATAAGCCAGTCTACACCGGTTCAGGGGACCCCTTAGCCCTGCTCTGGCGCGAAACTGGACAAAGGAAAGGGGAGTGACCACTCCCCTGACCTGCACCTCCCCTGGGAGGTGTCCAGAGCTCCTCCAGTGTGCTCCAGACCTCTGCCATCTTGGAAACAGAGGTGCTGCTGGCACACTGGACTGCTCTGAGTGGCCAGTGCCACCAGGTGACGTCAGAGACTCCTTGTGATAGGCTCCTTCAGGTGTTGCTAGCCTATCCTCTCTCCTAGGTAGCCAAACCCTCTTTTCTGGCTATTTAGGGTCTCTGTCTCTGGGGAAACTTTAGATAACGAATGCAAGAGCTCATCCGAGTTCCTCTGCATCTCTCTCTTCACCTTCTGCCAAGGAATCGACTGCTGACCGCGCTGGAAGCCTGCAAACCTGCAACATAGTAGCAAAGACGACTACTGCAACTCTGTAACGCTGATCCTGCCGCCTTCTCGACTGTTTTCCTGCTTGTGCATGCTGTGGGGGTAGTCTGCCTCCTCTCTGCACCAGAAGCTCCGAAGAAATCTCCCGTGGGTCGACGGAATCTTCCCCCTGCAACCGCAGGCACCAAAAAGCTGCATTACCGGTCCCTTGGGTCTCCTCTCAGCACGACGAGCGAGGTCCCTCGAATCCAGCAACTCTGTCCAAGTGACCCCCACAGTCCAGTGACTCTTCAGTCCAAGTTTGGTGGAGGTAAGTCCTTGCCTCACCTCGCTGGGCTGCATTGCTGGGAACCGCGACTTTTGCAGCTACTCCGGCCCCTGTGCACTTCCGGCGGAAATCCTTTGTGCACAGCCAAGCCTGGGTCCACGGCACTCTAACCTGCATTGCACAACGTTCTAAGTTCGTCTCCGGCGACGTGGGACTCCTTTGTGCGACTTCGGGTGAGCACTGTTTCACGCATCCTCATAGTGCCTGTTTCTGGCACTTCTCCAAGTGCTACCTGCTGCTGAGAGGGCTGCTTGTCTTGCTCGACGTCCCCTCTCTCTCCTGGTCCAATTTGCGACCTCCTGGTCCCTCCAGGGCCACAGCAGCGTCCAAAAATGCTAACCGCATGATTTGCAGCTAGCAAGGCTTGTTGGCATTCTTTCGGCGGGAAAACACTTCTGCACGACTCTCCACGGCGAGGGGGATCCGTCCACCAAAGGGGAAGTCTCTAGCCCTTTTCGTTCCTGCAGAAACCTCAGCTTCTTCTGTCCAGTAGAAGCTTCTTTGCATCCACAGCTGGCATTTCCTGGGCATATGCCCATCTCCGACTTGCTTGTGACTTTTGGACTTGGTCCCCTTGTTCCACAGGTACCCTAGATTGGAAATCCACAGTTGTTGCATTGTGGGTTTGTGTCTTTCCTGCATTATTCCTCTAACACAACTTCTTTGTCCTTAGGGGAACTTTAGTGCACTTTGCACTCACTTTGCAGGGTCTTGGGGAGGGTTATTTTTCTAACTCTCACTATTTTCTAATAGTCCCAGCGACCCTCTACAAGGTCACATAGGTTTGGGGTCCATTCGTGGTTCGCATTCCACTTTTGGAGTATATGGTTTGTGTTGCCCCTATCCCTATGTTTCCCCATTGCATCCTATTGTAACTATACATTGTTTGCACTGTTTTCTAAGACTATACTGCATATTTTTGCTATTGTGTATATATATCTTGTGTATATTTCCTATCCTCTCACTGAGGGTACACTCTAAGATACTTTGGCATATTGTCATAAAAATAAAGTACCTTTATTTTTAGTATAACTGTGTATTGTGTTTTCTTATGATATTGTGCATATGACACTAAGTGGTACTGTAGTAGCTTCACCCGTCTCCTAGTTCAGCCTAAGCTGCTCTGCTAAGCTACCATTATCTATCAGCCTAAGCTGCTAGACACCCTATACACTAATAAGGGATAACTGGGCCTGGTGCAAGGTGCAAGTACCCCTTGGTACTCACTACAAGCCAGTCCAGCCTCCTACAATTGTGATTTGTGAGTCGGTTGTTGGTTGACAGGCTGGTGGCGCTGATGGTTGGACCGCCTATTTCCCACCCTCCAGAGTCCTCGCAGTGTCAGGATATTGGTTGTCTTTTGGCAAACTCGTAATGAGGCCCTTAATGTGCTTTTGCCTACAAAAATGTGGCAAAGTCTACTACTATAGTAAGCACTGAAATTACCCCCAGGACAAATTTACTCTATGAGAAACTGCAGAAAATTATGGACTTTGTTTTGTCACTTTTGGTGGAGTTACAAGAGGCCAGTCAGGATTTGGGGTGGGCATAACTCAAGTAATTTCATATAGCGCAAGCATGCGATATTACCTACGAATTCAGCGTAATTACGCTAGGAGAGTAATTCTGCGTTTAGTAAAAAGTGCCCCTTCATGTCCAAAATGGATGCGAGGATGAATTTTGTTCTAAGAAATAGCACTAAATGCAAGAGAACATGAATAGTGTGCAGACGCTTGCCCCTGCTAAATGTGCTGTTAGGGTAGGATTTCCTTCTAACTTACTAGCAGCATTTAGCTGGATGAAAGGATGCATTTTCAGATGAGAAACAGTACTGAATACAACAGAAAACTCTTGCTGTAGGACTTTCTCCCAAATTACTCCTTATTAGCAGGAGTAATCATGTAATTATTGGTAACTCCGTGTCAAAGAATAATACGGAAATACCAAAATTACTCCAATTACTCCGGCACAATCAATATTCTGGCCAAGCCTACTCAGGATGCTGGATGGCATTTGTTACTCATCATATTTTTAGAACTTTCCAGATCCAGTCTGGTGCCTTAGTTTATCTATTTAAGGACTCTGCAGAACGGTATCTATTAGAAAAGCATTTATTAAGAATCTAGGCACTAATACTTTGTAAATGAGGTAAGAACACAAAATACTCACTTTATTTTGTTTTGCAATGGTATCCATTAGAAACTGAGTACTGACGTTATCCACATTTGGAACTAGAATAGATGCATAGTCAGGAACAGAATCCGTTGGATAAATGTATTCTTGAACTCGTTTTCCCCAGTGTTCCCATTCACCTTTAAAAAATATGAACAGTTCAGCTGAAGATTTATTCTACAGTCAACTAACCAGTTGTTCACTATAAGACACTAGCTTTTTTAACCGTTTTCTTGTTTCTGCATTTGGATTGTTAGTTTATACACTAGCGTACAATGATGGTGTTTGAAATAACATACAGTAATAAAGTATGTTTTATTTACCTAAAAGTTTTTTTTATTTTCTCAGTCATGGGCATTTACAGTGTATGACTATGAGAGAGAATCCAATGATGAGGAACTACTGAAATGAATACAAACAAGGTTGTAATAATATTTCTTTATTTTGGCTAAAAGCCATAAAAGCATTCAAGAGAATAAATACATGTGAATGTTAGTCTTAAAAATAAGACTTGGCTTAAAAAGTAGGGTAAAATATCAAACAATTATTAAGCAATCCAAAGCCCTAAGACATTTACAAATTCATAAATACATGTATACAGTAAATCTTAAAAGAATAAAACTAATTAAGATCAATCTATAGTGTCACACAGTTAATGACCTGTCAGTCTATATCATCTTAATAAATCAATAGTTAGCCACACCTCTTTACAGGATTACAGGTCAATCAGATGAGGACTCTCTGGATCTTACTGCCCAAGCATATTGTAGATACCTCGCTACTGCAAACACTACCTTATCACTTGTATCGCTTATCAATATGAGGAGAGATCCTCTATAATTCCTTATTCCAAGCAGTCTACATAGGGGAATAATCCACTTCCTCCTAGGGATCAAATATCTAGGGCAAAAAAAAACAAAATGGGCCAAGGTCTCAGGTTGCGTTGGGCAAAAGTGACAAAAACCCGGAGTGGAATCGGCCATGTTCCAGCCCGAGATAAAGGACTTCAGTGGCAGGATCCCCAATCTAAATTTAATAAAAATACTTTTAATGTAAGCTGGTTGTACATTGTCCATGTAAGTTTCAAACTTTGGTGAACATTTATGATTTAAAAATTGGATTGTCCTGCTACCTTGTCCCTGGCTAGACCATATCTGCATCATGACCAGCTCCCAGTAGCAACGCTTTATGCGTGGTGTCACCTCCTTTGTGAAGTCACGAGGAGCTTTCCACACCTCCTCCATTCTAATATGATGGCACATGTCTTTAATATGTTTGAACCAAGGAATTTACATCACGCCATCAAGAGCTAATAGCTCTGCTACGGCTGCTTGGTAGGGAGCCAAGTGATCGGAAGACCAAAGGCGCACCCAAGTTATGAACCGGTCTCAAGGCAATTTCATTGTGGATCTGATTAAAGACTAGGTCAAATCTAAGAGGAATAAGCGGTGTGCTCGTTGGTAAGTGCAACAGAAAGCGTATAAACCTGTTTTCAACTAGGCTCAAATTCTTAGAGTTACAATGGCCCCAGAGCTCAGCACCATGAGTTGCAGCAGTCACTGCCACCGCCTTATATACGGTCATAGCTGGTGTAATTTGCCCTCCCAGGGAGTTTTTGATTTTCCTTGTGATCGCCACTGACCACTGTTGAGGGACAGTGACACTCTTCTCGATTTGTGCTGACCATTGGAGGACATCTGTTAGTCTAATTCCCAGGTAGTCAAATTGGCTAACCTGTTCTATCAGTTGGCCACCAATAGTCATTTTCCCCCTGAAGGTCTTGTGTGGATTTAAAACCATAAACTTAGTTTTGTCGGTGTTAATTTCAAGGCCCCTCTTCTCACAAAACATAGCAAAAGCATCTAATTTGTTTTGGAGACCCAGTGGATTTCTTGACATCAGTAGAGAATCATCTGCAAACATAAGGATCAGAACTGGTGCTCCTGCTAGCTTGGGGGCATCATGGTTACACCGCATCAGCTGATCTACTTCCCTATTACTATAGAGGCTAAACAAGGTGGGGGCCAAAACACACCCCTGTCTGACCCCTCTCTCAATGGGGATGGCATCTGTCAAATCACCAGCTTTGGTCCATCGGACACGAGAGTAAGTTCCCTTGTGAAGATTCTTTATCAGCCTCAGCAGTTCGCTGTTGAGGTCGTAACGTTCCAAAACATTCCATAGTAAGTCACGTGGGACCAAGTCGAAAGCAGTCTTTAGATCAATAAAGGCAACATACAAGTGGTCTCTTTTAACCTCAAGTATTTCCAACAAAGGAGTTTAAATCTAAAGACCTGGTCAATTGTACTGACCCCTTTCCTAAATCCGGCCTGGGAATCTGAGAGGATCTGGTGGTCATTGATCCAGGAATGCAGTCTAGCCAGGACCTGCTTGCAGAATACCTTCTGGCTAACACCGATTAAGCTTATAGGCCTGTCATTAGCTGGTAGCTCTCTTGCCCCCTTTTTATAAATGGGGACTATTGTTTCTCCTCGCCACGTAGGGGGAAGGTCACCTCCCCTCAAGATAGCATTACTAAGAGTATTTAAATACAGCAACCAAGTTCCAGATCGTGATAGATACAGATCGCCTGGAATGCCGTCTGGACCTGGAGCCTTCCCTCTACGCAGTGATTGGAGAGCCAAAGAGGTTTCTTTCAGGGAGAAGTGGACTAAACCAAAGCTTTGCAGACTTACATTTCTAGGGAGTGAGTTAAGGGGGGCACAGGTCTCTACGGGTGTTAGTTGAGATTCATTGTTACAACAGTTGGAGACTACCCTGTACAGGTTCTCAAAATGTGCCACCCAACTTGCTGGCTGGATTGCTGGATCACTCTTGTCTTTCTGAGGGTCTTTCTTCTCTGCCACCATTTTCCAAAATAATTGTATATCGCCCACTTGGAGAGCGTGAACCAGGAAATTCCATTTGTTGTTTTCCCAATCATTTTTAGCATTTTTTAAGGTTATTTCGTATAAATTCCTCACTGCTCTTATTTCAGGGTGATTCCCTATTTGCAACGCTCTCAGCAGCTGCAGTTTGGCCTGGCGGCAAGAACTAGAGAACCATCTCAAAGGTCTACATGTGGCTTTCCCTCTTTCTTTCACTACCAGAAAGAGTGGCCTCAACCGATTCATCAAGAAGCAGTGCAAGTGAATGAAGTCCAATAAAGAAAAATCAATATACTTGAGGGGAAATAAAACCATTTTAACTGCATCATAGATTGCAACCTGTACCTTCTTATCGTTTGCCACCGCTGCCCATCTCACATTTTTGTTATCGTTAGTCACCATTACATTGTTGCCCATCACCCATTGGGACAGGTTGCTGTTTCTAAATGTAGAGGGTATAAAAACTGCACAGAGGGCTTGGTGGTCACTATCAGCCCTAGGGATAACTACCATATCGCTGAGGGAATGCAAAATGGTATCGTCAACAAAAATGTAATCAAGGAAGCTTGCATAAATTCCTTTTTTGTATGTAGGTTTAGCCAGGGTATCCAACTTGGTATTCCCATTTAGTTGCCTTAACCCCATATTGTTTATTAAGTTCTGTAATAGAGCTATCACTCCCCCAGTTTGCTTTATCATTTCCTGAACTGGGCCTGATCTATCCCAAGGGTCTACATACTGAGTTCCTGGTTGAGAAGAGTCATGCTTGGCACTTAATTGCATATTGCAATCCCCTGCTACAATTAGGCCTGTTCCCCCAGGCAGATGGATCAGGAAATCCGTAAGAAGGGTCAGCATAGCAATCTGTGCGCTTCGTGACCCAGGTCTAATATAGATATTTACAATCACTACCTGAGTGTAGCCCTTAGGATTCCTAATTCCTAGCTCCACTGCCAATATATCGCTAATGGGACAGGGTAACGTTTTTGCCTTTGGGAACAAGTCTTGTTTCAGCCAGATTATTAATCCCCCTGAGGCTCTCCCAGCTGGAGAAGGGAGCACAGCCTTCTGAAAAGTCAGATAGCCTGATCTATGAGTTGGTAAGGGTGCCCATGTTTCCTGTAGCAGGATAACTTGGTGCTGAGCGATAAAGTTACACCACTCTCAGTTATTTATTTTGGATCTCAATCCTGCCACATTCCAAGATAAAAGTTTGATTTGAAAGTCATCATGGCCTCCCGAGTCCAACCTCTGCTCTGTGTCCCTGGTGGGGGTGATGACTATTTCCCTATCCCTCCCGGCCTGAAGTCTGCTGGGGGTGTTCCAGTGCACTGTATCCTTCGCTTCCACACGGTCAGACAAGGTTATTCCCCAGAGATAAAAGGTTTAACAAGACATTTGGGGCCAGACTTATCAAAATTGGACACAAGACAATGCAGCAAAACTCGCTGTGCTGCGCTCCATCAAATGGCAAAGGCAGGAATGCACCATATTTAATAATATATGGCTCATGCCTGCTCTCTCAGTGCACTAACGCACTATGTGCGGTGTAGCTCCAATACAGGCACCCTTGCTACCTTCCTGCACAAAAACAATCCATAGAGGCGTTTTCTACTTTCTATATGCGCTGCAAAATGGAAGAGGAAAAAACTAGGAGAAATAAAGATATTTCTCCTCGTGCCTCTGTTGGGAAGGCATACCATTTTGATGCATTCTCAAGTTTACTTATCTTAGTAAAAATGTGAATACACCAAAAAACATGGGTCGATGCTTGGGAATACCCGCTCGCCACCAATGTAATGCCTTCCTGGCATGGAGCAATGCAAGACAGCAACTTGAGATGCTTTACTTTACACCAGATATACCAACACACACAGGACCACGCAAGGTGGCGATGTATGGATTGGTAAATGTAGGAGGATGGCCTGGTTTTTAGTGGGTACCTTGGGTACTTACACCTTATACCAGGTCCAGTTATCCCTTATTAGTGAAATAGTAGTGTTCTAGCAGCTTAGGCTGATAGAGGTAGCTATAGCAGAGCAGCTTAGGTTGAACTAGGAGACATGCTCCTGCAATACCACTTATAGTTACACAGTACTTATACATAAGCAAAGACAATACTCAGTGTTACCAAAAACAAAGGTATTTATTTGGGTGACACAGTACCAAAAATATCTTAGAGACAATACTCCTTCTGGAGGTATTATACACATTATATACACTAGACACCACGATTAGACAAGTGATTAGTCATAGGATAGTGCAAACAATAGGAAATGCTATAGAATGCAATGAGAGAAAATAGGTCTAGGGGCAACACAAACCATATACTAAGAAAGTGGAATGCGAATCACGAATTACCCCCTAGACAAGTGTAGTGTGTGCAGAATCGCTGGGAGAGTAAGAATACAGTAAAGGTAAGTAAATTACCCCACCTCAGAGCCCAGAAAAGCAGAAGTAAAGTACTGCAAGTTTCCTTAGGACACACTACACCTCGTGATATGGATTATTGCAGTAACCAACCAACTCTGCAAACAACAACTGCTGGATTCCTGGACCTGAAGACCTGCAATAGAAGGGGACCAAGTCCAGAAGTCGAAAGAAGTTCCAGGAAGGACAGCAGCCCATGCCAACCCAGAAGAGGGTGCAAAACAAGAGTCCCCAGTTGGACGAAGACTGCAGAAATGCACCCTAGGAAGAGGCCAGCGGGTTCCTGCATGATGCAAAAGATGTCCCATGACGTGAAGATGGATGCAGGCGTGATTTCATGTTGGAAGTCGCCAACAAGCCTTGGTTACGACAAATATGCATTTTGCATCAAAATGGCGCTGGCTGGACCCTGGAGGGACCTGGGGGCCTCAACGCTGTGTAAGGAGGAAGAGGGGGCTCTCAGCACTTTAGAGAGCCCTCATGATGCCAGGCAGCACCCACGGGAGTCCCAGGACATGGGGACAAAGGAGGAGCAAAATGCGGTTGGTGCAGCAGAACAAAGGATGGTCCCACGCCGTCGGAGAACAACTCAGCGAGTTGAGCGTCGCAGGATGGAGTGGTGGGGATCTGGGCCAGGCTGTTCACGAAGGAATTTTGCACCAACTCCTTTGTCCAGTTTCGTGCCAGAGCAGGGGACAAGGGGTCCCTAAACCGGTGTAGACTGGCTTTTGCAAGGAGTGCACCATCTGTGCCCTTCAAAGCATTTGCAGAGGCTGGGGGAGGCTACCCCCCCCCCAGCCTGTAACACCTATTTCCAAAGGGAAAGGTTGTAACATCCTGCTCTCATAGAAAATGCTTTGTTATGCCTTCCTGGGACTGAGCTGCTAAAACCCCAGGAGGGCAGAACCCTGTCTGTGAGGTGTCAGCCGCTGTAGCTGCAGTGCAAGCCTCAGAGAGCTGGTTTGGCAGTACTGGGGGTCCATGGTGGAGCCCCCAGGATGCATGGAATTGGCTCCCCAATACCAGATTTGGACTGGGGAGACAATTGCATGATCTTGGACATGTTACATGGCCATATTTGGAGTTACCATTGTGAAGCTACATATAGGTATTGACCTATGTGTAGTGCACATGTGTAATGGCGTCCCTGCACTCACAAAGTCCCGGGAAATGGCCCTGAACTATGTGGGAGCACCTTTGCTAGTGCAAGGGTGCCCTCACATTTAGTAACTTTGCACCTAACCTTCAGCAAGTGAAGGTCAGACATATATGTGACTTATAAGTTACTTAAGTGCAGTGAAAATGGCTCTCAAATAACGTGTGCGTTATTTCATGCAGCCTGCAATGGCAGGCCTGTGCAAGGGTTGTCTGAGCTTCCTATGGGTGGCAAAAGAAATGCTGCATCCCATATGGATCTCCTGGAACACCAATGCCCTGGGTACCTAGGTACTATATATTAGGGACTTATAAGGGGGGTCCAGTGCGCCAATTGAAATTGGTAAATGAAGTCACTAGCCTACAGTGACATTTAAAAGCATAGAGAGCATAAGCTCTGAGGTTCTGATTAGCAGAGCCTGAGTGACACAGTCAAGCACTATACAGACACACACATTAGGCCATGAGCACTGGGGTCCTGATCAGCAGGATCCCAGTGAGACAGGCAAAAACATACTGACATACAGGTAAAAATGGGGGTAACATGCTAAGGAAGATGGTACTTTACTACAGTAAATCTGATTTAAGGATTGTGTTGCCCTTGCGTCACCTTGAGTGCATTAACGTCAGTTCACCAAAATGCCAGGGGTAGCGAAGGTTGCATTACAGCAATCTAACCTTTACTTTCACTCACACATGCATGCTTACACATAGATGTACAAGTTACTTACCTTCAGTAACAAAATATCTGGTAGAGACATATTACAGTTGCAGATTCCTTACCTTTGAATTACCCCAAGGCGTCAGACTGGCTCTGGAGATTTTTCTTCGAGCAGTACCTCTGCGTGCCGTCAGGTGGTGTCGGTCGACTCCACGGGCGTCGTTGGAGTCGTGCTCGCCGTGATGATGTCGCGGTCGTATATAGGCACCACCTCGGTGCGCTGACATCATTTTATTTTCATGACTTTCCACACCAGTAGCGCAGAGCCATGAACAACACTGAGAGTGGTGCGCCAAACTAGGGCCCTCAAGGGAAAGTTCCTGTCCCTAGAAATCAGTTCACAGTGCGGGGAGGATGAGCGGGTCAGTAAGGAATCTGCAACTAGACTATGGGGGTTATTACAACTTTGGAGGAGGTGTTAATCCATCCCAAATGTGATGGATATACCACCAGCCGTATTACGAGTTCCATAGGATATAATGGACTCGTAATACGGCTGGTGGTATATCCGTCACTTTACCGTCACTTTTGGGACGGCTTAACACCTCCTCCAAAGTTGTAATAACCCCCTATGTTTCTACCAGATATTTCGTTACCGAAGGTATGTAACTTGTACATCTGATAGAGACTTCTGGTTGCAGATTCCTTATCTTTGAATAGTTACCCGAGCAATACCATCCGCTGTGTTGGGCCTGGGAACCAAGATCACACCAAAAAGTCCTGCAGGACCGAACGGCCAAAGTAGCCGTCCCTTTTGACCTGATTGTCCAGGCACTAGTGCTTGGTAAAAGTGTGCAGAGATGCCGACACTGCCTGACAAATATCCAGGACTGGAATACCCCGTGCTAGCGCTGTGGTAGCAGCAGTAGCTCTGATGGAGTAAGCTCACAAACCTTCAGGAGGTTGCTTTTTAGCCATAGCATAGCACATGTTGATGCATAAGAGTACCCATCTTGAAATACTCCTCTTCTGCACCACCTTCCCCTTCTTTGCATCCACATATCCAACAAAGAGTTGATCGTTCACCCAGAGGTCTTTGGTACGATCAAGATAGAACGCCAGCTGTAGGAGGCTGGACTGGCTTGTAGTGAGTACCAAGGGGTACTTGCACCTTGCACCAGGCCCAGTTATCCCTTATTAGTGTATAGGGTGTCTAGCAGCTTAGGCTGATAGATAATGGTAGCTTAGCAGAGCAGCTTAGGCTGAACTAGGAGACGTGTGAAGCTACTACAGTACCACTTAGTGTCATATGCACAATATCATAAGAAAACACAATACACAGTTATACTAAAAATAAAGGTACTTTATTTTTATGACAATATGCCAAAGTATCTTAGAGTGTACCCTCAGTGAGAGGATAGGAAATATACACAAGATATATATACACAATAGCAAAAATATGCAGTATAGTCTTAGAAAACAGTGCAAACAATGTATAGTTACAATAGGATGCAATGGGGAAACATAGGGATAGGGGCAACACAAACCATATACTCCAGAAGTGGAATGCGAACCACGAATGGACCCCAAACCTATGTGACCTTGTAGAGGGTCGCTGGGACTATTAGAAAATAGTGAGAGTTAGAAAAATAACCCTCCCCAAGACCCTGAAAAGTGAGTGCAAAGTGCACTAAAGTTCCCCTAAGGACAAAATAGTCGTGTTAGAGGGAGAATGCAAGGAAAACACAAATCAGCAATGCAACAACGATGGATTCCTGACTGAGGGTACCTGTGGAACAAGGGGACCAAGTCCAAAAGTCACAAGCAGCTCGGAGATGGGCAGATGCCCAAGAAATGCCAGCGGTTGGTGCAAAGAAGCTCTTACTAGGCTGAAGAGCTGTGAATACTGCAGGAACGACAAGGACTAGAGACTTCCCCTTTGGAGGATGGATCCCCCACGCCTTGGAGAGTCGTGCAGAAGTGTTTTCCCGCCGGATGGACGCCAACAAGCCTTGCTACACGCAAATCGTGCGTTTGGCGTTTTTGGACGCTGCTGGGGCCCAGGAGGGACCAGGAGGTCGCAAATTGGACCTGCAGAGAGAGGGGACGTCGAGCAAGACAAAGAGCCCTCACTGAAGCAGGTAGCACCCGGAGAAGTGCCAGAAACAGGCACTACGAGGATGCGTGAAATGGTGCTCGCCGAAGTTGCACAAAGGAGTCCAACGTCGCCGGAGACCAACTTAGAAAGTCGTGCAATGCAGGTTAGAGTGCCGTGGACCCAGGCTTGGCTGTGCACGAAGGATTTCCGCCGGAAGTGCACAGGGGCCGGAGTAGCTTGCAAAGTCGCGGTTCCCAGCAATGCAGCCCAGCGAGGTGAGGCAAGGACTTACCTCCACCAAACTTGGGCTGAAGAGTCACTGGACTGTGGGGGTCACTTGGACAGCGTCGCTGCATTCGAGGGACCTCGCTCGTCGTGCTGAGAGGAGACCCAAGGGACCGGTAATGCAGCTTTTTGGTGCCTGCGGTTGCAGGGGGAAGATTCCGTCGACCCACGGGAGATTTCTTCGGAGCTTCTGGTGCAGAGAGGAGGCGGACTACCCCCACAGCATGCACAAGCAGGAAAACAGTCGAGAAGGCGGCAGGATCAGCGTTACAGAGTTGCAGTAGTCGTCTTTGCTACTTTGTTGCAGGTTTGCAGGCTTCCAGCGCGGTCAGCGGTCGATTCCTTATCAGAAGGTGAAGAGGGAGATGCAGAGGGACTCAGCTGAGCTCATGCATTCGTTATCTGAAGTTTCCCCAGAGACAGAGACCCTAAATAGCCAGAAAAGAGGGTTTGGCTACCTAGGAGAGAGGAAAGGCTACTAACACCTGAAGGAGCCTATCACAAGGAGTCTCTGACGTCACCTGGTGGCACTGGCCACTCAGAGCAGTCCAGTGTGCCAGCAGCACCTCTGTTTCCAAGATGGCAGAGGTCTGGAGCACACTGGAGGAGCTCTGGACACCTCCCAGGGGAGGTGCAGGTCAGGGGAGTGGTCACTCCCCTTTCCTTTGTCCAGTTTCGCGCCAGAGCAGGGGCTAAGGGGTCCCTGAACCGGTGTAGACTGGCTTATGCAGAATTGGGCACATCTGTGCCCAACAAAGCATTTCCAGAGGCTGGGGGAGGCTACTCCTCCCCTGCCTTCACACCCTTTTCCAAAGGGAGAGGGTGTCACACCCTCTCTCAGAGGAAGTTCTTTGTTCTGCCATCCTGGGCCAGGCCTGGCTGGACCCCAGGAGGGCAGCTGCCTGTCTGAGGGGTTGGCAGCAGCAGCAGCTGCAGAGAAACCCCAGGAAGGGCAGTCTGGCAGTACCAGGGTCTGTGCTACAGACCACTGGGATCATGGAATTGTACCAACAATGCCAGGATGGCATAGAGGGGGCAATTCCATGATCATAGACATGTTACATGGCCCTATTCGGAGTTACCATGGTGAAGCTACATATAGGTAGTGACCTATATGTAGTGCACGCGTGTAATGGTGTCCCCGCACTCACAAAGTTCAGTGAATTGGCTCTGAACAATGTGGGGGCACCTTGGCTAGTGCCAGGGTGCCCTCACACTAAGTAACTTTGCACCTAACCTTTACCAGGTAAAGGTTAGACATATAGGTGACTTATAAGTTACTTAAGTGCAGTGTAAAATGGCTGTGAAATAACGTGGACGTTATTTCACTCAGGCTGCAGTGGCAGGCCTGTGTAAGAATTGTCAGAGCTCCCTATGGGTGGCAAAAGAAATGCTGCAGCCCATAGGGATCTCCTGGAACCCCAATACCCTGGGTACCTCAGTACCATATACTAGGGAATTATAAGGGTGTTCCAGTAAGCCAATGTAAATTGGTAAAAATGGTCACTAGCCTGTCAGTGACAATTTGGAAAGAAATGAGAGAGCATAACCACTGAGGTTCTGATTAGCAGAGCCTCAGTGAGACAGTTAGTCACTACACAGGTAACACATTCAGGCACACTTATGAGCACTGGGGCCCTGGGTTACCAGGGTCCCAGTGACACATACAACTAAAACAACATATATACAGTGAAAAAATGGGGGTAACATGCCAGGCAAGATGGTACTTTCCTACACAACCCCCCCCCAAACGAAGGACAATAAGACTAGCCATTACCTGATGAGTCTTCATTGTCTAAGTGGAAATATCTGGAGAGTCCATCTGCATTGGAGTGGCTACTCCCAGGTCTATGTTCCACTGTATAGTCCATTCCCTGTAGGGATATGGACCACCTCAACAATTTAGGATTTTCACCTTTCATTTGTTTTAGCCAAAGTAGAGGTTTGTGGTCTGTCTGAACAATGAAGTGAGTGCCAAACAGGTATGGCCTCAACTTTTTCAGAGCCCAGACCACAGCAAAGGCCTCCCTCTCAATGGCAGACCAACGCTTTTCTCTAGGGGTCAACCTTCTACTAATAAAAGCAACAGGTTGATCCTGGCCCTCAGAATTAAGTTGTGATAGGACTGCCCCTACTCCTAATTCAGATGCATCAGTCTGGACATAGAATTTTTTAGAGTAACAAGGGCTTTTCAGGACAGGTGCAGAGCACATGGCCTGCTTTAGCTCCTCAAAAGCTTTCTGACAGTTTGCTGTCCATAATACCTTTTTAGGCATTTTCTTGGATGTGAGGTCATTAAGAGGGGCTGCAATGGAGCCATAGTTCTTAATGAACCTCCTGTAATACCCAGTGAGGCCTAGGAAGGCTCTCACCTGAGTCTGAGTGGTAGGGGGAACCCAATCAATAATTGTTTGGATTTTCCCCTGAAGTGGTGCAATCTGTTCCCCACCAACAAGGTGTCCCAGATAAACCACCTTACCCTGCCCTATCTGGCAGTTTGAAGCCTTGATAGTGAGGCCTGCCTTTTGCAGGGCCTCCAAAACTTTCCAAAGGTGGACTAGGTGATCATCCCAGCTGGAGCTAAAGACAGCTATATCATCCAAATATGCTACACTGAAAGCTTCCAGCCCTTGCAGGACTGTGTTCACCAACCTCTGAAAAGTGGCAGGTGCACTTTTCAGACCAAAAGGCATTACAGTAAACTGGTAATGTCCTCCAATGGTAGAAAATGCAGTCTTAGATTTAGCATCTTCTGACAATTTGATCTGCCAATACCCTGCAGTCAAATCAAAAGTGCTTAGATACTTGGCAGATGCCAGTGTATCTATGAGCTCATCTGCCCTGGGTATAGGGTGAGCATCAGTTTTGGTTACCAAGTTGAGACCTCTATAGTCGACACAAAACCTCATTTCCTTCTTTCCATCTTTAGAATTGGGTTTTGGTACCAGTACCACAGGAGAAGCCCATGGACTGTCAGAGTGCTCAACCACTCCTAGTTCCAACATTTTCTAAACTTCTAGCTTTATGCAGTCCCTGACATGGTCAGGCTGCCTATAGATCTTACTTTTGACAGGTAAACTGTCTCCAGTATCTATAGTGTGCTCACACCAAGAAGTGGTGCCTGGCACAATGGAGAAGAGTTCTGAAAATTGTCCTAGGAGATTTATGCAATTATCTTTCTGCTCAGCAGTAAGACAATCAGCCAAAACTACACCTTCCACAAGAGCATCTTGTTCTGTGGAAGAGAAGAGATCAGGTAGAGGATCACTGTCTTCTTCCTTTCCCTCATCTGTTGCCATGAGCAGGGTGAGATCAGCCCTGTCATAGTAGGGTTTCAGGCGGTTGACATGGAGCACCCTAAGGGGACTCCTGGCAGTGCCTAAGTCAACCAAGTAGGTGACTTCACCCTTCTTTTCAACAATTGTGTGGGGTCCACTCCATTTATCTTGGAGTGCTCTTGGGGCCACAGGCTCAAGACCCACACTTTCTGCCCTGGTTGGTACTGAACCAAAACAGCCTTCTGATCATGCCATTGCTTCTGGAGCTCTTGGCTGGCCTGAAGGTTTTTACTGGCCTTTTTCATGTACTCAGCCATCCTTGATCTGAGGCCAAGTACATAATCCACAATATCCTGCTTAGGAGCTTTTAAAGGTTGTTCCCAACCCTCCTTTACAAGTGTGAGTGGACCCCTAACAGGGTGTCCAAAAAGAAGTTCAAAGGGGCTGAAGCCCACTCCTTTCTGGGGTACCTCCCTGTAGGCAAAAAGGAGGCATGGTAGAAGGATATCCCATCTCCTGCGGAGTTTTTCAGGGAGTCCCATAATCATGCCTTTGAGAGTTTTATTAAATCTCTCCACCAGTCCATTTGTTTGTGGATGATAGGGTGTTGTGAACTTGTAAGTTACACCACACTCCTTCCACATGGCCTTTAAGTATGCAGACATGAAATTGCTTCCTCTGTCTGATACTACTTCCTTTGGGAAGCCCACCCTGGAAAATATTCCCAGGAGGGCCTTTGCCACTGCAGGAGCTGTAGTGGTCCTTAAAGGAATAGCTTCAGGATATCTTGTGGCATGGTCCACTACCACCAAGATAAACCTATTGCCTGAAGCAGTAGGAGGGTCAAGGGGGCCAACTATGTCAACCCCTACCCTTTCAAAGGGAACCCCAACCACAGGCAGTGGGATAAGGGGTGCCTTTGGAGTGCCACCTGTCTTGCCACTGGCTTGACAGGTTTCACAGGACTTACAAAATTATTTTGTGTCCTCAGACATCCTAGGCCAATGAAACAGTGGTACCAATCTGTCCCAAGTTTTCATTTGACCCAGGTGCCCAGCTAAGGGAATGTCATGTGCCAGTGTTAGGAGGAACTTTCTGTACTCCTGAGGAATCACTAATCTCCTGGCAGCTCCAGGTTTAGGATCCCTATGCTCAGTGTACAAGAGGTTGTCCTCCCAGTAAACTCTGTGTGAGTCACTGACATCCCCATTAGCCTGTTTGACAGCTTGCTGTCTGAGACCCTCTAATGTGGGACAGGTTTGCTGTGCCACACTCAGCTCCTCTCTGGCAGGCCCCCCTTCACCCAAAAGCTCAGCAGTGTCTGCTTCCAGCTCCTCTGGTGTAGGTTCTGCACAGGGAGGGAATTCTTCTTCCTCAGAAGTAGAATCCACTGTAGAGGGAGGGATAGTAGGAAGTGGTTTGCTTCTACTAGCCCTAGCTTTAGGGAGCACTTGGTCCATTGTTCCAGGATCCAAGCTTCCCTGTCCTTTTTGCTTTTTGGCCTGAGCCCTTGTCAAAGCAAAAATATGCCCTGGGATGCCCAGCATTGCTGCATGGGCCTCCAACTCCACATCTGACCAAGCTGATGTCTCCAAATCGTTCCCTAATAGACAGTCTACAGGTAAATCTGAAGCTACCACAACTTTCTTTGGACCAGATACCCCCCCCCCAGTTGAGATTTACAACAGCCATGGGGTGGCTTTGTGTTATGTTGTGAGCATCGGTTACTTGGTACTGGTGTCCAAGTATGTGTTGTTCAGGGTGCACCAGTTTCTCAATCACCATTGTGACACTGGCACCTGTGTCCCTGTAGGCCTGGACCTCAACACCATTTATTAGGGTTAGTTGCTTGTACTTCTCCAAGTTATGGGGGCAAGCAACCATAGTGGCTAAGTCAATAGCCCCTTCAGAGACTAAAGTAGCCTCTGTGGTCTCCCTAATCAGACCAACCCCAACTAAATTACCAAAAGTGAGCCCAGCTACTCCCTTGGATTGGCTATTAGTAGGTTTGCTCCCACCACCACTGCTATTAGTAGGGACACTAGGTGTAGCAGTAGGGGTTGTAGTGGTAGGAGCTGTGGTGCCTTTCTTTGGACAACTGGGATCTGTTGTCCAATGGCCTTTTATCTTACATAAATAGCACCATGGTTTCTTTTCCTTGTTCTGATTAAAGGAGGATTTGGGCCCACCACCCCCACCAGAGTGTTTTTGTGGGCCTGATGAAGACTCATTTTTAGATTTGTCCCCACCCTTGTCAGAAGACTTACCATCCTTCTTTTTGTTGCCATCTTTGTCACCCCCTTTATGAACTTTTCTGTTCACTCTTGTTCTGACCCATTTGTCTGCCTTCTTTCCCAATTCTTGGGGAGAGGTCAGATCAGAGTCCACCAAGTACTGGTGCAACAAATCAGACACACAATTATTAAGAATATGCTCTCTCAGGATCAAGTTATACAGGCTGTCATAATCAGTAACTTTACTGCCATGTAACCACCCCTCCAAGGCCTTCACTGCCTGGTCAATGAAATCAACCCAGTCTTGTGAAGACTCCTTTTTGGTATCTCTGAACTTTATCCTGTACTGTTCAGTGGTTAAGCCATAACCATCCAGGAGTGCATTCTTAAGAACTTGGAAATTGTTAGCATCATTTTCTTTTACAGTAAGGAGCCTATCCCTACCTTTTCCAGTAAATGATAGCCATAGGATAGCAGCCCACTGCTTTTGAGGGACATCCTGTACAGCACAGGCCCTCTCAAGTGCAGCAAACCACTTGTTATTGTCCTCCCCCTCCTTGTAAGGGGGAACTATCTTATGCAGATTCCTGGAATCATGCTCTTTTGCAGGATGACTATGGGGAATACTGCTGCTGCCACCATGGGTATCTAAACCCATCTTCTGTCTTTCCCTCTCTATTTCTAAAGACTGTCTATCCAAATCCAGCTGTTGCTTCTTGAGCTTCAGTCTGGTTTGCTCCACTCTCAATCTATTGAGCTCCCTTTCTAACAATCTGTCATCAGGGTGGGTGGGAGGGACATTTCTAGATACAGAGGTATGATGGGAATGAACAGAAGGAGACCTGTCCCTTACCAAGGGCACCCTAACAGCTTGGCTACCAGCATAATGTGAGAGCACATCATCAGTATGATGTGATTCAACCTCTGTACCAACTATGCTAGACTGTCTAGTAATGGGCAGGCTGAGAAGTTTCTTTCCTGAACCTTTTCCTGGGGGAGTCCCTGGATCAGATTGAGAACCATTAGCTACTTTTTCTACAGATTGGGCACTTATGGCCTTATCCTGTACTCTAAGCATATTAATTAACAGTTCTAAGGAAGGATTCTTCCCTACACTCAAACCTCTCTCTATGCAGAGACTCCTTGCTCCTTTCCAGCTAAGGTGATCATATGCAAGTTTGGACAGTTCAACTTTTTGGCCTGTGCCAGACATTTTTAGAGAGTGTTAAAGTGATAGACAAAGAGAAAAAAGTTTTCAGAACTTTTTGGAAAGACAGAAAAAACTTTTTAAACTTTTAAGAACTTTTTGAAAGTTTAGAAGTACTTTTCAGCACTTAGAAAAGAGTGAAAAGAGGAAATGCAAAATTTTTTGGCTATGTGTATATACACTGACCTTGTTTTGTATATTTTTCTCTTATGAAAAGTACAATGACAAGAGTGGTAAGTAGTCTCAAAGCACTTATCCCACCGCTGCACAACCAATGTAGGAGGCTGGACTGGCTTGTAGTGAGTACCAAGGGGTACTTGCACCTTGCACCAGGCCCAGTTATCCCTTATTAGTGTATAGGGTGTCTAGCAGCTTAGGCTGATAGATAATGGTAGCTTAGCAGAGCAGCTTAGGCTGAACTAGGAGACGTGTGAAGCTACTACAGTACCACTTAGTGTCATATGCACAATATCATAAGAAAACACAATACACAGTTATACTAAAAATAAAGGTACTTTATTTTTATGACAATATGCCAAAGTATCTTAGAGTGTACCCTCAGTGAGAGGATAGGAAATATACACAAGATATATATACACAATAGCAAAAATATGCAGTATAGTCTTAGAAAACAGTGCAAACAATGTATAGTTACAATAGGATGCAATGGGGAAACATAGGGATAGGGGCAACACAAACCATATACTCCAAAAGTGGAATGCGAACCACGAATGGACCCCAAACCTATGTGACCTTGTAGAGGGTCGCTGGGACTATTAGAAAATAGTGAGAGTTAGAAAAATAACCCTCCCCAAGACCCTGAAAAGTGAGTGCAAAGTGCACTAAAGTTCCCCTAAGGACAAAGAAGTCGTGTTAGAGGAATAATGCAGGAAAGACACAAACCAACAATGCAACAACTGTGGATTTCCAATCTAGGGTACCTGTGGAACAAGGGGACCAAGTCCAAAAGTCACAAGCAAGTCGGAGATGGGCATATGCCCAGGAAATGCCAGCTGTGAATGCAAAGAAGCTTCTACTGGACAGAAGAAGCTGAGGTTTCTGCAGGAACAAAAAGGGCTAGAGACTTCCCCTTTGGTGGACGCATCCCTCTCGCCGAGGAGAGTTGTGCAGAAGTGTTTTCCCGCCGAAAGAACGCCAACAAGCCTTGCTAGCTGCAAATCGTGTGGTTAGCGTTTTTGGACGCTGCTGTGGCCCTGGAGGGACCAGGAGGTCGCAAATTGGACCAGGAGAGAGAGGGGACGTCGAGCCAGACAAAGAGCCCTCTCAGCAGAAGGTAGCACCCAGAGAAGTGCCAGAAACAGGCACTACGAGGATGCGTGAAACGGTGCTCACCCGAAGTCTCACAAAGGAGTCCCACGTCGCCGGAGACCAACTTAGAAAGTCGTGCAATGCAGGTTAGAGTGCCGTGGACCCAGGCTTGGCTGTGCACAAAGGATTTCCGCTGGAAGTGCACAGGGGCCGGAGTAGCTGCAAAAGCCACGGTTCCCAGCAATGCAGCCCAGCGAGGTGAGGCAAGGACTTACCTCCACCAAACTTGGACTGAAGAGTCACTGGACTGTGGGGGTCACTTGGACAGAGTCGCTGGATTCGAGGGACCTCGCTCGTCGTGCTGAGAGGAGACCCAAGGGACCGGTAATGCAGCTTTTTGGTGCCTGCGGTTGCAGGGGGAAGATTCCGTCGACCCACGGGAGATTTCTTCGGAGCTTCTGGTGCAGAGAGGAGGCAGACTACCCCCACAGCATGCACAAGCAGGAAAACAGTCGAGAAGGCGGCAGGATCAGCGTTACAGAGTTGCAGTAGTCGTCTTTGCTACTATGTTGCAGGTTTGCAGGCTTCCAGCGCGGTCAGCAGTCGATTCCTTGGCAGAAGGTGAAGAGAGAGATGCAGAGGAACTCGGATGAGCTCTTGCATTCGTTATCTAAAGTTTCCCCAGAGACAGAGACCCTAAATAGCCAGAAAAGAGGGTTTGGCTACCTAGGAGAGAGGATAGGCTAGCAACACCTGAAGGAGCCTATCACAAGGAGTCTCTGACGTCACCTTGTGGCACTGGCCACTCAGAGCAGTCCAGTGTGCCAGCAGCACCTCTGTTTCCAAGATGGCAGAGGTCTGGAGCACACTGGAGGAGCTCTGGACACCTCCCAGGGGAGGTGCAGGTCAGGGGAGTGGTCACTCCCCTTTCCTTTGTCCAGTTTCGCGCCAGAGCAGGGCTAAGGGGTCCCCTGAACCGGTGTAGACTGGCTTATGCAGAATTGGGCACCTCTGTGCCCAACAAAGCATTTCCAGAGGTTGGGGGAGGCTACTCCTCCCCTGCCTTCACACCATTTTCCAAAGGGAGAGGGTGTCACACCCTCTCTCAGAGGAAGTTCTTTGTTCTGCCATCCTGGGCCAGGCCTGGCTGGACCCCAGGAGGGCAGATGCCTGTCTGAGGGGTTGGCAGCAGCAGCAGCTGCAGTGAAACCCCAGGAAGGGCAGTTTGGCAGTACCAGGGTCTGTGCTACAGACCACTGGGATCATGGGATTGTGCCAACTATGCCAGGATGGCATAGAGGGGGCAATTCCATGATCATAGACATGTTACATGGCCATATTCGGAGTTACCATTGTGAAGCTACATATATGGAGTGACCTATATGTAGTGCACGCGTGTAATGGTGTCCCTGCACTCACAAAGTTCAGGGAATTGGCTCTGAACAATGTGGGGGCACCTTGGCTAGTGCCAGGGTGCCCTCACACTAAGTAACTTTGCACCTAACCGTTACCAGGTGTAGGAAAGTACCATCTTGCCTGGCATGTTACCCCCATTTTTCACTGTATATATGTTGTTTTAGTTGTATGTGTCACTGGGACCCTGGTAACCCAGGGACCCAGTGCTCATAAGTGTGCCTGTATGTGTTACCTGTGTAGTGACTAACTGTCTCACTGAGGCTCTGCTAATCAGAACCTCAGTGGTTATGCTCTCTCATTTCTTTCCAAATTGTCACTGACAGGCTAGTGACCATTTTTACCAATTTACATTGGCTTACTGGAACACCCTTATAATTCCCTAGTATATGGTACTAAGGTACCCAGGGTATTGGGGTTCCAGGAGATCCCTATGGGCTGCAGCAATTCTTTTGCCACCCATAGGGAGCTCTGACAATTCTTACACAGGCCTGCCACTGCAGCCTGAGTGAAATAACGTCCACGTTATTTCACAGCCATTTTACACTGCACTTAAGTAACTTATAAGTCACCTATATGTCTAACCTTTACCTGGTAAAGGTTAGGTGCAAAGTTACTTAGTGTGAGGGCACCCTGGCACTAGCCAAGGTGCCCCCACATTGTTCAGAGCCAATTCACTGAACTTTGTGAGTGCGGGGACACCATTACACGCGTGCACTACATATAGGTCACTACCTATATGTAGCTTCACCATGGTAACTCCGAATATGGCCATGTAACATGTCTATGATCATGGAATTGCCCCCTCTATGCCATCCTGGCATAGTTGGCACAATCCCATGATCCCAGTGGTCTGTAGCACAGACCCTGGTACTGCCAAACTGCCCTTCCTGGGGTTTCACTGCAGCTGCTGCTGCTGCCAACCCCTCAGACAGGCAGCTGCCCTCCTGGGGTCCAGCCAGGCCTGGCCCAGGATGGCAGAACAAAGAACTTCCTCTGAGAGAGGGTGTGACACCCTCTCCCTTTGGAAAATGGTGTGAAGGCAGGGGAGGAGTAGCCTCCCCCAGCCTCTGGAAATGCTTTGTTGGGCACAGAGGTGCCCAATTCTGCATAAGCCAGTCTACACCGGTTCAGGGACCCCTTAGCCCCTGCTCTGGCGCGAAACTGGACAAAGGAAAGGGGAGTGACCACTCCCCTGACCTGCACCTCCCCTGGGAGGTGTCCAGAGCTCCTCCAGTGTGCTCCAGACCTCTGCCATCTTGGAAACAGAGGTGCTGCTGGCACACTGGACTGCTCTGAGTGGCCAGTGCCACCAGGTGACGTCAGAGACTCCTTGTGATAGGCTCCTTCAGGTGTTAGTAGCCTTTCCTCTCTCCTAGGTAGCCAAACCCTCTTTTCTGGCTATTTAGGGTCTCTGTCTCTGGGGAAACTTTAGATAACGAATGCATGAGCTCAGCCGAGTTCCTCTGCATCTCCCTCTTCACCTTCTGATAAGGAATCGACCGCTGACCGCGCTGGAAGCCTGCAAACCTGCAACATAGTAGCAAAGACGACTACTGCAACTCTGTAACGCTGATCCTGCCGCCTTCTCGACTGTTTTCCTGCTTGTGCATGCTGTGGGGGTAGTCTGCCTCCTCTCTGCACCAGAAGCTCCGAAGAAATCTCCCGTGGGTCGACGGAATCTTCCCCCTGCAACCGCAGGCACCAAAAAGCTGCATCTCCGGTCCCTTGGGTCTCCTCTCAGCACGACGAGCGAGGTCCCTCGAATCCAGCGACACCGTCCAAGTGACCCCCACAGTCCAGTGACTCTTCAGCCCAAGTTTGGTGGAGGTAAGTCCTTGCCTCACCTCGCTGGGCTGCATTGCTGGGAACCGCGACTTTGCAAGCTTCTCCGGCCCCTGTGCACTTCCGGCGGAAATCCTGTGTGCACAGCCAAGCCTGGGTCCACGGCACTCTAACCTGCATTGCACGACTTTCTAAGTTGGTCTCCGGCGACGTGGGACTCCTTTGTGCAACTTCGGCGAGCACCGTTTCACGCATCCTCGTAGTGCCTGTTTCTGGCACTTCTCCGGGTGCTACCTGCTTCAGTGAGGGCTCTTTGTCTTGCTCGACGTCCCCTCTCTCTGCAGGTCCAATTTGCGACCTCCTGGTCCCTCCTGGGCCCCAGCAGCGTCCAAAAACGCCAAACGCACGATTTGCGTGTAGCAAGGCTTGTTGGCGTCCATCCGGCGGGAAAACACTTCTGCACGACTCTCCAAGGCGTGGGGGATCCATCCTCCAAAGGGGAAGTCTCTAGCCCTTGTCGTTCCTGCAGTATTCACAGTTCTTCAGCCTAGTAAGAGCTTCTTTGTACCAACCGCTGGCATTTCTTGGGCATCTGCCCATCTCCGAGCTGCTTGTGACTTTTGGACTTGGTCCCCTTGTTCCACAGGTACCTTCAGACAGGAATCCATCGTTGTTGCATTGCTGATTTGTGTTTTCCTTGCATTCTCCCTCTAACACGACTATTTTGTCCTTAGGGGAACTTTGGTGCACTTTGCACTCACTTTTCAGGGTCTTGGGGAGGGTTATTTTTCTAACTCTCACTATTTTCTAATAGTCCCAGCGACCCTCTACAAGGTCACATAGGTTTGGGGTCCATTCGTGGTTCACATTCCACTTTTGGAGTATATGGTTTGTGTTGCCCCTATCCCTATGTTTCCCCATTGCATCCTATTGTAATTATACATTGTTTGCACTGTTTTCTAAGACTATACTGCATATTTTTGCTATTGTGTATATATATCTTGTGTATATTTCCTATCCTCTCACTGAGGGTACACTCTAAGATACTTTGGCATATTGTCATAAAAATAAAGTACCTTTATTTTTAGTATAACTGTGTATTGTGTTTTCTTATGATATTGTGCATATGACACTAAGTGGTACTGTAGTAGCTTCACACGTCTCCTAGTTCAGCCTGAGCTGCTTTGCTAAGCTACCATTATCTATCAGCCTAAGCTGCTAGACACCCTATACACTAATAAGGGATAACTGGGCCTGGTGCAAGGTGCAAGTACCCCTTGGTACTCACTACAAGCCAGTCCAGCCTCCTACATTGGTTGTGCAGTGGTGGGATAAGTGCTTTGAGACTACTTACCACTCTTGTCATTGTACTTTTCATAGGAGAAAAATATACAAAACAAGGTCAGTGTATATACACATAGCCAAAAAGTTTTGCATTTCCTCTTTTCACTCTTTTCTAAGTGCTGAAAAGTACTTCTAAACTTTCAAAAAGTTCTTAAAAGTTTAAAAAGTTTTTTTCTGTCTTTCCAAAAAGTTCTGAAAACTTTTTTCTCTTTGTCTATCACTTTTACTCTCTCTAAAAAATGTCTGGCACAGGCCAAAAAGTTGAACTGTCCAAACTTGCATATGATCACCTTAGCTGGAAAGGAGCAAGGAGTCTCTGCATAGAGAGAGGTTTGAGTGTAGGGAAGAATCCTTCTTTAGAACTGTTAATTAATATGCTTAGAGTACAAGATAAGGCCATAAGTGCCCAATCTGTAGAAAAAGTAGCTAATGGTTCTCAATCTGATCCAGGGACTCCCCCAGGAAAAGGTTCAGGAAAGAAACTTCTCAGCCTGCCCATTACTAGACAGTCTAGCATAGTTGGTACAGAGGTTGAATCACATCATACTGATGATGTGCTCTCACATTATACTGGTAGCCAAGCTGTTAGGGTGCCCTCTGTAAGGGACAGGTCTCCTTCTGTTCATTCCCATCATACCTCTGTATCTAGAAATGTCCCTCCCACCCACCCTGATGACAGATTGTTAGAAAGGGAGCTCAATAGATTGAGAGTGGAGCAAACCAGACTGAAGCTCAAGAAGCAACAGCTGGATTTGGATAGACAGTCTTTAGAAATAGAGAGGGAAAGACAGAAGATGGGTTTAGATACCCATGGTGGCAGCAGCAGTATTCCCCATAGTCATCCTGCAAAACAGCATGATTCCAGGAATCTGCATAAGATAGTTCCCCCTTACAAGGAGGGGGATGACATTAACAAGTGGTTTGCTGCACTTGAGAGGGCCTGTACTGTACAGGATGTCCCTCAAAGGCAGTGGGCTGCTATCCTATGGCTATCATTTACTGGAAAAGGTAGGGATAGGCTCCTTACTGTAAAAGAAAATGATGCTAACAATTTCCAAGTTCTTAGCCAGTCCAGCCTCCTACACCAGGTAAAAGTTAGACATATAGGTGACTTATAAGTTACTTAAGTGCATTGTAAAATGGCTGTGAAATAACGTGGACGTTATTTCACTCAGGCTGCAGTGGCAGGCCTGTGTAAGAATTGTCAGAGCTCCCTATGGGTGGCAAAAGAAATGCTGCAGCCCATAGGGATCTCCTGGAACCCCAATACCCTGGGTACCTCAGTACCATATACTAGGGAATTATAAGGGTGTTCCAGTAAGCCAATGTAAATTGGTAAAAATGGTCACTAGCCTGTTAGTGACAATTTGGAAAGAAATGAGAGAGCATAACCACTGAGGTTCTGATTAGCAGAGCCTCAGTGAGACAGTTAGTCACTACACAGGTAACACATTCAGGCACACTTATGAGCACTGGGGCCCTGGGTTACCAGGGTCCCAGTGACACATACAACTAAAACAACATATATACAGTGAAAAATGGGGGTAACATGCCAGGCAAGATGGTACTTTCCTACAACGCCCAAGTCGCTGCCCTGCAGATGTCAGCCACAGGAACACCTCTAGCCAAAGCTGATGAAGCTGCTTTGGCTCTGGTGGAATGGGCACGAAGCCCCACAGGTGGATCCCTCTTCGCCAAAGAATAGCAGATCTTAATACATAGAATGACCCACCTGGATAGCGTTCTCTTGTGAACCGCTCTACCTTTCCTCTTCCCCACGTATCCAACGAAGAGCTGTTCATCCTGCCTGAACTCTTTCGTCCTGGCGACGTAGAAGCTCAGAGCTCTTCGTGGATCCAGCCGGTGGAGCCTCTCTTCCTCCTTGGATGGGTGAGGTGGAGGGTAAAAGGAAGAGAGTGTAATCAATTGCCCCAGGTGAAAGGGTGTAACAACCTTCGTTAGGAAAGCCGCCTTGGTCCTCAACACCACTTTGTCCTTAAAGAAAGAAAGGTATGGGGTTTCCACAGAGAGAGCATGAAGCTCGCTAACCCTTCTGGCAGATGTTATGGCCACCAGGAAAACAGTTTTGAATACTAGGTACAGCAAAGAACAAGAGTGCATTGGTTCGAACGGAGCCCCCATAAGAAAAGTTAAGACTAAGTTAAGGTCCCATTGAGGCATAAGGAATGGCGTGGGTGGATACCTATTAGTGAGTCCCTTTAGAAACTTTAAAACAATTGGTGATTTAAAGAAGGATGGTTGATCAGGAAGGCACAAAAAAGCAGATAGTGCGGACAGATAACCTTTAACAGTGGCAATTGCAAAACCTTTCTGTGCCAGATGGAGTGCAAATGACAAAATGTCAGATAAACCAGCTTTTAAAGGATCTAAACTATTCTCTCCACACCAGCTTGTAAATTTAGCCCAACGATTAGCATAGATTGACTTGGTGGAGTGTCGCCTGGCCGATAAAATAACTTCCACCACATCTGGAGGGAGAGCAAAGGAACTCAGATTGCCCCGTTCAATCTCCAGGCATGAAGATGCAGGCTCTGGAGGTGGGGGTGTAGAATCTGCCCCTGCGATTGCGAGAGGAGGTCCACCCTGCAAGGGAGACGGAGCGGAGGACACAGAGAGAGTTGGAGTAGGTCCGAATACCTCACCCTTCTCGGCCAATCCGGAGCTATTAGGATGACTTGAGCTCGGTCTTGGCGGATCTTCCTGAGAACTCAAGGAATCAAGGGTATGGGGGGAAACGCATAAAGTAACTGACCCTTCCAGGACATCTGAAACGCGTCCCCCAAAGCTCCTTGCACCGGATACTGGAGGCTGCAAAATAGCGGGCACTGCGCATTCTCTTGAGTGGCAAACAGATCTATTTGCGGATATCCCCACATCCTGAAGATAGACCGAACTAGATCTGGATGAAGACGCCACTCATGGTCGACCGAGCTGCGACGACTGAGAATGTCTGCACGCACGTTCAGGACTCCGGCCAAGTGATGTGCAATCAAGCAGATCTTGTGGTCCTGAAGCCAGGACCAGAGACGAAGAGCTTTTCTGCAGAGAAGATATGACCCCACTCCTCCCTGTTTGTTTATATACGTCATAGGCATCGGCGCCGCTTCAGGTGCAGCAGATAAAAATGGGGTGAACGGTGCCGATCTGTAAGACGCCGGAACACCCAAATCATAGGCCAGAGGGCCAGACGGACCTGCATGACTTCCACCCGGCGTCATGGAAGCAGAAATGTTAAACACTGCGTTTAAAAACGCTGCAGGATCCGATCCCGGAGTCGGGAAAGCCGGGTACTGCTGCTGCTGCACCGGCGCCGGCATAGCTGCTGAGGAGGGTCCAGGTAACTCCTGGCCAGGAGAACCTTCAGGCCTCTTGGGAGGCTCGACCTCAAAAACCGACCCGGGTGATGTCGGGGTCGTAGTAGGCGGGGGGTGACGGTCGGGCTTATCTCCCACGTCGGACGACGGCGAGCCGACGGAGAAGCCGATCTTGACCTGGACCGTCCCTTGCTCGATCGGCGCCGAGATCTGTGACGGCGCCGAGAGTCACTATGATGGTGACGAGACCTCGAGGATCTCAAAGAAGACTCCCTCCGATGACGCCTCTCCTTCTTCTTCTTGGACCGAGCCAAGAACAATTTCGCCTCCCTCTCCTTAAGTGCCTTAGGGTTCATGCGTTGACATGAGCCGCATGACTTGACCTCATGGTCGGAACTAAGGCACCAGAGGCAGTTTTCGTGGGGGTCGGTAACCGACATTCGACCCCCGCACTGGCTACAAGGTTTAAAGCCGGATTTTCTAGGCTGCGACATCGTAACCGTCGATGGAAACAGTAGCTCCCTGTGAGCCTCGATGAATTAACCGTTACTCGGGCACGGAAAAAAGGGAACTGACGTCTGCACGTCGACGAGGGCTTCTTATTGCCTGGATGACGTCATGTGGCGTCGCGTGGAGTCGGGTGATTGTGACGTCGACGTGCAGAGCTAGAAGAAATTTCCGTCAAGGGCTGGCGCGAGGGGAGAATTCTTTAGGTGAGGAATCCACAGGTAGGTGTATCCATCAGAAAGGGGGATTCTGTAAGAACCACAAACACCAGCAAAGCAGTGAAGACGGATTCCTGGACTTGAGGATCTGCAAGGCAAGGGGACCAAGTCCAAAAATTCGATAGTGTCCGGGGGGCAGCAGCCCAGGAAACCCCGGAAGAAAGGTGCAAGAAGGCTGCCTCTGGGTGGAAGAAGCCAAGGATTCTGCAACAACGAAAAGGGCTAGGAACTTCTCCTTTGGATGGAGGATGTCCCACGGTATGCTGGAGGTTGCAGAACTGTTTCCACGCAGAAATATCGCAAACAAGCCTTGCTAGCTGCAAGGGTTGGGGTAGAGGTTTTTGGATGCTGCTGGGGACCAGGAAGGACCAGGATGTCGCCCCTTGGAGGAGGAGACAGAGGGGGCTCCCAGCAACTAAGGGAGCCCCTACATAAGCACGCAGCCCCTGCAGAAGTACCAGAGCAGGCACTTAGAAGATTTGTGAGCCGGAGTCCACTCAGAGTCACAAAGGAGGGTCCCACGACGTCGGAGTCCAACTCAGAGGGTTGAGCACTGCAGGACGGAGTGCTGGGGACCCAGCCTAGGCTGTGCACAAAAGGAATCCTTGGAGAAATGCACAGAAGCCGGAGCAGCTGCAAATCACGCTGTACACAGGTTTGCAGTCTAGCGTAGGGAGGCAAGGACCTACCTCCACCAACCTTGGACTGAAGGATCACTGGACTGTGGGGGTCACTTGGATATAGCTCCTGTGTTCCAGGGACCATGCTCGTCGAGATGAGAGTGGACCCAGAGGACTGGTGATGGAGATGTTTGGTGCCTGCGTTAGCAGGGTGAAGACTCCATCAACCCACAGGAGATTTCTTTGGCATTTCCAGTGCAGGGTGAAGGCAGACAGCACTCAGAGCATGCACCACCAGGAAGCAGTCGAGAAAGTTGGCAGAGTTAGGCGTTAGAATGTTGCTGGTAGTCGTCTTGCTACTTTGTTGCGGTTTTGCAGGTTTCATGGAGCAGTCAGCGTTCGATCCTTGGCAGAATTTGAAGAGGGAAGTGCAGAGGAACTCTAGTGAGCTCTTGCATTCGTTATCTGAAGAATACCCCAGAGGAGAGACCCTAAATACCCAGAGGTTTGGCTACCAAGAAAGGAGGATTGGCTACCAAGAGAGGTAAGAGCCTATCAGAGGGGGTCTCTGACGTCACCTGCTGGCACTGGCCACTCAGAGCAGTCCAGTGTGCCCCCAACACATCTGAATCCAAGATAGCAGAGGTCTGGGACACATTGGAGGAGCTCTGGGCACCTCCCCTGGGAGGTACTGGTCAGGGGAGTGGTCACTCCCCTTTCCTTTGTCCAGTTTCGCGTCAGAGCAGGGCTGGGGGATCCCTGAACCGGTGTAGACTGGCTTATGCAGAGATGGGCACCATCTGTGCCTATCAAAGCATTTCCAGAGGCTGTGGGAGGCTACTCCTCCCCAGCCCTTCACACCTATTTCCAAAGGGTTAGGGTGTAACACCCTCTCTCAGAGGAAATCCTTTGTTCGGCCTTCCTGGGCCAGGGCTGTCCAGACCCCAGGAGGGCAGAATCCTGTCTGAGGGGTTGGCAGCAGCAGCAGCTGCAGTGGAAACCCCAGAAAGGCTGTTTGGCAGTACCCGGTTTCCGTGCTAGAGACCCGGGGGATCATGGATTTGTCAATTCCATGATCTTAGACATGTTACATGGCCATGTTCGGAGTTACCATTGTGACGCTATACATAGGTAGTGACCTATGTATAGTGCACGCGTGTAATGGTGTCCCCGCACTCACAAAGTTCGGGGAATTTCCCCTGAACGATGTGGGGGCACCTTGGCTAGTGCCAGGGTGCCCATACACTAAGTAACTTGGCACCCAACCTTCACCAAGTGAGGGTAGACATATAGGTGACTTGTAAGTTACTTATGTGCAGTGAAAAATGGCTGTGAAATAACGTGGACGTTATTTCACTCAGGCTACAGTGGTAGGCCTGTGTAAGAATTGCCTGAGCTCCCTATGGGTGGCAAAAGAAATGCTGCAGCCCATAGGGATCTCCTGGAACCCCAATACCCTGGGTACCTCAGTACCAAATTCAAGGGAATTATATGAGTGTGCCAATGATAATTGGTAAATTTAGTCACTAGCCTGCAGTGACAAATTTAGAAAGCAGAGAGAGCATAACCACTGAGGTTCTGGTTAGCAGGACCTCAGTGATACAGTTAGGCACCACACAGGGAACACATACAGGGCACGTACTATGAGCACTGGGGTCCTGCCTAGCAGGATCCCAGCGACACATAGGCAAAAACAAACATACATACAGTGAAAATGGGGGTAACATGCCAGGCAAGATGGTATTTTCCTACACTCACTACTTCCCCCAATCCACCAACTCAGATTTGGAGTTCGGACCGCCACATTTTGCTTGGCAGTAAGGAGCATCCAAATGTGAACCCACCAGCTGCTCTTTCCTATGGAGTGGTGTAGGAAAGTACCATCTTGCCTGGCATGTTACCCCCATTTTTCACTGTATATATGTTGTTTTAGTTGTATGTGTCACTGGGACCCTGGTAACCCAGGGCCCCAGTGCTCATAAGTGTGCCTGTATGTGTTACCTGTGTAGTGACTAACTGTCTCACTGAGGCTCTGCTAATCAGAACCTCAGTGGTTATGCTCTCTCATTTCTTTCCAAATTGTCACTGACAGGCTAGTGACCATTTTTACCAATTTACATTGGCTTACTGGAACACCCTTATAATCCCCTAGTATATGGTACTGAGGTACCCAGGGTATTGGGGTTCCAGGAGATCCCTATGGGCTGCAGCATTTCTTTTGCCACCCATAGGGAGCTCTGACAATTCTTACACAGGCCTGCCACTGCAGCCTGAGTGAAATAACGTCCACGTTATTTCACAGCCATTTTACACTGCACTTAAGTAACTTATAAGTCACCTATATGTCTAACCTTTACCTGGTAAAGGTTAGGTGCAAAGTTACTTAGTGTGAGGGCACCCTGGCACTAGCCAAGGTGCCCCCACATTGTTCAGAGCCAATTCACTGAACTTTGTGAGTGCGGGGACACCATTACACGCGTGCACTACATATAGGTCACTACCTATATGTAGCTTCACCATGGTAACTCCGAATATGGCCATGTAACATGTCTATGATCATGGAATTGCCCCCTCTATGCCATCCTGGCATTGTTGGTACAATTCCATGATCCCAGTGGTCTGGAGCACAGACCCTGGTACTGCCAGACTGCCCTTCCTGGGGTTTCTCTGCAGCTGCTGCTGCTGCCAACCCCTCAGACAGGCATCTGCCCTCCTGGGGTCCAGCCAGGCCTGGCCCAGGATGGCAGAACAAAGAACTTCCTCTGAGAGAGGGTGTGACACCCTCTCCCTTTGGAAAATGGTGTGAAGGCAGGGGAGGAGTAGCCTCCCCCAGCCTCTGGAAATGCTTTGTTGGGCACAGAGGTGCCCAATTCTGCATAAGCCAGTCTACACCGGTTCAGGGACCCCTTAGCCCCTGCTCTGGCGCGAAACTGGACAAAGGAAAGGGGAGTGACCACTCCCCTGACCTGCACCTCCCCTGGGAGGTGTCCAGAGCTCCTCCAGTGTGCTCCAGACCTCTGCCATCTTGGAAACAGAGGTGCTGCTGGCACACTGGACTGCTCTGAGTGGCCAGTGCCCCCAGGTGACGTCAGAGACTCCTTGTGATAGGCTCCTTCAGGTGTTAGTAGCCTTTCCTCTCTCCTAGGTAGCCAAACCCTCTTTTCTGGCTATTTAGGGTCTCTGTCTCTGGGGAAATTTTAGATAACGAATGCATGAGCTCAGCCGAGTTCCTCTGCATCTCCCTCTTCACCTTCTGATAAGGAATCGACCGCTGACCGCGCTGGAAGCCTGCAAACCTGCAAGGTAGCAAGTAGCAAAGACGACTACTGCAACTCTGTAACGCTGATCCTGCCGCCTTCTCGACTGTTTTCCTGCTTGTGCATGCTGTGGGGGTAGTCTGCCTCCTCTCTGCACCAGAAGCTCCGAAGAAATCTCCCGTGGGTCGACGGAATCTTCCCCCTGCAACCGCAGGCACCAAAAAGCTGCATCTCCGGTCCCTTGGGTCTCCTCTCAGCACGACGAGCGAGGTCCCTCGAATCCAGCGACACCGTCCAAGTGACCCCCACAGTCCAGTGACTCTTCAGCCCAAGTTTGGTGGAGGTAAGTCCTTGCCTCACCTCGCTGGGCTGCATTGCTGGGAACCGCGACTTTGCAAGCTACTCCGGCCCCTGTGCACTTCCGGCGGAAATCCTTCGTGCACAGCCAAGCCTGGGTCCACGGCACTCTAACCTGCATTGCACGACTTTCTAAGTTGGTCTCCGGTGACGTGGGACTCCTTTGTGCAACTTCGGCGAGCACCGTTTCACGCATCCTCGTAGTGCCTGTTTCTGGCACTTCTCCGGGTGCTACCTGCTTCATTGAGGGCTCTTTGTCTTGCTCGACGCCCCCTCTCTCTGCAGGTCCAATTTGCGACCTCCTGGTCCCTCCTGGGCCCCAGTAGCGTCCAAAAACGCCAAACGCACGATTTGCGTGTAGCAAGGCTTGTTGGCGTCCATCCGGCGGGAAAACACTTCTGCACGACTCTCCAAGGCGTGGGGGATCCATCCTCCAAAGGGGAAGTCTCTAGCCCTTGTCGTTCCTGCAGTATTCACAGTTCTTCAGCCTAGTAAGAGCTTCTTTGCACCAACCGCTGGCATTTCTTGGGCATCTGCCCATCTCCGAGTTGCTTGTGACTTTTGGACTTGGTCCCCTTGTTCCACAGGTACCCTCAGTCAGGAATCCATCGTTGTTGCATTGCTGATTTGTGTTTTCCTTGCATTTTCCCTCTAACACGACTATTTTGTCCTTAGGGGAACTTTGGTGCACTTTGCACTCACTTTTCAGGGTCTTGGGGAGGGTTATTTTTCTAACTCTCACTATTTTCTAATAGTCCCAGCGACCCTCTACAAGGTCACATAGGTTTGGGGTCCATTCGTGGTTCGCATTCCACTTTTGGAGTATATGGTTTGTGTTGCCCCTATCCCTATGTTTCCCCATTGCATCCTATTGTAACTATACATTGTTTGCACTGTTTTCTAAGACTATACTGCATATTTTTGCTATTGTGTATATATATCTTGTGTATATTTCCTATCCTCTCACTGAGGGTACACTCTAAGATACTTTGGCATATTGTCATAAAAATAAAGTACCTTTATTTTTAGTATAACTGTGTATTGTGTTTTCTTATGATATTGTGCATATGACACTAAGTGGTACTGTAGTAGCTTCACACGTCTCCTAGTTCAGCCTGAGCTGCTCTGCTAAGCTACCATTATCTATCAGCCTAAGCTGCTAGACACCCTATACACTAATAAGGGATAACTGGGCCTGGTGCAAGGTGCAAGTACCCCTTGGTACTCACTACAAGCCAGTCCAGCCTCCTACATTGGTTGTGCAGTGGTGGGATAAGTGCTTTGAGACTACTTACCACTCTTGTCATTGTACTTTTCATAAGAGAAAAATATACAAAACAAGGTCAGTGTATATACACATAGACAAAAAGTTTTGCATTTCCTCTTTTCACTCTTTTCTAAGTGCTGAAAAGTACTTCTAAACTTTCAAAAAGTTCTTAAAAGTTTAAAAAGTTTTTTTCTGTCTTTCCAAAAAGTTCTGAAAACTTTTTTTCTCTTTTGTCTATCACTTTAACTCTCTCTAAAAATGTCTGGCACAGGCCAAAAAGTTGAACTGTCCAAACTTGCATATGATCACCTTAGCTGGAAAGGAGCAAGGAGTCTCTGCATAGAGAGAGGTTTGAGTGTAGGGAAGAATCCTTCCTTAGAACTGTTAATTAATATGCTTAGAGTACAGGATAAGGCCATAAGTGCCCAATCTGTAGAAAAAGTAGCTAATGGTTCTCAATCTGATCCAGGGACTCCCCCAGGAAAAGGTTCAGGAAAGAAACTTCTCAGCCTGCCCATTACTAGACAGTCTAGCATAGTTGGTACAGAGGTTGAATCACATCATACTGAGGATGTGCTCTCACATTATACTGGTAGCCAAGCTGTTAGGGTGCCCTCTGTAAGGGACAGGTCTCCTTCTGTTCATTCCCATCATACCTCTGTATCTAGAAATGTCCCTCCCACCCACCCTGATGACAGATTGTTGGAAAGGGAGCTCAATAGATTGAGAGTGGAGCAAACCAGACTGAAGCTCAAGAAGCAACAGCTGGATTTGGATAGACAGTCTTTAGAAATAGAGAGGGAAAGACAGAAAATGGGTTTAGATACCCATGGTGGCAGCAGCAGTATTCCCCATAGTCATCCTGCAAAAGAGCATGATTCCAGGAATCTGCATAAGATAGTTCCCCCTTACAAGGAGGGGGATGACATTAACAAGTGGTTTGCTGCACTTGAGAGGGCCTGTGCTGTACAGGATGTCCCTCAAAAGCAGTGGGCTGCTATCCTATGGCTATCATTTACTGGAAAAGGTAGGGATAGGCTCCTTACTGTAAAAGAAAATGATGCTAACAATTTCCAAGTTCTTAAGAATGCACTCCTGGATGGTTATGGCTTAACCACTGAACAGTACAGGATAAAGTTCAGAGATACCAAAAAGGAGTCTTCACAAGACTGGGTTGATTTCATTGACCAGGCAGTGAAGGCCTTGGAGGGGTGGTTACATGGCAGTAAAGTTACTGATTATGACAGCCTGTATAACTTGATCCTGAGAGAGCATATTCTTAATAATTGTGTGTCTGATTTGTTGCACCAGTACTTGGTGGACTCTGATCTGACCTCTCCCCAAGAATTGGGAAAGAAGGCAGACAAATGGGTCAGAACAAGAGTGAACAGAAAAGTTCATACAGGGGGTGACAAAGATGGCAACAAAAAGAAGGATGGTAAGTCTTCTGACAAGGGTGGGGACAAATCTAAAAATGAGTCTTCATCAGGCCCACAAAAACACTCTGGTGGGGGTGGTGGGCCCAAATCCTCCTTTAATCAGAACAAGGAAAAGAAACCATGGTGCTATTTATGTAAGATAAAAGGCCATTGGACAACAGATCCCAGTTGTCCAAAGAAAGGCACCACAGCTCCTACCACTACAACCCCTACTGCTACACCTAGTGTCCCTACTAATAGCAGTGGTGGTGGGAGCAAACCTACTAATAGCCAATCCAAGGGAGTAGCTGGGCTCACTTTTGGTAATTTAGTTGGGGTTGGTCTGATTAGGGAGACCACAGAGGCTACTTTAGTCTCTGAAGGGGCTATTGACTTAGCCACTTTGGTTGCTTGCCCCCATAACTTGGAGAAGTACAAGCAACTAACCCTAATAAATGGTGTTGAGGTCCAGGCCTACAGGGACACAGGTGCCAGTGTCACAATGGTGATTGAGAAACTGGTGCACCCTGAACAACACATACTTGGACACCAGTACCAAGTAACCGATGCTCACAACATAACACAAAGCCACCCCATGGCTGTTGTAAATCTCAACTGGGGGGGGGTATCTGGTCCAAAGAAAGTTGTGGTAGCTTCAGATTTACCTGTAGACTGTCTATTAGGGAACGATTTGGAGACATCAGCTTGGTCAGATGTGGAGTTGGAGGCCCATGCAGCAATGCTGGGCATCCCAGGGCATATTTTTGCTTTCACAAGGGCTCAGGCCAAAAAGCAAAAAGGACAGGGAAGCTTGGATCCTGGAACAATGGACCAAGTGCTCCCTAAAGCTAGGGCTAGTAGAAGCAAACCACTTCCTACTATCCCTCCCTCTACAGTGGATTCTACTTCTGAGGAAGAAGAATTCCCTCCCTGTGCAGAACCTACACCAGAGGAGCTGGAAGCAGACACTGCTGAGCTTTTGGGTGAAGGGGGGCCTGCCAGAGAGGAGCTGAGTGTGGCACAGCAAACCTGTCCCACATTAGAGGGTCTCAGACAGCAAGCTGTCAAACAGGCTAATGGGGATGTCAGTGACTCACACAGAGTTTACTGGGAGGACAACCTCTTGTACACTGAGCATAGGGATCCTAAACCTGGAGCTGCCAGGAGATTAGTGATTCCTCAGGAGTACAGAAAGTTCCTCCTAACACTGGCACATGACATTCCCTTAGCTGGGCACCTGGGTCAAATGAAAACTTGGGACAGATTGGTACCACTGTTTCATTGGCCTAGGATGTCTGAGGACACAAAATAATTTTGTAAGTCCTGTGAAACCTGTCAAGCCAGTGGCAAGACAGGTGGCACTCCAAAGGCACCCCTTATCCCACTGCCTGTGGTTGGGGTTCCCTTTGAAAGGGTAGGGGTTGACATAGTTGGCCCCCTTGACCCTCCTACTGCTTCAGGCAATAGGTTTATCTTGGTGGTAGTGGACCATGCCACAAGATATCCTGAAGCTATTCCTTTAAGGACCACTACAGCTCCTGCAGTGGCAAAGGCCCTCCTGGGAATATTTTCCAGGGTGGGCTTCCCAAAGGAAGTAGTATCAGACAGAGGAAGCAATTTCATGTCTGCATACTTAAAGGCCATGTGGAAGGAGTGTGGTGTAACTTACAAGTTCACAACACCCTATCATCCACAAACAAATGGACTGGTGGAGAGATTTAATAAAACTCTCAAAGGCATGATTATGGGACTCCCTGAAAAACTCCGCAGGAGATGGGATATCCTTCTACCATGCCTCCTTTTTGCCTACAGGGAGGTACCCCAGAAAGGAGTGGGCTTCAGCCCCTTTGAACTTCTTTTTGGACACCCTGTTAGGGGTCCACTCACACTTGTAAAGGAGGGTTGGGAACAACCTTTAAAAGCTCCTAAGCAGGATATTGTGGACTATGTACTTGGCCTCAGATCAAGGATGGCTGAGTACATGAAAAAGGCCAGTAAAAACCTTCAGGCCAGCCAAGAGCTCCAGAAGCAATGGCATGATCAGAAGGCTGTTTTGGTTCAGTACCAACCAGGGCAGAAAGTGTGGGTCTTGGAGCCTGTGGCCCCAAGAGCACTCCAAGATAAATGGAGTGGTCCACACACAATTGTTGAAAAGAAGGGTGAAGTCACCTACTTGGTTGACTTAGGCACTGCCAGGAGTCCCCTTAGGGTGCTCCATGTCAACCGCCTGAAACCCTACTATGACAGGGCTGATCTCACCCTGCTCATGGCAACAGATGAGGGACAGGAAGAAGACAGTGATCCTCTACCTGATCTCTTCTCTTCCACAGAACAAGATGCTCTTGTGGAAGGTGTAGTTTTGGCTGATTGTCTTACTGCTGAGCAGAAAGATAATTGCATAAATCTCCTAGGACAATTTTCAGAACTCTTCTCCATTGTGCCAGGCACCACTTCTTGGTGTGAGCACACTATAGATACTGGAGACAGTTTACCTGTCAAAAGTAAGATCTATAGGCAGCCTGACCATGTCAGGGACTGCATAAAGCAAGAAGTTCAGAAGATGTTGGAACTAGGAGTGGTTGAGCACTCTGACAGTCCATGGGCTTCTCCTGTGGTACTGGTACCAAAACCCAATTCTAAAGATGGAAAGAAGGAAATGAGGTTTTGTGTAGACTATAGAGGTCTCAACTTGGTAACCAAAACAGATGCTCACCCTATACCCAGGGCAGATGAGCTAATAGATACACTGGCATCTGCCAAGTATCTAAGCACTTTTGATTTGACTGCAGGGTATTGGCAGATCAAAATGTCAGAAGATGCTAAACCTAAGACTGCATTTTCTACCATTGGAGGACATTACCAGTTTACTGTAATGCCTTTTGGTTTGAAAAATGCACCTGCCACTTTTCAGAGGTTGGTGAACACAGTCCTGCAAGGGCTGGAAGCTTTCAGTGCAGCATATTTGGATGATATAGCTGTCTTTAGCTCCAGCTGGGATGATCACCTGGTCCACCTTTGGAAAGTTTTGGAGGCCCTGCAAAAGGCAGGCCTCACTATCAAGGCTTCAAAGTGCCAGATAGGGCAGGGTAAGGTGGTTTATCTGGGACACCTTGTTGGTGGGGAACAGATTGCACCACTTCAGGGGAAAATCCAAACTATTATTGATTGGATTCCCCCTACCACTCAGACTCAGGTGAGAGCCTTCCTAGGCCTCACTGGGTATTACAGGAGGTTCATTAAGAACTATGGCTCCATTGCAGCCCCTCTTAATGACCTCACATCCAAAAAAATGCCTAAAAAGGTATTATGGACAGCAAACTGTCAGAAAGCTTTTGAGGAGCTGAAGCAGGCCATGTGCTCTGCACCTGTCCTGAAAAGCCCTTGTTACTCTAAAAAATTCTATGTCCAAACTGATGCATCTGAATTAGGAGTAGGGGCAGTCCTATCACAACTTAATTCTGAGGGCCAGGATCAACCTGTTGCTTTTATTAGTAGAAGGTTGACCCCTAGAGAAAAGCGTTGGTCTGCCATTGAGAGGGAGGCCTTTGCTGTGGTCTGGGCTCTGAAGAAGTTGAGGCCATACCTGTTTGGCACTCACTTCATTGTTCAGACAGACCACAAACCTCTACTTTGGCTAAAACAAATGAAAGGTGAAAATCCTAAATTGTTGAGGTGGTCCATATCCCTACAGGGAATGGACTATACAGTGGAACATAGACCTGGGAGTAGCCACTCCAATGCAGATGGACTCTCCAGATATTTCCACTTAGACAATGAAGACTCATCAGGTAATGGCTAGTCTTATTGTCCTTCGTTTGGGGGGGGGTTGTGTAGGAAAGTACCATCTTGCCTGGCATGTTACCCCCATTTTTCACTGTATATATGTTGTTTTAGTTGTATGTGTCACTGGGACCCTGGTAACCCAGGGCCCCAGTGCTCATAAGTGTGCCTGTATGTGTTACCTGTGTAGTGACTAACTGTCTCACTGAGGCTCTGCTAATCAGAACCTCAGTGGTTATGCTCTCTCATTTCTTTCCAAATTGTCACTGACAGGCTAGTGACCATTTTTACCAATTTACATTGGCTTACTGGAACACCCTTATAATCCCCTAGTATATGGTACTGAGGTACCCAGGGTATTGGGGTTCCAGGAGATCCCTATGGGCTGCAGCATTTCTTTTGCCACCCATAGGGAGCTCTGACAATTCTTACACAGGCCTGCCACTGCAGCCTGAGTGAAATAACGTCCACGTTATTTCACAGCCATTTTACACTGCACTTAAGTAACTTATAAGTCACCTATATGTCTAACCTTTACCTGGTAAAGGTTAGGTGCAAAGTTACTTAGTGTGAGGGCACCCTGGCACTAGCCAAGGTGCCCCCACATTGTTCAGAGCCAATTCACTGAACTTTGTGAGTGCGGGGACACCATTACACGCGTGCACTACATATAGGTCACTACCTATATGTAGCTTCACCATGGTAACTCCGAATATGGCCATGTAACATGTCTATGATCATGGAATTGCCCCCTCTATGCCATCCTGGCATTGTTGGTACAATTCCATGATCCCAGTGGTCTGGAGCACAGACCCTGGTACTGCCAGACTGCCCTTCCTGGGGTTTCTCTGCAGCTGCTGCTGCTGCCAACCCCTCAGACAGGCATCTGCCCTCCTGGGGTCCAGCCAGGCCTGGCCCAGGATGGCAGAACAAAGAACTTCCTCTGAGAGAGGGTGTGACACCCTCTCCCTTTGGAAAATGGTGTGAAGGCAGGGGAGGAGTAGCCTCCCCCAGCCTCTGGAAATGCTTTGTTGGGCACAGAGGTGCCCAATTCTGCATAAGCCAGTCTACACCGGTTCAGGGACCCCTTAGCCCCTGCTCTGGCGCGAAACTGGACAAAGGAAAGGGGAGTGACCACTCCCCTGACCTGCACCTCCCCTGGGAGGTGTCCAGAGCTCCTCCAGTGTGCTCCAGACCTCTGCCATCTTGGAAACAGAGGTGCTGCTGGCACACTGGACTGCTCTGAGTGGCCAGTGCCCCCAGGTGACGTCAGAGACTCCTTGTGATAGGCTCCTTCAGGTGTTAGTAGCCTTTCCTCTCTCCTAGGTAGCCAAACCCTCTTTTCTGGCTATTTAGGGTCTCTGTCTCTGGGGAAATTTTAGATAACGAATGCATGAGCTCAGCCGAGTTCCTCTGCATCTCCCTCTTCACCTTCTGATAAGGAATCGACCGCTGACCGCGCTGGAAGCCTGCAAACCTGCAAGGTAGCAAGTAGCAAAGACGACTACTGCAACTCTGTAACGCTGATCCTGCCGCCTTCTCGACTGTTTTCCTGCTTGTGCATGCTGTGGGGGTAGTCTGCCTCCTCTCTGCACCAGAAGCTCCGAAGAAATCTCCCGTGGGTCGACGGAATCTTCCCCCTGCAACCGCAGGCACCAAAAAGCTGCATCTCCGGTCCCTTGGGTCTCCTCTCAGCACGACGAGCGAGGTCCCTCGAATCCAGCGACACCGTCCAAGTGACCCCCACAGTCCAGTGACTCTTCAGCCCAAGTTTGGTGGAGGTAAGTCCTTGCCTCACCTCGCTGGGCTGCATTGCTGGGAACCGCGACTTTGCAAGCTACTCCGGCCCCTGTGCACTTCCGGCGGAAATCCTTCGTGCACAGCCAAGCCTGGGTCCACGGCACTCTAACCTGCATTGCACGACTTTCTAAGTTGGTCTCCGGTGACGTGGGACTCCTTTGTGCAACTTCGGCGAGCACCGTTTCACGCATCCTCGTAGTGCCTGTTTCTGGCACTTCTCCGGGTGCTACCTGCTTCATTGAGGGCTCTTTGTCTTGCTCGACGCCCCCTCTCTCTGCAGGTCCAATTTGCGACCTCCTGGTCCCTCCTGGGCCCCAGTAGCGTCCAAAAACGCCAAACGCACGATTTGCGTGTAGCAAGGCTTGTTGGCGTCCATCCGGCGGGAAAACACTTCTGCATGACTCTCCAAGGCGTGGGGGATCCATCCTCCAAAGGGGAAGTCTCTAGCCCTTGTCGTTCCTGCAGTATTCACAGTTCTTCAGCCTAGTAAGAGCTTCTTTGCACCAACCGCTGGCATTTCTTGGGCATCTGCCCATCTCCGAGTTGCTTGTGACTTTTGGACTTGGTCCCCTTGTTCCACAGGTACCCTCAGTCAGGAATCCATCGTTGTTGCATTGCTGATTTGTGTTTTCCTTGCATTTTCCCTCTAACACGACTATTTTGTCCTTAGGGGAACTTTGGTGCACTTTGCACTCACTTTTCAGGGTCTTGGGGAGGGTTATTTTTCTAACTCTCACTATTTTCTAATAGTCCCAGCGACCCTCTACAAGGTCACATAGGTTTGGGGTCCATTCGTGGTTCGCATTCCACTTTTGGAGTATATGGTTTGTGTTGCCCCTATCCCTATGTTTCCCCATTGCATCCTATTGTAACTATACATTGTTTGCACTGTTTTCTAAGACTATACTGCATATTTTTGCTATTGTGTATATATATCTTGTGTATATTTCCTATCCTCTCACTGAGGGTACACTCTAAGATACTTTGGCATATTGTCATAAAAATAAAGTACCTTTATTTTTAGTATAACTGTGTATTGTGTTTTCTTATGATATTGTGCATATGACACTAAGTGGTACTGTAGTAGCTTCACACGTCTCCTAGTTCAGCCTGAGCTGCTCTGCTAAGCTACCATTATCTATCAGCCTAAGCTGCTAGACACCCTATACACTAATAAGGGATAACTGGGCCTGGTGCAAGGTGCAAGTACCCCTTGGTACTCACTACAAGCCAGTCCAGCCTCCTACATTGGTTGTGCAGTGGTGGGATAAGTGCTTTGAGACTACTTACCACTCTTGTCATTGTACTTTTCATAAGAGAAAAATATACAAAACAAGGTCAGTGTATATACACATAGACAAAAAGTTTTGCATTTCCTCTTTTCACTCTTTTCTAAGTGCTGAAAAGTACTTCTAAACTTTCAAAAAGTTCTTAAAAGTTTAAAAAGTTTTTTTCTGTCTTTCCAAAAAGTTCTGAAAACTTTTTTTCTCTTTTGTCTATCACTTTAACTCTCTCTAAAAATGTCTGGCACAGGCCAAAAAGTTGAACTGTCCAAACTTGCATATGATCACCTTAGCTGGAAAGGAGCAAGGAGTCTCTGCATAGAGAGAGGTTTGAGTGTAGGGAAGAATCCTTCCTTAGAACTGTTAATTAATATGCTTAGAGTACAGGATAAGGCCATAAGTGCCCAATCTGTAGAAAAAGTAGCTAATGGTTCTCAATCTGATCCAGGGACTCCCCCAGGAAAAGGTTCAGGAAAGAAACTTCTCAGCCTGCCCATTACTAGACAGTCTAGCATAGTTGGTACAGAGGTTGAATCACATCATACTGAGGATGTGCTCTCACATTATACTGGTAGCCAAGCTGTTAGGGTGCCCTCTGTAAGGGACAGGTCTCCTTCTGTTCATTCCCATCATACCTCTGTATCTAGAAATGTCCCTCCCACCCACCCTGATGACAGATTGTTGGAAAGGGAGCTCAATAGATTGAGAGTGGAGCAAACCAGACTGAAGCTCAAGAAGCAACAGCTGGATTTGGATAGACAGTCTTTAGAAATAGAGAGGGAAAGACAGAAAATGGGTTTAGATACCCATGGTGGCAGCAGCAGTATTCCCCATAGTCATCCTGCAAAAGAGCATGATTCCAGGAATCTGCATAAGATAGTTCCCCCTTACAAGGAGGGGGATGACATTAACAAGTGGTTTGCTGCACTTGAGAGGGCCTGTGCTGTACAGGATGTCCCTCAAAAGCAGTGGGCTGCTATCCTATGGCTATCATTTACTGGAAAAGGTAGGGATAGGCTCCTTACTGTAAAAGAAAATGATGCTAACAATTTCCAAGTTCTTAAGAATGCACTCCTGGATGGTTATGGCTTAACCACTGAACAGTACAGGATAAAGTTCAGAGATACCAAAAAGGAGTCTTCACAAGACTGGGTTGATTTCATTGACCAGGCAGTGAAGGCCTTGGAGGGGTGGTTACATGGCAGTAAAGTTACTGATTATGACAGCCTGTATAACTTGATCCTGAGAGAGCATATTCTTAATAATTGTGTGTCTGATTTGTTGCACCAGTACTTGGTGGACTCTGATCTGACCTCTCCCCAAGAATTGGGAAAGAAGGCAGACAAATGGGTCAGAACAAGAGTGAACAGAAAAGTTCATACAGGGGGTGACAAAGATGGCAACAAAAAGAAGGATGGTAAGTCTTCTGACAAGGGTGGGGACAAATCTAAAAATGAGTCTTCATCAGGCCCACAAAAACACTCTGGTGGGGGTGGTGGGCCCAAATCCTCCTTTAATCAGAACAAGGAAAAGAAACCATGGTGCTATTTATGTAAGATAAAAGGCCATTGGACAACAGATCCCAGTTGTCCAAAGAAAGGCACCACAGCTCCTACCACTACAACCCCTACTGCTACACCTAGTGTCCCTACTAATAGCAGTGGTGGTGGGAGCAAACCTACTAATAGCCAATCCAAGGGAGTAGCTGGGCTCACTTTTGGTAATTTAGTTGGGGTTGGTCTGATTAGGGAGACCACAGAGGCTACTTTAGTCTCTGAAGGGGCTATTGACTTAGCCACTTTGGTTGCTTGCCCCCATAACTTGGAGAAGTACAAGCAACTAACCCTAATAAATGGTGTTGAGGTCCAGGCCTACAGGGACACAGGTGCCAGTGTCACAATGGTGATTGAGAAACTGGTGCACCCTGAACAACACATACTTGGACACCAGTACCAAGTAACCGATGCTCACAACATAACACAAAGCCACCCCATGGCTGTTGTAAATCTCAACTGGGGGGGGTATCTGGTCCAAAGAAAGTTGTGGTAGCTTCAGATTTACCTGTAGACTGTCTATTAGGGAACGATTTGGAGACATCAGCTTGGTCAGATGTGGAGTTGGAGGCCCATGCAGCAATGCTGGGCATCCCAGGGCATATTTTTGCTTTCACAAGGGCTCAGGCCAAAAAGCAAAAAGGACAGGGAAGCTTGGATCCTGGAACAATGGACCAAGTGCTCCCTAAAGCTAGGGCTAGTAGAAGCAAACCACTTCCTACTATCCCTCCCTCTACAGTGGATTCTACTTCTGAGGAAGAAGAATTCCCTCCCTGTGCAGAACCTACACCAGAGGAGCTGGAAGCAGACACTGCTGAGCTTTTGGGTGAAGGGGGGCCTGCCAGAGAGGAGCTGAGTGTGGCACAGCAAACCTGTCCCACATTAGAGGGTCTCAGACAGCAAGCTGTCAAACAGGCTAATGGGGATGTCAGTGACTCACACAGAGTTTACTGGGAGGACAACCTCTTGTACACTGAGCATAGGGATCCTAAACCTGGAGCTGCCAGGAGATTAGTGATTCCTCAGGAGTACAGAAAGTTCCTCCTAACACTGGCACATGACATTCCCTTAGCTGGGCACCTGGGTCAAATGAAAACTTGGGACAGATTGGTACCACTGTTTCATTGGCCTAGGATGTCTGAGGACACAAAATAATTTTGTAAGTCCTGTGAAACCTGTCAAGCCAGTGGCAAGACAGGTGGCACTCCAAAGGCACCCCTTATCCCACTGCCTGTGGTTGGGGTTCCCTTTGAAAGGGTAGGGGTTGACATAGTTGGCCCCCTTGACCCTCCTACTGCTTCAGGCAATAGGTTTATCTTGGTGGTAGTGGACCATGCCACAAGATATCCTGAAGCTATTCCTTTAAGGACCACTACAGCTCCTGCAGTGGCAAAGGCCCTCCTGGGAATATTTTCCAGGGTGGGCTTCCCAAAGGAAGTAGTATCAGACAGAGGAAGCAATTTCATGTCTGCATACTTAAAGGCCATGTGGAAGGAGTGTGGTGTAACTTACAAGTTCACAACACCCTATCATCCACAAACAAATGGACTGGTGGAGAGATTTAATAAAACTCTCAAAGGCATGATTATGGGACTCCCTGAAAAACTCCGCAGGAGATGGGATATCCTTCTACCATGCCTCCTTTTTGCCTACAGGGAGGTACCCCAGAAAGGAGTGGGCTTCAGCCCCTTTGAACTTCTTTTTGGACACCCTGTTAGGGGTCCACTCACACTTGTAAAGGAGGGTTGGGAACAACCTTTAAAAGCTCCTAAGCAGGATATTGTGGACTATGTACTTGGCCTCAGATCAAGGATGGCTGAGTACATGAAAAAGGCCAGTAAAAACCTTCAGGCCAGCCAAGAGCTCCAGAAGCAATGGCATGATCAGAAGGCTGTTTTGGTTCAGTACCAACCAGGGCAGAAAGTGTGGGTCTTGGAGCCTGTGGCCCCAAGAGCACTCCAAGATAAATGGAGTGGTCCACACACAATTGTTGAAAAGAAGGGTGAAGTCACCTACTTGGTTGACTTAGGCACTGCCAGGAGTCCCCTTAGGGTGCTCCATGTCAACCGCCTGAAACCCTACTATGACAGGGCTGATCTCACCCTGCTCATGGCAACAGATGAGGGACAGGAAGAAGACAGTGATCCTCTACCTGATCTCTTCTCTTCCACAGAACAAGATGCTCTTGTGGAAGGTGTAGTTTTGGCTGATTGTCTTACTGCTGAGCAGAAAGATAATTGCATAAATCTCCTAGGACAATTTTCAGAACTCTTCTCCATTGTGCCAGGCACCACTTCTTGGTGTGAGCACACTATAGATACTGGAGACAGTTTACCTGTCAAAAGTAAGATCTATAGGCAGCCTGACCATGTCAGGGACTGCATAAAGCAAGAAGTTCAGAAGATGTTGGAACTAGGAGTGGTTGAGCACTCTGACAGTCCATGGGCTTCTCCTGTGGTACTGGTACCAAAACCCAATTCTAAAGATGGAAAGAAGGAAATGAGGTTTTGTGTAGACTATAGAGGTCTCAACTTGGTAACCAAAACAGATGCTCACCCTATACCCAGGGCAGATGAGCTAATAGATACACTGGCATCTGCCAAGTATCTAAGCACTTTTGATTTGACTGCAGGGTATTGGCAGATCAAAATGTCAGAAGATGCTAAACCTAAGACTGCATTTTCTACCATTGGAGGACATTACCAGTTTACTGTAATGCCTTTTGGTTTGAAAAATGCACCTGCCACTTTTCAGAGGTTGGTGAACACAGTCCTGCAAGGGCTGGAAGCTTTCAGTGCAGCATATTTGGATGATATAGCTGTCTTTAGCTCCAGCTGGGATGATCACCTGGTCCACCTTTGGAAAGTTTTGGAGGCCCTGCAAAAGGCAGGCCTCACTATCAAGGCTTCAAAGTGCCAGATAGGGCAGGGTAAGGTGGTTTATCTGGGACACCTTGTTGGTGGGGAACAGATTGCACCACTTCAGGGGAAAATCCAAACTATTATTGATTGGATTCCCCCTACCACTCAGACTCAGGTGAGAGCCTTCCTAGGCCTCACTGGGTATTACAGGAGGTTCATTAAGAACTATGGCTCCATTGCAGCCCCTCTTAATGACCTCACATCCAAAAAAATGCCTAAAAAGGTATTATGGACAGCAAACTGTCAGAAAGCTTTTGAGGAGCTGAAGCAGGCCATGTGCTCTGCACCTGTCCTGAAAAGCCCTTGTTACTCTAAAAAATTCTATGTCCAAACTGATGCATCTGAATTAGGAGTAGGGGCAGTCCTATCACAACTTAATTCTGAGGGCCAGGATCAACCTGTTGCTTTTATTAGTAGAAGGTTGACCCCTAGAGAAAAGCGTTGGTCTGCCATTGAGAGGGAGGCCTTTGCTGTGGTCTGGGCTCTGAAGAAGTTGAGGCCATACCTGTTTGGCACTCACTTCATTGTTCAGACAGACCACAAACCTCTACTTTGGCTAAAACAAATGAAAGGTGAAAATCCTAAATTGTTGAGGTGGTCCATATCCCTACAGGGAATGGACTATACAGTGGAACATAGACCTGGGAGTAGCCACTCCAATGCAGATGGACTCTCCAGATATTTCCACTTAGACAATGAAGACTCATCAGGTAATGGCTAGTCTTATTGTCCTTCGTTTGGGGGGGGGTTGTGTAGGAAAGTACCATCTTGCCTGGCATGTTACCCCCATTTTTCACTGTATATATGTTGTTTTAGTTGTATGTGTCACTGGGACCCTGGTAACCCAGGGCCCCAGTGCTCATAAGTGTGCCTGTATGTGTTACCTGTGTAGTGACTAACTGTCTCACTGAGGCTCTGCTAATCAGAACCTCAGTGGTTATGCTCTCTCATTTCTTTCCAAATTGTCACTGACAGGCTAGTGACCATTTTTACCAATTTACATTGGCTTACTGGAACACCCTTATAATCCCCTAGTATATGGTACTGAGGTACCCAGGGTATTGGGGTTCCAGGAGATCCCTATGGGCTGCAGCATTTCTTTTGCCACCCATAGGGAGCTCTGACAATTCTTACACAGGCCTGCCACTGCAGCCTGAGTGAAATAACGTCCACGTTATTTCACAGCCATTTTACACTGCACTTAAGTAACTTATAAGTCACCTATATGTCTAACCTTTACCTGGTAAAGGTTAGGTGCAAAGTTACTTAGTGTGAGGGCACCCTGGCACTAGCCAAGGTGCCCCCACATTGTTCAGAGCCAATTCACTGAACTTTGTGAGTGCGGGGACACCATTACACGCGTGCACTACATATAGGTCACTACCTATATGTAGCTTCACCATGGTAACTCCGAATATGGCCATGTAACATGTCTATGATCATGGAATTGCCCCCTCTATGCCATCCTGGCATTGTTGGTACAATTCCATGATCCCAGTGGTCTGGAGCACAGACCCTGGTACTGCCAGACTGCCCTTCCTGGGGTTTCTCTGCAGCTGCTGCTGCTGCCAACCCCTCAGACAGGCATCTGCCCTCCTGGGGTCCAGCCAGGCCTGGCCCAGGATGGCAGAACAAAGAACTTCCTCTGAGAGAGGGTGTGACACCCTCTCCCTTTGGAAAATGGTGTGAAGGCAGGGGAGGAGTAGCCTCCCCCAGCCTCTGGAAATGCTTTGTTGGGCACAGAGGTGCCCAATTCTGCATAAGCCAGTCTACACCGGTTCAGGGACCCCTTAGCCCCTGCTCTGGCGCGAAACTGGACAAAGGAAAGGGGAGTGACCACTCCCCTGACCTGCACCTCCCCTGGGAGGTGTCCAGAGCTCCTCCAGTGTGCTCCAGACCTCTGCCATCTTGGAAACAGAGGTGCTGCTGGCACACTGGACTGCTCTGAGTGGCCAGTGCCCCCAGGTGACGTCAGAGACTCCTTGTGATAGGCTCCTTCAGGTGTTAGTAGCCTTTCCTCTCTCCTAGGTAGCCAAACCCTCTTTTCTGGCTATTTAGGGTCTCTGTCTCTGGGGAAATTTTAGATAACGAATGCATGAGCTCAGCCGAGTTCCTCTGCATCTCCCTCTTCACCTTCTGATAAGGAATCGACCGCTGACCGCGCTGGAAGCCTGCAAACCTGCAACATAGTAGCAAAGACGACTACTGCAACTCTGTAACGCTGATCCTGCCGCCTTCTCGACTGTTTTCCTGCTTGTGCATGCTGTGGGGGTAGTCTGCCTCCTCTCTGCACCAGAAGCTCCGAAGAAATCTCCCGTGGGTCGACGGAATCTTCCCCCTGCAACCGCAGGCACCAAAAAGCTGCATCTCCGGTCCCTTGGGTCTCCTCTCAGCACGACGAGCGAGGTCCCTCGAATCCAGCGACACCGTCCAAGTGACCCCCACAGTCCAGTGACTCTTCAGCCCAAGTTTGGTGGAGGTAAGTCCTTGCCTCACCTCGCTGGGCTGCATTGCTGGGAACCGCGACTTTGCAAGCTACTCCGGCCCCTGTGCACTTCCGGCGGAAATCCTTTGTGCACAGCCAAGCCTGGGTCCACGGCACTCTAACCTGCATTGCACGACTTTCTAAGTTGGTCTCCGGCGACGTGGGACTCCTTTGTGCAACTTCGGCGAGCACCGTTTCACGCATCCTCGTAGTGCCTGTTTCTGGCACTTCTCCGGGTGCTACCTGCTTCATTGAGGGCTCTTTGTCTTGCTCGACGCCCCCTCTCTCTGCAGGTCCAATTTGCGACCTCCTGGTCCCTCCTGGGCCCCAGTAGCGTCCAAAAACGCCAAACGCACGATTTGCGTGTAGCAAGGCTTGTTGGCGTCCATCCGGCGGGAAAACACTTCTGCACGACTCTCCAAGGCGTGGGGGATCCATCCTCCAAAGGGGAAGTCTCTAGCCCTTGTCGTTCCTGCAGTATTCACAGTTCTTCAGCCTAGTAAGAGCTTCTTTGCACCAACCGCTGGCATTTCTTGGGCATCTGCCCATCTCCGAGTTGCTTGTGACTTTTGGACTTGGTCCCCTTGTTCCACAGGTACCCTCAGTCAGGAATCCATCGTTGTTGCATTGCTGATTTGTGTTTTCCTTGCATTTTCCCTCTAACACGACTATTTTGTCCTTAGGGGAACTTTGGTGCACTTTGCACTCACTTTTCAGGGTCTTGGGGAGGGTTATTTTTCTAACTCTCACTATTTTCTAATAGTCCCAGCGACCCTCTACAAGGTCACATAGGTTTGGGGTCCATTCGTGGTTCGCATTCCACTTTTGGAGTATATGGTTTGTGTTGCCCCTATCCCTATGTTTCCCCATTGCATCCTATTGTAACTATACATTGTTTGCACTGTTTTCTAAGACTATACTGCATATTTTTGCTATTGTGTATATATATCTTGTGTATATTTCCTATCCTCTCACTGAGGGTACACTCTAAGATACTTTGGCATATTGTCATAAAAATAAAGTACCTTTATTTTTAGTATAACTGTGTATTGTGTTTTCTTATGATATTGTGCATATGACACTAAGTGGTACTGTAGTAGCTTCACACGTCTCCTAGTTCAGCCTGAGCTGCTCTGCTAAGCTACCATTATCTATCAGCCTAAGCTGCTAGACACCCTATACACTAATAAGGGATAACTGGGCCTGGTGCAAGGTGCAAGTACCCCTTGGTACTCACTACAAGCCAGTCCAGCCTCCTACAAGTGGCGGCGAATGAGAATCCTTTGGCGGGACTCGGTGGATTATCGTCTATGGGACCACCAACATCTAAATCGGGAGGATGGACCGCCAAGCTGGCGGACGAGATTTCCGTCGAAAAAGTGTGGTGGACCGGTTACCAACATCTAAATCAGACCCTTGGTGAAGCACGGAATGAGAGCTCTGGACTGGTTTGATGAGGCACAACAAACAGGAACTGACACAAAAAAACAGGTTAGCGCCTATAATACACCAACAAGATTGTGTAAGGTGAGTGCTGTTGCGGCTGAAGCCACAGAGTACCACCTAGCAGCACTGAAGAGCAACTGCTGAGGGAAAACCTTTTCCAGACCAGTCAGACAGATGGAGAGATAACTCCAAGGTGTGGAATCTGAAGGAGGATGTTTCCAAAAGAAAAATATTTTTTTCAATGACAAATTTATACCTCTGTCACAAGGAAAGACATTCTCGAGTTCTCAGTTTTTTTCTTAAGAACTGCTTCAAATGAATACACGGTTTGGCAAGTTTTCCAACATATTTATCTGATATTAGCCTACGATATATAAAAACATCAGTACAATTACTGCATTTAATTTCTTACCTTTCTCATTTACTAAAAACTCAAATATTGGTTGTTTGTATGCAGGACCAGTTACTGGTAAATCCAGTTTACTTTCATGACTTCGGAGGAAGGCTTCTAGTTTATCTCTGCTGTCCAGTTCTAGAAGCGCACCTAAACTCCACATGAGAGCAAAGACAAAAAGCCTCTGAAGATGTTCGGGACTTGTAAGACCACCTGCTTCTTTTGTGGGAATCACACCCTCCAAAAGGTTGAGCGACTGGAAATATTAAAACAGAAACATGCAAAGTTAGCTATGTAGTACAAATCATTCCACAATAGTCTTATAGGTGTCTACATTTACTGCAAGCTCAAATGTCCTACAACCAATGCAAAGCTTTACTGACGTATGTCTCCCTATACTCCCCACCTCATTTCACAGAAGTACTAAATTCATCATTGTACCCTAATAATGTGCTGGAAGTGAGATATGTAGATATGTAAGTTAGGGACAGTTCATTCACCCTTCTCATATGCATACATCACTTCAAAATTCCCCAAGGTACCGTCAGGCAGCAAAGGGCGGTTTGCACTCCATAAAGAGTAAGCAATAAATACTTGCCCGTATTTATACTTTTTTTGCGCCGCATTTGCGCCGCTTTTGGACGCAAAAATGGCGCAAACTTACAAAATACAATGGTATTTTGTAAGTTTGCGCCGCTTTTGCGTCAAAAAGTGACGCAAATGCGGCGCTAAAAAAGTATAAATATGGGTTAGATACTTAAGTGCAGGCACTGCACAATAATTTCTTCATAAATAAACTACATGCTTGGAGAAATAAAGGGTCATGTAGAATCAAGATGGGTCATTGGCCCTGCTGGTCTGCAGACAATTGCCTCCACCTCTCTGACAAAGGACCGCTTGCTTGCAAAATGTATAGATCTGCCATGCTAGCAAAAGCATGTTTTTCTGCAAATTACTATTGGTGTAAAATCAACTTTAGGGCACTGTTAGAAAAGAGGTTTCTGGATGGCTAGGCTATGCAACTAAGCAAGGCGAAACCCACCTCTCTAATTAGGGCAAGTTAGTTACACACCAAAAACAACCTGTGCTCAACCCTGGTAGCTTGGCACAGAGTAGTCAGACGTATCCCCTGAGGTCACGTGTAAAGCATTTGTGCAACCAGTGAGATAATACTCAGCAAAAGTCTCTCCACTCAGAATTATATATAAATACATAAGATATATTGCATACGAAATTTGAACCAAAACAGCAGAAATTATAAATACTTAAGTAAATGCCATTACTGAAATGGTACTTGTTATCTTGGTAGTGCCCGGATCAACAGGATATGTATCATACAAGCAGGGATTATTTAGAGCATGAAATTAACCAACCACAAAGTATATACATGGCATGTCATATGTCCCCATAACAAAAAAATGAAAGAACACATGGATCCAAAGCATCCCCATAAGAACCCAGGGTGCAGGGCACCAGTAACCCTATTAGGTTCTATATGGTACTTTCAGAGAACCCTTTTTCTTAAGTGTATTCACCTCCCAATACCGTAGGGCATGCAGACCTCTGCGGGCCTATTGAACAGGTTACTTACCTTTGGTAACTCATTGTCTGGTAGAGACTTCCATTGGCAGATTCATTACTTTAGAATAGATAGTGGTAGCAGCCTTGCCCCTGCTGGAATGAGCCTTCAACCCCTCAGGAGGCTGCTTCTTGGCCAGTGTGTAGCAAATCTTAATGAAGAGAATGACCCAGTGCGAAATGGTTTGTTTCTGCACTGCCCGGCCCTTCGTTGCTCTCATGTACCCCACAAAGAGTTGGTCATCCACTCAGAACTCTTTAGTGTGGTCAAGGTAGAACGATGTAGGAAGTTGGCTCTGTATATACTATTTCAAAGTAAGAAATAGTGTTCACAGAGACCAAGGGTTACCTTCAGAGGTAAGATAGTGGCAAAATTAGATAATTCTAATGCTCTATTTTGTGGTAGTGTGATCGAGCAGTAGGCTTATCAGGGGGTAGTGTTAAGCATTTGTTGTACACACACAGGCAATAATGAGGAAAACACACTCAATGACTTAACTCCAGGCCAGTAGTTTTTATATAGAAAAATATATTTTCTTAATTTATTTTTAGAACCACAAGTTTAAGATTTGAAGTAAATACATACAATGCAGGGTACTCCACACAGGTAAGTTAGGAACTTTGAATTAGAGCAATAACATATACAGTCTTTGTTAAAATGGCAATAAGCTATTTTAAAAGTGGACACTGCAAAAATCAACAGTTCCTGGGGAGGTAAGTAATGGTTAGATTGTGAGGTAAGTAAGACACTTGCAAGTCTCAGTTCCTGGGCATAGGCAGCCCACCGTTGGGGGTTCAAGACAACCACACCAGCAGCTCAGGGCTGGTCAGGTGCAGAGGTCAAAGAGGTGCCCAAAACACATGGGCGCCTATGGAGAACAGGGGTGCTCCGATTCCAGTCTGTCAGCAGGTATGTACCCGAGTCCTCGGGGGGCAGACCAGGGGGGGTTTGTAGAGCACCGGGGGGAACACAAGTAGGCACACAAAACACACCCTCAGTGGCGCAGGGGCAGCCGGGTGCAGTGTGCGAAGTAGGCGTTGGGTCTTAGATAGAAAACAATGGAGGGACCCGGGGGTCAGTCTAGCAGTGCAGTCAGGGCACATGGGGGCTTCTCAGGGCAGCCACCACCTGGGCTAGGCAGAGGGTTGCCTGGGGGTCCTGCACTGAGATTTGGTTCCTTCTGGTCCTGCGGGCTGTGGGTGCAGTGCTTGGTCCAGGAGTCAGGTCCCTTGTTACAGGCAGTCGCGGTCAGGGGAAGCCTCTGGATTCTCTCTGCAGGCGTCGCTGTAGAGGTCCAGGGGAGTCGTCTCGGACTACTCACGGGGGTCGCAGTCACCGGGGAGTCCTCCCTGTGGTGCTAGTTCTCTGCATCTCGAGCCGGGGGCGTCGGGTGCAGAGTGTGAAGTCTCACGCTTCCGGCGGGAAGAGTGAGTTCTTTGAAAGTTGTTTCTTTGTTGCAAAGATGTTGCTGTTTTTGAGAAGAGCCGCTGCTCACAGGAGTTTCTTGGTCTTGGGGTCAGGACAGTCCTCTGAGGCTTCAGAGGTCGCTGGTCCCTGTTGGATGCATCGCTGGTTGCAGGTTTTCGACTCTGGAGACAGGCAGGCAGGGCTGGGGCCAAAGCAGTTGTCGTTTTCCGTCGTCTCTGCAGGCTTGTAGGTCAGCAGTCCTTCTTTGTAGTTCAGGTTGCAGGAATCTGATTTACTGGGTTCTTGGGTGCCCCTAAATACTAAATTTAGGGGTGTGTTTAGGTCTGGGAGGGCAGTAGACAATGGCTACTGTCCTGGAGGGTAGCTACACCCACTTTGTGCCTCCTCCCTGTGAGAGTTTGCATGTGCTGAGTGAGGGGTCCCCAGGATGGCATAAGACATGCTGTAGGCCTTTGAGACCTTCCCTGGCATCAGGGTCCTTGGTACCAGGGGTACCAGTTACAAGGGACTTATCTGTGTGCCAGGGCTGTGCCAATTGTGGAAACAAAGGTACAGTTTAGGGAAAGAACACTGGTGCTGGGGCCTGGTTATCAGGGTCCCAGCACACTTTCAATCAAAACTAAGCATCAGCAAAGACGAAAAGTTAGGGGGTAACCATGCCAAGGAGGCATTTCCTTACAAAAGACAATGCTCTTTTTGGGTCCATCCAGTGGAGTCACTCCTCTTCTTTAGATGGATGCGGTGGAGCAAAGAAGGTGGGCAGGATGATTAGTTGACCTAGGTGAAAAGGGGTCACCACTTTGGGGTGAAAGAGGCAAGAGTTCCTAGTACCACCTTGTCTGGGAACATGGTGAGATACGGCAGCTTGGATGAGAGTCTGCATCTCACTCACTGTAGGAGGCTGGACTGGCTTGTAGTGAGTACCAAGGGGTACTTACACCTTGCACCAGGCCCAGGTATCCCTTATTAGTGTATAGGATGTCTAGCAGCTTAGGCTGATAGATAATGGTAGCTTAGCAGAGCAGCTTAGGCTGAACTATGAGACGAGTGAAGCTCCTACAGTACCACTAGTGTCACTTGCACAATATCATAAGAAAACACAATACACAGATATACTAAAAATAAAGGTACTTTATTTTTATGACAATATGCCAAAGTATCTCAGGGAGTACCCTCAGTATGAGGATAGAAAATATACACAAGATATATGTACACAATACCAAAAATATGCAGTATAGCAATAGAAAACAGTGCAAACAATGTATAGTTACAATAGGATGCAATGGGGGCACATAGGGATAGGGGCAACACAAACCATATACTCCAAAAGTGGAATGCGAACCACGAACGGACCCCAAACCTATCTGACCTTGTAGAGGGTCGCTGGGACTGTAAGAAAACAGTGAGGGTTAGAAAAATAGCCCACCCCAAGACCCTGAAAAGTGAGTGCAAAGTGCACTGAAGTTCCCCAAAGAGCACAGAAGTCGTGATAGGGGAATTCTGCAGGAAAGACCAACACCAGCAATGCAACAACAATGGATTTCCAGACTAGAGTACCTGTGGAACAAGGAGACCAAGTCCAAAAGTCACGATCAAGTCGAGAGTGGGCAGATGCCCAGGAAATGCCAGCTGTGGGTGCAAAGAAGCTGCTACTGGACAGTAGAAGCTGAGGATTCTGCAAGAACGACAAGGGCTAGAAACTTCCCCTTTGGAGGACGGATGTCCCACGTTGTGAAGAGTCGTGCAGAAGTTTTCCTGTAGAAAGACCGTAAACAAGCCTTGCTAGCTGCAAAGATTGCAGTTAGGGTTTTTGGATGCTGCTGTGGCCCAGGAGGGACCAGGATGTCACCAATTACGTGAGGGGACAGAGGGGGCGTCCAGCAAGACAAGGAGCCCTCTCAGAAGCAGGCAGCAACTGCAGAAATGCTGGAAAAGGCACTACAAAGTGGAGTGAAATGGTGCTCACCCGAAGTTGAACAAGAGAGTCCCACGTCGCCGGAGGACAACTCAGGAGGTTGTGCAATGCAGGTTAGAGTGCCGTGGACCCAGGCTTGGCTGTGCACAAAGGAAATCCTGGAAAAGTGCACAGGAGCCGGAGTAGCTGCAAAAGACGTGGTTCTCAGCAATGCAGTCTGGCGTGGGGAGGCAAGGACTTACCTCCACCAAACTTGGACTGAAGAGTCACTGGACAGTGGGAGTCACTTGGACATAGATGCTGAGTTCAAGGGACCTCGCTCGTCGTGCTGAGAGGAGACCAAGAGGACCGGTGATGCAGTTCTTTGGTGCCTGCGGTTGCAGGGGGACGATTCCGTCGACCCACAGGAGATTTCTTCGGAGCTTCTAGTGCAGAGAGGAGGCAGACTACCCCCACAGCATGCACCACCAGGAAAGCAGTCAAGAAGGCGGCAGGATCAGCATTACAGTGTCGCAGTAGTCGTCTTTGCTACTTTGTTGCAGTTTTGCAGGCTTCCAGCGCGGTCAGCAGTCGATTCCTTGGCAGAAGGGGAAGAGAGAGATGCAGAGGAACTCTGATGAGCTCCTGCATTCGTTATCTACGGAATCACCCAAAGCAGAGACCATAAATAGCCAGAAAAGAGGGTTGGGCTACTTAGGAGAGAGGATAGGCTAGCAACACCTGAAGGAGCCTATCAGAAGGAGTCTCTGACATCACCTGCTGGCCCTGGCCACTCAGAGCAGTCCAGTGTGCCAGCAGCACCTCTGTTTCCAAGATGGCAGAGGTCTGGAGCACACTGGAGGAGCTCTGGGCACCTCCCAGGGGAGGTGCAAGTCAGGGGAGTGGTCACTCCCCTTTCCTTTGTCCAGTTTCACGCCAGAGCAGGGCTGTGGGGTCCCTGAACCGGTGTAGACCGGCTTATGCAGAAATGGGCACCATCTGTGCCTATGAAAGCATTTCCAGAGGCTTGGGGAGGCTACTCCTCCCCTGCCTTAACACCTTTTTCCAAAGGGAGAGGGTGTAACACCCTCTCTCTGAGGAAGTCCTTTGTTCTGCCATCCTGGGCCAAGCCTGGCTGGACCCCAGGAGGGCAGAAACCTGTCTGAGGGGTTGGCAGCAGCAGCAGCTGCAGTGAAACCCCTGAAAAGGCAGTTTGGCAGTACCCGGGTCTGTGCTAGAGACCCGTGGGATCATGGGATTGTGCCACCAATGCCAGGATGGCATTAAGGGGGCAATTCCATGATCATAGACATGTTACATGGCCATATTCGGAGTTGCCATTGTGAAGCTACACATAGGTAGTGACCTATGTGTAGTGCACATGTGTAATGGTGTCCCCGCACTAACAAAGTCCGGGGAATTTGCCCTGAACCATGTGGGGGCACCTTGGCTAGTGCCAGGGTGCCCACACACTAAGCAACTTTGCACCTAACCTTTACCAGGTAAAGGTTAGACGCATAGGTGACTTATAAGTTACTTAAGTGCAGTGGTAAATGGCTGTGAAATAACGTGGACGTTATTTCACTCAGGCTGCAGAGGCAGTCCTGTGTAAGAATTGTCAGAGCTCCCTATGGGTGGCAAAATAAATTTTGCAGCCCATAGGGATCTCCTGGAACCCCAATACCCTGGGTACCTCAGTACCATATACTAGGGAATTATAAGGGTGTTCCAGTATGCCAATGTAAATTGGTGAAATTGGTCACTAGCCTGTTAGTGACAATTTGGAAAGAAATGAGAGAGCATAACCACTGAGGTTCTGGATAGCAGAGCCTCAGTGAGACAGTTAGTCATAACACAGGTAACACATTCAGGGCACACTTATGAGAACTGGGGCCCTGGCTGGCAGGGTCCCAGTGACACATACAACTAAAACAACATATATACAGTGAAAAATGGGGGTAACATGCCAGGCAAGATGGTACTTTCCTACACACACCCCCCCCAAACGAAGGACAATAAGACTAGTCATTACCTGATGGGTCTTCATTGTCTAAATGGAAATATCTGGAGAGTCCATCTGCATTGGAGTGGGTACTCCCAGGTCTATGTTCCACTGTATAGTCCATTCCCTGTAGGGATATGGACCACCTCAACAATTTAGGATTTTCACCTTTCATTTGTTTTAACCAAAGTAGAGGTTTGTGGTCCGTCTGAACAATGAAGTGAGTGCCAAACAGGTATGGCCTCAACTTCTTCAGTGCCCAGACCACAGCAAAGGCCTCCCTCTCTATGGCAGACCAACGCTTTTCTCTAGGGGTCGACCTCCTGCTGATAAAAGCAACAGGTTGATCCTGGCCCTCAGAATTAAGTTGTGATAAGACTGCCCCTACCCCTAATTCAGATGCATCAGTTTGGACAATTATTTTTTTGGAGTAACAGGGGCTTTTCAGGACAGGTGCAGAGCACATGGCCTGCTTCAGCTCCTCAAAATCTTTCTGACAGTTTGTTGTCCATAATACCTTCTTAGGCATTTTCTTGGATGTGAGGTCATTAAGAGGGGCTGCAATGGAGCCATAGTTCTTTATGAACCTCCTATAGTACCCAGTGAGGCCTAAAAAGGCTCTCACCTGAGTCTGAGTTGTAGGGGGAACCCAATCTATAATAGTTTGGATTGTCCCCTGAAGTGGTGCAATCTGTTCTCCACCTACCAGGTGTCCCAGATAAACCACCTTCCCCTGCCCTATCTGGCACTTTGAAGCCTTGATAGTGAGGCCTGCCTTTTGCAGGGCCTCCAAAACTTTCCATAGGTGGACCAGGTGATCATCCCAACTGGAGCTAAAGACAGCTATATCATCTAGATATGCTGCACTAAAAGCTTCCAGCCCTTGCAATACTGTATTCACCAACCTTTGAAAAGTGGCAGGTGCATTTTTCAATCCAAAAAGCATTACTGTGAATTGGTAATGGCCTCCAATGGTTGAAAATGCAGTTTTTGCTTTTGCATCTTCTGATAATTTGATCTGCCAACACCATGCAGTCAAATCAAAAGTGCTTAGATACTTGGCAGATGCCAGTGTATCTATGAGCTCATCTGCCCTGGGTATAGGGTGAGCATCAGTTTTGGTTACCTGGTTGAGACCTCTGTAGTCTACACAAAACCGCATTTCCTTCTTTCCATCCTTGGAATGAGGTTTTGGTACAAGTACCACAGGAGAGGCCCATGGACTTTCAGAGTGCTCAACCACTCCCAGTTCAAGCATTTTCTGCACCTCTTGCTTTATGCAGTCTCTGACATGGTCAGGCTGCCTATAGATCTTACTTTTGACAGGCAAACTGTCTCCAGTATCTATAGTGTGCTCACACCAAGAAATGGTACCTGGCACAGTAGAGAAGAGTTCAGAAAACTGACCCAGGAGATTTATGCAGTGGTATTTCTGCTCAGCAGTAAGACAATCTGCCAGTACTACACCTTCCACCAGAGCATCTTGTTCTGTGGAAGAGAAGAGATCAGGGAGAGGGTCACTTTCTTCTTCCTGTCCCTCATCAGTTGCCATGAGCAGGGTGAGATCAGCCCTGTCATAGAAGGGTTTCAGGTGATTGACATGGAGCACCCTGAGGGGACTCCTAGCAGTGCCTAAGTCAACTAAGTAGGTGACTTCACCCTTGTTTTCAACAATTATGTGGGGTCCACTCCATTTGTCTTGGAGTGCTCTTGGGGCCACTGGCTCCAAGACCCACACTTTCTGCCCTGGCTGGTACTGAACCAAAACAGCCTTCTGGTCATGCCATTGCTTTTGGAGCTCTTGGCTGGCCTGAAGGTTTTTACTAGCCTTTTTTCATGTACTCAGCCATCCTAGATCTTAGGCCAAGTACATAGTCCACTATGTCTTGCTTTGGAGCTTTTAAAGGTTGTTCCCAACCCTCCTTAACAAGTGTTAGAGGACCTCTCACAGGGTGACCAAATAGGAGTTCAAAGGGGCTGAAGCCCACTTCTTTCTGGGGTACCTCCCTGTAAGCAAAAAGGAGGCAAGGTAACAGGATATCCCATCTCCTGCGGAGTTTTTCAGGGAGTCCCATAATCATGCCTTTGAGAGTTTTGTTAAATCTCTCCACCAGTCCGTTTGTTTGTGGATGATAGGGTGTGGTGAACTTGTATGTCACACCACACTCCTTCCACGTGGCCTTTAAGTAAGCAGACATGAAATTGCTTCCCCTGTCTGATACCACCTCTTTTAGGAAGCCCACCCTGGAAAAGATTCCCAGGAGGGCCTTTGCCACTGCAGGAGCTGTAGTGGTCCTTAGAGGAATTGCTTCAGGATATCTGGTGGCATGGTCCACTACCACCAAGATATACCTATTGCCTGAAGCAGTAGGAGGGTCAAGGGGGCCAACTATGTCAACCCCTACCCTTTCAAAGGGAACCCCAACCACAGGAAGTGGAATAAGGGGTGCCTTTGGAGTGCCACCTGTTTTGCCACTGGCTTGACAGGTTTCACAGGACTTACAAAATTCTTTTGTGTCCTCTGACATTTTAGGCAATTGAAACAAGTGAACAAGCCTGTCCCAAGTTTTCATTTGCCCCAAATGTCCAGCTAAGGGAATGTCGTGGGCTAGAGTTAGGAAGAACTTTTTGTACTCCTGAGGAATCACCAATCTCCTGGCAGCTCCAGGTTTTGGATCCCTTGCTTCAGTGTACAAGAGGTTGTCCTCCCAGTAAACTCTGTGAGAGTCACTGACATCCACATTTGCTTGTTTGGCAGCTTGCTGCCTTAGACCCTCTAGTGTGGGACAGGTATGCTGTGCCACACTCAGCTCCTCCCTGGCAGGCCCCCCTTCACCCAAAAGCTCAGCAGTGTCTGCTTCCAGCTCCTCTGGTGTAGGTTCTGCACAGGGTGGAAATTCTTCTTCCTCAGAATTAGAATCCACTGTAGAGGGAGGGATAGTAGGTAGTGTTTTACCTTTACTAACCCTAGCTTTAGGGAGCACTTGGTCCATTCTTCCAGGATCCAAGTCACCCTGTCCTTTTTGCTTTTTGGCCTGAGCCCTGGTCAAAGCAAAAATATGCCCTGGAATGCCCAGCATTGCTGTATGAGCCTCCAACTCCACTTCTGCCCAAGCTGATGTCTCTAAATCATTCCCTAATAGACAGTCTACATGTCAATCTGAGGCAACCACAACTTTCTTTGGGCCAGTAACCCCCCCAAGTTGAGATTCACAACAGCCATGGGGTGGCTAAGGGTGTTGTTATGAGCATCGGTTACTTGGTACTGGTGACCAAGTAGGTGTTGTTCAGGGTGGACCAGTTTCTCTATTACCATTGTAACACTGGCACCTGTGTCCCTGTAGGCCTGAACCTCAACACCATTTATTAGGGGTAGTTGCTTGTACTTATCCATGTTAAGGGGACAAGCAACCAAGGTGGCTAAATCAATAGCCCCCTCAGAGACTAACACAGCCTCTGTGGTCTCCCTAATCAGACCAACCCCAACTAAGTTACCAAAAGTGAGCCCAGCTACTCCATTGGATTGGCTATTAGTAGGTTTGCTCCCACCACCACTGCTATTACTAGGGGCACTAGGTGTAGCAGCAGAGGTTGTAGTGGTAGGAGGCTTGGTGCTTTTCTTTGGACAACTGGGATCTGTTGTACAATGGCCTTTTATTTTACATACATAGCACCATGGTTTCTTTTCTTTGTTTTGATTTGAAGAGGATTTGGGCCCACCACCCCTACCAGAGTGTTTTTGTGGGCCTGATGAAGACTAATTTTTAGATTTGTCCCCACCCTTGTCAGAAGACTTACCATCCTTCTTCTTGCCATCTTTGTCACGCCCTGTATGAACTTTTCTGTTTACCCTTGTTCTGACCCATTAGTCTGCCTTCTTTCCCAATTCTTGGGGAGAGGTCAGATCAGAGTCCACCAGGTACTGGTGCAACAAATCAGACACACAATTATTAAGAATATGCTCTCTCAGGATTAAGTTATACAGGGTTTCATAATCAGTAACTTTACTGCCATGTAACCACCCCTCCAAGGCCTTCACTGAATGGTCAACAAATTCTACCCAGTCTTGTGAAGACTCCTTTTTGGTTTCTCTGTACTTCATCCTGTACTGTTCAGTGGTTAAGCCATAACCATCCAGGAGTGCATTCTTAAGAACTGCAAAATTATTGGCATCACTTTCTTTCACAGTAAGGAGCCTATCCCTACCATTTCCACTAAATGAAAATCATAGGATAGCAGCCTACCGCCTTTGAGGTACATCCTGTACAACACAAGCCCTCTCAAATGCAGCAAACCACTTGTTAATGTCATCCCCCTCCTTATAAGGGGGAACTATCTTGTGCAGATTCCTAGAATCATGCTCTCTTGCAGGATGACTATGGGGAATACTGCCGCTGCCACCATGGGTTTCTAACCCAATTTTCTGTCTTTCTCTTTCTATTTCTAAGGACTACCTATCTAAATCCAGCTGTTGCTTCTTGAGCTTCAGTCTGGATTCTTCCACTCTCAATGTATTGAGCTCCCTTTCTAACACTCTGTCATCAGGGTGGGTGGGTGGGACATGCCTTGAAACAGAAGTATGGTGAGAATGAACAGAAGGAGACCTGTCTCTAACAGATGGCACTCTAACAACCTGGCTAACAGAAATAGCACTTCTACTATGATGTTAAGGAATACTCTTACTGTGATGAGAGGCAACACTATTACTATGATGTGATGCTACATCAGTACCAGCTATGCTAGGTGGTCTGCTAATGGGCAGGCTAGGAAGTTTCCCTTCTAAATCTTTTGCTAGGGGTGCCCCAGGGTCAGATTGGGAACCATCAGCTAATTTCTCAACAGAAGTGCCACCTCTGGCCTTATCCTGTTCAACAAGCATATTAACCAACAGTTCTCTAGAGGGATTCTTCCCTACACTTAAACCTCTTTCTATACAGAGACTCCTTGCTCCTTTCCAGCTAAGGTGATCATAAGCAAGTTTGGACAGATCAACAGTTTGGCCTGTGCCAGACATTTTAGAAAGTGTTTAAGTGACAGAAAAAGTGAGAAAAGAAAAGCAAAACTTTTTGGTTAGGTGTACATACACTGAACTTGTTTTGTATATTTTTCTCTTATGAAAAGTACAATGACAAAAGTGGTAAGTAGTTGCAAAGTACTTATCCCACCGCTGCACAACCAATGTAGGAGGCTGGACTGGCTTGTAGTGAGTACCAAGGGGTACTTACACCTTGCACCAGGCCCAGGTATCCCTTATTAGTGTATAGGGTGTCTAGCAGCTTAGGCTGATAGATAATGACAGCTTAGCAGACCAGCTTAGGCTGAACTAGGAGACGAGTGAAGCTCCTACAGTACCACTAGTGTCACTTGCACAATATCATAAGAAAACACAATACACAGATATACTAAAAATAAACGTACTTTATTTTTATGACAATATGCCAAAGTATCTCAGGGAGTACCCTCAGTATGAGGATAGCAAATATACACAAGATATATGTACACAATACCAAAAATATGCAGTATAGCAATAGAAAACAGTGCAAACAATGTATAGTTACAATAGGATTCAATGGGGGCACATAGGGATAGGGGCAACACAAACCATATACTCCAAAAGTAGAATGCGAACTACGAATGGACCCCAAACCTATCTGACCTTGTAGAGGGTCGCTGGGACTGTAAGAAAACAGTGAGGGTTAGAAAAATAGCCCACCCCAAGACCCTGAAAAGTGAGTGCAAAGTGCACTAAAGTTCCCCAAAGAGCACAGAAGTCGTGATAGGGGAATTCTGCAGGAAAGACCAACACCAGCAATGCAACAACAATGGATTTCCAGACTAGAGTACCTGTGGAACAAGGGGACCAAGTCCAAAAGTCACGATCAAGTCGAGAGTGGTCAGTTGCCCAGGAAATGCCAGCTGTGGGTGCAAAGAAGCTGCTACTGGACAGTAGAAGCTGAGGATTCTGCAAGAACGACAAGGGCTAGAAACTTCCCCTTTGGAGGATGGATGTCCAACGTCGTGAAGAGTCGTGCAGAAGTGTTTTCCTGTGGAAAGACCATAAACAAGCCTTGCTAGCTGCAAAGCTTGCGGTTAGGGTTTTTGGATGCTGCTGTAGCCCAGGAGGGACCAGGATATCACCAATTGCGTGAGGGGACAGAGGGGGTGTCCAGGAAGACAAGAAGCCCTCTCAGAAGCAGGCAGCACCCGCAGAAGTGCCAGAACAGGCACTACAAAGTGGAGTGAAACAGTTCTCACCCAAAGTTGCACAAGAGAGTCCCACGCCGCCGGAGGACAACTCAGGAGGTTGTGCAATGCAGGTTAGAGTGCCGTGGACCCTGGCTTGGCTGTGCACAATGGAAATCCTGGAAAAGTGCACAGGAGCCGAAGTAGCTGCAAAAGACGTGGTTCTCAGCAATGCAGTCTGGCGTGGGGAGGCAAGGACTTACCTCCACCAAACTTGGACTGAAGAGTCACTGGACTGTGGGAGTCACTTGGACAGAGTTGCTGAGTTCAAGGGACCTCGCTCGTCGTGCTGAGAGGAGACCCAGAGGACCGGTGTTGCAGTTCTTTGGTGCCTGCGGTTGCAGGGGGACGATTCCGTCGACCCACTGGAGATTTCTTCGGAGCTTGTAGTGCAGAGAGGAGGCAGACTACCCCCACAGCATGCACCTCCAGGAAAGCAGTCGAGAAGGCGGCAGGATCAGCGTTACAGTGTCGCAGTAGTCGTCTTTGCTACTTTGTTGCTGTTTTGCAGGCTTCCAGCGCGGTCAGCAGTCGATTCCTTGGCAGAAGGTGAAGAGAGAGATGCAGAGGAACTCTGATGAGCTCCTGCATTCGTTATCTACGGAATTCCCCAAAGCAGAGACCCTAAATAGCCAGAAAAGAGGGTTTGGCTACTTAGGAGAGAGGATAGGCTAGCAACACCTGAAGGAGCCTATCAGAAGGAGTCTCTCTGACGTCACCTGCTGGCCCTGGCCACTCAGAGCAGTCCAGTGTGCCAGCAGCACCTCTGTTTCCAAGATGGCAGAGGTCTGGAGCACACTGGAGGAGCTCTGGGCACCTCCCAGGGGAGGTGCAGGTCAGGGGAGTGGTCACTCCCCTTTCCTTTGTCCAATTTTGTGCCAGAGCAGGGCTGAGGGGTCCCTGAACCGGTGTAGACTGGCTTATGCAGAAATGGGCACCATCTGTGCCCATGAAAGCATTTCCAGAGGCTGGGGAGGCTACTCCTCCCCTCCCTTAACACCTTTTTTCCAAAGGGAGAGGGTGTAACACCCTCTCTCTAAGGAAGTCCTTTGTTCTGCCTTCCTGGGCCAAGCCTGGCTGGACCCCAGGAGGGCAGAAACCTGTCTGAGGGGTTGGCAGCAGCAGCAGCTGCAGTGAAACCCCTGAAAAGGCAGTTTGGCAGTACCCGGGTCTGTGCTAGAGACCCGTGGGATCATGGGATTGTGCCAACAATGCCAGGACTGCATTGAGGGGGCAATTCCATGATCATAGACATGTTACATGGCCATATTCGGAGTTACCATTGTGAAGCTACACATAGGTAGTGACCTATGTGTAGTGCACGCGTGTAATGGTGTCCCCACACTCACAAAGTCCGGGGAATTTGCCCTGAACCATGTGGGGGCACCTTGGCTAGTGCCAGGGTGCCCACACACTAAGTAACTTTGCACCTAACCTTTACCAGGTAAAGGTTAGACATATAGGTGACTTATAAGTTACTTAAGTGCAGTGGTAAATGGCTGTGAAATAACGTGGACGTTATTTCACTCAGGCTGCAGTGGCAGTCCTGTGTAAGAATTGTCAGAGCTCCCTATGGGTGGCAAAAGAAATGCTGCAGCCCATAGGGATCTCCTGGAACCCCAATACCCTGGGTACCTCAGTACCATATACTAGGGAATTATAAGGGTGTTCTAGTATGCCAATGTAAATTGGTGAAATTGGTCACTAGCCTGTTAGTGACAATTTGGAAAGAAATCAGAAAGCATAACCACTGAGGTTCTGGATAGCAGAGCCTCAGTGAGACAGTTAGTCATAACACAGGTAACACATTCAGGGCACACTTATGAGCACTGGGGCCCTGGCTGGCAGGGTCCCAGTGACAAATACAACTAAAACAACATATATACAGTGAAAAATGGGGGTAACATGCCAGGCAACATGGTACTTTCCTACACCCACACAACACCAGGCAGCATACACAGAAGTCCAACAGGACGGGGACAAAAAAGTTGCAGAAGAGGCCCATGAAGCACTACGACAAAGGCTCCCATACCGCTGGAGAACCACTCAGGAAACTGTGTGTCACAGGATAGAGTGCTGGGGGCCGGAGCTTCCAGATGCAGAAAAATCTTGGAAGAAGGATGCCAACAATCCTTGGCAGCTGCAAAAGACGCAGTGCATAGGGGTACTGTCTTGCTTGTGGAAGCAAGGTCTTACCTGGACCAAAGTTGGACAGCTGGAAGAGAGGACCGTCAGAACCACTTCACTCCACTACCATGATTCAAGATCCGCGCATCTTAGCAGGAGAGACGATCCACGCAGCCGGTCGTTGTTGCAGTTGGTGCCTGCAGAAGCAGGAGAGTGACTCCTTCACCCCAAGGGAGATTCCTTCATCCTTCTAATGCAGTCTGAAGAAGGGCTGTGTTCAGAGGATGCACGACCGGGGAAATGTTACAGTTGCTGGAAGGAGCTGGAGATATAATGTTGCAGGAGGCATCTTGCTTCTTTGTTGCAGCTTGTAGGTTCCTCAAGCCCAGATGCAATTTCTTCAGTCTGAAGTCGAAGTGGAGTATGCAGAGGATTCCTGCTGGAGTCTTGCAATCTGAATCTGAGGAACCACCCAAAGGAAAGACCCTAAATAGCCCTGAAAGGGGCATTGGTCACCTAACCAGGTAAGCACCTATAAGGGGAGGGCTGTGAGGTCACCTGCTGGCACTGGCCACTCAGATGCTCCCTACCAACTTGGAATCCAAGATGGCAAAACCCTGGGACCCTCTGAAGGAGCTATGAGCACCACCCTGGGGTGGTGATGGACAGGGGAGTGGTCACTCCCCTTTCCTTTGCCCAGTTTTGTGCCAGAGCAGAGGCTGGGGGTCCCTGAACTGTTGTAGACTGGTTTATGCAAGGAGGGCACCAAATGTGCCCTACAAAGCATTTCCAGTGGCTTAGGGAGGTTAACCCTCCCAAGCCTGTAACACCTATTTCCAAAGGGAGAGAGAGTAACACCCCTCTTCCAAAGGAAGTCCTTTGTTCTGCCTTACTGGGCTTGAGCTGCTCAAGCAACAGGAGGGCAGAAACCTGCCTGTGAGGTAGCAGCATCTGGGGCTGGCTGGAAAACCTCAGAAGCTTGTAATGTCAGTAACGGGGGTCCTCTAAGGAGCCCACAGAGTGCATGGAATCATACAACCAATGCTTGCAAAAGCCTTGGGGTATGTATTCAACATATTTGATACCAAACATGGCCATGTTCGGAGTTACCAGTGTGAAACTGTAGAAAGGTAGTGACCTATGTATAGTGCACGCATAAAATGGCGTCCTCACACTCACGTAGTCTGGGAAAATGGTAATTGACAACGTGGGGCACCTCTGCTAGTGCATGGGTGCCCTCACACACAGGTACTCTGCACTTAGCCTTCAGGGTTGGAAAGCCTAGTATATGGGTGACTTATAAGTGACCTGGAGCAGTGCAAATGGCTGTGAAAGGGTGCATGCACAATTTCACACAGGCTGCAATGGCAATCCTGTATAAGCCTTTGCATGGGCTCCCTATGGGTGGCAAAAGAAATGCTACAGCCGATAGGGATCCCCTGGAACCTCAATGCCCTTGGTACCTAGGTACCATATACTGGGGACTTATAAGGGGTGACCAGTATGCCAATATGGGATGAAATACTGGGTTACCAGTATGCAGTGATAACATTTAGAGGAGACACAGCATACGCACTGGGGTCCTGGATAGCAGGATCCCAGTGCCACAGTCAAACACACTGACATCAGGCAGAAATTGGGGGTATCATCCCAAAAAGAGGGTACTTTCCTACAGCAGTGTCACAGTGGTGACTCAAAAACTGGTAGCCCCTGAGCAACAGCAACTTGGTAATCAGTACCAAGTGACAGATGCCCATAACAACACTGTAAGCCACCCCATGGCTGTTGTTGATCTCAACTGGGGAAAGGGAGTTAGTGGTCCTGAAGAAGTTGTGGTTTCCACATACCTACCTGTAGAATGTCTACAAAGGAACGACTTGGAGACTTCAGCTTGGGCTGAAGTGGAGTTGGAGGCCCATGCTGCGATGCTGGGCATTCCTGGGTATATCTTTGCTTTAACCAGGGCTCAGGCCAAGACGCAAAGAGGACAGGGAAACTTGGATCCTGGAACAATTGACCAAGAGCTTCCCAAAAGCAGGTGTAGAAAGCGTAAAAAGCTATCCACTATCCCTCCCTCCACTGATGATTCCCCTTTTGAGGAGGGGGGTCAACTCCCTGGCAGAACCTACACCTGAGGAGCTGCATGCTGACACAGCTGAAATTTTAGGTGCAGGGGGGCCTGCTGTTTTGCTTTACTGCAGACCGAGCCAAGATATACACAATGCGCAGAGTCAAAAAGAATTTCTGGAATGCACTTCTGTAGGAGGTACTACTTTTCTAACTGTTTACTTACCTCCAGAGTGAGGGTATCCTCTGAGATACTTTTGACATATTGCCACTAAAATGTATTACCTTTATTTTCAGTAACTCTGAGTATTGTATTTTCTTGTGATATAGTGCTATATGATATAAGTGGTATAGTAGGAGCTTTGCATGTCTCCTAGTTCAGCCTAAGCTGCTCTGCTATAGCTACCTTCTATCAGCCTAAGCTGCTAGAAACACCTCTTCTACACTAATAAGGACCTGGCACAAGGTGTAAGTACCACTAGGTACCCACTATAAGCCAGGCCAGCCTCCTACACATTCCCAATGAAGAGTTGATCATCCACCCAGAAATCTTTAGTACGATTGAGGTAGAACGCCAACGCTCTTTTTGGGTCCAGACGGTGGAGTCTCTCCTCCTCATGGGAAGGATGTGGGGGTGCGTAGAAAGTAGGTAAAGTGATGGACTGGTCTACATGAAAGGGTGTAACCACCTTAGGAAGGAAGGATGCCCTAGTGTGCAACACGACTTTGTCAGGGTGCACAGACAAGTATGGAGGTTTTGAGGAAAGGGCCTGTAGCCCACTCACCCTGCGAGCAGAGGTGATAGTGACTAGAAAGACAGTTTTGAAGGTGAGGAGTCACAAGGGACAATTATGCATTGGCTCAAAAGGGGTACACATCAAATAAGTAAGTACAAGATTAAGGTCCAACTGAGGCATGATAAATGGCGTGGGAGGAAATAAATGGGTGAGCCCTTTTAGGAATCTACTCACAATAGGAGATTTAAAGAGTGAGGGCTGATCAGGTAGCCTAAGAAAGGCCGAAATGGGAGATAAATGCCCAAAGCAGAGCCCTGCTGGGCTACAGAAAGAATGAACAGAAGAATCTCGGACAGAGGGGCAGAAAGGGGATCAACAGATTTGTTGGTACACCATGCCACAAATTTATTCCAATGACAGGCGTATACAGTTTTAGTTGATGGTCGCCTGGCTGCCAAGATAACATTGCAGACTTCAGGTGGAAGGGCAAAAGACATCAACTGGTGCTGCTCAATCTCCATGCATGAAGGCAGAGGTTGGACAGATTCGGGTGAAGAACCGTCCCCTGTTGCTGCGACAGAAGATCCGCCCGAAGATGCAGTGTGGAGGATCGATAGACATGCTCAGTAGCTCTGGATACCACACTCTCCGAGCCCAGTCCGGAGCCACGAAGATGACTTGGGCCCGGTGGTTCTTGATTTTCTTGAGAACTCTGGGCAGAAGAGGGATAGGCGGGAAGGCGTAAAGGAGGCCAGAGTTGCACTCGAGACAAAAAGCGTCTCAGAGTGCCGCCTTGGAAACTCCAACGCGCAAAACAGCTGACAATGTGCGTTCTCTGTGAAGGTGAACAGATGTAACCAAGGCTCTCCCCACTGCTGAAAGAGACCTTGCGCCACTGCCGGATGGAGACGCCATTCATGATCGACTGTACGTCGACAGCTGAGTTTGTCCGCTCTGGCGTTGAGGGAGCCCGCCAGATGTTGAACCATCAGGGTAATGCCCTGATATTCCAGCCATGTCCAGAGGCGTAGTGCCTCCTGACAAAGGGTCCAGGACCCTACTCCACCCTGTTTGAGAGAGGGAAAGAATGCTTTCAACGCAAGCCTGATCACCTGGAGCTCCAGCAGCTTTATATGGAGCCCCGACTCCACCGGAGACCAGAGGCCTCTGATCTCCGCCTTTCCCATTTGGCCACCCGAACCCAGAAGTGACGCATCTGTCACTAAAGAGAGATCTGGTTGGGGAAGGGAAAGGGATCTGACGTGGACCCAATTGGGATTCGAAAGCCACCACTGCAGGTCTTTCGCAGTTCCCTCCGAGATCTGGACCAGGTCGGAGAGATTCCCCTGATGCTGCGCCCACTGGAACTTCAGGATCCCCCTTGTAGGAGGCTGGACTGGCTTGTAGTGAGTACCAAGGGGTACTTGCACCTTGCACCAGGCCCAGTTATCCCTTATTAGTGTATAGGGTGTCTAGCAGCTTAAGCTGATAGATAATGGTAGCTTAGCAGAGCAGCTCAGGCTGAACTAGGAGACTTGTGAAGCTACTACAGTACCACTTAGTGTCATATGCACAATATCATAAGAAAACACAATACACAGTTATACTAAAAATAAAGGTACTTTATTTTTATGACAATATGCCAAAGTATCTTAGAGTGTACCCTCAGTGAGAGGATAGGAAATATACACAAGATATATATACACAATAGCAAAAATATACAGTATAGTCTTAGAAAACAGTGCAAACAATGTATAGTTACAATAGGATGCAATGGGGAAACATAGGGATAGGGGCAACACAAACCATATACTCCAAAAGTAGAATGCGAACCACGAATGGACCCCAAACCTATGTGACCTTGTAGAGGGTCGCTGGGACTATTAGAAAATAGTGAGAGTTAGAAAAATAACCCTCCCCAAGACCCTGAAAAGTGAGTGCAAAGTGCACTAAAGTTCCCCTAAGGACAAAGTAGTCGTGTTAGAGGAATAATGCAGGAAAGACACAAACCAGCAATGCAACAACTGTGGATTTCCAATCTAGGGTACCTGTGGAACAAGGGGACCAAGGCAAAAGTCACAAGCAAGTCGGAGATGCCAGCTGCGGGTGCAAAGAAGCTTCGACTGGACAGAAGAAGCTGAGGTTTCTGCAGAAACGAAAAGGGCTAGAGACTTCCCCTTTGGTGGACGGATCCCTCTCGCCGTGGAGAGTCGTGCAGAAGTGTTTTCCCCCCGAAAGAACGCCAACAAGCCTTGCTAGCTGCAAATCGTGCGTTTGGCGTTTTTGGATGCTGCTGGGGCCCAGAAGGGACCAGGAGGTCGCAAATTGGACCTGAAGAGAGAGGGGACGTCGAGCAAGACAAAGAGCCCTCACTAAAGCAGGTAGCACCCGGAGAAGTGCCAGAAACAGGCACTACGAGGATGCGTGAAACGGTGCTCGCTGAAGTTGCACAAAGGAGTCCCACGTCGCCGGAGACCAACTTAGAAAGTCGTGCAATGCAGGTTAGAGTGCCGTGGACCCAGGCTTGGCTGTGCACAAAGGATTTCCGCCGGAAGTGCACAGGGGCCGGAGTAGCTGCAAAGTCGCGGTTCCCAGCAATGCAGCCCAGCAAGGTGAGGCAAGGACTTACCTCCACCAAACTTGGGCTGAAGAGTCACTGGACTGTGGGGGTCACTTGGACAGAGTCGCTGGATTCGAGGGACATCGCTCGTTGTGCTGAGAGGGGACCCAAGGGACCGGTAATGCAGCTTTTTGGTGCCTGCGGTTGCAGGGGGAAGATTCCGTCGACCCACGGGAGATTTCTTCGGAGCTTCTGGTGCAGAGAGGAGGCAGACTACCCCCACAGCATGCACAAGCAGGAAAACAGTCGAGAAGGCGGCAGGATCAGCGTTACAGAGTTGCAGTAGTCGTCTTTGCTACTATGTTGCAGGTTTGCAGGCTTCCAGCGCGGTCAGCGGTCGATTCCTTATCAGAAGGTGAAGAGAGAGATGCAGAGGAACTCGGATGAGCTCTTGCATTCGTTATCTAAAGTTTCCCCAGAGACAGAGACCCTAAATAGCCAGAAAAGAGGGTTTGGCTACCTAGGAGAGAGGATAGGCTACTAACACCTGAAGGAGCCTATCAGCAGGAGTCTCTGACGTCACCTGGTGGCACTGGCCACTCAGAGCAGTCCAGTGTGCCAGCAGCACCTCTGTTTCCAAGATGGCAGAGGTCTGGAGCACACTGGAGGAGCTCTGGACACCTCCCAGGGGAGGTGCAGGTCAGGGGAGTAGTCACTCCCCTTTCCTTTGTCCAGTTTCGCGCCAGAGCAGGGGCTAAGGGGTCCCTGAACCGGTGTAGACTGGCTTATGCAGAATTGGGCACCTCTGTGCCCAACAAAGCATTTCCAGAGGCTGGGGGAGGCTACTCCTCCCCTGCCTTCACACCATTTTCCAAAGGGAGAGGGTGTCACACCCTCTCTCAGAGGAAGTTCTTTGTTCTGCCATCCTGGGCCAGGCCTGGCTGGACCCCAGGAGGGCAGATGCCTGTCTGAGGGGTTGGCAGCAGCAGCAGCTGCAGTGAAACCCCAGGAAGGGCAGTTTGGCAGTACCAGGGTCTGTGCTACAGACCACTGGGATCATGGGATTGTGCCAACTATGCCAGGATGGCATAGAGGGGGCAATTCCATGATCATAGACATGTTACATGGCCATTTTCGGAGTTACCATTGTGAAGCTACATATAGGTAGTGACCTATATGTAGTGCACGCGTGTAATGGTGTCCCCGCACTCACAAAGTTCAGTGAATTGGCTCTGAACAATGTGGGGGCACCTTGGCTAGTGCCAGGGTGCCCACACACTAAGTAACTTTGCACCTAACCTTTACCAGGTAAAGGTTAGACATTTAGGTGACTTATAAGTTACTTAAGTGCAGTGTAAAATGGCTGTGAAATAACGTGGACGTTATTTCACTCAGGCTGCAGTGGCAGGCCTGTGTAAGAATTGTCAGAGCTCCCTATGGGTGGCAAAAGAAATGCTGCAGCCCATAGGGATCTCCTGGAATCCCAATACCCTGGGTACCTCAGTACCATATACTAGGGAATTATAAGGGTGTTCCAGTAAGCCAATGTAAATTGGTAAAATTGGTCACTAGCCAGTTAGTGACAATTTGAAAGTAATGAGAGAGCATAACCACTGAGGTTCTGGTTAGCAGAGCCTCAGTGAGACAGTTAGGCACCACACAGGGAACATATACATGCACACCTATGAGCACTGGGGCCCTGTGTGACAGGGTCCCAGTGACACATACATATAGGCCACAAACCTATGAGCACTGGGGTCCTGACCAGCAGGATCCCAGTGACACATAACAAACATACTGAAAACATAGTGTTTTCACTATGAGCACTGAGGCCTGGCTATCAGGATCCCAGTGAAACAGTGAAAACAGTGACAAACACCCTGACATACACTCACAAACAGGCCAAAAGTGGGGGTAACAAGGCTAGAAAGAGGCTACCTTCTCACACCCCTGCAGAGCCCGCATAGGCCGTCTGGCATGTGTTACTAGCAGGATACAGGAGGCCATGAGGTCCAGCAGCCTCAGAGTCAGTCTCACCGAAACCCAAGACCAAGGCCTAAAGATCGGAATCATAGCCTGAATGTTTTGGACTAAGTTTTTGGGAGGATAAGCCCGAAACTGCACTGTGTCCAGACCTGCCCCGATAAAAGGGAGCGACGGTACATTCATAGTGAACCCCAGTGTGTGCAGGAGGTTCGCCGTAGTCTGAAGGCGGGAGACAACTTTCAGGGGCGTGTAGGAAAGTACCATCGTGCCTGGCATGTTACCCCCATATTTCACTGTATATATGTTGTTTTAGTTGTATGTATCACTGGGACCCTGCCAGCCAGGTCCCCAGTGCTCATAAGTGTGCCCTGTATGTGTTACCTGTGTGATGACTAACTGTCTCACTGAGGCTCCGCTAACCAGAACCTCAGTGGTTATGCTCTCTCTTTGCTTTCTAAATTGTCACTAACAGGCTAGTGACCAATTTCACCAATTCACATTGGCATACTGGAACACCCTTATAATTCCCTAGTATATGGTACTGAGGTACCCAGGGTATTGGGGTTCCAGGAGATCCCTATGGGCTGCAGCATTTCTTTTGCCACCCATAGGGAGCTCTGACAATTCTTACACATGCCTGCCACTGCAGCCTGAGTGAAATAACATCCATGTTATTTCACAGCCATTTACCACTGCACTTAAGTAACTTATAAGTCACCTATATGTCTAACCTTTAGCTGGTAAAGGTTGGGTGCTAAGTTACTTAGTGTGTGGGCATCCTGGCACTAGCCAAGGTGCCCCCACATCGTTCAGGGCAAATTCCCCGGACTTTGTGAGTGCGGGAACACCATTACACGCGTGCACTATACATAGGTCACTAAGTATGTATAGCGTCACAATGGTAACTCCGAACATGGCCATGTAACATGTCTAAGATCATGGAATTGTCATCCCAATGCCATTCTGGCATTGGGGAGACAATTCCATGATCCCCCGAGTCTCTAGCACAGACCCGGGTACTGCAAAACTGCCTTTCCCGGGGTTTCACTGCAGCTGCTGCTGCTGCCAATCCCTCAGACATGTTTCTGCCCTCCTGGGGTCCAGCCAGGCTTGGCCTAGGAAGGCAGAACAAAGGACTTCCTCAGAGAGAGGGTGTTACACCCTCTCCCTTTGGAAAAATGTGTCAGGGCTGGGGTGGAGTAGCCTCCCCCAGCCTTTGGAAATGCTTTGATGGGCACAGATGGTGCCCATCTCTGCATAAGCCAGTCTACACCGGTTCAGGGATCCCCAAGCCCTGCTCTGGCGCAAAACTGGACAAAGGAAAGGGGAGTGACCACTCCCCTGACCTGCCCCCCCCCAGGGGAGGTGCCCAGAGCTCCTCCAGTGTGCTCCAGACCCCTACCATCTAGGAAACAGAGGTGCTGCTGGCACACTCGACTGCTCTGAATGGGCAGTGCCAGCAGGTGACATCAGAGATTCCTTCTGATAGGCTCTTACCTGTGTTGCTAGCCTATCCTCCTTCCTAGGTAGCCAAACCTCCTTTTCTGGCTATTTAGAGTCTCTGCTTTGGGGAATTCTTTAGATAACGAATGCAAGAGCTCATCAGAGTTCCTCTGTATGTCTCTCTTCACCTTCTGCCACGGAATCGACCGCTGACTGCTCAGGGAGCCTGCAAAACCGCAACAAAGTAGCAAAGACGACCACTGCAACCTTGTATCGCTGATCCTGCCGCCTTCTCGACTGTTTTCCTGGTGGTGCATGCTGTGGGGGTAGGTTGCCTCCTCTCTGTACTAGTGTAGGAAAGTACCATCTTGCCTGGCATGTTACCCCCATTTTTCACTGTATATATGTTGTTTTAGTTGTATGTGTCACTGGGACCCTGCCAGCCAGGGCCCCAGTGCTCATAAGTGTGCCTGTATGTGTTACCTGTGTGATAACTAACTGTCTCACTGAGGCTCTGCTATCCAGAACCTCAGTGGTTATGCTCTCTCATTTCTTTCCAAATTGTCACTAACAGGCTAGTGACCAATTTCACCAATTCACATTGGCATACTGGAACACCCTTATAATTCCCTAGTATATGGTACTGAGGTACCCAGGGTATTGGGGTTCCAGGAGATCCCTATGGGCTGCAGCATTTCTTTTGCCACCCATAGGGAGCTCTGACAATTCTTACACAGGCCTGCCACTGCAGCCTGAGTGAAATAACGTCCACGTTATTTCACAGCCATTTACCACTGCACTTAAGTAACTTATAAGTCACCTATATGTCTAACCTTTACCTGGTAAAGGTTGGGTGTTAAGTTACTTAGTGTGTGGGCACCCTGGCACTAGCCAAGGTGCCCCCACATGGTTCAGGGCAAATTCCCCGGACTTTGTGAGTGCGGGGACACCATTACACGCGTGCACTACACATAGGTATACCTATGTGTAGCTTCACAATGGTAACTCAGAATATGGCCATGTAACATGTCTAAGATCATGGAATTGCCCCCTCTATGCCATCCTGGCATTGTTGGCACAATCCCATGATCCCACAGGTCTCTAGCACACACCTGGGTACTGCCAAACTGCCTTTTCAGGGGTTTCACTGCAGCTGCTGCCAACCCCTCAGACAGGTTTCTGCCCTCCTGGGGTCCAGCCAGGCTTGGCCCCGGAAGGCAGAACAAAGGACTTCCTCAGAGAGAGGGTGTTACACCCTCTCCCTTTGGAAAAAGGTGTTAAGGCAGGGGAGGAGTAGCCTCCCCCAGCCTCTGGAAATGCTTTCATGGGCACAGATGGTGCCCATTTCTGCATAAGCCAGTCTACACCGGTTCAGGGAACCCTCAGCCCTGCTCTGGCGCGAAACTGGACAAAGGAAAGGGGAGTGACTACCCCCTGACCTGCACCTCCCCTGGGAGGTGCCCAGAGCTCCTCTAGTGTGCTCCAGACCTCTGCCATCTTGGAAACAGAGGTGCTGTTGGCACACTGGACTGCTCTGAGTGGCCAGGGACAGCAGGTGACCTCAGAGACTCCTTCTGATAGGCTCCTTCAGGTGTTGCTAGCCTATCCTCTCTCCTAAGTAGCCAAACCCTCTTTTCTGGCTATTTAGGGTCTCTGCTTTGGGGAATTCTTTAGATAACGAATGCAAGAGCTCATCAGAGTTCCTCTGCATCTCTCTCTTTACCTTCTGCCAAGGAATCGACTGCTGACCGCGCTGGAAACCTGCAAAACTGCAACAAAGTAGTGAAGACGACTACTGCAACTCTGTAACGCTGATCCTGCCGCCTTCTCGACTGTTTTCCTGGTGGTGCATGCTGTGGGGGTAGTCTGCCTCCTCTCTGCACTAGAAGCTCCGAAGAAATCTCCCGTGGGTCGACGGAATCGTCCCCCTGCAACCGCAGGCACCAAATAACTGCATCACCGGTCCCTTGGGTCTCCTCTCAGCACAACGAGCGAGGTCCCTTGAATCCAGCAACTGTGTCCAAGTGACTCCCACAGTCCAGTGACTCTTCAGTCCAAGTTTGGTGGAGGTAAGTCCTTGCATCCCCACGCCAGATTGCATTGCTGGGAACCACGACTTTTGCAGCTACTCCGGCCTCTGTGCACTTAGGGCGGAAATCCTTTGTGCACAGCCAAGCCTGGGTCCACGGCACTCTAACCTGCATTGCACGACTTTCTAAGTTGTCCTCCGGCGGCGTGGGACTCCTTTGTGCAACTTCGGGTGAGCACCGTTTCACTCCTCTTTGTAGTGCCTGTTCCAGCACTTCTCCGGGTTGTAGGAAAGTACCATCTTGCCTGGCATGTTACCCCCATTTTTCACTGTATATATGTTGTTTTAGTTGTATGTGTCACTGGGACCCTGGTAACCCAGGGCCCCAGTGCTCATAAGTGTGCCTGAATGTGTTACCTGTGTAGTGACTAACTGTCTCACTGAGGCTCTGCTAATCAGAACCTCAGTGGTTATGCTCTCTCATTTCTTTCCAAATTGTCACTAACAGGCTAGTGACCATTTTTACCAATTTACATTGGCTTACTGGAACACCCTTATAATTCCCTAGTATATGGTACTGAGGTACCCAGGGTATTGGGATTCCAGGAGATCCCTATGGGCTGCAGCATTTCTTTTGCCACCCATAGGGAGCTCTGACAAATCTTACACAGGCCTGCCACTGCAGCCTGAGTGAAATAACGTCCACGTTATTTCACAGCCATTTTACACTGCACTTAAGTAACTTATAAGTCACCTATATGTCTAACCTTTACCTGGTAAAGGTTAGGTGCAAAGTTACTTAGTGTGAGGGCACCCTGGCACTAGCCAAGGTGCCCCCACATTGTTCAGAGCCAATTCCCTGAACTTTGTGAGTGCGGGGACACCATTACACGCGTGCACTACATATAGGTCACTACCTATATGTAGCTTCACAATGGTAACTCCGAATATGGCCATCTAACATGTCTATGATCATGGAATTGCCCCCTCTATGCCATCCTGGCATAGTTGGCACAATCCCATGATCCCAGTGGTCTGTAGCACAGACCCTGGTACTGCCAAACTGCCCTTCCTGGGGTTTCACTGCAGCTGCTGCTGCTGCCAACCCCTCAGACAGGCAGCTGCCGTCCTGGGGTCCAGCCAGGCCTGGCCCAGGATGGCAGAACAAAGAACTTCCTCTGAGAGAGGGTGTGACACCCTCTCCCTTTGGAAAATGGTGTGAAGGCAGGGGAGGAGTAGCCTCCCCCAGCCTCTGGAAATGCTTTCTTGGTCACAGATGTGCCCAATTCTGCATAAGCCAGTCTACACCGGTTCAGGGACCCCTTAGCCCCTGCTCTGGCGCAAAACTGGACAAAGGAAAGGGGAGTGACCACTCCCCTGACCTGCACCTCCCCTGGGAGGTGTCCAGAGCTCCTCCAGTGTGCTCCAGACCTCTGCCATCTTGGAAACAGAGGTGCTGCTGGCACACTGGACTGCTCTGAGTGGCCAGTGCCACCAGGTGACGTCAGAGACTCCTTGTGATAGGCTCCTTCAGGTGTTGCTAGCCTATCCTCTCTCCTAGGTAGCCAAACCCTCTTTTCTGGCTATTTAGGGTCTCTGTCTCTGGGGAAACTTCAGATAACGAATGCATGAGCTCAGCCGAGTTCCTCTGCATCTCTCTCTTCACCTTCTGATAAGGAATCGACCGCTGACCGCGCTGGAAGCCTGCAACCCTGCAACATAGTAGCAAAGACGACTACTGCAACTCTGTAACGCTGATCCTGCCGCCTTCTCGACTGGTTTCCTGCTTGTGCATGCTATGGGGGTAGTCTGCCTCCTCTCTGCACCAGAAGCTCCGAAGAAATCTCCCGTGGGTCGACGGAATCTTCCCCCTGCAACCGCAGGCACCAAAAAGCTGCATTACCGGTCCCTTGGGTCTCCTCTCAGCACGACGAGCAAGGTCCCTCGAACCCAGCGACTCTGTCCAAGTGACCCCCACAGTCCAGTGACTCTTCAGCCCAAGTTTGGTGGAGGTAAGTCCTTGCCTCACCTCGCTGGGCTGTATTGCTGGGAACCGCGACTTTGCAGCTACTCCGGCCCCTGTGCACTTCCGGCAGAAATTCTTTGTGCACAGCCAAGCCTGGGTCCACGGCACTCTAACCTGCATTGCACGACTTTCTAAGTTGTTCTCCGGCGACGTGGGACTCCTTTGTGCAACTTCGGCGAGCACCGTTTCACGCATCCTCTTAGTGCCTGTTTCTGGCACTTCTCTGGGTGCTACCTGCTTCAGTGAGGGCTCTTTGTCTTGCTAGACGTTCCGTCTCTCTTCAGTTCCAATTTGCGACCTCCTGCTCCCTCCTGGGCCCCAGCAGCGTCCAAAAACGCCAAACGCACGATTTGCAGCTAGCAAGGCTTGTTGGCGATCTTTCAGCGGGAAAACACTTTTGCACGACTCTCCACGGCGAGTGGGATCCGTCCACCAAAGGGGAAGTCTCTAGCCCTTTTCGTCCCTGCAGAAACCTCAGCTTCTTCTGTCCAGTCGAAGCTTCTTTGCACCCGCAGCTGGCATTTCCTGGGCATCTGCCCATCTTCGACTTGCTTGTGACTTTTGGCCTTGGTCCCCTTGTTCCAAAGGTACCCTAGATTGGAAATCCACAGTTGTTTCATTGCTGGTTTGTGTCTTTCCTGCATTATTCCTCTAACACGACTACTTTGTCCTTAGGGGAACTTTAGTGCACTTTGCACTCACTTTTCAGGGTCTTGGGGAGGGTTATTTTGCTAACTCTCACTATTTTCTAATAGTCCCAGCGACCCTCTACAAGGTCACATAGGTTTGGGGTCCATTCGTGGTTCGCATTCCACTTTTGGAGTATATGGTTTGTGTTGCCCCTATCCCTATGTTTCCCCATTGCATCCTATTGTAACTATACATTGTTTGCACTGTTTTCTAAGACTATACTGCATATTTTTGCTATTGTGTATATATATCTTGTGTATATTTCCTATCCTCTCACTGAGGGTACACTCTAAGATACTTTGGCATATTGTCATAAAAATAAAGTACCTTTATTTTTAGTATAACTGTGTATTGTGTTTTCTTATGATATTGTGCATATGACACTAAGTGGTACTGTAGTAGCTTCACACGTCTCCTAGTTCAGCCTAAGCTGCTCTGCTAAGCTACCATTATCTATCAGCCTAAGCTGCTAGACACCCTATACACTAATAAGGGATAACTGGGCCTGGTGCAAGGTGCAAGTACCCCTTGGTACTCACTACAAGCCAGTCCAGCCTCCTACATTGGTTGTGCAGTGGTGGGATAAGTGCTTGAGACTACTTACCACTCTTGTCATTGTACTTTTCATAAGAGAAAAATATACAAAACAAGGTCAGTGTATATACACATAGCCAAAAAGTTTTGCATTTCCTCTTTTCACTCTTTTCTAAGTGCTGAAAAGTACTTCTAAACTTTCAAAAAGTTCTTAAAAGTTTAAAAAGTTTTTTTTTCTGTCTTTCCAAAAAGTTCTGAAAACTTTTTTCTCTTTTTCTATCACTTCAACTCTCTCTAAAAAATGTCTGGCACAGGCCAAAGTGTTGATCTGTCCAAACTTGCATATGACAACCTTAGCTGGAAAAGAGCAAGGAGTCTCTGTATAGAGAGAGGTTTGAGTGTAGGGGACTCCCCCAGGAAAAGATTCAGGAAAGAAACTTCCTAGCCTGCCCATTACTAGACAATCTAGCATAGATGGTAATGATGATGAGCCTCACCAAATAAATAGTGTTGTCTCACATCATAGCAAAAGCATTTATTCTCACCATACTGGTAGTAATGTTTCTGTAAACCAAGCTGTTAGGGTGGCTTCTGTAAGGGACAGGTCTCCTTCTGTTCTTTCCCATCATAGCTCTGTTTCTAGAAATGTCCCTCCCACCAACCCTGATGACAGAATGTTAGAGAGGGAACTCAATAAGTTGAGGGTGGAACAAACCAGACTGATGCTTAAAAAGCAACAGCTGGATTTGGATAGACAGTCTTTTGAATTAGAGAAGGAAAGACAGAAGTTGGGTTTAGATACCCATGGTGGCAGCAGCAGTATTCCCCATAGTCATCCTGCAAAAGAGCATGATTCCAGGAATCTGCACAAGATAGTTCCCCCTTATAAGGAGGGGGATGACATTAACAAGTGGTTTGCTGCACTTGAGAGGGCCTGTGTTGTACAGGATGTCCCTCAAAGGCAGTGGGCTGCTATCCTATGGCTATCATTTAGTGGAAAAGGTAGGGATAGGCTCCTTACTGTGAAAGAAAATGATGCTAATAATTTCCAAGTTCTTAAGAATGCACTCCTGGATGGTTATGGCTTAACCACTGAACAGTACAGGATAAAGTTCAGAGAGACCAAAAAGGAGTCTTCACAAGACTGGGTTGATTTCATTGACCATTCAGTGAAGGCCTTGGAGGGGTGGTTACATGGCAGTAAAGTTACTGATTATGACAGCCTGTATAACTTAATCCTGAGAGAGCATATTCTTAATAATTGTGTGTCTGATTTGTTGCACCAGTACTTGGTGGACTCTGATCTGACCTCTCCCCAAGAATTGGGAAAGAAGGCAGACAAATGGGTCAGAACAAGAGTGAACAGAAAAGTTCATACAGGGGGTGACAAAGATGGCAACAAAAAGAAGGATGGTAAGTCTTCTGACAAGGGTGGGGACAAATCTAAAAATGAGTCTTCATCAGGCCCACAAAAACACTCTGGTGGGGGTGGTGGGTCCAAATCCTCCTTTAATCAGAACAAGGAAAAGAAACCATGGTGCTATTTATGTAAAATAAAAGGCCATTGGACAACAGATCCCAGTTGTCCAAAGAAAGGCACCACTGCTCCTACCACTACAACCCCTACTGCTACACCTAGTGTCCCTACTAATAGCAGTGGTGGTGGGAGCAAACCTACTAATAGCCAATCCAAGGGAGTAGCTGGGCTCACTTTTGGTAACTTAGTTGGGGTTGGTCTGATTAGGGAGACCACAGAGGCTACTTTAGTCTCTGAAGGGGTTATTGATTTAGCCACTTTGGTTGCTTGCCCCCATAACTTGGAGAAGTACAAGCAACTAACCCTAATAAATGGTGTTGAGGTCCAGGCCTACAGGGACACAGGTGCCAGTGTCACAATGGTGATTGAGAAACTGGTGCACCCTGAACAACACATACTTGGATACCAGTACCAAGTAACCGATGCTCACAACATAACACAAAGCCACCCCATGGCTGTTGTAAATCTCAACTGGGGGGGGGTAACTGGTCCAAAGAAAGTTGTGGTAGCTTCAGATTTACCTGTAGACTGTCTATTAGGGAATGATTTGGAGACATCAGCTTGGTCAGATGTGGAGTTGGAGGCCCATGCAGCAATGCTGGGCATCCCAGGGCATATTTTTGCTTTGACAAGGGCTCAGGCCAAAAAGCAAAAAGGACAGGGAAGCTTGGATCCTGGAACAATGGACCAAGTGCTCCCTAAAGCTAGGGCTAGTAGAAGCAAACCACTTCCTACTATCCCTCCCTCTACAGTGGATTCAACTTCTGAGGAAGAAGAATTCCCTCCCTGTGCAGAACCTACACCAGAGGAGCTGGAAGCAGACACTGCTGAGCTTTTGGGTGAAGGGGGGCCTGCCAGAGAGGAGCTGAGTGTGGCACAGCAAACCTGTCCCACATTAGAGGGTCTCAGACAGCAAGCTGTCAAACAGGCTAATGGGGATATCAGTGACTCTCACAGAGTTTACTGGGAGGACAACCTCTTGTACACTGAGCATAGGGATCCTAAACCTGGAGCTGCCAGGAGATTAGTGATTCCTCAGGAGTACAGAAAGTTCCTCCTAACACTGGCACATGACATTCCCTTAGCTGGGCACCTAGGACAAATGAAAACTTGGGACAGGCTTGTTCCCCTGTTTCATTGGCCTAGGATGTCTGAGGACACAAAGGAATTTTGTAAGTCCTGTGAAACCTGTCAAGCCAGTGGCAAGACAGGTGGCACCCCAAAGGCACCCCTTATTCCACTGCCTGTGGTTGGGGTTCCCTTTGAAAGGGTAGGGGTTGACATAGTTGGCCCCCTTGACCCTCCTACTGCTTCAGGCAATAGGTTTATCTTGGTGGTAGTGGACCATGCCACAAGATACCCTGAAGAAATTCCTTTAAGGACCACTACAGCTCCTGCAGTGGCAAAGGCCCTCCTGGGAATATTTTCCAGGGTGGGCTTCCCAAAGGAAGTAGTATCAGACAGAGGAAGCAATTTCATGTCTGCATACTTAAAGGCCATGTGGAAGGAGTGTGGTGTAACGTACAAGTTCACAACACCCTATCATCCACAAACAAATGGACTGGTGGAGAGATTTAATAAAACTCTCAAAGGCATGATTATGGGACTCCCTGAAAAACTCCGCAGGAGATGGGATATCCTTCTACCATGCCTCCTTTTTGCCTACAGGGAGGTACCCCAGAAAGGAGTGGGCTTCAGCCCCTTTGAACTTCTTTTTGGACACCCTGTTAGGGGTCCACTCACACTTGTAAAGGAGGGTTGGGAACAACCTTTAAAAGCTCCTAAGCAGGATATTGTGGATTATGTACTTGGCCTCAGATCAAGGATGGCTGAGTGCATGAAAAAGGCCAGTAAAAACCTTTAGGCCAGCCAAGAGCTCCAGAAGCAATGGCATGATCAGAAGGCTGTTTTGGTTCAGTACCAACCAGGGCAGAAAGTGTGGGTCTTGGAGCCTGTGGCCCCAAGAGCACTCCAAGATAAATGGAGTGGACCCCACACAATTGTTGAAAAGAAGGGTGAAGTCACCTACTTGGTTGACTTAGGCACTGCCAGGAGTCCCCTTAGGGTGCTCCATGTCAACCGCCTGAAACCCTACTATGACAGGGCTGATCTCACCCTGCTCATGGCAACTGATGAGGGACAGGAAGAAGACAGTGATCCTCTACCTGATCTCTTCTCTTCCACAGAACAAGATGCTCTTGTGGAAGGTGTAGTTTTGGCAGATTGTCTTACTGCTGAGCAGAAAGACCATTGCATAAATCTCCTAGGACAATTTTCAGAACTCTTCTCTACTGTGCCAGGCACCACTTCTTGGTGTGAGCACACTATAGATACTGGAGACAGTTTACCTGTCAAAAGTAAGATCTATAGGCAGCCTGACCATGTCAGGGACTGCATAAAGCAAGAAGTTCAGAAAATGTTGGAACTAGGAGTGGTTGAGCACTCTGACAGTCCATGGGCTTCCCCTGTGGTACTGGTACCAAAACCCAATTCTAAAGATGGAAAGAAGGAAATGCGGTTTTGTGTAGACTATAGAGGTCTCAACTTGGTAACCAAAACTGATGCTCACCCTATACCCAGGGCAGATGAGCTTATAGATACACTGGCATCTGCCAAGTATCTAAGCACTTTTGATTTGACTGCAGGGTATTGGCAGATCAAATTATCAGAAGATGCTAAATCGAAGACTGCATTTTCTACCATTGGAGGACATTACCAGTTTACTGTAATGCCTTTTGGTTTGAAAAATGCACCTGCCACTTTTCAGAGGTTGGTGAACACAGTCCTGCAAGGGCTGGAAGCTTTCAGTGCAGCATATTTGGACGATATAGCTGTCTTTAGCTCCAGCTGGAGTTTTGGAGGCCCTGCAAAAGGCAGGCCTCACTATCAAGGCTTCAAAGTGCCAGATAGGGCAGGGTAAGGTGGTTTATCTGGGACACCTTGTTGGTGGGGAACAGATTGCACCACTTCAGGGGAAAATCCAAACAATTATTGATTGGGTTCCCCCTACCACTCAGACTCAGGTGAGAGCCTTCCTAGGCCTCACTGGGTACTACAGGAGGTTCATTAAGAACTATGGCTCCATTGCAGCCCCTCTTAATGACCTCACATCCAAGAAAATGCCTAAAAAGGTATTATGGACAGCAAACTGTCAGAAAGCTTTTGAGGAGCTGAAGCAGGCCATGTGCTCTGCACCTGTCCTGAAAAGCCCTTGTTACTCTAAAAAATTATATGTCCAAACTGATGCATCTGAATTAGGAGTAGGGGCAGTCCTATCACAACTTAATTCTGAGGGCCAGGATCAACCTGTTGCTTTTATTAGTAGGAGGTTGACCCCTAGAGAAAAGCGTTGGTCTGCCATTGAGAGGGAGGCCTTTGCTGTGGTCTGGGCTCTGAAGAAGTTGAGGCCATACCTGTTTGGCACTCACTTCATTGTTCAGACAGACCACAAACCTCTACTTTGGCTAAAACAAATGAAAGGTGAAAATCCTAAATTGTTGAGGTGGTCCATATCCCTACAGGGAATGGACTATACAGTGGAACATAGACCTGGGAGTAGCCACTCCAATGCAGATGGACTCTCCAGATATTTCCACTTAGACAATGAAGACTCATCAGGTCATGGCTAGTCTTATTGTCCTTCGTTTGGGGGGGGGTTGTGTAGGAAAGTACCATCTTGCCTGGCATGTCACCCCCATTTTTCACTGTATATATGTTGTTTTAGTTGTATGTGTCACTGGGACCCTGGTAACCCAGGGCCCCAGGGCTCATAAGTGTGCCTGAATGTGTTACCTGTGTAGTGACTAACTGTCTCACTGAGGCTCTGCTAATCAGAACCTCAGTGGTTATGCTCTCTCATTTCTTTCCAAATTGTCACTGACAGGCTAGTGACCATTTTTACCAATTTACATTGGCTTACTGGAACACCCTTATAATTCCCTAGTATATGGTACTGAGGTACCCAGGGTATTGGGGTTCCAGGAGATCCCTATGGGCTGCAGCATTTCTTTTGCCACCCATAGGGAGCTCTGACAAATCTTACACAGGCCTGCCACTGCAGCCTGAGTGAAATAACGTCCACGTTATTTCACAGCCATTTTACACTGCACTTAAGTAACTTATAAGTCACCTATATGTCTAACCTTTACCTGGTAAAGGTTAGGTGCAAAGTTACTTAGTGTGAGGGCACCCTGGCACTAGCCAAGGTGCCCCCACATTGTTCAGAGCCAATTCCCTGAACTTTGTGAGTGGGTGGACACCATTACACGCGTGCACTACATATAGGTCACTACCTATATGTAGCTTCACAATGGTAACTCCGAATATGGCCATGTAACATGTCTATGATCATGGAATTGCCCCCTCTATGCCATCCTGGCATAGTTGGCACAATCCCATGATCCCAGTGGTCTGTAGCACAGACCCTGGTACTGCCAAACTGCCCTTCCTGGGGTTTCACTGCAGCTGCTGCTGCTGCCAACCCCTCAGACAGGCAGCTGCCCTCCTGGGGTCCAGCCAGGCCTGGCCCAGGATGGCAGAACAAAGAACTTCCTCTGAGAGAGGGTGTGACACCCTCTCCCTTTGGAAAATGGTGTGAAGGTAGGGGAGGAGTAGCCTCCCCCAGCCTCTGAAAATGCTTTCTTGGGCACAGATGTGCCCAATTCTGCATAAGCCAGTCTACACCGGTTCAGGGACCCCTTAGCCCCTGCTCTGGCGCGAAACTGGACAAAGGAAAGGGGAGTGACCACTCCCCTGACCTGCACCTCCCCTGGGAGGTGTCCAGAGCTCCTCCAGTGTGCTCCAGACCTCTGCCATCTTGGAAACAGAGGTGCTGCTGGCACACTGGACTGCTCTGAGTGGCCAGTGCCACCAGGTGACGTCAGAGACTCCTTGTGATAGGCTCCTTCTGGTGTTGCTAGCCTATCCTCTCTCCTAGGTAGCCAAACCCTCTTTTCTGGCTATTTAGGGTCTCTGTCTCTGGGGAAACTTCTGATAACGAATGCATGAGCTCAGCCGAGTTCCTCTGCATCTCTCTCTTCACCTTCTGATAAGGAATCGACCGCTGACCGCGCTGGAAGCCTGCAACCCTGCAACATAGTAGCAAAGACGACTACTGCAACTCTGTAACGCTGATCCTGCCGCCTTCTCGACTGGTTTCCTGCTTGTGCATGCTGTGGGGGTAGTCTGCCTCCTCTCTGCACCAGAAGCTGCGAAGAAATCTCCCGTGGGTCGACGGAATCTTCCCCCTGCAACCGCAGGCACCAAAAAGCTGCATTACCGGTCCCTTGGGTCTCCTCTCAGCACGACGAGCGAGGTCCCTCGAATCCAGCGACTCTGTCCAAGTGACCCCCACAGTCCAGTGACTCTTCAGCCCAAGTTTGGTGGAGGTAAGTCCTTGCCTCACCTCGCTGGGCTGCATTGCTGGGAACCGCGACTTTGCAGCTACTCCGGCCCCGGTGCACTTCCGGCGGAAATCCTTTGTGCACAGCCAAGCCTGGGTCCACAGCACTCTAACCTGCATTGCACGACTTTCTAAGTTGGTCTCCGGCGACGTGGGACTCCTTTGTGCAACTTCGGCGAGCACCGTTTCACGCATCCTTGTAGTGCCTGTTTCTGGCACTTCTCTAGGAGCTACCTGCTTCAGTGAGGGCTCTTTGTCTTGCTCGACGTCCCCTCTCTCTTCAGATCCAATTTGCAACCTCCTGGTCCCTCCTGGGCCCCAGCAGCATCAAAAACGCTAAACGCAAGATTTGCAGCTAGCAAGGCTTGTTGGCGTTGTTTCAGCGGGAAAACACTTTTGCACGACTCTCCACGTTGAGTTGGATCCGTCCACCAAAGGGGAAGTCTCTAGCCTTTTTCGTTCCTGCAGAAACCTCAGCTTCTTCTGTCCAGTCGAAGCTTCTTTGCACCCGCAGCTGGCATTTCCTGGGCATCTGCCCATCTCCGACTTGCTTGTGACTTTTGGACTTGGTCCCCTTGTTCCACAGGTACCCTAGATTGGAAATCCACAGTTGTTGCATTGCTGGTTTGTGTCTTTCCTGCATTATTCCTCTAACACGACTACTTTGTCCTTAGGGGAACTTTAGTGCACTTTGCACTCACTTTTCAGGGTCTTGGGGAGGGTTATTTTGCTAACTCTCACTATTTTCTAATAGTCCCAGCGACCCTCTACAAGGTCACATAGGTTTGAGGTCCATTCGTGGTTCGCATTCCACTTTTGGAGTATATGGTTTGTGTTGCCACTATCCCTATGTTTCCCCATTGCATCCTATTGTAACTATACATTGTTTGCACTGTTTTCTAAGACTATACTGCATATTTTTGCTATTGTGTATATATATCTTGTGTATATTTCCTATCCTCTCACTGAGGGTACACTCTAAGATACTTTGGCATATTGTCATAAAAATAAAGTACCTTTATTTTTAGTATAACTGTGTATTGTGTTTTCTTATGATATTGTGCATATGACACTAAGTGGCACTGTAGTAGCTTCACACGTCTCCTAGTTCAGCCTAAGCTGCTCTGCTAAGCTACCATTATCTATCACCCTAAGCTGCTAGACACCCTATACACTAATAAGGGATAACTGGGCCTGGTGCAAGGTGCAAGTACCACTTGGTACTCACACCATTTTCCAAAGGGAGAGGGTGTCACACCCTCTCTCAGAGGAAGTTCTTTGTTCTGCCATCCTGGGCCAGGCCTGGCTGGACCCCAGGAGGGCAGATGCCTGTCTGAGGGGTTGGCAGCAGCAGCAGCTGCAGTGAAACCCCAGGAAGGGCAGTTTGGCAGTACCAGGGTCTGTGCTACAGGACACTGGGATCATGGGATTGTGCCAACTATGCCAGGATGGCATAGAGGGGGCAATTCCATGATCATAGACATGTTACATGGCCATATTCGGAGTTACCATGGTGAAGCTACATATAGGTAGTGACCTATATGTAGTGCACGCGTGTAATGGTGTCCCCGCACTCACAAAGTTCAGGGAATTGGCTCTGAACAATGTGGGGGCACCTTGGCTAGTGCCAGGGTGCCCTCACACTAAGTAACTTTGCACCTAACCTTTACCAGGTAAAGGTTAGACATATAGGTGACTTATAAGTTACTTAAGTGCAGTGTAAAATGGCTGTGAAATAACATGGACGTTATTTCACTCAGGCTGCAGTGGCAGGCCTGTGTAAGAATTGTCAGAGCTCCCTATGGGTGGCAAAAGAAATGCTGCAGCCCATAGGGATCTCCTGGAACCCCAATACCCTGGGTACCTCAGTACCATATACTAGGGAATTATAAGGGTGTTCCAGTAAGCCAATGTAAATTGGTAAAAATGGTCACTAGCCTGTCAGTGACAATTTAAAAGTAATGAGAGAGCATAACCACTGAGGTTCTGGTTAGCAGAGCCTCAGTGAGACAGTTAGGCACCACACAGGGAACATATACATGCACACCTATGAGCACTGGGGCCCTGTGTGACAGGGTCCCAGTGACACATACATATAGGCCACAAACCTATGAGCACTGGGGTCCTGACCAGCAGGATCCCAGTGACACATAACAACCATACTGAAAACATAGTGTTTTCACTATGAGCACTGAGGCCTGGCTATCAGGATCCCAGTGAGACAGTGAAAACAGTGACAAACACCCTGACATACACTCACAAACAGGCCAAAAGTGGGGGTAACAAGGCTAGAAAGAGGCTACCTTCTCACACAACCCCCCCCCCAAACGAAGGACAATAAGGCTAACCTTGGCCAGTTGAGACTTTATTGTCTAAGTGGTGATAAGTAGAGAGTAGCTCTGCAATAGACTGGTTACTCCCTTTATCATCCACTATATGGTTACTTCCCTGTGGGGATGTAAACCACCCTGTTTGAAGTTTTTTAGCTAAGCAACAATGTGAAGATGTATTTTCAGAGTTTCTATCAGTAAGTTTTAGTTTAGAGCAGTGGGAATTGTCCACTGAACCTATTTGTAGTGATGGAAATGCCAGACAGGGATGCTGTCTCAGAAAAGCCATAGCTGGGCAAAAACTTTGTCCATCTGGCTGGAAGAGAGAACAGGGATGCTGTTTCTCTTGAGTTGGAGCAGGGCAGGGATGCTGTCCTATGAGCTCCACACTAGGGCAGGGATGCTGTCCTAAGTGTTGTGAGGTAGTGCAGGGTTTCTGCACTAAAGTTTCTCTGGGAGGGTTGGAGGGATGCTCCATGTTAACTAACATGGTGCTGTTTTTCTCACCAATGTTAGTTATCCCACAGAGAGGTACTTCCAGCTCAGGGAGTCCAGCTTTGCCAGCTGATGATTCCCTTGGAACAGGTGCCACCCCAGGAGAGGTTTCTCCCACCACAGGAAGAGTATCCTGAATGGTAGGGTGGTTAGGGGATACTGTGATACCCTTTTTACCTGTTGATGGAGAGGGATCCTGATTTTTCAGGCCTTCTCTCCTTTGCTTTTTCATTTCACTTGAAATGAGAGGGAACAATTCCTCAGGGATGCCCAGCATGGCTGCATGGGCATAAAACTCTACATCAGCCCAACCTGAGGCCTCTAGGTCATTACCTAAGAGACAGTCTACAGGTAAGCTAGGTGATACCACCACCTGCTTAGGGCCAGTAACTCCACCCCAACTAAACTGAATTATAGCTAAGGGAAGAAACTTAGTGGAGTTATGGACATCAATAATCTTATACTGTTGTCCAATGATGTGTTGTTCAGGAGGCACTAGGTTTTCAGTCACCAAAGTGAAACTGGCACCTGTGTCCCTGTAGGCCAAGGCCTCAACACCATTTATTGAAACTGTCTGCCTGTACTTATCCATTGTAAGGGGACAAGCAGCCAGTGTGGCAAGGCCAGTGCCACTAGGTGTGACAGAAACTGTCTTGGGGCTGATTACATCAGTTTCCACTATGGACCCATAAGTGAACCCAACTACACCCTTTGCTTGACTGTTGCCAGCAGTCCCACCACTAGTACCACTACTGCTAGGGGCACTAGAGCTTGATTTAACAAAGCCGACAACATCATCGCCCCGCACCTCCAGACCGTCATCAACTCTTCTTTTTCTTCTGCTACCTTCCCCGAATGCTGGAAACACGCCGAAGTCAACGCCCTACTAAAGAAACCTACGGCTGACCCGAGCGACCTGAAAAACTTCCGCCCCATCTCCCTTCTGCCTTTCCCAGCCAAAGTATTAGAGAAGACCGTCAACAAACAGCTGACCACCTTCCTGGAAGACAACAACCTGCTCGACCCCTCACAGACCGGATTCCGAACCAACCACAGCACTGAAACCGCCCTCATCTCAGTCACAGACGACATCAGAACCCTGATGGACAACGGTGAAACAGTCGCCCTCATTCTTCTTGACCTCTCGGCTGCCTTTGACACCGTCTGTCACCGTACCCTAATCACCCGCCTCCGCTCCACCGGGATCCAAGACCAGGCCCTGGACTGGATCGCCTCCTTCCTCGTAAACCGCTCCCAAAGAGTCTACCTCCCTCCGTTTCGCTCAGAACCCACTGAGATCATCTGCGGCGTACCTCAAGGCTCATCACTCAGCCCGACACTCTTCAATGTCTACATGAGCCCCCTCGCTAACATCGTACGCAAGCACGACATCATCATCACCTCCTACGCCGACGACACCCAACTTATACTCTCCCTCACCAAGGACCCCGCCAGCGCCAAGACCAACCTACAAGAGGGTATGAAGGACGTCGCAGATTGGATGAGGCTCAGCCGCCTAAAGCTGAACTCTGAAAAAACTGAAGTCCTCATCCTCGGCAACACCCCGTCCGCCTGGGACGACTCCTGGTGGCCCACGGCCCTCGGCACCGCACCGACCCCCGCAGACCACGCCCGCAACCTCGGCTTCATCTTGGACCCCCTTCTCACCATGACCAAGCAAGTCAACGCCGTGTCCTCCGCCTGCTTCCTCACCCTCCGCATGCTCCGCAAGATCTTCCGCTGGATCCCCGCCGACACCAGAAAAACCGTGACCCACGCCCTCGTCACGAGCCGCCTGGACTACGGCAACACCCTCTACGCTGGGACCACCGCCAAACTCCAAAATCGCCTGCAACGCATTCAAAACGCCTCAGCCCGCCTCATCCTCGACGTACCCCGCAACAGCCACATCTCCGCACACCTGAGACACCTGCATTGGCTCCCAGTCAGCAAAAGGATCACCTTCCGACTTCTCACCCACGCACACAAAGCCCTCCACGACAAGGGACCGGAATACCTCAACAGACGGCTCAACTTCTACGTCCCCACCCGCCCCCTCCGCTCCTCTGGCCTCGCACTCGCCGCCGTCCCTCGCATCCGACGCTCTACGGCGGGTGGGAGATCTTTCTCCTTCCTGGCGGCCAAGACCTGGAACTCCCTCCCCACCAGCCTCAGGACCACCCAGGACCACTCCGCTTTCCGGAGACTCCTAAAGACCTGGCTGTTCGAGCAGCGATAACCACCCCCTTTGTCCCTAGCGCCTTGAGACCCGCACGGGTGAGTAGCGCGCTTTATAAATGCTAATGATTTGATTTGATTTGATGTATTAGTGGTGGTAGGCTCAGGGGGTTTACCTGGACAGGACTTATCCCCTGGTCTATGGCCTCTGTTTTTACACACAAAGCACCAAGGCTTTTTAATGTGTGCAGGTTGGGAAGAAGAGGAAGAATTAGTTTTATCCCCACCCTCTGAAGAGTGTTTAAGATTTGAAGTGGGATCTTTGGTTTTACCCTTATCCCCATGCTTATCTTGAGATTTTTCACCATCTTTCTTCTTATTGCCATCTTTGTCACCCCCTGTATGAACTTTTCTGTTCACCCTTGTTCTGACCCATTTGTCTGCCTTCTTTCCCAATTCTTGGGGAGAGGTCAGATCAGAGTCTACCAGGTACTGGTGCAACAAATCAGACACACAATTATTAAGTATATGCTCTCTCAGGATTGTGTTATACAGGCTTTCATAATCAGTAACTTTACTGCCATGTAACCACCCCTCCAAGGCCTTCACTGCCTGGTCAATGAAATCAACCCAGTCTTGTGAAGACTCCTTTTTGGTCTCTCTGAACTTTATCCTGTACTGTTCAGTGGTTAAGCCATAACCATCCAGGAGTGCATTCTTAAGAAGTTGGAAATTATTGGCATCATTTTCTTTCACAGTAAGGAGCATATCCCTACCTTTTCCACTAAATGATAGCCATAGGATAGCAGCCCACTGCTTTTGAGGGACATCCTGTACATCACAGGCCCTCTCAAGTGCAGCAAACCACTTGTTAATGTCATCCCCCTCCTTATAAGGGGGAACTATCTTGTGCAGATTCCTGGAATCATGCTCTTTTGCAGGATGACTATGGGGAATACTGCTTCTGCCACCATGGGTATCTAAACCCAACTTCTGTCTTTCCTTCTCTAATTCTAAAGACTGTCTATCCAAATCCAGCTGTTGCTTCTTGAGCTTCAGTCTGGTTTGTTCCACTCTCAATCTATTGAGCTCCCTTTCTAACAATCTGTCATCAGGGTGGGTGGGAGGGACATTTCTAGATACAGAGGTATGATGGGAATGAACAGAAGGAGACCTGTCCCTTACAGAGGGCACCCTAACAGCTTGGCTACCAGTATAATGTGAGAGCACACCATCAGTATGGTGTGATTCAACCTCTGTACCAACTATGCTAGACTGTCTAGTAATGGGCAGGCTGAGAAGTTTCTTTCCTGAATCTTTTCCTGGGGGAGTCCCTGGATCAGATTGAGAACCATTAGCTACTTTTTCACCAGATTGGGCACTTATGGCCTTATCCTGTACTCTAAGCATGTTAATTAACAGTTCTAAGGAAGGATTCTTCCCTACACTCAAACCTCTCTCTATGCAGAGACTCCTTGCTCCTTTCCAGCTAAGGTGATCATATGCAAGTTTGGACAGTTCAACATTTTGGCCTGTGCCAGACATTTTTAGAGAGAGTTATAGTGATAGAAAAAAAAGAAAAAAGTTTTCAGAACTTTTTGGAAAGACAGAAAAAACTTTTTAAACTTTTAAGAACTTTTTGAAAGTTTTAGAAGTACTTATCAGCACTTAGAAAAGAGTGCAAAGAGGAAATGCAAAACTTTTTGGCTATGTGTTTATACACTGACCTTGTTTTGTATATTTTTCTCTTATGAAAAGTACAATGACAAGAGTGGTAAGTAGTCTCAAGCACTTATCCCACCACTGCACAACCAAAGTAGGAGGCTGGACTGGCTTGTAGTGAGTACCAAGGGGTACTTGCACCTTGCACCAGGCCCAGTTATCCCTTATTAGTGTATAGGGTGTCTAGCAGCTTAGGCTGATAGATAATGGTAGCTTAGCAGAGCAGCTTAGGCTGAACTAGGAGACGTGTGAAGCTACTACAGTACCACCTAGTGTCATATGCACAATATCATAAGAAAACACAATACACAGTTATACTAAAAATAAAGGTACTTTATTTTTATGACAATATGCCAAAGTATCTTAGAGTGTACCCTCAGTGAGAGGATAGGAAATATACACAAGATATATATACACAATAGCAAAAATATGCAGTATAGTCTTAGAAAACAGTGCAAACAATGTATAGTTACAATAGGATGCAATGGGGAAACATAGGGATAGGGGCAACACAAACCATATACTCCAAAAGTGGAATGCGAACCACGAATGGACCCCAAACCTATGTGACCTTGTAGAGGGTCGCTGGGACTATTAGAAAGTAGTGAGAGTTAGAAAAATAACCCTCCCCAAGACCCTGAAAACTGAGTGCAAAGTGCACTAAAGTTCCCCTAAGGACAAAGAAGTCGTGTTAGAGGAATAATGCAGGAAAGACACAAACCAGCAATGCAACAACTGTGGATTTCCAATCTAGGGTACCTGTGGAACAAGGGGACCAAGTCCAAAAGTCACAAGCAAGTCGGAGATGGGCAGATGCCCAGGAAATGCCAGCTGCGGGTGCAAAGAAGCTTCGACTGGACAGAAGAAGCTGAGGTTTCTGCAGGAACGAAAAGGGCTAGAGACTTCCCTTTTGGTGGACATATCCCACTCGCCTTGGAGAGTAGTGCAGAAGTGTTTTCCCGACGGAAGGACGCCAACAAGCCTTGCTACACGCAAATCGTGCGTTTGGCGTTTTTGGACGCTGCTGGGGCCCAGGAGAGACCAGGAGGTCGCAAATTGGACCTGCAGAGAGAGGGGACGTCGAGCAAGACAAAGAGCCCTCACTGAAGCAGGTAGCACCCGGAGAAGTGCCAGAAACAGGCACTACAAGGATGCGTGAAATGGTGCTCGCCGAAGTTGCACAAAGGAGTCCCACGTCGCCGGAGACCAACTTAGAAAGTCGTGCAATGCAGGTTAGAGTGCCGTGGACCCAGGCTTGGCTGTGCACAAAGGATTTCCGCCGGAAGTGCACAGGGGCCGGAGTAGCTGCAAAGTCGCGGTTCCCAGCAATGGAGCCCAGCGAGGTGAGGCAAGGACTTACCTCCACCAAAATTGGGCTGAAGATTCACTGGACTGTGGGGGTCACTTGGACAGAGTTGCTGGATTCGAGGGACCTCGCTCGTCGTGCTGAGAGGAGACCCAAGGGACCGGTGATGCAGCTTTTTGGTGCCTGCGGTTGCAGGGGGAAGATTCCGTCGACCCACGGGAGATTTCTTCGGAGCTTCTGGTGCAGAGAGGAGGTAGGCTACCCCCACAGCATGCACAAGCAGGAAAACAGTTGAGAAGGCGGCAGGATCAGCGTTACAGAGTTGCAGTAGTCGTCTTTGCTACTATGTTGCAGGTTTGCAGGCTTCCAGCGCGGTCAGCGGTCGTTTCCTTATCAGAAGGTGAAGAGGGAGATGCAGAGGAACTCGGATGAGCTCTTGCATTCGTTATCTAAAGTTTCCCCAGAGACAGAGGCCCTAAATAGCCAGAAAAGAGGGTTTGGCTACCTAGGAGAGAGGAAAGGCTACTAACACCTGAAGGAGCCTATCAGCAGGAGTCTCTGACGTCACCTGGTGGCACTGGCCACTCAGAGCAGTCCAGTGTGCCAGCAGCACCTCTGTTTCCAAGATGGCAGAGGTCTGGAGCACACTGGAGGAGTTCTGGACACCTCCCAGGGGAGGTGCAGGTCAGGGGAGTGGTCACTCCCCTTTCCTTTGTCCAGTTTCGCGCCAGAGCAGGGGCTAAGGGGTCCCTGAACCGGTGCAGACTGGCTTATGCAGAATTGGGCACATCTGTGCCCAACAAAGCATTTCCAGAGGCTGGGGGAGGCTACTCCTCCCCTGCCTTCACACCATTTTCCAAAGGGAGAGGGTGTCACACCCTCTCTCAGAGGAAGTTCTTTGTTCTGCCATCCTGGGCCAGGCCTGGCTGGACCCCAGGAGGGCAGCTGCCTGTCTGAGGGGTTGGCAGCAGCAGCAGCTGCGGTGAAACCCCAGGAAGGGCAGTCTGGCAGTACCAGGGTCTGTGCTACAGACCACTGGGATCATGGAATTGTACCAACAATGCCAGGATGGCATAGAGGGGGCAATTCCATGATCATAGACATGTTACATGGCCATATTCGGAGTTACCATGGTGAAGCTACATATAGGTAGTGACCTATATGTAGTGCACGCGTGTAATGGTGTCCCCGCACTCACAAAGTTCGTGAATTGGCTCTGAACAATGTGGGGGCACCTTGGCTAGTGCCAGGGTGCCCTCACACTAAGTAACTTTGCACCTAACCTTTACCAGGTAAAGGTTAGACATATAGGTGACTTATAAGTTACTTAAGTGCAGTGTAAAATGGCTGTGAAATAACGTGGACGTTATTTCACTCAGGCTGCAGTGGCAGGCCTGTGTAAGAATTGTCAGAGCTCCCTATGGGTGGCAAAAGAAATGCTGCAGCCCATAGGGATCTCCTGGAACCCCAATACCCTGGGTACCTCAGTACCATATACTAGGGAATTATAAGGGTGTTCCAGTAAGCCAATGTAAATTGGTAAAAATGGTCACTAGCCTGTCAGTGACAATTTAAAAGTAATGAGAGAGCATAACCACTGAGGTTCTGGTTAGCAGAGCCTCAGTGAGACAGTTAGGCACCACACAGGGAGCATATACATGCACACCTATGAGCACTGGGGCCCTGTGTGACAGGGTCCCAGTGACACATACATATAGGCCACAAACCTATGAGCACTGGGGTCCTGACCAGCAGGATCCCAGTGACACATAACAACCATACTGAAAACATAGTGTTTTCACTATGAGCACTGAGGCCTGGCTATCAGGATCCCAGTGAGACAGTGAAAACAGTGACAAACACCCTGACATACACTCACAAACAGGCCAAAAGTGGGGGTAACAAGGCTAGAAAGAGGCTACCTTCTCACAAGTACCATCTTGCCTGGCATGTTACCCCCCATTTTTCACTGTATATATGTTGTTTTAGTTGTATGTGTCACTGGGACCCTGCCAGCCAGGGCCCCAGTGCTCATAAGTGTGCCTGTATGTGTTACCTGTGTTATGACTAACTGTCTCACTGAGGCTCTGCTATCCAGAACCTCAGTGGTTATGCTCTCTCATTTCTTTCCAAATTGTCACTAACAGGCTAGTGACCAATTTCACCAATTCACATTGGCATACTGGAACACCCTTATAATTCCCTAGTATATAGTGCTGAGGTACCGAGGGTATTGGGGTTCCAGGAGATCCCTATGGGCTGCAGGATTTCTTTTGCCACCCATAGGGAGTGCTGACAATTCTTACACAGGCCTGCCACTGCAGCCTGAGTGAAATAACGTCCACGTTATTTCACAGCCATTTACCACTGCACTTAAGTAACTTATAAGTCACCTATATGTCTAACCTTTACCTGGTAAAGGTTGGGTGCTAAGTTACTTAGTGTGTGGGCACCCTGGCACTAGCCAAGGTGCCCCCACATGGTTCAGGGCAAATTCCCCAGACTTTGTGAGTGCGGGGACACCATTACACGCGTGCACTAGACATAGGTCACTACCTATGTGTAGCTTCACAATGGTAACTCCGAATATGGCCATGTAACATGTCTAAGATCATGGAATTGCCCCCTCTATGCCATCCTGGCATTGTTGGCACAATCCCATGATCCCACGGGTCTCTAGCACAGACTTGGGTACTGCCAAACTGCCTTTTCAGGGGTTTCACTGCAGCTGCTGCTGCTGCCAACCCCTCAGACAGGTTTCTGCCCTCCTGGGGTCCAGCCAGGCTTGGCCCCGGAAGGCAGAACAAAGGACTTCCTCAGAGAGAGGGTGTTACACCCTCTCCCTTTGGAAAAAGGTGTTAAGGCAGGGGAGGAGTAGCCTCCCCCAGCCTCTGGAAATGCTTTCATAGCACAGATGGTGCCCAATTCTGCATAAGCCAGTCTATACCAGTTCAGGGACCCCTCAGCCCTGCTCTGGCGTGAAACTGGACAAAGGAAAGGGGAGTGACCACTCCCCTGACCTGCACCTTCCCTGGGAGGTGCCCAGAGCTCCTCCAGTGTGCTTCAGACCTCTGCCATCTTGGAAACAGAGGTGCTGCTGGCACACTGGACTGCTCTGAGTGGCCAGGGCCAGCAGGTGATGTCAGAGACTCCTTCTGATAGGCTCCTTCAGGTGTTGCTAGCCTATCCTCTCTCCTAAGTAGCCAAACCCTCTTTTCTGGCTATTTAGGGTCTCTGCTTTGGGGAATTCTTTAGATAACGAATGCAAGAGCTCATCAGAGTTCATCTGCATCTCTCTCTTCACCTTCTGCCAAGGAATCGACTGCTGACCGCGCTGGAAACCTGCAAAACTGCAACAAAGTAGTGAAGACGACTACTGCAACTCTGTAACGCTGATCCTGCCACCTTCTCGACTGTTTTCCTGGTGGTGCATGCTGTGGGGGTAGTCTGCCTCCTCTCTGCACTAGAAGCTCAGAAGAATTCTCCCGTGGGTCGACGGAATCGTCCCCCTGCAACCGCAGTCACCAGAGAACTGCATCACCGGTCCCCTGGGTCTCCTCTCAGCACGACGAGCAAGGTCCCTTGAATCCAGCAACTGTGTCCAATTGACTCCCACAGTCCAGTGACTCTAAAGTCCAAGTTTGGTGGAGGTAAGTCCTTGCCTCCCCACGCCAGACTGCATTGCTGGGAACTGTGACTTTTGCAGCTACTCCGGCCTCTGTGCATTTCCAGTGGAAATCCTTTATGCACAGCCAAGCCTGGGTCTACGGCACTCTAACCTGCATTGCACGACTTTCTAAGTTGTCCTCCGGCGGCGTGGGACTCCTTTGTGCAACTTCGGGTGAGCACTGTTTCACTCCTCTTTGTAGAGCCTTTTCCGGCACTTCTCCGGGTGCTGCCTGCTTCTGATAGGGCTCCTTGTCTTGCACGACGCCCCCTCTGCCCCCAGACGCAATTGGCGACATCCTGGTCCCTCCTGGGCCACAGCAGCATCCAAAAACCCTAACCGTACGATTTGCAGCTAGCAAGGCTTGTTGGCGGTCTTTCTTCAGGAAAACACTTTTGCACAACTCTCCATGGCGTGGGGCATCCGTGCTCCAAAGGGACAGTTTCTAGCCCTTGTCGTTCCTGCAGAATCCTCAGCTTCTACTGTCCAGTAGCAGCTTCTTTGCACCCACAGCTGGCATTTCCTGGGCATCTGCCCATCTCCGACTTGCTTGTGACTTTTGGACTTGGTCCCCTTGTTCCACAGGTACCCTCGACTGGAAATCCATTGTTGTTGCATTGCTGGTTTCTGTCTTTCCTGCAGAATTCCCCTATCACGACTTCTATGTCCTTTGGGGAATTTTAGTGCACTTTGCACTCACTTTTCAGGGTCTTGGGGTGGGCTATATTTCTAACCCTCACTGTTTTCTTACAGTCCCAGCGACCCTCTAAGAGGTCACATAGGTTTGGGGTCCATTTGTGGTTCGCATTCCACTTTTGGAGTATATGGTTTGTGTTGCCCCTATCCCTATGTGTCCCCATTGCATCCTATTGTAACTATACATTGTTTGCACTGTTTTCTAAGACTATACTGCATATTTTTGGTATTGTGTACATATATCTTGTGTATATTTTCTATCCTCATACTGAGGGTACTCACTGAGATACTTTGGCATATTGTCATAAAAATAAAGTACCTTTATTTTTAGTATATCTGTGTATTGTGTTTTCTTATGATATTGTGCAAGTGACTCTAGTGGTACTGTAGGAGCTTCACTCGTCTCCTAGTTCAGCCTAAGCTGCTCTGCTAAGCTACCATTATCTATCAGCCTAAGCTGCTAGACACCCTATACACTAATAAGGGATACCTGGGCCTGGTGCAAGGTGTAAGTACCCCTTGGTACTCACTACAAGCCAGTCCAGCCTCCTACAACTAGAAGCTCCGAAGAAATCTCCCGTGGGACGACGGAATCCTCCCCCTACAACCGCAGGCACCAAAAGAACTGCATCACCGGTCCTCTGGGTCCCCTCTCAGCACGACGAGCGTGGTCCCTGGAACTCAGCAACTCTGTCCAAGTGACTCCCACAGTCCAGTGACTCTTCTTTCCAAGTTTGGTGGAGGTAAGTCCTTGCCTCCCCACGCTAGACTGCATTGCTGGGTACCACGTGATTTGCTGCTGCTCCGGCTCCTGTGCACTCTTCCAGGATGTCCTTTGTGCACAGCCAAGCCTGGGTCCTGACACTCTAACCTGCAGTGCACAACCTCCTGAGTTGTCCTCCCTCGTCGTGGGATCTCCTTTTGTGACTTCGGGTGAGCTCCATTTCACTCTTCTTCATAGTGCCTGTTACGGCACTTCTGCGGGTTCTGCCTGCTTCTGTGAGGGCTCCCTATCTAGCTCAGCGCCCCCTATGTCTCCTCACGCAATTGGTGACATCCTGGTTGCTCCTGGGCCACAGCAGCATCCAAAAACCCTAACTGCGACCCTTGCAGCTAGCAAGGCTTGTTTGCGGTCTTTCTGTGTGGGAACACCTCTGCAAGCTTCTTCACGACGTGGGACATCTATCCTCCAAAGAGGAAGTTCCTAGTCCTCTTCGTTCTTGCAGAATCCACAGCTTCTACCCTCCGGTGGCAGCTTCTTTGCATCCTCAGCTGGCATTTCCTGGGCATCTGCCCAATCTCGACTTTGTCGCGACACTTGGACTTGGTCCCCTTGTTCCACAGGTACTCTCATCCGGAAATACACCTTTGTTGCATTGCTGGTGTTGGTCTTCCTTGCAGAATTCCCCTATCACGACTTCTGTGCTCTCTGTGGAACTTAGGTGCACTTTACACTTACTTTTCAAGGTCTTGGGGTGGGGTATTTTTTTAACCCTCACTGTTTTCTTACAGTCCTAGCGACCCTCTACAAGCTCACATAGGTTTGGGGTCCATTCGTATTTCGCATTCCACTTTTGGAGTATATGGTTTGTGTTGCCCCTATACCTATGTGCTCTCATTGCAATCTATTGTGACTGTACATTGCTTTCATTATTTCCTTTTGCTAATTCTGCATATTTTTGGTATTGTGTACCTATATCTTGTGTATATTTGGCATCCTCATACTGAGGGTACTCACTGAGATACTTTTGGCATATTGTCATAAAAATAAAGTACCTTTATTTTTAGTATATCTGTGTATTGTGTTTTCTTATGATATTGTGCATATGCCACCAGTGGTATAGTAGGAGCTTTGCATGTCTCCTAGTTCAGCCTAAGCTGCTCTGCTAAGCTACCTTTTCTATCAGCCTAAGCTGCTAGAACACCTCTTCTACACTAATAAGGGATAACTGGACCTGGTGCAGAGTGTAAGTACCCCTTGGTACCCACTACAAACCAGGCCAGCCTCCTACATTGGTTGTGGAGCGGTGGGATAACTACTTGCAACTACTTACCACTTTGTCATTTTGTACTTTTCATAAGAGAAAAATATACAAAACAAGTTGAGTGTATGTACACCTAACCAAAAGGTTTTGCTTTTCTTCTCTTACTCTATTGCTAAGTGCTGAAAAGTACCTCTAAACTTTCAAAAAGTTTCTGAAAAGTTGAAAAAGTTTTTTTTTGTTTCCTTAAAAAGTTCTGAAACATTTTCTTTCTTTTTCTGTCCCTTAAACCTTTTTTTTTCTATCATGTCTGGTACAGGTCCTACTCTTGATCTGGCCAGCACTGCTTATGAACACCTTAGCTGGAAAGGTGCAAGGAGTCTCTGCATTGATAGAGGTTTAGGGATAGGGAAGAATCCCTCTAGAGAATTGTTGATTAACATGCTCATTGAAAATGATAAGGCCTTAGGTGCCACATCAGGTGAGAAGTTAGCAGATGGTTCACACTCTGATTCTGGGGTAGCCCCAGTAAGAGTGTTAGATGGTATTCTTTCCAACTGCCCCTTAGCAGGCCAAATAGCATAACTGGTACTAATGTGAGTTCTCATCACAGTAGGGATGTCATTCCTGCAGGCCAGGTTGTTAGTGTGCCAATGTAGGAGGCTGGACTGGCTTGTAGTGAGTACCAAGGGGTACTTGCACCTTGCACCAGGCCCAGTTATCCCTTATTAGTGTATAGGGTGTCTAGCAGCTTAGGCTGATAGATAATGGTAGCTTAACAGAGCAGCGTAGGCTGAACTAGGAGACGTGTGAAGCTACTACAGTACCACTTAGTGTCATATGCACAATATCATAAGAAAACACAATACACAGTTATACTAAAAATAAAGGTACTTTATTTTTATGACAATATGCCAAAGTATCTTAGAGTGTACCCTCAGTGAGAGGATAGGAAATATACACAAGATATATATACACAATAGCAAAAATATGCAGTATAGTCTTAGAAAACAGTGCAAACAATGTATAGTTACAATAGGATGCAATGGGGAAACATAGGTGTAAAGAAATGGCTCCCTGTTGCAGTTACCCCCCACTTTTTGCCTGATACTGATGCTGACTTGACTGAGAAGTGTGCTGGGACCCTGCTAACCAGGCCCCAGCACCAGTGTTCTTTCACCTAAAATGTACCATTGTTTCCACAGTTGGCACAACCCTGGCACCTAGGTAAGTCCCTTGTAACTGGTACCCCTGGTACCAAGGGCCCTGATGCCAGGGAAGGTCTCTAAGGGCTGCAGCATGTCTTATGCCACCCTAGGGACCCCTCACTCAGCACAGACACACTGCTTGCCAGCTTGTGTGTGCTGATGGGGAGAAAATGACTAAGTCGACATGGCACTCCCCTCAGGGTGCCATGCCAACCTCCCACTGCCTGTGGCATAGGTAAGTCACCCCTCTAGTAGGCCTTACAGCCCTAAGGCAGGGTGCACTATACCACAGGTGAGGGCATATGTGCATGAGCACTATGCCCCTACAGTGTCTAAGCAAAACCTTAGACATTGTAAGTGCAGGGTAGCCATAAGAGTATATGGGCTGGGAGTCTGTCAAAAACGAACTCCACAGCTCCATAATGGCTACACTGAATACTGGGAAGTTTAGTATCAAACTTCTCAGAATAATAAACCCACACTGATGCCAGTGTTGGATTTATAAAAAAAAATGCACACAGAGGGCATCTTAGAGATACCCCCTGTATTTTACCCAATTGTTCAGTGCAGGACTGACTGGTCTGTGCCAGCCTGCTGCTGAGAGACGAGTGTCTGACCTCATGCGGTGAGAGCCTTTGTGCTCTCTGAGGACAGAAACAAAGCCTGCTCTGGGTGGAGGTGCTTCACACCTCCCCCCTGCAGGAACTGTAACACCTAGCAGTGAGCTTCAAAGGCTCAAGCTTCATGTTACAATGCCCCAGGGCACTCCAGCTAGTGGAGATGCCCGCCCCCTGGACCCAGCCCCCACTTTTGGCGGCAAGTCCAGGAGAAATAATGAGAAAAACAAGGAGGAGTCACTGGCCAGTCAGGACAGCCCCTAAGGTGTCCTGAGCTGAGGTGACTCTGACTTTTAGAAATCCTCCATCTTGCAGATGGAGGATTCCCCCAATAGGATTAGGGATGTGACCCCCTCCCCTTGGGAGGAGGCACAAAGAGGGTGTACTCACCCTCAGGGCTAGTAGCCATTGGCTACTAACCCCCCAGACCTAAACACGCCCTTAAATTTAGTATTTAAGGGCTCCCCCTGAACCTAGAAATTAGATTCCTGCAACAACAAGAAGAAGGACTGCCTAGCTGAAAACCCCTGCAGAGGAAGACCAGAAGACAACAACTGCCTTGGCTCCAGAAACTCACCGGCCTGTCTCCTGCCTTCCAAAGAACTCTGCTCCAGCGACGCCTTCCAAAGGCACCAGCGACCTCTGAATCCTCTGAGGACTGCCCTGCTTCGACGACGACAAGAAACTCCTGAGGACAGCGGACCTGCTCCAAAAAGACTGCAACTTTATCCCAAGGAGCAGCTTTAAAGAACCCTGCAATCTCCCCGCAAGAAGCGTGAGACTTGCAACACTGCACCCGGCGACCCCGACTCGGCTGGTGGAGAACCAACACCTCAGGGAGGACCCCCGGACTACTCTACGACTGTGAGTACCAAAACCTGTCCCCCCTGAGCCCCCACAGTGCCGCCTGCAGAGGGAATCCCGAGGCTTCCCCTGACCGCGACTCTCTGAAACCTAAGTCCCGACGCCTGGAAAAGACCCTGCACCCGCAGCCCCCAGGACCTGAAGGACCGGACTTTCACTGCAGAAGTGACCCCCAGGAGTCCCTCTCCCTTGCCCAAGTGGAGGTTTCCCCGAGGAAGCCCCCCCTTGCCTGCCTGCAGCGCTGAAGAGATCCCTTGATCTCTCATTGACTTCCATTGCGAACCCGACGCTTGTTCTAACACTGCACCCGGCCGCCCCCGCGCCGCTGAGGGTGAAATTTCTGTGTGGGCTTATGTCCCCCCCGGTGCCCTACAAAACCCCCCTGGTCTGCCCTCCGAAGACGCGGGTACTTACCTGCTGGCAGACTGGAACCGGGGCACCCCCTTCTCTCCATTGAAGCCTATGCGTTTTGGGCACCACTTTGAACTCTGCACCTGACCGGCCCTGAGCTGCTGGTGTGGTAACTTTGGGGTTGCTCTGAACCCCCAACGGTGGGCTACCTTGGACCAAGAACTGAACCCTGTAAGTGTCTTACTTACCTGGTAAAACTAACAAAAACTTACCTCCCCCAGGAACTGTGAAAATTGCACTGTGTCCACTTTTAAAATAGCTATTTGTGAATAACTTGAAAAGTATACATGCAATTGAAATGATTCAAAGTTCCTAATGTACTTACCTGCAATACCTTTCAAACAAGATATTACATGTTAAATTTGAACCTGTGGTTCTTAAAATAAACTAAGAAAATATATTTTTCTATACAAAACCTATTGGCTGGATTTGTCTCTGAGTGTGTGTACCTCATTTATTGTCTATGTGTATGTACAACAAATGCTTAACACTACTCCTTGGATAAGCCTACTGCTCGACCACACTACCACAAAATAGAGCATTAGTATTATCTCTTTTTACCACTATTTTACCTCTAAGGGGAACCCTTGGACTCTGTGCATGCTATTCCTTACTTTGAAATAGCACATACAGAGCCAACTTCCTACAATAGGGATAGGGGCAACACAAACCATATACTCCAAAAGTGGAATGCGAACCACGAATGGACCCCAAACCTATGTGACCTTGTAGAGGGTCTCTGGGACTATTAGAAAATAGTGAGAGTTAGAAAAATAACCCTCCCAAGACCCTGAAAAGTGAGTGCAAAGTGCACTAAAGTTCCCCTAAGGACAAAGAAGTCGTGTTAGAGGAATAATGCAGGAAAGACACAAACCAACAATGCAACAACTGTGGATTTCCAATCTAGGGTACCTGTGGAACAAGGGGACCAAGTCCAAAAGTCACAAGCAAGTCGGAGATGGGCAGATGCCCAGGAAATGCCAGCTGCGGGTGCAAAGAAGCTTCTACTGGACAGAAGAAGCTGAGGTTTCTGCAGGAACGAAAAGAGCTAGAGACTTCCTGTAGGAGGCTGGACTGGCTTGTAGTGAGTACCAAGGGGTACCTGCACCTTGCACCAGGCCCAGTTATCCCTTATTAGTGTATAGGGTGTCTAGCAGCTTAGGCTGATAGATAATGGTAGCTTAGCAAAGCAGCTCAGGCTGAACTAGGAGACGTGTGAAGCTACTACAGTACCACTTAGTGTCATATGCACAATATCATAAGAAAACACAATACACAGTTATACTAAAAATAAAGGTACTTTATTTTTATGACAATATGCCAAAGTATCTTAGAGTGTACCCTCAGTGAGAGGATAGGAAATATACACAAGATATATATACACAATAGCAAAAATATGCCGTATAGTCTTAGAAAACAGTGCAAACAATGTATAGTTACAATAGGATGCAATGGGGAAACATAGGGATAGGGGCAACACAAACCATATACTCCAAAAGTGGAATGCGAACCACGAATGGACCCCAAACCTATGTGACCTTGTAGAGGGTCGCTGGGACTATTGGAAAATAGTGAGAGTTAGCAAAATAACCCTCCCCAAGACCCTGAAAAGTGAGTGCAAAGTGCACTAAAGTTCCCCTAAGGACAAAATAGTCGTGTTAGAGGGAGAATGCAAGGAAAACACAAATCAGCAATGCAACAACGATGGATTCCTGTCTGAGGGTACCTGTGGAACAAGGGGACCAAGTCCAAAAGTCACAAGCAGCTCGGAGATGGGCAGATGCCCAAGAAATGCCAGCGGTTGGTGCAAAGAAGCTCTTACTAGGCTGAAGAACTGTGAATACTGCAGGAACGACAAGGGCTAGAGACTTCCCCTTTGGAGGATGGATCCCCCACGCCTTGGAGAGTCGTGCAGAAGTGTTTTCCCGCCGGATGGACGCCAACAAGCCTTGCTACACGCAAATCGTGCGTTTGGCGTTTTTGGACGCTGCTGGGGCCCAGGAGGGACCAGGAGGTCGCAAATTAGACCTGCAGAGAGAGGGGACGTCGAGCAAGACAAAGAGCCCTCACTGAAGCAGGTAGCACCCGGAAAAGTGCCAGAAACAGGCACTACGAGGATGCGTGAAACGGTGCTCGCCGAAGTTGCACAAAGGAGTCCCACGTCGCCGGAGACCAACTTAGAAAGTCGTGCAATGCAGGTTAGAGTGCCGTGGACCCAGGCTTGGCTGTGCACGAAGGATTTCCGCCGGAAGTGCACAGGGGCCGGAGTAGCTTGCAAAGTCGCGGTCCCCAGCAATGCAGCCCAGCGAGGTGAGGCAAGGACTTACCTCCACCAAACTCGGGCTGAAGAGTCACTGGACTGTGGGGGTCACTTGGACGGTGTCGCTGGATTCGAGGGACCTCGCTCGTCGTGCTGAGAGGAGACCCAAGGGACCGGTAATGCAGCTTTTTGGTGCCTGCGGTTGCAGGGGGAAGATTCCGTCGACCCACGGGAGATTTCTTCGGAGCTTCTGGTGCAGAGAGGAGGCAGACTACCCCCACAGCATGCACAAGCAGGAAAACAGTCGAGAAGGCGGCAGGATCAGCGTTACAGAGTTGCAGTAGTCGTCTTTGCTACTATGTTGCAGGTTTGCAGGCTTCCAGCGCGGTCAGCGGTCGATTCCTTATCAGAAGGTGAAGAGGGAGATGCAGAGGAACTCGGCTGAGCTCATGCATTCGTTATCTAAAGTTTCCCCAGAGACAGAGACCCTAAATAGCCAGAAAAGAGGGTTTGGCTACCTAGGAGAGAGGAAAGGCTACTAACACCTGAAGGAGCCTATCAGCAGGAGTCTCTGACGTCACCTGGTGGCACTGGCCACTCAGAGCAGTCCAGTGTGCCAGCAGCACCTCTGTTTCCAAGATGGCAGAGGTCTGGAGCACACTGGAGGAGCTCTGGACACCTCCCAGGGGAGGTGCAGGTCAGGGGAGTGGTCACTCCCCTTTCCTTTGTCCAGTTTCGCGCCAGAGCAGGGGCTAAGGGGTCCCTGAACCGGTGTAGACTGGCTTATGCAGAATTGGGCACATCTGTGCCCAACAAAGCATTTCCAGAGGCTGGGGGAGGCTACTCCTCCCCTGCCTTCACACCATTTTCCAAAGGGAGAGGGTGTCACACCCTCTCTCAGAGGAAGTTCTTTGTTCTGCCATCCTGGGCCAGGCCTGGCTGGACCCCAGGAGGGCAGCTGCCTGTCTGAGGGGTTGGCAGCAGCAGCAGCTGCAGAGAAACCCCAGGAAGGGCAGTCTGGCAGTACCAGGGTCTGTGCTACAGACCACTGGGATCATGGAATTGTACCAACAATGCCAGGATGGCATAGAGGGGGCAATTCCATGATCATAGACATGTTACATGGCCATATTCGGAGTTACCATGGTGAAGCTACATATAGGTAGTGACCTATATGTAGTGCACGCGTGTAATGGTGTCCCCGCACTCACAAAGTTCAGTGAATTGGCTCTGAACAATGTGGGGGCACCTTGGCTAGTGCCAGGGTGCCCTCACACTAAGTAACTTTGCACCTAACCTTTACCAGGTAAAGGTTAGACATATAGGTGACTTATAAGTTACTTAAGTGCAGTGTAAAATGGCTGTGAAATAACGTGGACGTTATTTCACTCAGGCTGCAGTGGCAGGCCTGTGTAAGAATTGTCAGAGCTCCCTATGGGTGGCAAAAGAAATGCTGCAGCCCATAGGGATCTCCTGGAACCCCAATACCCTGGGTACCTCAGTACCATATACTAGGGAATTATAAGGGTGTTCCAGTAAGCCAATGTAAATTGGTAAAAATGGTCACTAGCCTGTCAGTGACAATTTGGAAAGAAATGAGAGAGCATAACCACTGAGGTTCTGATTAGCAGAGCCTCAGTGAGACAGTTAGTCACTACACAGGTAACACATTCAGGCACACTTATGAGCACTGGGGCCCTGGGTTACCAGGGTCCCAGTGACACATACAACTAAAACAACATATATACAGTGAAAAATGGGGGTAACATGCCAGGCAAGATGGTACTTTCCTACACAACCCCCCCCCAAACGAAGGACAATAAGACTAGCCATTACCTGATGAGTCTTCATTGTCTAAGTGGAAATATCTGGAGAGTCCATCTGCATTGGAGTGGCTACTCCCAGGTCTATGTTCCACTGTATAGTCCATTCCCTGTAGGGATATGGACCACCTCAACAATTTAGGATTTTCACCTTTCATTTGTTTTAGCCAAAGTAGAGGTTTGTGGTCTGTCTGAACAATGAAGTGAGTGCCAAACAGGTATGGCCTCAACTTCTTCAGAGCCCAGACCACAGCAAAGGCCTCCCTCTCAATGGCAGACCAACGCTTTTCTCTAGGGGTCAACCTTCTACTAATAAAAGCAACAGGTTGATCCTGGCCCTCAGAATTAAGTTGTGATAGGACTGCCCCTACTCCTAATTCAGATGCATCAGTTTGGACATAGAATTTTTTAGAGTAACAAGGGCTTTTCAGGACAGGTGCAGAGCACATGGCCTGCTTCAGCTCCTCAAAAGCTTTCTGACAGTTTGCTGTCCATAATACCTTTTTAGGCATTTTCTTGGATGTGAGGTCATTAAGAGGGGCTGCAATGGAGCCATAGTTCTTAATGAACCTCCTGTAATACCCAGTGAGGCCTAGGAAGGCTCTCACCTGAGTCTGAGTGGTAGGGGGAACCCAATCAATAATAGTTTGGATTTTCCCCTGAAGTGGTGCAATCTGTTCCCCACCAAAAAGGTGTCCCAGATAAACCACCTTACCCTGCCCTATCTGGCACTTTGAAGCCTTGATAGTGAGGCCTGCCTTTTGCAGGGCCTCAAAAACTTTCCAAAGGTGGACCAGGTGATCATCCCAGCTGGAGCTAAAGACAGCTATATCATCCAAATATGCTGCACTGAAAGCCTCCAGCCCTTGCAGGACTGTGTTCACCAACCTCTGAAAAGTGGCAGGTGCATTTTTCAAACCAAAAGGCATTACAGTAAACTGGTAATGTCCTCCAATGGTAGAAAATGCAGTCTTAGGTTTAGCATCTTCTGACATTTTGATCTGCCAATACCCTGCAGTCAAATCAAAAGTGCTTAGATACTTGGCAGATGCCAGTGTATCTATGAGCTCATCTGCCCTGGGTATAGGGTGAGCATCAGTTTTGGTTACCAAGTTGAGACCTCTATAGTCTACACAAAACCGCATTTCTTTCTTTCCATCTTTAGAATTGGGTTTTGGTACCAGTACCACAGGAGAAGCCCATGGACTGTCAGAGTGCTCAACCACTCCTAGTTCTAACATTTTCTGAACTTCTTGCTTTATGCAGTCCCTGACATGGTCAGGCTGCCTATAGATCTTACTTTTGACAGGTAAACTGTCTCCAGTATCTATAGTGTGCTCACACCAAGAAGTGGTGCCTGGCACAATGGAGAAGAGTTCTGAAAATTGTCCTAGGAGATTTATGCAATTATCTTTCTGCTCAGCAGTAAGACAATCAGCCAAAACTACACCTTCCACAAGAGCATCTTGCTCTGTGGAAGAGAAGAGATCAGGTAGAGGATCACTGTCTTCTTCCTGTCCCTCATCTGTTGCCATGAGCAGGGTGAGATCAGCCCTGTCATAGTAGGGTTTCAGGCGGTTGACATGGAGCACCCTAAGGGGACTCCTGGCAGTGCCTAAGTCAACCAAGTAGGTGACTTCACCCTTCTTTTCAACAATTGTGTGGGGTCCACTCCATTTATCTTGGAGTGCTCTTGGGGCCACAGGCTCCAAGACCCACACTTTCTGCCCTGGTTGGTACTGAACCAAAACAGCCTTCTGATCATGCCATTGCTTCTGGAGCTCTTGGCTGGCCTGAAGGTTTTTACTGGCCTTTTTCATGTACTCAGCCATCCTTGATCTGAGGCCAAGTACATAATCCACAATATCCTGCTTAGGAGCTTTTAAAGGTTGTTCCCAACCCTCCTTTACAAGTGTGAGTGGACCCCTAACAGGGTGTCCAAAAAGAAGTTCAAAGGGGCTGAAGCCCACTCCTTTCTGGGGTACCTCCCTGTAGGCAATAAGGAGGCATGGTAGAAGGATATCCCATCTCCTGCGGAGTTTTTCAGGGAGTCCCATAATCATGCCTTTGAGAGTTTTATTAAATCTCTCCACCAGTCCATTTGTTTGTGGATGATAGGGTGTTGTGAACTTGTAAGTTACACCACACTCCTTCCACATGGCCTTTAAGTATGCAGACATGAAATTGCTTCCTCTGTCTGATACTACTTCCTTTGGGAAGCCCACCCTGGAAAATATTCCCAGGAGGGCCTTTGCCACTGCAGGAGCTGTAGTGGTCCTTAAAGGAATTGCTTCAGGATATCTTGTGGCATGGTCCACTACCACCAAGATAAACCTATTGCCTGAAGCAGTAGGAGGGTCAAGGGGGCCAACTATGTCAACCCCTACCCTTTCAAAGGGAACCCCAACCACAGGCAGTGGGATAAGGGGTGCCTTTGGAGTGCCACCTGTCTTGCCACTGGCTTGACAGGTTTCACAGGACTTACAAAATTCTTTTGTGTCCTCAGACATCCTAGGCCAATGAAACAGTGGTACCAATCTGTCCCAAGTTTTCATTTGACCCAGGTGCCCAGCTAAGGGAATGTCATGTGCCAGTGTTAGGAGGAACTTTCTGTACTCCTGAGGAATCACTAATCTCCTGGCAGCTCCAGGTTTAGGATCCCTATGCTCAGTGTACAAGAGGTTGTCCTCCCAGTAAACTCTGTGTGAGTCACTGACATCCCCATTAGCCTGTTTGACAGCTTGCTGTCTGAGACCCTCTAATGAGGGACAGGTTTGCTGTGCCACACTCAGCTCCTCTCTGGCAGGCCCCCCTTCACCCAAAAGCTCAGCAGTGTCTGCTTCCAGCTCCTCTGGTGTAGGTTCTGCACAGGGAGGGAATTCTTCTTCCTCAGAAGTAGAATCCACTGTAGAGGGAGGGATAGTAGGAAGTGGTTTGCTTCTACTAGCCCTAGCTTTAGGGAGCACTTGGTCCATTGTTCCAGGATCCAAGCTTCCCTGTCCTTTTTGCTTTTTGGCCTGAGCCCTTGTCAAAGCAAAAATATGCCCTGGGATGCCCAGCATTGCTGCATGGGCCTCCAACTCCACATCTGACCAAGCTGATGTCTCCAAATCGTTCCCTAATAGACAGTCTACAGGTAAATCTGAAGCTACCACAACTTTCTTTGGACCAGATACCCCCCCCCAGTTGAGATTTACAACAGCCATGGGGTGGCTTTGTGTTATGTTGTGAGCATCGGTTACTTGGTACTGGTGTCCAAGTATGTGTTGTTCAGGGTGCACCAGTTTCTCAATCACCATTGTGACACTGGCACCTGTGTCCCTGTAGGCCTGGACCTCCACACCATTTATTAGGGTTAGTTGCTTGTACTTCTCCAAGTTATGGGGGCAAGCAACCAAAGTGGCTAAGTCAATAGCCCCTTCAGAGACTAAAGTAGCCTCTGTGGTCTCCCTAATCAGACCAACCCCAACTAAATTACCAAAAGTGAGCCCAGCTACTCCCTTGGATTGGCTATTAGTAGGTTTGCTCCCACCACCACTGCTATTAGTAGGGACACTAGGTGTAGCAGTAGGGGTTGTAGTGGTAGGAGCTGTGGTGCCTTTCTTTGGACAACTGGGATCTGTTGTCCAATGGCCTTTTATCTTACATAAATAGCACCATGGTTTCTTTTCCTTGTTCTGATTGAAGGAGGATTTGGGCCCACCACCCCCACCAGAGTGTTTTTGTGGGCCTGATGAAGACTCATTTTTAGATTTGTCCCCACCCTTGTCAGAAGACTTACCATCCTTCTTTTTGTTGCCATCTTTGTCACCCCCTGTATGAACTTTTCTGTTCACTCTTGTTCTGACCCATTTGTCTGCCTTCTTTCCCAATTCTTGGGGAGAGGTCAGATCAGAGTCCACCAAGTACTGGTGCAACAAATCAGACACACAATTATTAAGAATATGCTCTCTCAGGATCAAGTTATACAGGCTGTCATAATCAGTAACTTTACTGCCATGTAACCACCCCTCCAAGGCCTTCACTGCCTGGTCAATGAAATCAACCCAGTCTTGTGAAGACTCCTTTTTGGTATCTCTGAACTTTATCCTGTACTGTTCAGTGGTTAAGCCATAACCATCCAGGAGTGCATTCTTAAGAACTTGGAAATTGTTAGCATCATTTTCTTTTACAGTAAGGAGCCTATCCCTACCTTTTCCAGTAAATGATAGCCATAGGATAGCAGCCCACTGCTTTTGAGGGACATCCTGTACAACACAGGCCCTCTCAAGTGCAGCAAACCACTTGTTAATGTCATCCCCCTCCTTGTAAGGGGGTGTAGGAAAGTACCATCTTGCCTGGCATGTTACCCCCATTTTTCACTGTATATATGTTGTTTTAGTTGTATGTGTCACTGGGACCCTGGTAACCCAGGGCCCCAGTGCTCATAAGTGTGCCTGAATGTGTTACCTGTGTAGTGACTAACTGTCTCACTGAGGCTCTGCTAATCAGAACCTCAGTGGTTATGCTCTCTCATTTCTTTCCAAATTGTCACTGACAGGCTAGTGACCATTTTTTACCAATTTACATTGGCTTACTGGAACACCCTTATAATCCCCTAGTATATGGTACTGAGGTACCCAGGGTATTGGGGTTCCAGGAGATCCCTATGGGCTGCAGCATGTCTTTTGCCACCCATAGGGAGCTCTGACAATTCTTACACAGGCCTGCCACTGCAGCCTGAGTGAAATAACGTCCACGTTATTTCACAGCCATTTTACACTGCACTTAAGTAACTTATAAGTCACCTATATGTCTAACCTTTACCTGGTAAAGGTTAGGTGCAAAGTTACTTAGTGTGAGGGCACCCTGGCACTAGCCAAGGTGCCCCCACATTGTTCAGAGCCAATTCACTGAACTTTGTGAGTGCGGGGACACCATTACACGCGTGCACTACATATAGGTCACTACCTATATGTAGCTTCACCATGGTAACTCCGAATATGGCCATGTAACATGTCTATGATCATGGAATTGCCCCCTCTATGCCATCCTGGCATTGTTGTTACAATTCCATGATCCCAGTGGTCTGTAGCACAGACCCTGGTACTGCCAGACTGCCCTTCCTGGGGTTTCTCTGCAGCTGCTGCTGCTGCCAACCCCTCAGACAGGCAGCTGCCCTCCTGGGGTCCAGCCAGGCCTGGCCCAGGATGGCAGAACAAAGAACTTCCTCTGAGAGAGGGTGTGACACCCTCTCCCTTTGGAAAATGGTGTGAAGGCAGGGGAGGAGTAGCCTCCCCCAGCCTCTGGAAATGCTTTGTTGGGCACAGATGTGCCCAATTCTGCATAAGCCAGTCTACACCGGTTCAGGACCCCTTAGCCCCTGCTCTGGCGCGAAACTGGACAAAGGAAAGGGGAGTGACCACTCCCCTGACCTGCACCTCCCCTGGGAGGTGTCCAGAGCTCCTCCAGTGTGCTCCAGACCTCTGCCATCTTGGAAACAGAGGTGCTGCTGGCACACTGGACTGCTCTGAGTGGCCAGTGCCACCAGGTGACGTCAGAGACTCCTTGTGATAGGCTCCTTCAGGTGTTAGTAGCCTTTCCTCTCTCCTAGGTAGCCAAACTCTCTTTTCTGGCTATTTAGGGTCTCTGTCTCTGGGGAAACTTTAGATAACGAATGCATGAGCTCAGCCGAGTTCCTCTGCATCTCCCTCTTCACCTTCTGATAAGGAATCGACCGCTGACCGCGCTGGAAGCCTGCAAACCTGCAACATAGTAGCAAAGACGACTACTGCAACTCTGTAACGCTGATCCTGCCGCCTTCTCGACTGTTTTCCTGCTTGTGCATGCTGTGGGGGTAGTCTGCCTCCTCTCTGCACCAGAAGCTCCGAAGAAATCTCCCGTGGGTCGACGGAATCTTCGCCCTGCAACCGCAGGCACCAAAAAGCTGCATTACCGGTCCCTTGGGTCTCCTCTCAGCACGACGAGCGAGGTCCCTCGAATCCAGCGACACCGTCCAAGTGACCCCCACAGTCCAGTGACTCTTCAGCCCGAGTTTGGTGGAGGTAAGTCCTTGCCTCACCTCGCTGGGCTGCATTGCTGGGAACCGCGACTTTGCAAGCTTCTCCGGCCCCTGTGCACTTCCGGCGGAAATCCTGTGTGCACAGCCAAGCCTGGGTCCACGGCACTCTAACCTGCATTGCACGACTTTCTAAGTTGGTCTCCGGCGACGTGGGACTCCTTTGTGCAACTTCGGCGAGCACCGTTTCACGCATCCTCGTAGTGCCTGTTTCTGGCACTTCTCCGGGTGCTACCTGCTTTAGTGAGGGCTCTTTGTCTTGCTCGACGTCCCCTCTCTCTGCAGGTCCAATTTGCGACCTCCTGGTCCCTCCTGGGCCCCAGCAGCGTCCAAAAACGCCAAACGCACGATTTGCGTGTAGCAAGGCTTGTTGGCGTCCATCCAGCGGGAAAACACTTCTGCACGACTCTCCAAGGCGTGGGGGATCCATCCTCCAAAGGGGAAGTCTCTAGCCCTTGTCGTTCCTGCAGTATTCACAGTTCTTCAGCCTAGTAAGAGCTTCTTTGCACCAACCGCTGGCATTTCTTGGGCATCTGCCCATCTCCGAGCTGCTTGTGACTTTTGGACTTGGTCCCCTTGTTCCACAGGTACCCTCAGACAGGAATCCATCGTTGTTGCATTGCTGATTTGTGTTTTCCTTGCATTCTCCCTCTAACACGACTATTTTGTCCTTAGGGGAACTTTAGTGCACTTTGCACTCACTTTTCAGGGTCTTGGGGAGGGTTATTTTGCTAACTCTCACTATTTTCCAATAGTCCCAGCGACCCTCTACAAGGTCACATAGGTTTGGGGTCCATTCGTGGTTCGCATTCCACTTTTGGAGTAAATGGTTTGTGTTGCCCCTATCCCTATGTTTCCCCATTGCATCCTATTGTAACTATACATTGTTTGCACTGTTTTCTAAGACTATACTGCATATTTTTGCTATTGTGTATATATATCTTGTGTATATTTCCTATCCTCTCACTGAGGGTACACTCTAAGATACTTTGGCATATTGTCATAAAAATAAAGTACCTTTATTTTTAGTATAACTGTGTATTGTGTTTTCTTATGATATTGTGCATATGACACTAAGTGGTACTGTAGTAGCTTCACACGTCTCCTAGTTCAGCCTGAGCTGCTTTGCTAAGCTACCATTATCTATCAGCCTAAGCTGCTAGACACCCTATACACTAATAAGGGATAACTGGGCCTGGTGCAAGGTGCAAGTACCCCTTGGTACTCACTACAAGCCAGTCCAGCCTCCTACATTGGTTGTGCAGCGGTGGGATAAGTGCTTTGAGACTACTTACCACTCTTGTCATTGTACTTTTCATAAGAGAAAAATATACAAAACAAGGTCAGTGTATATACACATAGCCAAAAAGTTTTGCATTTCCTCTTTTCACTCTTTTCTAAGTGCTGAAAAGTACTTCTAAACTTTCAAAAAGTTCTTAAAAGTTTAAAAAGTTTTTTCTGTCTTTCCAAAAAGTTCTGAAAACTTTTTTCTCTTTGTCTATCACTTTAACTCTCTCTAAAAAATGTCTGGCACAGGCCAAAAAGTTGAACTGTCCAAACTTGCATATGATCACCTTAGCTGGAAAGGAGCAAGGAGTCTCTGCATAGAGAGAGGTTTGAGTGTAGGGAAGAATCCTTCCTTAGAACTGTTAATTAATATGCTTAGAGTACAGGATAAGGCCATAAGTGCCCAATCTGTAGAAAAAGTAGCTAATGGTTCTCAATCTGATCCAGGGACTCCCCCAGGAAAAGGTTCAGGAAAGAAACTTCTCAGCCTGCCCATTACTAGACAGTCTAGCATAGTTGGTACAGAGGTTGAATCACATCATACTGATGATGTGCTCTCACATTATACTGGTAGCCAAGCTGTTAGGGTGCCCTCTGTAAGGGACAGGTCTCCTTCTGTTCATTCCCATCATACCTCTGTATCTAGAAATGTCCCTCCCACCCACCCTGATGACAGATTGTTAGAAAGGGAGCTCAATAGATTGAGAGTGGAGCAAACCAGACTGAAGCTCAAGAAGCAACAGCTGGATTTGGATAGACAGTCTTTAGAAATAGAGAGGGAAAGACAGAAGATGGGTTTAGATACCCATGGTGGCAGCAGCAGTATTCCCCATAGTCATCCTGCAAAAGAGCATGATTCCAGGAATCTGCATAAGATAGTTCCCCCTTACAAGGAGGGGGATGACATTAACAAGTGGTTTGCTGCACTTGAGAGGGCCTGTGTTGTACAGGATGTCCCTCAAAAGCAGTGGGCTGCTATCCTATGGCTATCATTTACTGGAAAAGGTAGGGATAGGCTCCTTACTGTAAAAGAAAATGATGCTAACAATTTCCAAGTTCTTAAGAATGCACTCCTGGATGGTTATGGCTTAACCACTGAACAGTACAGGATAAAGTTCAGAGATACCAAAAAGGAGTCTTCACAAGACTGGGTTGATTTCATTGACCAGGCAGTGAAGGCCTTGGAGGGGTGGTTACATGGCAGTAAAGTTACTGATTATGACAGCCTGTATAACTTGATCCTGAGAGAGCATATTCTTAATAATTGTGTGTCTGATTTGTTGCACCAGTACTTGGTGGACTCTGATCTGACCTCTCCCCAAGAATTGGGAAAGAAGGCAGACAAATGGGTCAGAACAAGAGTGAACAGAAAAGTTCATACAGGGGGTGACAAAGATGGCAACAAAAAGAAGGATGGTAAGTCTTCTGACAAGGGTGGGGACAAATCTAAAAATGAGTCTTCATCAGGCCCACAAAAACACTCTGGTGGGGGTGGTGGGCCCAAATCCTCCTTTAATCAGAACAAGGAAAAGAAACCATGGTGCTATTTATGTAAGATAAAAGGCCATTGGACAACAGATCCCAGTTGTCCAAAGAAAGGCACCACAGCTCCTACCACTACAACCCCTACTGCTACACCTAGTGTCCCTACTAATAGCAGTGGTGGTGGGAGCAAACCTACTAATAGCCAATCCAAGGGAGCAGCTGGGCTCACTTTTGGTAATTTAGTTGGGGTTGGTCTGATTAGGGAGACCACAGAGGCTACTTTAGTCTCTGAAGGGGCTATTGACTTAGCCACTTTGGTTGCTTGCCCCCATAACTTGGAGAAGTACAAGCAACTAACCCTAATAAATGGTGTTGAGGTCCAGGCCTACAGGGACACAGGTGCCAGTGTCACAATGGTGATTGAGAAACTGGTGCACCCTGAACAACACATACTTGGACACCAGTACCAAGTAACCGATGCTCACAACATAACACAAAGCCACCCCATGGCTGTTGTAAATCTCAACTGGGGGGGGTTTCTGGTCCAAAGAAAGTTGTGGTAGCTTCAGATTTACCTGTAGACTGTCTATTAGGGATCGATTTGGAGACATCAGCTTGGTCAGATGTGGAGTTGGAGGCCCATGCAGCAATGCTGGGCATCCCAGGGCATATTTTTGCTTTGACAAGGGCTCAGGCCAAAAAGCAAAAAGGACAGGGAAGCTTGGATCCTGGAACAATGGACCAAGTGCTCCCTAAAGCTAGGGCTAGTAGAAGCAAACCACTTCCTACTATCCCTCCCTCTACAGTGGATTCTACTTCTGAGGAAGAAGAATTCCCTCCCTGTGCAGAACCTACACCAGAGGAGCTGGAAGCAGACACTGCTGAGCTTTTGGGTGAAGGGGGGCCTGCCAGAGAGGAGCTGAGTGTGGCACAGCAAACCTGTCCCACATTAGAGGGTCTCAGACAGCAAGCTGTCAAACAGGCTAATGGGGATGTCAGTGACTCACACAGAGTTTACTGGGAGGACAACCTCTTGTACACTGAGCATAGGGATCCTAAACCTGGAGCTGCCAGGAGATTAGTGATTCCTCAGGAGTACAGAAAGTTCCTCCTAACACTGGCACATGACATTCCCTTAGCTGGGCACCTGGGTCAAATGAAAACTTGGGACAGATTGGTACCATTGTTTCATTGGCCTAGGATGTCTGAGGACACAAAAGAATTTTGTAAGTCCTGTGAAACCTGTCAAGCCAGTGGCAAGACAGGTGGCACTCCAAAGGCACCCCTTATCCCACTGCCTGTGGTTGGGGTTCCCTTTGAAAGGGTAGGGGTTGACATAGTTGGCCCCCTTGACCCTCCTACTGCTTCAGGCAATAGGTTTATCTTGGTGGTAGTGGACCATGCCACAAGATATCCTGAAGCAATTCCTTTAAGGACCACTACAGCTCCTGCAGTGGCAAAGGCCCTCCTGGGAATATTTTCCAGGGTGGGCTTCCCAAAGGAAGTAGTATCAGACAGAGGAAGCAATTTCATGTCTGCATACTTAAAGGCCATGTGGAAGGAGTGTGGTGTAACTTACAAGTTCACAACACCCTATCATCCACAAACAAATGGACTGGTGGAGAGATTTAATAAAACTGTCAAAGGCATGATTATGGGACTCCCTGAAAAACTCCGCAGGAGATGGGATATCCTTCTACCATGCCTCCTTTTTGCCTACAGGGAGGTACCCCAGAAAGGAGTGGGCTTCAGCCCCTTTGAACTTCTTTTTGGACACCCTGTTAGGGGTCCACTCACACTTGTAAAGGAGGGTTGGGAACAACCTTTAAAAGCTCCTAAACAGGATATTGTGGACTATGTACTTGGCCTCAGATCAAGGATGGCTGAGTACATGAAAAAGGCCAGTAAAAACCTTCAGGCCAGCCAAGAGCTCCAGAAGCAATGGCATGATCAGAAGGCTGTTTTGGTTCAGTACCAACCAGGGCAGAAAGTGTGGGTCTTGGAGCCTGTGGCCCCAAGAGCACTCCAAGATAAATGGAGTGGACCCCACACAATTGTTGAAAAGAAGGGTGAAGTCACCTACTTGGTTGACTTAGGCACTGCAAGGAGTCCCCTTAGGGTGCTCCATGTCAACCGCCTGAAACCCTACTATGACAGGGCTGATCTCACCCTGCTCATGGCAACAGATGAGGGACAGGAAGAAGACAGTGATCCTCTACCTGATCTCTTCTCTTCCACAGAGCAAGATGCTCTTGTGGAAGGTGTAGTTTTGGCTGATTGTCTTACTGCTGAGCAGAAAGATAATTGCATAAATCTCCTAGGACAATTTTCAGAACTCTTCTCCATTGTGCCAGGCACCACTTCTTGGTGTGAGCACACTATAGATACTGGAGACAGTTTACCTGTCAAAAGTAAGATCTATAGGCAGCCTGACCATGTCAGGGACTGCATAAAGCAAGAAGTTCAGAAAATGTTAGAACTAGGAGTGGTTGAGCACTCTGACAGTCCATGGGCTTCTCCTGTGGTACTGGTACCAAAACCCAATTCTAAAGATGGAAAGAAAGAAATGCGGTTTTGTGTAGACTATAGAGGTCTCAACTTGGTAACCAAAACTGATGCTCACCCTATACCCAGGGCAGATGAGCTCATAGATACACTGGCATCTGCCAAGTATCTAAGCACTTTTGATTTGACTGCAGGGTATTGGCAGATCAAAATGTCAGAAGATGCTAAACCTAAGACTGCATTTTCTACCATTGGAGGACATTACCAGTTTACTGTAATGCCTTTTGGTTTGAAAAATGCACCTGCCACTTTTCAGAGGTTGGTGAACACAGTCCTGCAAGGGCTGGAGGCTTTCAGTGCAGCATATTTGGATGATATAGCTGTCTTTAGCTCCAGCTGGGATGATCACCTGGTCCACCTTTGGAAAGTTTTGGAGGCCCTGCAAAAGGCAGGCCTCACTATCAAGGCTTCAAAGTGCCAGATAGGGCAGGGTAAGGTGGTTTATCTGGGACACCTTGTTGGTGGGGAACAGATTGCACCACTTCAGGGGAAAATCCAAACTATTATTGATTGGGTTCCCCCTACCACTCAGACTCAGGTGAGAGCCTTCCTAGGCCTCACTGGGTATTACAGGAGGTTCATTAAGAACTATGGCTCCATTGCAGCCCCTCTTAATGACCTCACATCCAAGAAAATGCCTAAAAAGGTATTATGGACAGCAAACTGTCAGAAAGCTTTTGAGGAGCTGAAGCAGGCCATGTGCTCTGCACCTGTCCTGAAAAGCCGTTGTTACTCTAAAAAATTCTATGTCCAAACTGATGCATCTGAATTAGGAGTAGGGGCAGTCCTATCACAACTTAATTCTGAGGGCCAGGATCAACCTGTTGCTTTTATTAGTAGAAGGTTGACCCCTAGAGAAAAGCGTTGGTCTGCCATTGAGAGGGAGGCCTTTGCTGTGGTCTGGGCTCTGAAGAAGTTGAGGCCATACCTGTTTGGCACTCACTTCATTGTTCAGACAGACCACAAACCTCTACTTTGGCTAAAACAAATGAAAGGTGAAAATCCTAAATTGTTGAGGTGGTCCATATCCCTACAGGGAATGGACTATACAGTGGAACATAGACCTGGGAGTAGCCACTCCAATGCAGATGGACTCTCCAGATATTTCCACTTAGACAATGAAGACTCATCAGGTAATGGCTAGTCTTATTGTCCTTCGTTTGGGGGGGGGGGGTTGTGTAGGAAAGTACCATCTTGCCTGGCATGTTACCCCCATTTTTCACTGTATATATGTTGTTTTAGTTGTATGTGTCACTGGGACCCTGGTAACCCAGGGCCCCAGTGCTCATAAGTGTGCCTGAATGTGTTACCTGTGTAGTGACTAACTGTCTCACTGAGGCTCTGCTAATCAGAACCTCAGTGGTTATGCTCTCTCATTTCTTTCCAAATTGTCACTGACAGGCTAGTGACCATTTTTTACCAATTTACATTGGCTTACTGGAACACCCTTATAATCCCCTAGTATATGGTACTGAGGTACCCAGGGTATTGGGGTTCCAGGAGATCCCTATGGGCTGCAGCATGTCTTTTGCCACCCATAGGGAGCTCTGACAATTCTTACACAGGCCTGCCACTGCAGCCTGAGTGAAATAACGTCCACGTTATTTCACAGCCATTTTACACTGCACTTAAGTAACTTATAAGTCACCTATATGTCTAACCTTTACCTGGTAAAGGTTAGGTGCAAAGTTAATTAGTGTGAGGGCACCCTGGCACTAGCCAAGGTGCCCCCACATTGTTCAGAGCCAATTCACTGAACTTTGTGAGTGCGGGGACACCATTACACGCGTGCACTACATATAGGTCACTACCTATATGTAGCTTCACCATGGTAACTCCGAATATGGCCATGTAACATGTCTATGATCATGGAATTGCCCCCTCTATGCCATCCTGGCATTGTTGGTACAATTCCATGATCCCAGTGGTCTGTAGCACAGACCCTGGTACTGCCAGACTGCCCTTCCTGGGGTTTCTCTGCAGCTGCTGCTGCTGCCAACCCCTCAGACAGGCAGCTGCCCTCCTGGGGTCCAGCCAGGCCTGGCCCAGGATGGCAGAACAAAGAACTTCCTCTGAGAGAGGGTGTGACACCCTCTCCCTTTGGAAAATGGTGTGAAGGCAGGGGAGGAGTAGCCTCCCCCAGCCTCTGGAAATGCTTTGTTGGGCACAGATGTGCCCAATTCTGCATAAGCCAGTCTACACCGGTTCAGGGACCCCTTAGCCCCTGCTCTGGCGCGAAACTGGACAAAGGAAAGGGGAGTGACCACTCCCCTGACCTGCACCTCTCCTGGGAGGTGTCCAGAGCTCCTCCAGTGTGCTCCAGACCTCTGCCATCTTGGAAACAGAGGTGCTGCTGGCACACTGGACTGCTCTGAGTGGCCAGTGCCACCAGGTGACGTCAGAGACTCCTTGTGATAGGCTCCTTCAGGTGTTAGTAGCCTTTCCTCTCTCCTAGGTAGCCAAACCCTCTTTTCTGGCTATTTAGGGTCTCTGTCTCTGGGGAAACTTTAGATAACGAATGCATGAGCTCAGCCGAGTTCCTCTGCATCTCCCTCTTCACCTTCTGATAAGGAATCGACCGCTGACCGCGCTGGAAGCCTGCAAACCTGCAACATAGTAGCAAAGACGACTACTGCAACTCTGTAACGCTGATCCTGCCGCCTTCTCGACTGTTTTCCTGCTTGTGCATGCTGTGGGGGTAGTCTGCCTCCTCTCTGCACCAGAAGCTCCGAAGAAATCTCCCGTGGGTCGACGGAATCTTCCCCCTGCAACCGCAGGCACCAAAAAGCTGCATTACCGGTCCCTTGGGTCTCCTCTCAGCACGACGAGCGAGGTCCCTCGAATCCAGCGACACCGTCCAAGTGACCCCCACAGTCCAGTGACTCTTCAGCCCGAGTTTGGTGGAGGTAAGTCCTTGCCTCACCTCGCTGGGCTGCATTGCTGGGAACCGCGACTTTGCAAGCTTCTCCGGCCCCTGTGCACTTCCGGCGGAAATCCTGTGTGCACAGCCAAGCCTGGGTCCACGGCACTCTAACCTGCATTGCACGACTTTCTAAGTTGGTCTCCGGCGACGTGGGACTCCTTTGTGCAACTTCGGCGAGCACCGTTTCACGCATCCTTGTAGTGCCTGTTTCTGGCACTTCTCCGGGTGCTACCTGCTTTAGTGAGGGCTCTTTGTCTTGCTCGACGTCCTCTCTCTCTGCAGGTCCAATTTGCGACCTCCTGGTCCCTCCTGGGCCCCAGCAGCGTCCAAAAACGCCAAACGCACGATTTGCGTGTAGCAAGGCTTGTTGGTGTCCATCCAGCGGGAAAACACTTCTGCACGACTCTCCAAGGCGTGGGGGATCCATCCTCCAAAGGGGAAGTCTCTAGCCCTTGTCGTTCCTGCAGTATTCACAGTTCTTCAGCCTAGTAAGAGCTTCTTTGCTCCAACCGCTGGCATTTCTTGGGCATCTGCCCATCTCCGAGCTGCTTGTGACTTTTGGACTTGGTCCCCTTGTTCCACAGGTACCCTCAGACAGGAATCCATCGTTGTTGCATTGCTGATTTGTGTTTTCCTTGCATTCTCCCTCTAACACTACTATTTTGTCCTTAGGGGAACTTTAGTGCACTTTGCACTCACTTTTCAGGGTCTTGGGGAGGGTTATTTTGCTAACTCTCACTATTTTCCAATAGTCCCAGCGACCCTCTACAAGGTCACATAGGTTTGGGGTCCATTCGTGGTTCGCATTCCACTTTTGGAGTATATGGTTTGTGTTGCCCCTATCCCTATGTTTCCCCATTGCATCCTATTGTAACTATACATTGTTTGCACTGTTTTCTAAGACTATACTGCATATTTTTGCTATTGTGTATATATATCTTGTGTATATTTCCTATCCTCTCACTGAGGGTACACTCTAAGATACTTTGGCATATTGTCATAAAAATAAAGTACCTTTATTTTTAGTATAACTGTGTATTGTGTTTTCTTATGATATTGTGCATATGACACTAAGTGGTACTGTAGTAGCTTCACACGTCTCCTAGTTCAGCCTGAGCTGCTTTGCTAAGCTACCATTATCTATCAGCCTAAGCTGCTAGACACCCTATACACTAATAAGGGATAACTGGGCCTGGTGCAAGGTGCAAGTACCCCTTGGTACTCACTACAAGCCAGTCCAGCCTCCTACAGGGGGAACTATCTTATGCAGATTCCTGGAATCATGCTCTTTTGCAGGATGACTATGGGGAATACTGCTGCTGCCACCGTGGGTGTCTAAACCCATTTTCTGTCTTTCCCTCTCTATTTCTAAAGACTGTCTATCCAAATCCAGCTGTTGCTTCTTGAGCTTCAGTCTGGTTTGCTCCACTCTCAATCTATTGAGCTCCCTTTCTAACAATCTGTCATCAGGGTGGGTGGGAGGGACATTTCTAGATACAGAGGTATGATGGGAATGAACAGAAGGAGACCTGTCCCTTACAGAGGGCACCCTAACAGCTTGGCTACCAGTATAATGTGAGAGCACATCATCAGTATGATGTGATTCAACCTCTGTACCAACTATGCTAGACTGTCTAGTAATGGGCAGGCTGAGAAGTTTCTTTCCTGAACCTTTTCCTGGGGGAGTCCCTGGATCAGATTGAGAACCATTAGCTACTTTTTCTACAGATTGGGCACTTATGGCCTTATCCTGTACTCTAAGCATATTAATTAACAGTTCTAAGGAAGGATTCTTCCCTACACTCAAACCTCTCTCTATGCAGAGACTCCTTGCTCCTTTCCAGCTAAGGTGATCATATGCAAGTTTGGACAGTTCAACTTTTTGGCCTGTGCCAGACATTTTTTAGAGAGAGTTAAAGTGATAGACAAAGAGAAAAAAGTTTTCAGAACTTTTTGGAAAGACAGAAAAAACTTTTTAAACTTTTAAGAACTTTTTGAAAGTTTAGAAGTACTTTTCAGCACTTAGAAAAGAGTGAAAAGAGGAAATGCAAAACTTTTTGGCTATGTGTATATACACTGACCTTGTTTTGTATATTTTTCTCTTATGAAAAGTACAATGACAAGAGTGGTAAGTAGTCTCAAAGCACTTATCCCACCGCTGCACAACCAATGTAGGAGGCTGGACTGGCTTGTAGTGAGTACCAAGGGGTACTTGCACCTTGCACCAGGCCCAGTTATCCCTTATTAGTGTATAGGGTGTCTAGCAGCTTAGGCTGATAGATAATGGTAGCTTAGCAAAGCAGCTCAGGCTGAACTAGGAGACGTGTGAAGCTACTACAGTACCACTTAGTGTCATATGCACAATATCATAAGAAAACACAATACACAGTTATACTAAAAATAAATTTACTTTATTTTTATGACAATATGCCAAAGTATCTTAGAGTGTACCCTCAGTGAGAGGATAGGAAATATACACAAGATATATGTACACAATAGCAAAAATATGCCGTATAGTCTTAGAAAACAGTGCAAACAATGTATAGTTACAATAGGATGCAATGGGGAAACATAGGGATAGGGGCAACACAAACCATATACTCCAAAAGTGGAATGCGAACCACGAATGGACCCCAAACCTATGTGACCTTGTAGAGGGTCGCTGGGACTATTGGAAAATAGTGAGAGTTAGCAAAATAACCCTCCCCAAGACCCTGAAAAGTGAGTGCAAAGTGCACTAAAGTTCCCCTAAGGACAAAATAGTCGTGTTAGAGGGAGAATGCAAGGAAAACACAAATCAGCAATGCAACAACGATGGATTCCTGTCTGAGGGTACCTGTGGAACAAGGGGACCAAGTCCAAAAGTCACAAGCAGCTCGGAGATGGGCAGATGCCCAAGAAATGCCAGCGGTTGGTGCAAAGAAGCTCTTACTAGGCTGAAGAACTGTGAATACTGCAGGAACGACAAGGGCTAGAGACTTCCCCTTTGGAGGATGGATCCCCCACGCCTTGGAGAGTCGTGCAGAAGTGTTTTCCCGCCGGATGGACGCCAACAAGCCTTGCTACACGCAAATCGTGCGTTTGGCGTTTTTGGACGCTGCTGGGGCCCAGGAGGGACCAGGAGGTCGCAAATTGGACCTGCAGAGAGAGGGGACGTCGAGCAAGACAAAGAGCCCTCACTGAAGCAGGTAGCACCTGGAGAAGTGCCAGAAACAGGCACTACGAAGATGCGTGAAACGGTGCTCGCCGAAGTTGCACAAAGGAGTCCCACGTCGCCGGAGACCAACTTAGAAAGTCGTGCAATGCAGGTTAGAGTGCCGTGGACCCAGGCTTGGCTGTGCACGAAGGATTTCCGCCGGAAGTGCACAGGGGCCGGAGTAGCTTGCAAAGTCGCGGTCCCCAGCAATGCAGCCCAGCGAGGTGAGGCAAGGACTTACCTCCACCAAACTCGGGCTGAAGAGTCACTGGACTGTGGGGGTCACTTGGACGGTGTCGCTGGATTCGAGGGACCTCGCTCGTCGTGCTGAGAGGAGACCCAAGGGACCGGTAATGCAGCTTTTTGGTGCCTGCGGTTGCAGGGGGAAGATTCCGTCGACCGACGGGAGATTTCTTCGGAGCTTCTGGTGCAGAGAGGAGGCAGACTACCCCCACAGCATGCACAAGCAGGAAAACAGTCGAGAAGGCGGCAGGATCAGCGTTACAGAGTTGCAGTAGTCGTCTTTGCTACTATGTTGCAGGTTTGCAGGCTTCCAGCGCGGTCAGCGGTCGATTCCTTATCAGAAGGTGAAGAGGGAGATGCAGAGGAACTCGGCTGAGCTCATGCATTCGTTATCTAAAGTTTCCCCAGAGACAGAGACCCTAAATAGCCAGAAAAGAGGGTTTGGCTACCTAGGAGAGAGGAAAGGCTACTAACACCTGAAGGAGCCTATCAGCAGGAGTCTCTGACGTCACCTGGTGGCACTGGCCACTCAGAGCAGTCCAGTGTGCCAGCAGCACCTCTGTTTCCAAGATGGCAGAGGTCTGGAGCACACTGGAGGAGCTCTGGACACCTCCCAGGGGAGGTGCAGGTCAGGGGAGTGGTCACTCCCCTTTCCTTTGTCCAGTTTCGCGCCAGAGCAGGGGCTAAGGGGTCCCTGAACCGGTGTAGACTGGCTTATGCAGAATTGGGCACATCTGTGCCCAACAAAGCATTTCCAGAGGCTGGGGGAGGCTACTCCTCCCCTGCCTTCACACCATTTTCCAAAGGGAGAGGGTGTCACACCCTCTCTCAGAGGAAGTTCTTTGTTCTGCCATCCTGGGCCAGGCCTGGCTGGACCCCAGGAGGGCAGCTGCCTGTCTGAGGGGTTGGCAGCAGCAGCAGCTGCAGAGAAACCCCAGGAAGGGCAGTCTGGCAGTACCAGGGTCTGTGCTACAGACCACTGGGATCATGGAATTGTACCAACAATGCCAGGATGGCATAGGGGGGGCAATTCCATGATCATAGACATGTTACATGGCCATATTCGGAGTTACCATGGTGAAGCTACATATAGGTAGTGACCTATATGTAGTGCACACGTGTAATGGTGTCCCCGCACTCACAAAGTTCAGTGAATTGGCTCTGAACAATGTGGGGGCACCTTGGCTAGTGCCAGGGTGCCCTCACACTAAGTAACTTTGCACCTAACCTTTACCAGGTAAAGGTTAGACATATAGGTGACTTATAAGTTACTTAAGTGCAGTGTAAAATGGCTGTGAAATAACGTGGACGTTATTTCACTCAGGCTGCAGTGGCAGGCCTGTGTAAGAATTGTCAGAGCTCCCTATGGGTGGCAAAAGAAATGCTGCAGCCCATAGGGATCTCCTGGAACCCCAATACCCTGGGTACCTCAGTACCATATACTAGGGAATTATAAGGGTGTTCCAGTAAGCCAATGTAAATTGGTAAAAATGGTCACTAGCCTGTCAGTGACAATTTGGAAAGAAATGAGAGAGCATAACCACTGAGGTTCTGATTAGCAGAGCCTCAGTGAGACAGTTAGTCACTACACAGGTAACACATTCAGGCACACTTATGAGCACTGGGGCCCTGGGTTACCAGGGTCCCAGTGACACATACAACTAAAACAACATATATACAGTGAAAAATGGGGGTAACATGCCAGGCAAGATGGTACTTTCCTACACTTCCCCTTTGGTGGACGGATCCCTCTCGCCGTGGAGAGTCGTGCAGAAGTGTTTTCCCGCCGAAAGAACGTCAACAAGCCTTGCTAGCTGCAAATCGTGCGGTTAGCGTTTTTGGACGCTGCTGTAGCCCTGGAGGGACCAGGAAGTCGCAAATTGGACCAGGAGAGAGAGGGGACGTCGAGCAAGACAAGGAGTCCTCTCAGCAGTAGGTAGCACCCGGAGAAGTGCCAGAAACAGGCACTACGAGGATGCGTGAAACGGTGCTCACCCGAAGTCGCACAAAGGAGTCCCACGTCGCCGGAGACCAACTTAGAACGTCGTGCAATGCAGGTTAGAGTGCCGTGGACCCAGGCTTGGCTGTGCACAAAGGATTTCCGCCGGAAGTGCACAGGGGCCGGAGTAGCTGCAAAAGTCGCGGTTCCCAGCAATGCAGCCCAGCGAGGTGAGGCAAGGACTTACCTCCACCAAACTTGGACTGAAGAGTCACTGGACTGTGGGGGTCACTTGGACAGAGTCGCTGGATTCGAGGGACCTCGCTCGTCGTGCTGAGAGGAGACCCAAGGGACCGGTAATGCAGCTTTTTTGTGCCTGCGGTTGCAGGGGGAAGATTCCGTTGACCCACAGGAGATTTCTTCGGAGCTTCTGGTGCAGAGAGGAGGCAGACTACCCCCACAGCATGCACAAGCAGGAATACAGTCAAGAAGGCGGCAGGATCAGCGTTACAGAGTTGCAGTAGTCGTCTTTGCTACTATGTTGCAGGTTTGCAGGCTTCCAGCGCGGTCAGCAGTTGATTCCTTGGCAGAAGGTGAAGAGAGAGATGCAGAGGAACTCGGATGAGCTCTTGCATTCGTTACCTAAAGTTTCCCCAGAGACAGAGACCCTAAATAGCCAGAAAAGAGGGTTTGGCTACCTAGGAGAGAGGATAGGCTAGCAACACCTAAAGGAGCCTATCAGAAGGAGTCTCTGACGTCACCTGGTGGCACTGGCCACTCAGAGCAGTCCAGTGTGCTAGCAGCACCTCTGTTTCCAAGATGGCAGAGGTCTGGAGCACACTGGAGGAGCTCTGGACACCTCCCAGGGGAGGTGCAGGTCAGGGGAGTGGTCACTCCCCTTTCCTTTGTCCAGTTTCGCGCCAGAGCAGGGCTAAGGGGTCCCCTGAACCGGTGTAGACTGGCTTATGCAGAATTGGGCACATCTGTGCCCAAGAAAGCATTTCCAGAGGCTGGGGGAGGCTACTCCTCCCCTGCCTTCACACCATTTTCCAAAGGGAGAGGGTGTCACACCCTCTCTCAGAGGAAGTTCTTTGTTCTGCCATCCTGGGCCAGGCCTGGCTGGACCCCAGGAGGGCAGATGCCTGTCTGAGGGGTTGGCAGAAGCAGCAGCTGCAGTGAAACCCCAGGAAGGGCAGTTTGGCAGTACCAGGGTCTGTGCTACAGACCACTGGGATCATGGGATTGTGCCAACAATGCCAGGATGGTATAGAGGGGGCAATTCCATGATCATAGACATGTTACATGGCCATATTCGGAGTTACCATTGTGAAGCTACATATAGGTAGTGACCTATATGTAGTGCACGCGTGTAATGGTGTCCCCGCACTCACACAGTTCAGGGAATTGGCTCTGAACAATGTGGGGGCACCTTGGCTAGTGCCAGGGTGCCCTCACACTAAGTAACTTTGCACCTAACCTTTACCAGGTAAAGGTTAGACATATAGGTGACTTATAAGTTACTTAAGTGCAGTGTAAAATGGCTGTGAAATAACGTGGACGTTATTTCACTCAGGCTGCAGTGGCAGGCCTGTGTAAGAATTGTCAGAGCTCCCTATGGGTGGCAAAAGAAATGCTGCAGCCCATAGGGATCTCCTGGAACCCCAATACCCTGGGTACCTCAGTACCATATACTAGGGAATTATAAGGGTGTTCCAGTAAGCCAATGTAAATTGGTAAAATCGGTCACTAGCCTGTTAGTGACAATTTGAAAGAAATGAGAGAGCATAACCACTGAGGTTCTGATTAGCAGAGCCTCAGTGAGACAGTTAGGCACCACACAGGGAACACATACATATAGGCCACAAACTTATGAGCACTGGGGTCCTGACTAGCAGGGTCCCAGTGACACATAACAAACATACTGAAAACATAGGGGCATATTTATACTCTGTTTGCACCGAATTAGTGTCATTTTGTTTTACTCTAATTCGGTGCAAAACTAACTCCATATTTATACTTTGGTGCTAGACCCCTCTAGCACCAAATCTATGGAGTTAAAGTCATTTTTTGAAAGTGGAGACCTACTTTGCCTTAATGAGATGCAAGGTAGGCGTTCCCGTGCAAAAAATGACTCTATGGCCTTAAGGCCACATTTAGGGGCATATTTATACTCTGCGGCATATTTATACTCTGTTTGCACCGAATTAGTGTCATTTTATTTTTACTCTAATTCGGTGCAAAACTAACTCCATATTTATACTTTGGTGCTAGACCCATCTAGCACCAAGGCCCTGATTTTAACTTTTTTTGCACCGCATTAACGTCATTTTATGACACAAAACTGGCGCAAACTTACAGAATATTGGCCCTTATTTATACTTTTTGCTGCAAAACTGCACTAACTCAGTTTTGCACCAAAAAGTTTAGCACCGGCTTGCACCATTTCTGTGCAACAGCCGGGCACCATATTTATGGAATGGTGCAAGCCGGTGCAAAGGGTAGGCTAGAGTTTAAAAAAATGACTTTAGTCAGGTGGAGCTGGCAGTATAGAAGAAGAGGGTTTAGCACCAAAAAATGGCTTTAGGCAGGTTAGAGTAAAAAAAATGACTCTAACCAGATTAGCGTCATTTTATGGTGCTAAACCTACCATGCCACATGACTCCTGCCTTAGAAAAGGCAGGAGTCATGCCCACCACCCCAGTGGCCAGCACAGAGGACAGGGGTCCCCTGGGCATGGCCATTGCACCCTGTGCCATGTATGGGGGCCCATTTCAGGGCCCCCTATGGCACTTTCAAAAATAAAATGCACTTACCTGTACTTACCTGGGAGGGGTCCCCCATCCTCCCAGTCCCTCTAGTGTGGGTGGGGGTGCCCCTAGGGCCTAGGGAGGGCACCTCTGGGCTTATTCCATGGTGTTCCACCATGGAAATAGGGCCACAGGTCCCCTAAAGCCTGCCCTGACCCAGGTCTTAAAAAATGGGGCAAAGCAAGCTTTGCCCCATTTTTTGACCCCTCCTCCCTCCCTTGCACCATTTTTACATGGGAGTACAAATATGGTGTTAAGGCCATAGAGTCATTTTTTTGCACGGGAACGCCTACCTTGCATCTCATTAAGGCAAGGTAGGTTTCCACTTCCAAAAAATGACTTTAACTCCATAAATTTGGTGCTAGACGGGTCTAGCACCAAAGTATAAATATGGAGTTAGTTTTGCACTGAATTAGAGTAAAAAATAAATGACGCTAATTCAGTGCAAACAGAGTATAAATATGCCCCTTAGCGTCAAAAAATGATGCTAATCTGGTCAGAATCATTTATTTTGACTCAAAACTGCCTAACGTCATTTTTTTTAAAGCTAGCCTACCCTTTGCACCGGCTTGCACCATTCCATAAATATGATGCCCAGCTGGTGCTAAAAAATGGTGCAAGCCGGTGCAAAACATTTTGGGGCAAAACTGCCTTAGTGCAGTTTTGCACCAAAAGGTGTAAATAAGGCCCATAGGGTTTTCACTATGAGCACTGGGCCCTTGCTAGTAGGATCCCAGTGAGACAGTGAAAACACCCTGACATACACTCACAAACAGGCCAAAAGTGGGGGTAACAAGGCTAGAAAGAGGCTACTTTCTCACATAGGCTCCTTCAGGTGTTGCTAGCCTATCCTCTCTCCTAGGTAGCCAAACCCTCTTTTCTGGCTATTTAGGGTCTCTGTCTCTGGGGAAACTTTAGATAACGAATGCAAGAGCTCATCAGAGTTCCTCTGCATCTCTCTCTTCACCTTCTGCCAAGGAATCGACTGCTGACCGCGCTGGAAGCCTGCAAAACCGCAACATAGTAGCAAAGACGACTACTGCAACTCTGTAACGCTGATCCTGCCGCCTTCTCGACTGTTTTCCTGGTGGTGCATGCTGTGGGGGTAGTCTGCCTCCTCTCCGCACTAGAAGCTCCGAAGAAATCTCCTGTGGGTCGACTGAATCTTCCCCCTGCAACCGCAGGCACCAAAAAGCTGCATTACCAGTCCTTTGGGTCTCCTCTCAGCACGACGAGCTAGGTCTCTCGAATCCAGAAACTGTGTCCAAATGACCCCCACAGTCCAGTGACTCTTCAGTCCAAGTTTGGTGGAGGTAAGTCCTTGCCTCACGTCACTAGACTGCATTGCTGGGAACCGCAACTTTTGCAGCAACTCCGGCCCCTGTGCACTTCCGGCGGAAATCCTTTGTGCACAGCCAAGCCTGGGTCCACGGCACTCTAACCTGCATTGCACGACTTTCTAAGTTGGTCTCCGGCGACGTGGGACTCCTTTGTGCAACTTCGGGTGAGCACCGTTTCACGCATCCTCGTAGTGCCTGTTTTGGGCACTTCTCCGGGTGCTACCTGCTGCTAAGAGGCTCCTTGTCTTGCACAATGTCCCCTCTACCTCCTGGTCCAATATGCGACCTCCTGGTCCCTCCTGGGCCACAGCAGCGTCCAAAAACGCTAACCGCACGATTTGCAGCTAGCAAGGCTTGTTGGCATTCTTTTGGCGGGAAAACACTTCTGCACGACTCTCCACGGCGAGAGGGATCCGTCCACCAAAGGGGAAGTCTCTAGCCCTTTTCGTTCCTGCAGAAACCTCAGCTTCTTCTGTCCAGTAGAAGCTTCTTTGCACCCACAGCTGGCATTTCCTGGGCATCTGCCCATCTCCGACTTGCTTGTGACTTTTGGACTTGGTCCCCTTGTTCCACAGGTACCCAAGATTGGAAATCCATTGTTGTTGCATTGCTGGTTTGTGTCTTTCCTGCATTATTCCTCTATCACAACTTCTATGTCTTTGGGGGAACTTTAGTGCACTTTGCACTCACTTTTCAGGGTCTTGGGGTGGGCTATTTTTCTAACCCTCACTATTTTCTAATAGTCCCAGCGACCCTCTACAAGGTCACATAGGTTTGGGGTCCATTCTTGGTTCGCATTCCACTTTTGGAGTATATGGTTTGTGTTGCCCCTATCCCTATGTGTCCCCATTGCATCCTATTGTAACTATACATTGTTTGCACTGTTTTCTAAGACTATACTGCATATTTTTGGTATTGTGTACATATATCTTGTGTATATTTCCTATCCTCTCACTGAGGGTACACTCTAAGATACTTTGGCATATTGTCATAAAAATAAAGTACCTTTAATTGTAGTATAACTGTGTATTGTGTTTTCTCATGATATTGTGCAAGTGACACATGTGGTACTGTAGGAGCTTCACTCGTCTCCTAGTTCAGCCTAAGCTGCTCTGCTAAGCTACCATTATCTATCAGCCTAAGCTGCTAGACACCCTATACACTAATAAGGGATAACTGGGCCTGGTGCAAGGTGCAAGTACCCCTTGGTACTCACTACAAGCCAGTCCAGCCTCCTACACCCTGGTATCCAGGGCCCCAGTGCTCATAAGTGTGCCTGAATGTGTTACCTGTGTAGTGACTAACTGTCTCACTGAGGCTCTGCTAATCAGAACCTCAGTGGTTATGCTCTCTCATTTCTTTCAAATTGTCACTAACAGGCTAGTGACCAATTTTACCAATTTACATTGGCTTACTGGAACACCCTTATAATTCCCTAGTATATGGTACTGAGGTACCCAGGGTATTGGGGTTCCAGGAGATCCCTATGGGCTGCAGCATTTCTTTTGCCACCCATAGGGAGCTCTGACAATTCTTACACAGGCCTGCCACTGCAGCCTGAGTGAAATAACGTCCACGTTATTTCACAGCCATTTTACACTGCACTTAAGTAACTTATAAGTCACCTATATGTCTAACCTTTACCTGGTAAAGGTTAGGTGCAAAGTTACTTAGTGTGAGGGCACCCTGGCACTAGCCAAGGTGCCCCCACATTGTTCAGGGCCAATTCCCCGGACTTTGTGAGTGCGGGGACACCATTACACGCGTGCACTACATATAGGTCACTACCTATATGTAGCTTCACAATGGTAACTCCGAATATGGCCATGTAACATGTCTATGATCATGGAATTGCCCCCTCTATGCCATCCTGGCATAGTTGGCACAATCCCATGATCCCAGTGGTCTGTAGCACAGACCCTGGTACTGCTAACCTGCCTTTCCTGGGGGTTCACTGCAGCTGCTGCTGCTGCCAACCCCTCAGACAGGTTTCTGCCCCCCTGGGGTCAAGCCAGGCTTGTCCCAGGATGGCAGAACAAAGGACTTCCTCTGGGAGAGGGTGTTACACCCTCTCCCTTTGGAAAATGGTGTGAAGGCAGGGGAGGAGTAGCCTCCCCCAGCCTCTGGAAATGCTTTCTTGGGCACAGATGTGCCCAATTCTGCATAAACCAGTCTACACCGGTTCAGGGGACCCCTTAGCCCTGCTCTGGCGCGAAACTGGACAAAGGAAAGGGGAGTGACCACTCCCCTGACCTGCACCTCCCCTGGGAGGTGTCCAGAGCTCCTCCAGTGTGCTCCAGACCTCTGCCATCTTGGAAACAGAGGTGCTGCTGGCACACTGGACTGCTCTGAGTGGCCAGTGCCACCAGGTGACGTCAGAGACTCCTTCTGATAGGCTCCTTCAGGTGTTGCTAGCCTATCCTCTCTCCTAGGTAGCCAAACCCTCTTTTCTGGCTATTTAGGGTCTCTGTCTCTGGGGAAACTTTAGATAACGAATGCAAGAGCTCATCAGAGTTCCTCTGCATCTCTCTCTTCACCTTCTGCCAAGGAATCGACTGCTGACCGCGCTGGAAGCCTGCAAAACTACAACATAGTAGCAAAGACGACTACTGCAACTCTGTAACGCTGTTCCTGCCTGTAGGAGGCTGGACTGGCTTGTAGTGAGTACCAAGGGGTACTTGCACCTTGCACCAGGCCCAGTTATCCCTTATTAGTGTATAGGGTGTCTAGCAGCTTAGGCTGATAGATAATGGTAGCTTAGCAGAGCAGCTCAGGCTGAACTAGGAGACGTGTGAAGCTACTACAGTACCACTTAGTGTCATATGCACAATATCATAAGAAAACACAATACACAGTTATACTAAAAATAAAGGTACTTTATTTTTATGACAATATGCCAAAGTATCTTAGAGTGTACCCTCAGTGAGAGGATAGGAAATATACACAAGATATATATACACAATAGCAAAAATATGCAGTATAGTCTTAGAAAACAGTGCAAACAATGTATAGTTACAATAGGATGCAATGGGGAAACATAGGGATAGGGGCAACACAAACCATATACTCCAAAAGTGGAATGCGAACCACGAATGGACCCCAAACCTATGTGACCTTGTAGAGGGTCGCTGGGACTATTAGAAAATAGTGAGAGTTAGAAAAATAACCCTCCCCAAGACCCTGAAAAGTGAGTGCAAAGTGCACCAAAGTTCCCCTAAGGACAAAATAGTCGTGTTAGAGGGAAAATGCAAGGAAAACACAAATCAGCAATGCAACAACAATGGATTCCTGACTGAGGGTACCTGTGGAACAAGGGGACCAAGTCCAAAAGTCACAAGCAACTCGGAGATGGGCAGATGCCCAAGAAATGCCAGCGGTTGGTGCAAAGAAGCTCTTACTAGGCTGAAGAACTGTGAATACTGCAGGAACGACAAGGGCTAGAGACTTCCCCTTTGGAGGATGGATCCCCCACGCCTTGGAGAGTCGTGCAGAAGTGTTTTCCCGCCGGATGGACGCCAACAAGCCTTGCTACACGCAAATCGTGCGTTTGGCGTTTTTGGACGCTACTGGGGCCCAGGAGGGACCAGGAGGTCGCAAATTGGACCTGCAGAGAGAGGGGGCGTCGAGCAAGACAAAGAGCCCTCAATGAAGCAGGTAGCACCCGGAGAAGTGCCAGAAACAGGCACTACGAGGATGCGTGAAACGGTGCTCGCCGAAGTTGCACAAAGGAGTCCCACGTCGCCGGAGACCAACTTAGAAAGTCGTGCAATGCAGGTTAGAGTGCCGTGGACCCAGGCTTGGCTGTGCACGAAGGATTTCCGCCGGAAGTGCACAGGGGCCGGAGTAGCTTGCAAAGTCGCGGTTCCCAGCAATGCAGCCCAGCGAGGTGAGGCAAGGACTTACCTCCACCAAACTTGGGCTGAAGAGTCACTGGACTGTGGGGGTCACTTGGACGGTGTCGCTGGATTCGAGGGACCTCGCTCGTCGTGCTGAGAGGAGACCCAAGGGACCGGAGATGCAGCTTTTTGGTGCCTGCGGTTGCAGGGGGAAGATTCCGTCGACCCACGGGAGATTTCTTCGGAGCTTCTGGTGCAGAGAGGAGGCAGACTACCCCCACAGCATGCACAAGCAGGAAAACAGTCGAGAAGGCGGCAGGATCAGCGTTACAGAGTTGCAGTAGTCGTCTTTGCTACTATGTTGCAGGTTTGCAGGCTTCCAGCGCGGTCAGCGGTCGATTCCTTATCAGAAGGTGAAGAGGGAGATGCAGAGGAACTCGGCTGAGCTCATGCATTCGTTATCTAAAATTTCCCCAGAGACAGAGACCCTAAATAGCCAGAAAAGAGGGTTTGGCTACCTAGGAGAGAGGAAAGGCTACTAACACCTGAAGGAGCCTATCACAAGGAGTCTCTGACGTCACCTGGGGGCACTGGCCACTCAGAGCAGTCCAGTGTGCCAGCAGCACCTCTGTTTCCAAGATGGCAGAGGTCTGGAGCACACTGGAGGAGCTCTGGACACCTCCCAGGGGAGGTGCAGGTCAGGGGAGTGGTCACTCCCCTTTCCTTTGTCCAGTTTCGCGCCAGAGCAGGGGCTAAGGGGTCCCTGAACCGGTGTAGACTGGCTTATGCAGAATTGGGCACCTCTGTGCCCAACAAAGCATTTCCAGAGGCTGGGGGAGGCTACTCCTCCCCTGCCTTCACACCATTTTCCAAAGGGAGAGGGTGTCACACCCTCTCTCAGAGGAAGTTCTTTGTTCTGCCATCCTGGGCCAGGCCTGGCTGGACCCCAGGAGGGCAGATGCCTGTCTGAGGGGTTGGCAGCAGCAGCAGCTGCAGAGAAACCCCAGGAAGGGCAGTCTGGCAGTACCAGGGTCTGTGCTCCAGACCACTGGGATCATGGAATTGTACCAACAATGCCAGGATGGCATAGAGGGGGCAATTCCATGATCATAGACATGTTACATGGCCATATTCGGAGTTACCATGGTGAAGCTACATATAGGTAGTGACCTATATGTAGTGCACGCGTGTAATGGTGTCCCCGCACTCACAAAGTTCAGTGAATTGGCTCTGAACAATGTGGGGGCACCTTGGCTAGTGCCAGGGTGCCCTCACACTAAGTAACTTTGCACCTAACCTTTACCAGGTAAAGGTTAGACATATAGGTGACTTATAAGTTACTTAAGTGCAGTGTAAAATGGCTGTGAAATAACGTGGACGTTATTTCACTCAGGCTGCAGTGGCAGGCCTGTGTAAGAATTGTCAGAGCTCCCTATGGGTGGCAAAAGAAATGCTGCAGCCCATAGGGATCTCCTGGAACCCCAATACCCTGGGTACCTCAGTACCATATACTAGGGGATTATAAGGGTGTTCCAGTAAGCCAATGTAAATTGGTAAAAATGGTCACTAGCCTGTCAGTGACAATTTGGAAAGAAATGAGAGAGCATAACCACTGAGGTTCTGATTAGCAGAGCCTCAGTGAGACAGTTAGTCACTACACAGGTAACACATACAGGCACACTTATGAGCACTGGGGCCCTGGGTTACCAGGGTCCCAGTGACACATACAACTAAAACAACATATATACAGTGAAAAATGGGGGTAACATGCCAGGCAAGATGGTACTTTCCTACACAACCCCCCCCCAAACGAAGGACAATAAGACTAGCCATTACCTGATGAGTCTTCATTGTCTAAGTGGAAATATCTGGAGAGTCCATCTGCATTGGAGTGGCTACTCCCAGGTCTATGTTCCACTGTATAGTCCATTCCCTGTAGGGATATGGACCACCTCAACAATTTAGGATTTTCACCTTTCATTTGTTTTAGCCAAAGTAGAGGTTTGTGGTCTGTCTGAACAATGAAGTGAGTGCCAAACAGGTATGGCCTCAACTTCTTCAGAGCCCAGACCACAGCAAAGGCCTCCCTCTCAATGGCAGACCAACGCTTTTCTCTAGGGGTCAACCTTCTACTAATAAAAGCAACAGGTTGATCCTGGCCCTCAGAATTAAGTTGTGATAGGACTGCCCCTACTCCTAATTCAGATGCATCAGTTTGGACATAGAATTTTTTAGAGTAACAAGGGCTTTTCAGGACAGGTGCAGAGCACATGGCCTGCTTCAGCTCCTCAAAAGCTTTCTGACAGTTTGCTGTCCATAATACCTTTTTAGGCATTTTTTTGGATGTGAGGTCATTAAGAGGGGCTGCAATGGAGCCATAGTTCTTAATGAACCTCCTGTAATACCCAGTGAGGCCTAGGAAGGCTCTCACCTGAGTCTGAGTGGTAGGGGGAATCCAATCAATAATAGTTTGGATTTTCCCCTGAAGTGGTGCAATCTGTTCCCCACCAACAAGGTGTCCCAGATAAACCACCTTACCCTGCCCTATCTGGCACTTTGAAGCCTTGATAGTGAGGCCTGCCTTTTGCAGGGCCTCCAAAACTTTCCAAAGGTGGACCAGGTGATCATCCCAGCTGGAGCTAAAGACAGCTATATCATCCAAATATGCTGCACTGAAAGCTTCCAGCCCTTGCAGGACTGTGTTCACCAACCTCTGAAAAGTGGCAGGTGCATTTTTCAAACCAAAAGGCATTACAGTAAACTGGTAATGTCCTCCAATGGTAGAAAATGCAGTCTTAGGTTTAGCATCTTCTGACATTTTGATCTGCCAATACCCTGCAGTCAAATCAAAAGTGCTTAGATACTTGGCAGATGCCAGTGTATCTATTAGCTCATCTGCCCTGGGTATAGGGTGAGCATCTGTTTTGGTTACCAAGTTGAGACCTCTATAGTCTACACAAAACCTCATTTCCTTCTTTCCATCTTTAGAATTGGGTTTTGGTACCAGTACCACAGGAGAAGCCCATGGACTGTCAGAGTGCTCAACCACTCCTAGTTCCAACATCTTCTGAACTTCTTGCTTTATGCAGTCCCTGGCATGGTCAGGCTACCTATAGATCTTACTTTTGACAGGTAAACTGTCTCCAGTATCTATAGTGTGCTCACACCAAGAAGTGGTGCCTGGCACAATGGAGAAGAGTTCTGAAAATTGTCCTAGGAGATTTATGCAATAATCTTTCTGCTCAGCAGTAAGACAATCAGCCAAAACTACACCTTCCACAAGAGCATCTTGTTCTGTGGAAGAGAAGAGATCAGGTAGAGGATCACTGTCTTCTTCCTGTCCCTCATCTGTTGCCATGAGCAGGGTGAGATCAGCCCTGTCATAGTAGGGTTTCAGGCGGTTGACATGGAGCACCCTAAGGGGACTCCTGGCAGTGCCTAAGTCAACCAAGTAGGTGACTTCACCCTTCTTTTCAACAATTGTGTGTGGACCACTCCATTTATCTTGGAGTGCTCTTGGGGCCACAGGCTCCAAGACCCACACTTTCTGCCCTGGTTGGTACTGAACCAAAACAGCCTTCTGATCATGCCATTGCTTCTGGAGCTCTTGGCTGGCCTGAAGGTTTTTACTGGCCTTTTTCATGTACTCAGCCATCCTTGATCTGAGGCCAAGTACATAGTCCACAATATCCTGCTTAGGAGCTTTTAAAGGTTGTTCCCAACCCTCCTTTACAAGTGTGAGTGGACCACTAACAGGGTGTCCAAAAAGAAGTTCAAAGGGGCTGAAGCCCACTCCTTTCTGGGGTACCTCCCTGTAGGCAAAAAGGAGGCATGGTAGAAGGATATCCCATCTCCTGCGGAGTTTTTCAGGGAGTCCCATAATCATGCCTTTGAGAGTTTTATTAAATCTCTCCACCAGTCCATTTGTTTGTGGATGATAGGGTGTTGTGAACTTGTAAGTTACACCACACTCCTTCCACATGGCCTTTAAGTATGCAGACATGAAATTGCTTCCTCTGTCTGATACTACTTCCTTTGGGAAGCCCACCCTGGAAAATATTCCCAGGAGGGCCTTTGCCACTGCAGGAGCTGTAGTGGTCCTTAAAGGAATAGCTTCAGGATATCTTGTGGCATGGTCCACTACCACCAAGATAAACCTATTGCCTGAAGCAGTAGGAGGGTCAAGGGGGCCAACTATGTCAACCCCTACCCTTTCAAAGGGAACCCCAACCACAGGCAGTGGGATAAGGGGTGCCTTTGGAGTGCCACCTGTCTTGCCACTGGCTTGACAGGTTTCACAGGACTTACAAAATTCTTTTGTGTCCTCAGACATCCTAGGCCAATGAAACAGTGGTACCAATCTGTCCCAAGTTTTCATTTGACCCAGGTGCCCAGCTAAGGGAATGTCATGTGCCAGTGTTAGGAGGAACTTTCTGTACTCCTGAGGAATCACTAATCTCCTGGCAGCTCCAGGTTTAGGATCCCTATGCTCAGTGTACAAGAGGTTGTCCTCCAAGTAAACTCTGTGTGAGTCACTGACATCCCCATTAGCCTGTTTGACAGCTTGCTGTCTGAGACCCTCTAATGTGGGACAGGTTTGCTGTGCCACACTCAGCTCCTCTCTGGCAGGCCCCCCTTCACCCAAAAGCTCAGCAGTGTCTGCTTCCAGCTCCTCTGGTGTAGGTTCTGCACAGGGAGGGAATTCTTCTTCCTCAGAAGTAGAATCCACTGTAGAGGGAGGGATAGTAGGAAGTGGTTTGCTTCTACTAGCCCTAGCTTTAGGGAGCACTTGGTCCATTGTTCCAGGATCCAAGCTTCCCTGTCCTTTTTGCTTTTTGGCCTGAGCCCTTGTGAAAGCAAAAATATGCCCTGGGATGCCCAGCATTGCTGCATGGGCCTCCAACTCCACATCTGACCAAGCTGATGTCTCCAAATCGTTCCCTAATAGACAGTCTACAGGTAAATCTGAAGCTACCACAACTTTCTTTGGACCAGATACCCCCCCCCAGTTGAGATTTACAACAGCCATGGGGTGGCTTTGTGTTATGTTGTGAGCATCGGTTACTTGGTACTGGTGTCCAAGTATGTGTTGTTCAGGGTGCACCAGTTTCTCAATCACCATTGTGACACTGGCACCTGTGTCCCTGTAGGCCTGGACCTCAACACCATTTATTAGGGTTAGTTGCTTGTACTTCTCCAAGTTATGGGGGCAAGCAACCAAAGTGGCTAAGTCAATAGCCCCTTCAGAGACTAAAGTAGCCTCTGTGGTCTCCCTAATCAGACCAACCCCAACTAAATTACCAAAAGTGAGCCCAGCTACTCCCTTGGATTGGCTATTAGTAGGTTTGCTCCCACCACCACTGCTATTAGTAGGGACACTAGGTGTAGCAGTAGGGGTTGTAGTGGTAGGAGCTGTGGTGCCTTTCTTTGGACAACTGGGATCTGTTGTCCAATGGCCTTTTATCTTACATAAATAGCACCATGGTTTCTTTTCCTTGTTCTGATTAAAGGAGGATTTGGGCCCACCACCCCCACCAGAGTGTTTTTGTGGGCCTGATGAAGACTCATTTTTAGATTTGTCCCCACCCTTGTCAGAAGACTTACCATCCTTCTTTTTGTTGCCATCTTTGTCACCCCCTGTATGAACTTTTCTGTTCACTCTTGTTCTGACCCATTTGTCTGCCTTCTTTCCCAATTCTTGGGGAGAGGTCAGATCAGAGTCCACCAAGTACTGGTGCAACAAATCAGACACACAATTATTAAGAATATGCTCTCTCAGGATCAAGTTATACAGGCTGTCATAATCAGTAACTTTACTGCCATGTAACCACCCCTCCAAGGCCTTCACTGCCTGGTCAATGAAATCAACCCAGTCTTGTGAAGACTCCTTTTTGGTATCTCTGAACTTTATCCTGTACTGTTCAGTGGTTAAGCCATAACCATCCAGGAGTGCATTCTTAAGAACTTGGAAATTGTTAGCATCATTTTCTTTTACAGTAAGGAGCCTATCCCTACCTTTTCCAGTAAATGATAGCCATAGGATAGCAGCCCACTGCTTTTGAGGGACATCCTGTACAGCACAGGCCCTCTCAAGTGCAGCAAACCACTTGTTAATGTCATCCCCCTCCTTGTAAGGGGGAACTATCTTATGCAGATTCCTGGAATCATGCTCTTTTGCAGGATGACTATGGGGAATACTGCTGCTGCCACCATGGGTATCTAAACCCATTTTCTGTCTTTCCCTCTCTATTTCTAAAGACTGTCTATCCAAATCCAGCTGTTGCTTCTTGAGCTTCAGTCTGGTTTGCTCCACTCTCAATCTATTGAGCTCCCTTTCCAACAATCTGTCATCAGGGTGGGTGGGAGGGACATTTCTAGATACAGAGGTATGATGGGAATGAACAGAAGGAGACCTGTCCCTTACAGAGGGCACCCTAACAGCTTGGCTACCAGTATAATGTGAGAGCACATCCTCAGTATGATGTGATTCAACCTCTGTACCAACTATGCTAGACTGTCTAGTAATGGGCAGGCTGAGAAGTTTCTTTCCTGAACCTTTTCCTGGGGGAGTCCCTGGATCAGATTGAGAACCATTAGCTACTTTTTCTACAGATTGGGCACTTATGGCCTTATCCTGTACTCTAAGCATATTAATTAACAGTTCTAAGGAAGGATTCTTCCCTACACTCAAACCTCTCTCTATGCAGAGACTCCTTGCTCCTTTCCAGCTAAGGTGATCATATGCAAGTTTGGACAGTTCAACTTTTTGGCCTGTGCCAGACATTTTTAGAGAGAGTTAAAGTGATAGACAAAAGAGAAAAAAAGTTTTCAGAACTTTTTGGAAAGACAGAAAAAAACTTTTTAAACTTTTAAGAACTTTTTGAAAGTTTAGAAGTACTTTTCAGCACTTAGAAAAGAGTGAAAAGAGGAAATGCAAAACTTTTTGTCTATGTGTATATACACTGACCTTGTTTTGTATATTTTTCTCTTATGAAAAGTACAATGACAAGAGTGGTAAGTAGTCTCAAAGCACTTATCCCACCACTGCACAACCAATGTAGGAGGCTGGACTGGCTTGTAGTGAGTACCAAGGGGTACTTGCACCTTGCACCAGGCCCAGTTATCCCTTATTAGTGTATAGGGTGTCTAGCAGCTTAGGCTGATAGATAATGGTAGCTTAGCAGAGCAGCTCAGGCTGAACTAGGAGACGTGTGAAGCTACTACAGTACCACTTAGTGTCATATGCACAATATCATAAGAAAACACAATACACAGTTATACTAAAAATAAAGGTACTTTATTTTTATGACAATATGCCAAAGTATCTTAGAGTGTACCCTCAGTGAGAGGATAGGAAATATACACAAGATATATATACACAATAGCAAAAATATGCAGTATAGTCTTAGAAAACAGTGCAAACAATGTATAGTTACAATAGGATGCAATGGGGAAACATAGGGATAGGGGCAACACAAACCATATACTCCAAAAGTGGAATGCGAACCACGAATGGACCCCAAACCTATGTGACCTTGTAGAGGGTCGCTGGGACTATTAGAAAATAGTGAGAGTTAGAAAAATAACCCTCCCCAAGACCCTGAAAAGTGAGTGCAAAGTGCACCAAAGTTCCCCTAAGGACAAAATAGTCGTGTTAGAGGGAAAATGCAAGGAAAACACAAATCAGCAATGCAACAACGATGGATTCCTGACTGAGGGTACCTGTGGAACAAGGGGACCAAGTCCAAAAGTCACAAGCAACTCGGAGATGGGCAGATGCCCAAGAAATGCCAGCGGTTGGTGCAAAGAAGCTCTTACTAGGCTGAAGAACTGTGAATACTGCAGGAACGACAAGGGCTAGAGACTTCCCCTTTGGAGGATGGATCCCCCACGCCTTGTAGAGTCGTGCAGAAGTGTTTTCCCGCCGGATGGACGCCAACAAGCCTTGCTACACGCAAATCGTGCGTTTGGCGTTTTTGGACGCTACTGGGGCCCAGGAGGGACCAGGAGGTCGCAAATTGGACCTGCAGAGAGAGGGGGCGTCGAGCAAGACAAAGAGCCCTCAATGAAGCAGATAGCACCCGGAGAAGTGCCAGAAACAGGCACTACGAGGATGCGTGAAACGGTGCTCGCCGAAGTTGCACAAAGGAGTCCCACGTCGCCGGAGACCAACTTAGAAAGTCGTGCAATGCAGGTTAGAGTGCCGTGGACCCAGGCTTGGCTGTGCACGAAGGATTTCCGCCGGAAGTGCACAGGGGCCGGAGTAGCTTGCAAAGTCGCGGTTCCCAGCAATGCAGCCCAGCGAGGTGAGGCAAGGACTTACCTCCACCAAATTTGGGCTGAAGAGTCACTGGACTGTGGGGGTCACTTGGACGGTGTCGCTGGATTCGAGGGACCTCGCTCGTCGTGCTGAGAGGAGACCCAAGGGACCGGAGATGCAGCTTTTTGGTGCCTGCGGTTGCAGGGGGAAGATTCCGTCGACCCACGGGAGATTTCTTCGGAGCTTCTGGTGCAGAGAGGAGGCAGACTACCCCCACAGCATGCACAAGCAGGAAAACAGTCGAGAAGGCGGCAGGATCAGCGTTACAGAGTTGCAGTAGTCGTCTTTGCTACTATGTTGCAGGTTTGCAGGCTTCCAGCGCGGTCAGCGGTCGATTCCTTATCAGAAGGTGAAGAGGGAGATGCAGAGGAACTCGGCTGAGCTCATGCATTCGTTATCTAAAATTTCCCCAGAGACAGAGACCCTAAATAGCCAGAAAAGAGGGTTTGGCTACCTAGGAGAGAGGAAAGGCTACTAACACCTGAAGGAGCCTATCACAAGGAGTCTCTGACGTCACCTGGGGGCACTGGCCACTCAGAGCAGTCCAGTGTGCCAGCAGCACCTCTGTTTCCAAGATGGCAGAGGTCTGGAGCACACTGGAGGAGCTCTGGACACCTCCCAGGGGAGGTGCAGGTCAGGGGAGTGGTCACTCCCCTTTCCTTTGTCCAGTTTCGCGCCAGAGCAGGGGCTAAGGGTTCCCTGAACCGGTGTAGACTGGCTTATGCAGAATTGGGCACCTCTGTGCCCAACAAAGCATTTCCAGAGGCTGGGGGAGGCTACTCCTCCCCTGCCTTCACACCATTTTCCAAAGGGAGAGGGTGTCACACCCTCTCTCAGAGGAAGTTCTTTGTTCTGCCATCCTGGGCCAGGCCTGGCTGGACCCCAGGAGGGCAGATGCCTGTCTGAGGGGTTGGCAGCAGCAGCAGCTGCAGAGAAACCCCAGGAAGGGCAGTCTGGCAGTACCAGGGTCTGTGCTCCAGACCACTGGGATCATGGAATTGTACCAACAATGCCAGGATGGCATAGAGGGGGCAATTCCATGATCATAGACATGTTACATGGCCATATTCGGAGTTACCATGGTGAAGCTACATATAGGTAGTGACCTATATGTAGTGCACGCGTGTAATGGTGTCCCCGCACTCACAAAGTTCAGTGAATTGGCTCTGAACAATGTGGGGGCACCTTGGCTAGTGCCAGGGTGCCCTCACACTAAGTAACTTTGCACCTAACCTTTACCAGGTAAAGGTTAGACATATAGGTGACTTATAAGTTACTTAAGTGCAGTGTAAAATGGCTGTGAAATAACGTGGACGTTATTTCACTCAGGCTGCAGTGGCAGGCCTGTGTAAGAATTGTCAGAGCTCCCTATGGGTGGCAAAAGAAATGCTGCAGCCCATAGGGATCTCCTGGAACCCCAATACCCTGGGTACCTCAGTACCATATACTAGGGTATTATAAGGGTGTTCCAGTAAGCCAATGTAAATTGGTAAAAATGGTCACTAGCCTGTCAGTGACAATTTGGAAAGAAATGAGAGAGCATAACCACTGAGGTTCTGATTAGCAGAGCCTCAGTGAGACAGTTAGTCACTACACAGGTAACACATACAGGCACACTTATGAGCACTGGGGCCCTGGGTTACCAGGGTCCCAGTGACACATACAACTAAAACAACATATATACAGTGAAAAATGGGGGTAACATGCCAGGCAAGATGGTACTTTCCTACACAACCCCCCCCCAAACGAAGGACAATAAGACTAGCCATTACCTGATGAGTCTTCATTGTCTAAGTGGAAATATCTGGAGAGTCCATCTGCATTGGAGTGGCTACTCCCAGGTCTATGTTCCACTGTATAGTCCATTCCCTGTAGGGATATGGACCACCTCAACAATTTAGGATTTTCACCTTTCATTTGTTTTAGCCAAAGTAGAGGTTTGTGGTCTGTCTGAACAATGAAGTGAGTGCCAAACAGGTATGGCCTCAACTTCTTCAGAGCCCAGACCACAGCAAAGGCCTCCCTCTCAATGGCAGACCAACGCTTTTCTCTAGGGGTCAACCTTCTACTAATAAAAGCAACAGGTTGATCCTGGCCCTCAGAATTAAGTTGTGATAGGACTGCCCCTACTCCTAATTCAGATGCATCAGTTTGGACATAGAATTTTTTAGAGTAACAAGGGCTTTTCAGGACAGGTGCAGAGCACATGGCCTGCTTCAGCTCCTCAAAAGCTTTCTGACAGTTTGCTGTCCATAATACCTTTTTAGGCATTTTTTTGGATGTGAGGTCATTAAGAGGGGCTGCAATGGAGCCATAGTTCTTAATGAACCTCCTGTAATACCCAGTGAGGCCTAGGAAGGCTCTCACCTGAGTCTGAGTGGTAGGGGGAATCCAATCAATAATAGTTTGGATTTTCCCCTGAAGTGGTGCAATCTGTTCCCCACCAACAAGGTGTCCCAGATAAACCACCTTACCCTGCCCTATCTGGCACTTTGAAGCCTTGATAGTGAGGCCTGCCTTTTGCAGGGCCTCCAAAACTTTCCAAAGGTGGACCAGGTGATCATCCCAGCTGGAGCTAAAGACAGCTATATCATCCAAATATGCTGCACTGAAAGCTTCCAGCCCTTGCAGGACTGTGTTCACCAACCTCTGAAAAGTGGCAGGTGCATTTTTCAAACCAAAAGGCATTACAGTAAACTGGTAATGTCCTCCAATGGTAGAAAATGCAGTCTTAGGTTTAGCATCTTCTGACATTTTGATCTGCCAATACCCTGCAGTCAAATCAAAAGTGCTTAGATACTTGGCAGATGCCAGTGTATCTATTAGCTCATCTGCCCTGGGTATAGGGTGAGCATCTGTTTTGGTTACCAAGTTGAGACCTCTATAGTCTACACAAAACCTCATTTCCTTCTTTCCATCTTTAGAATTGGGTTTTGGTACCAGTACCACAGGAGAAGCCCATGGACTGTCAGAGTGCTCAACCACTCCTAGTTCCAACATCTTCTGAACTTCTTGCTTTATGCAGTCCCTGACATGGTCAGGCTGCCTATAGATCTTACTTTTGACAGGTAAACTGTCTCCAGTATCTATAGTGTGCTCACACCAAGAAGTGGTGCCTGGCACAATGGAGAAGAGTTCTGAAAATTGTCCTAGGAGATTTATGCAATAATCTTTCTGCTCAGCAGTAAGACAATCAGCCAAAACTACACCTTCCACAAGAGCATCTTGTTCTGTGGAAGAGAAGAGATCAGGTAGAGGATCACTGTCTTCTTCCTGTCCCTCATCTGTTGCCATGAGCAGGGTGAGATCAGCCCTGTCATAGTAGGGTTTCAGGCGGTTGACATGGAGCACCCTAAGGGGACTCCTGGCAGTGCCTAAGTCAACCAAGTAGGTGACTTCACCCTTCTTTTCAACAATTGTGTGTGGACCACTCCATTTATCTTGGAGTGCTCTTGGGGCCACAGGCTCCAAGACCCACACTTTCTGCCCTGGTTGGTACTGAACCAAAACAGCCTTCTGATCATGCCATTGCTTCTGGAGCTCTTGGCTGGCCTGAAGGTTTTTACTGGCCTTTTTCATGTACTCAGCCATCCTTGATCTGAGGCCAAGTACATAGTCCACAATATCCTGCTTAGGAGCTTTTAAAGGTTGTTCCCAACCCTCCTTTACAAGTGTGAGTGGACCCCTAACAGGGTGTCCAAAAAGAAGTTCAAAGGGGCTGAAGCCCACTCCTTTCTGGGGTACCTCCCTGTAGGCAAAAAGGAGGCATGGTAGAAGGATATCCCATCTCCTGCGGAGTTTTTCAGGGAGTCCCATAATCATGCCTTTGAGAGTTTTATTAAATCTCTCCACCAGTCCATTTGTTTGTGGATGATAGGGTGTTGTGAACTTGTAAGTTACACCACACTCCTTCCACATGGCCTTTAAGTATGCAGACATGAAATTGCTTCCTCTGTCTGATACTACTTCCTTTGGGAAGCCCACCCTGGAAAATATTCCCAGGAGGGCCTTTGCCACTGCAGGAGCTGTAGTGGTCCTTAAAGGAATAGCTTCAGGATATCTTGTGGCATGGTCCACTACCACCAAGATAAACCTATTGCCTGAAGCAGTAGGAGGGTCAAGGGGGCCAACTATGTCAACCCCTACCCTTTCAAAGGGAACCCCAACCACAGGCAGTGGGATAAGGGGTGCCTTTGGAGTGCCACCTGTCTTGCCACTGGCTTGACAGGTTTCACAGGACTTACAAAATTCTTTTGTGTCCTCAGACATCCTAGGCCAATGAAACAGTGGTACCAATCTGTCCCAAGTTTTCATTTGACCCAGGTGCCCAGCTAAGGGAATGTCATGTGCCAGTGTTAGGAGGAACTTTCTGTACTCCTGAGGAATCACTAATCTCCTGGCAGCTCCAGGTTTAGGATCCCTATGCTCAGTGTACAAGAGGTTGTCCTCCAAGTAAACTCTGTGTGAGTCACTGACATCCCCATTAGCCTGTTTGACAGCTTGCTGTCTGAGACCCTCTAATGTGGGACAGGTTTGCTGTGCCACACTCAGCTCCTCTCTGGCAGGCCCCCCTTCACCCAAAAGCTCAGCAGTGTCTGCTTCCAGCTCCTCTGGTGTAGGTTCTGCACAGGGAGGGAATTCTTCTTCCTCAGAAGTAGAATCCACTGTAGAGGGAGGGATAGTAGGAAGTGGTTTGCTTCTACTAGCCCTAGCTTTAGGGAGCACTTGGTCCATTGTTCCAGGATCCAAGCTTCCCTGTCCTTTTTGCTTTTTGGCCTGAGCCCTTGTGAAAGCAAAAATATGCCCTGGGATGCCCAGCATTGCTGCATGGGCCTCCAACTCCACATCTGACCAAGCTGATGTCTCCAAATCGTTCCCTAATAGACAGTCTACAGGTAAATCTGAAGCTACCACAACTTTCTTTGGACCAGATACCCCCCCCAGTTGAGATTTACAACAGCCATGGGGTGGCTTTGTGTTATGTTGTGAGCATCGGTTACTTGGTACTGGTGTCCAAGTATGTGTTGTTCAGGGTGCACCAGTTTCTCAATCACCATTGTGACACTGGCACCTGTGTCCCTGTAGGCCTGGACCTCAACACCATTTATTAGGGTTAGTTGCTTGTACTTCTCCAAGTTATGGGGGCAAGCAACCAAAGTGGCTAAGTCAATAGCCCCTTCAGAGACTAAAGTAGCCTCTGTGGTCTCCCTAATCAGACCAACCCCAACTAAATTACCAAAAGTGAGCCCAGCTACTCCCTTGGATTGGCTATTAGTAGGTTTGCTCCCACCACCACTGCTATTAGTAGGGACACTAGGTGTAGCAGTAGGGGTTGTAGTGGTAGGAGCTGTGGTGCCTTTCTTTGGACAACTGGGATCTGTTGTCCAATGGCCTTTTATCTTACATAAATAGCACCATGGTTTCTTTTCCTTGTTCTGATTAAAGGAGGATTTGGGCCCACCACCCCCACCAGAGTGTTTTTGTGGGCCTGATGAAGACTCATTTTTAGATTTGTCCCCACCCTTGTCAGAAGACTTACCATCCTTCTTTTTGTTGCCATCTTTGTCACCCCCTGTATGAACTTTTCTGTTCACTCTTGTTCTGACCCATTTGTCTGCCTTCTTTCCCAATTCTTGGGGAGAGGTCAGATCAGAGTCCACCAAGTACTGGTGCAACAAATCAGACACACAATTATTAAGAATATGCTCTCTCAGGATCAAGTTATACAGGCTGTCATAATCAGTAACTTTACTGCCATGTAACCACCCCTCCAAGGCCTTCACTGCCTGGTCAATGAAATCAACCCAGTCTTGTGAAGACTCCTTTTTGGTATCTCTGAACTTTATCCTGTACTGTTCAGTGGTTAAGCCATAACCATCCAGGAGTGCATTCTTAAGAACTTGGAAATTGTTAGCATCATTTTCTTTTACAGTAAGGAGCCTATCCCTACCTTTTCCAGTAAATGATAGCCATAGGATAGCAGCCCACTGCTTTTGAGGGACATCCTGTACAGCACAGGCCCTCTCAAGTGCAGCAAACCACTTGTTAATGTCATCCCCCTCCTTGTAAGGGGGAACTATCTTATGCAGATTCCTGGAATCATGCTCTTTTGCAGGATGACTATGGAGAATACTGCTGCTGCCACCATGGGTATCTAAACCCATTTTCTGTCTTTCCCTCTCTATTTCTAAAGACTGTCTATCCAAATCCAGCTGTTGCTTCTTGAGCTTCAGTCTGGTTTGCTCCACTCTCAATCTATTGAGCTCCCTTTCCAACAATCTGTCATCAGGGTGGGTGGGAGGGACATTTCTAGATACAGAGGTATGATGGGAATGAACAGAAGGAGACCTGTCCCTTACAGAGGGCACCCTAACAGCTTGGCTACCAGTATAATGTGAGAGCACATCCTCAGTATGATGTGATTCAACCTCTGTACCAACTATGCTAGACTGTCTAGTAATGGGCAGGCTGAGAAGTTTCTTTCCTGAACCTTTTCCTGGGGGAGTCCCTGGATCAGATTGAGAACCATTAGCTACTTTTTCTACAGATTGGGCACTTATGGCCTTATCCTGTACTCTAAGCATATTAATTAACAGTTCTAAGGAAGGATTCTTCCCTACACTCAAACCTCTCTCTATGCAGAGACTCCTTGCTCCTTTCCAGCTAAGGTGATCATATGCAAGTTTGGACAGTTCAACTTTTTGGCCTGTGCCAGACATTTTTAGAGAGAGTTAAAGTGATAGACAAAAGAGAAAAAAAGTTTTCAGAACTTTTTGGAAAGACAGAAAAAAACTTTTTAAACTTTTAAGAACTTTTTGAAAGTTTAGAAGTACTTTTCAGCACTTAGAAAAGAGTGAAAAGAGGAAATGCAAAACTTTTTGTCTATGTGTATATACACTGACCTTGTTTTGTATATTTTTCTCTTATGAAAAGTACAATGACAAGAGTGGTAAGTAGTCTCAAAGCACTTATCCCACCACTGCACAACCAATGTAGGAGGCTGGACTGGCTTGTAGTGAGTACCAAGGGGTACTTGCACCTTGCACCAGGCCCAGTTATCCCTTATTAGTGTATAGGGTGTCTAGCAGCTTAGGCTGATAGATAATGGTAGCTTAGCAGAGCAGCTCAGGCTGAACTAGGAGACGTGTGAAGCTACTACAGTACCACTTAGTGTCATATGCACAATATCATAAGAAAACAAAATACACAGTTATACTAAAAATAAAGGTACTTTATTTTTATGACAATATGCCAAAGTATCTTAGAGTGTACCCTCAGTGAGAGGATAGGAAATATACACAAGATATATATACACAATAGCAAAAATATGCAGTATAGTCTTAGAAAACAGTGCAAACAATGTATAGTTACAATAGGATGCAATGGGGAAACATAGGGATAGGGGCAACACAAACCATATACTCCAAAAGTGGAATGCGAACCACGAATGGACCCCAAACCTATGTGACCTTGTAGAGGGTCGCTGGGACTATTAGAAAATAGTGAGAGTTAGAAAAATAACCCTCCCCAAGACCCTGAAAAGTGAGTGCAAAGTGCACCAAAGTTCCCCTAAGGACAAAATAGTCGTGTTAGAGGGAAAATGCAAGGAAAACACAAATCAGCAATGCAACAACGATGGATTCCTGACTGAGGGTACCTGTGGAACAAGGGGACCAAGTCCAAAAGTCACAAGCAACTCGGAGATGGGCAGATGCCCAAGAAATGCCAGCGGTTGGTGCAAAGAAGCTCTTACTAGGCTGAAGAACTGTGAATACTGCAGGAACGACAAGGGCTAGAGACTTCCCCTTTGGAGGATGGATCCCCCACGCCTTGGAGAGTCGTGCAGAAGTGTTTTCCCGCCGGATGGACGCCAACAAGCCTTGCTACACGCAAATCGTGCGTTTGGCGTTTTTGGACGCTACTGGGGCCCAGGAGGGACCAGGAGGTCGCAAATTGGACCTGCAGAGAGAGGGGGCGTCGAGCAAGACAAAGAGCCCTCAATGAAGCAGGTAGCACCCGGAGAAGTGCCAGAAACAGGCACTACGAGGATGCGTGAAACGGTGCTCGCCGAAGTTGCACAAAGGAGTCCCACGTCGCCGGAGACCAACTTAGAAAGTCGTGCAATGCAGGTTAGAGTGCCGTGGACCCAGGCTTGGCTGTGCACGAAGGATTTCCGCCGGAAGTGCACAGGGGCCGGAGTAGCTTGCAAAGTCGCGGTTCCCAGCAATGCAGCCCAGCGAGGTGAGGCAAGGACTTACCTCCACCAAACTTGGGCTGAAGAGTCACTGGACTGTGGGGGTCACTTGGACGGTGTCGCTGGATTCGAGGGACCTCGCTCGTCGTGCTGAGAGGAGACCCAAGGGACCGGAGATGCAGCTTTTTGGTGCCTGCGGTTGCAGGGGGAAGATTCCGTCGACCCACGGGAGATTTCTTCGGAGCTTCTGGTGCAGAGAGGAGGCAGACTACCCCCACAGCATGCACAAGCAGGAAAACAGTCGAGAAGGCGGCAGGATCAGCGTTACAGAGTTGCAGTAGTCGTCTTTGCTACTATGTTGCAGGTTTGCAGGCTTCCAGCGCGGTCAGCGGTCGATTCCTTATCAGAAGGTGAAGAGGGAGATGCAGAGGAACTCGGCTGAGCTCATGCATTCGTTATCTAAAATTTCCCCAGAGACAGAGACCCTAAATAGCCAGAAAAGAGGGTTTGGCTACCTAGGAGAGAGGAAAGGCTACTAACACCTGAAGGAGCCTATCACAAGGAGTCTCTGACGTCACCTGGGGGCACTGGCCACTCAGAGCAGTCCAGTGTGCCAGCAGCACCTCTGTTTCCAAGATGGCAGAGGTCTGGAGCACACTGGAGGAGCTCTGGACACCTCCCAGGGGAGGTGCAGGTCAGGGGAGTGGTCACTCCCCTTTCCTTTGTCCAGTTTCGCGCCAGAGCAGGGGCTAAGGGGTCCCTGAACCGGTGTAGACTGGCTTATGCAGAATTGGGCACCTCTGTGCCCAACAAAGCATTTCCAGAGGCTGGGGGAGGCTACTCCTCCCCTGCCTTCACACCATTTTCCAAAGGGAGAGGGTGTCACACCCTCTCTCAGAGGAAGTTCTTTGTTCTGCCATCCTGGGCCAGGCCTGGCTGGACCCCAGGAGGGCAGATGCCTGTCTGAGGGGTTGGCAGCAGCAGCAGCTGCAGAGAAACCCCAGGAAGGGCAGTCTGGCAGTACCAGGGTCTGTGCTCCAGACCACTGGGATCATGGAATTGTACCAACAATGCCAGGATGGCATAGAGGGGGCAATTCCATGATCATAGACATGTTACATGGCCATATTCGGAGTTACCATGGTGAAGCTACATATAGGTAGTGACCTATATGTAGTGCACGCGTGTAATGGTGTCCCCGCACTCACAAAGTTCAGTGAATTGGCTCTGAACAATGTGGGGGCACCTTGGCTAGTGCCAGGGTGCCCTCACACTAAGTAACTTTGCACCTAACCTTTACCAGGTAAAGGTTAGACATATAGGTGACTTATAAGTTACTTAAGTGCAGTGTAAAATGGCTGTGAAATAACGTGGACGTTATTTCACTCAGGCTGCAGTGGCAGGCCTGTGTAAGAATTGTCAGAGCTCCCTATGGGTGGCAAAAGAAATGCTGCAGCCCATAGGGATCTCCTGGAACCCCAATACCCTGGGTACCTCAGTACCATATACTAGGGGATTATAAGGGTGTTCCAGTAAGCCAATGTAAATTGGTAAAAATGGTCACTAGCCTGTCAGTGACAATTTGGAAAGAAATGAGAGAGCATAACCACTGAGGTTCTGATTAGCAGAGCCTCAGTGAGACAGTTAGTCACTACACAGGTAACACATACAGGCACACTTATGAGCACTGGGGCCCTGGGTTACCAGGGTCCCAGTGACACATACAACTAAAACAACATATATACAGTGAAAAATGGGGGTAACATGCCAGGCAAGATGGTACTTTCCTACACTGCCGCCTTCTCGACTGTTTTCCTGGTGGTGCATGCTGTGGGGGTAGTCTGCCTCCTCTCTGCACTAGAAGCTCCGAAGAAATCTCCCGTGGGTCGACGGAATCTTCCCCCTGCAACCGCAGGCACCAAAAAGCTGCATTACCGGTCCCTCGGGTCTCCTCTTAGCACGACGAACGAGGTCTCTTGAATCCAGCAACTCTGTTCAAGAGACTCCCACAGTCCAGTGACTCTTCAGTCCAAGTTTGGTGGAGGTAAGTCCTTGCCTCCCCACGCCAGACTGCATTGCTGGTAACCGCGACTTTTGCAGCTACTCCGGCCCCTGTGCACTTCCGGCGGAAATCCTTTGTGCACAGCCAAGCCTGGGTCCACGGCACTCTAACCTGCATTGCATGACTTTCGAAGTTGGTCTCCGGCGACGTGGGACTCCTTTGTGTAACTTCGGGTGAGCACTGTTTCACGCATCTTCATAGTGCCTGTTTCTGGCACTTTTCCGGGTGCTACCTGCTGCTAAGAGGACTCCTTGTCTTGCTTTACGTCCCCTCTACCTCCTGGTCCAATTTGCGACCTCCTGGTCCCTCCTGGGCCACAGCAGCATTAAAAAACTCTAACTGCACGATTTGCAGCTAGCAAGGCTTGTTGGCCTTCTTTCGGTGGGAAAACACTTCTGCACGACTCTCCACGGCGGGAGGGATCCGTCCACCAAAGGGAAAGTCTCTAGCCCTTTTCGTTCTTGCAGAAATCTCAGCTTCTTCTGTCCAGTAGAAGCTTCTTTGCACCCACAGCTGGCATTTCCTGGGCATCTGCCCATCTCCGACTTGCTTGTGACTTTTGGACTTGGTCCCCTTGTTCAACAGGTACCCCAGATTGGAAATCCATCGTTGTTGCATTGTTGGTTTGTGTCTTTCCTGCATTATTCCTCTATCACGACTTCTATGTCCTTGGGGGAACTTTAGTGCACTTTGCACTGACTTTTCAGGGTCTTGGGGAGGGTTATTTTTCTAACTCTCACTATTTTCTAATAGTCCAAGCGACCCTCTACAAGGTCACATAGGTTTGGGGTCCATTCGTGGTTCGCATTCCACTTTTGGAGTATATGGTTTGTGTTGCCCCTATCCCTATGTGTCCCCATTGCATCCTATTGTAACTATACATTGTTTGCACTGTTTTCTAAGACTATACTGCATAATTTTAGTACTGTGTACATATATATTGTGTATATTTCCTATCCTCTCACTGAGGGTACACTCTGAGATACTTTGGCATATTGTCATAAAAATAAAGTACCTTTATTTTTAGTATAACTGTGTATTGTGTTTTCTTATGATATTGTGCAAGTGACACTTGTGGTACTGTAGTAACTTCACACGTCTCCTAGTTCAGCCTAAGCTGCTCTGCTAAGCTACCATTATCTATCAGCCTAAGCTGCTAGACACCCTATACACTAATAAGGGATAACTGGGCCTGGTGCAAGGTGCAAGTACCCCTTAGTACTTACTACAAGCCAGTCCAGCCTCCTACAACCACGCCTTATCATCCACAAACAAATGGACTGGTTGAGAGGTTTAACAAAACTCTCACAGGAATGATAATGGGACTCCCTGAAAAACTCAGGAGGAGATGGGATGTCCTGTTACCTTGCCTCCTTTTTGCTTACAGGGAGGTACCCCAAAAAGGAGTGGGCTTCTGCCCGTTTGAACTCCTATTTGGACACCCTGTAAGAGATCCTCTAACACTTGTAAAGGAGGGTTGGGAACAACCTTTAAAAGCTCCTAAGCAAGACATAGTGGACTATGTACTTGGCCTAAGATCCAGAATAGCTGAGTATATGAAAAAGGCCAGCAAAAACCTTCAGGCCAGCCAAGAGCTCCAAAAGCAATGGCATGACCAGAAGGCTGTTCTGATTCAGTACCAACCAGGGCAGAAAGTGTGGGTCGTGGAGCCTGTGGCCCCAAGAGCACTCCAAGACAAATGGAGTGGACCCCACATTATTGTTGAAAAAAAGGGAGAAGTCACCTACTTAGTTGACTTGGGCACTGCCAGGAGTCCCCTTAGGGTGCTCCATGTCAATCGCCTGAAACCCTACTATGACAGGGCTGATCTCACCCTGCTCATGGCAACAGACGAAGGACAGGAAGAAGAGAGTGACCCTCTCCCTGATCTCTTCTCTTCCACAGAACAAGATGCTCTAGTGGAAGGTGTAGTTTTAGCAGATTGTCTTACTGCTGAGCAGAAAGACCACTGCATAAATCTCATGGGTCAGATTTCTGAACTCTTTTCAACTGTGCCAGGCACCACTTCTTGGTGTGAGCACACTATAGATACTGGAGACAGCTTGCCTGTCAAAAGTAAGATCTATAGGCAGCCTGACCATGTCAGGGACTGCATAAAACAAGAAGTTCAGAAAATGCTTGAACTGGGAGTGGTTGAGCACTCTGAAATTCCATGGGCTTCTCCTGTGGTACTTGTACCAAAACCTCATTCCAAAGATGGGAAAAGGGAAATGAGATTTTGTGCGGATTACAGAGATCTCAACCAGGTAACTAAAACTGATGCTCACCCTATACCCAGGGCAGATGAGCTAATAGATACACTGGTATCTGCCAAGTATCTAAGCACCTTTGATTTGACTGCAGGGTATTGGCAGATCAAGTTATCAGAGGATGCTAAAGCAAAAACTGCATTTTCGACCATTGGAGGGCACTACCAATTCACAGTAATGCCCTTTGGTTTGAAAAATGCACCTGCCACTTTTCAGAGGTTGGTGAATACAGTCCTGCAAGGGTTGGAGGCTTTTAGTGCAGCACATCTAGATGATATAGGTGTCTTTAGCTCCACCTGGGAAGATCACCTGGTCCACCTATGGAAAGTTTTGGAGGCCCTGCAAAAGGCAGGCCTCACTATCAAGGCTTCAAAGTGCCAGATAGGGCAGGGGAAAGTGGTTTATCTGGGACACCTTGTAGGTGGAGAACAGATTGCACCACTGTGAGAAAGTAGCCTCTTTCTAGCCTTGTTACCCCCACTTTTGGCCTGTTTGTGAGTGTATGTCAGGGTGTTTTCACTGTCTCACTGGGATCCAGCTAGCCAGGGCCCAGTGCTCATAGTGAAAACCCTATGTTTTCAGTATGTTTGTTATGTGTCACTGGGTCCCTGCTAGTCAGGACCCCAGTGCTCATAAGTTTATGGCCTATATGTATGTGTTCCCTGTGTGGTGCCTAACTGTCTCACTGAGGCTCTGCTAATCAGAACCTCAGTGGTTATGCTCTCTCATTTCTTTACAAATTGTCACTAACAGGCTAGTGACCAATTTTACCAATTCACATTGGCATACTGGAACACCCTTATAATTCCCTAGTATATGGTACTGAGGTACCCAGGGTATTGGGGTTCCAGGAGATCCCTATGGGCTGCAGCATTTCTTTTGCCACCCTTAGGGAGCTCTGACAATTCTTACACAGGCCTGCCACTGCAGCCTGAGTGAAATAACGTCCACGTTATTTCACAGCCATTTACCACTGCACTTAAGTAACTTACAAGTCACCTATATGTCTAACCTTTACCTGGTAAAGGTTAGGTGCACAGTTACTTAGTGTGAGGGCACCCTGGCACTAGCCAAGGTGCCCCCACATTGTTCAGGGCAAATTCCCCGGACTTTGTGAGTGCGGGGACACCATTACACGTGTGCACTACACATAGGTCACTACCTATGTGTAGCTTCACAATGGTAACTCCGAATATGGCCATGTAACATGTCTATGATCATGGAATTGCCCCCTCTATGCCATCCCGGCATAGTTGGCACAATCCCATGATCCCAGTGGTTCTGTAGCACAGACCCTGGTACTGCCAAACCTGCCTTTTCAGGGGTTTCACTGCAGCTGCTGCTGCTGCCAAACCCTCAGACAGGTTTCTGCCCTCCTGGGGTCCAGCCAGGCCTGGCCCAGGATGGCAGAAAAAAGGACTTCCTCTGAGAGAGGGTGTTACACCCTCTCCCTTTGGAAAATGGTGTGAAGGCAGGGGAGGAGTAGCCTCCCCCAGCCTCTGGAAATGCTTTCATGAGCACAGATGGCGCCCATTTCTGCATAAGCCAGTCTACACCGGTTCAGGGACCCCTTAGCCCTGCTCTGGCGTGAAACTGGACAAAGGAAAGGGGAGTGACCACTCCCCTGACCTGCACCTCCCCTGGGAGGTGTCCAGAGCTCCTTCCAGTGTGCTCCAGACCTCTGCCATCTTGGAAACAGAGGTGCTGCTGGCACACTGGACTGCTCTGAGTGGCCAGTGCTACCAGGTGACGTCAGAGACTTTCTCTGATAGGCTGCTTCAGGTGTTGCTAGCCTATCCTCTCTCCTAAGTAGCCAAACCCTCTTTTTCTGGCTATTTAGGGTCTCTGCTTTGGGGATTTCCTTAGATAACGAATGCAAGAGCTCATCAGAGTTCCTCTGGCATCTCTCTCTTCACCTTCTGCCAAGGAATCGACTGCTGACCCGCGCTGGAAGCCTGCAAAACTGCAACAAAGTAGCAAAGATGACTACTGCAACTCCGTAACGCTGATCCTGCCGCCTTCTCGACTGTTTTCCTGGTGGTGCATGCTGTGGGGGTAGTCTGCCTCCTCTCTGCACTAGAAGCTCAGAAGAAATCTCCCGTCGGTCGACGGAATCTTCCTCCTGCTACCGCAGGCACCAAAGAACTGCATCACCTGTCAGCACGACGAGCGAGGTCCCTTGAATCCAGCAACTCTGTCCAAGTGACTCCCACAGTCCAGTGACTCTTCAGTTCAAGTTTGGTGGAGGTAAGTCCTTGACTCCCCACGCCAGACTGCATTGCTGGGAACCGCGACTTTTGCAGCTACTCCGGCCTCTGTGCACTTCCGGCGGAAATCCTTTGTGCACAGCCAAGCCTGGGTCCACAGCACACTAACCTGCATTGCACGACTTTCTAAGTTGGTCTCCGGCGACGTGGGACTCCTTTGTGCAACTTCGGGGTGAGCACCATTTCACTCTTCTTTGAAGTGCCTGTTCCGGCACTTCTGCGGTGCTGCCTGCTTCTGAGAGGGCTCCTTGTCTTGTTCGACGCCCCCTCTGTCACCAGACGCAATTGGCGACATCCTGGTCCCTCCTGGGCCACAGCAGCATCCAAAAAGGCTACCCATACGACTTGCAGCTAGCAAGGCTTGTTGGCAGTATTTCGGCGGGAAAATACTTCTGCACGACTCTCCACGGCGTGGGGGATCGATCCTCCAAAGGGTAAGTCTCTAGCCCTTGTCGTTCCTGCAGAATCCTCAGCTTCTACTGTCCAGTAGCAGCTTCTTTCCACCCACAGCTGGCATTTCCTGGGCATCTGCCCATCTCCGACTTGCTTGTGACTTTTGGACTTGGTCCCCTTGTTTCACAGGTACCCTCGACTGGAAATCCATCGTTGTTGCATTGCTGGTTTGTGTCTTTCCTGCAGAATTCCCCTATCACGACTTCTTTGTACTTTGGGGAACTTTAGTGCACTTTGCACTCACTTTTCAGGGTCTTGGGGTGGGCTATTTTTCTAACCCTTACTATTTTCTAATAGTCCCAGCGACCCTCTACAAGGGCACATAGGTTTGGGGTCCATTCGTGGTTCGCATTCCACTTTTGGAGTATATGGTTTTTGTTGCCCCTATCCCTATGTGTCCCCATTGCATCCTATTGTAACTATACATTGTTTGCACTGTTTTCTAAGAATTTACGGCATACTTTTGGTATTGTGTACAATATCTTGTGTATATTTGCTATCCTCATACTGAGGGTACACTCTGAGATACTTTGGCATATTGTCATAAAAATAAAGTACCTTTATTTTTAGTATATCTGTGTATTGTGTTTTCTTATGATATTGTGCAAGTGACACTAGTGTACTGTAGGAGCTTCACTC